>NC_067312.1:42917118-43587832 GCF_020740795.1 Apus apus | reverse complement strand
TTACATTCATATTGCAGTATTATTTTCAAACACTGTCAAGTGACATCGTGGGACCGGGGTTTTTCGAAAACAAACAAACAAAAAACAAACAAACAAAAACCAACAACCATTTTGCAATATGAAGTGTCAGATTTATCATTCAAATGCCAGCAAAATGCGTTCAGTTGTATATGAAAGTGGATATCGTCAGCAAGCTCATGAACTGTCACTAGTCCATCACTCAGAGAAATACACTTTACTCACAAAAAAAAAAAAAAAAAATCAACTTTTCTAAGTTGGCCCGAAGTCTATTTATACTATTGCAGAATGGTGAAAGCTGAATGTGTCCCTCAAATAGCTCCCATGCGCCACACGTTACCTTTGACTTTGTTATCTAACAATACAGCACAGGAAACCCTCTCGCTGCTATTGCCACACACAACCTTTGGGCAAGAGACTTCCCTTCTAGTCGGACACAGACACTGCAGTCAGATACTCAGATATTGCAGTACATAAATCAGTACTCAACTGCATCACAGTACACAACCACAGGGGCAACCTGTGACATGCTCACCTTCAGGTATGAAGGTATTGGAAGCAAGATTTAAGTAGACCTTCAGAAGATCCCAGGAATCCCAAGACACATCCATGCATTAAGTTTATTTGATAAAAGGCCACGTACATTCTCCTCTTCCAAGTGATCCTCAGGAAAAACAAAGCAAAACAAAACAAAACAAAGGCTTCATTTAGACCTAATCTGAAAGAAACATTAATCCATTTCATTCTGTCATGTCTGTCTTCTCATCAGCACATGTCCTGCCTCACTAACTTCAACAACATTCTAACCAAGAGATGATGGAAAACTTATGCTTTAAAGCATCCAGCTCAGTAAATGAGGTACTCATACCAAACTAACATTCATAGAAACAGTAAAGTCTGATAAACATCTGGTAGCTGAGCTCCCAGAAGGCAAGAAGTACTAAATGTTTCTCTCTAAGACTTTCTTTAGAAGGTAAGATACCAAGCTGTTACATCTACACCTAAATACTCCCATGTTCCCAAAACTTCAACAGCTGAGCAGTTACAATAAAATTTTAAAAATCTGTCTCCAAATCATAGGTGATCTCTCAGCAGAGCAAGCAATACAACTAGTTCAATCCATGTAAAACTCAACCTGGAAAACCAATCAAATGGTGTGACAGTAATTTGAGAACCCAAGGAAATGTCAGTCATCAGGTCACCACCTTCTCAGTAACATTTCCTCCCAATTAGAAACTGGATACACTAGGTCACTAGCTGGCAAATCTCCCAGCCTCGAATGATGGCCTGTCAAACAAGACAAAGGCACTCTTCCATCTCCTGCACTGCAAATAGGAGTGCCTGATAATCTCTGGCGAGCAGAATCAGTGTTTCACCAAGAGGCATGCCAGGGACATACTTTTATTTTCTGTAGAGTACTGCATTACCCAGCAAACCAGTTTCTTCAGAATTCACAAAATGAAAATTCCTTTCAAAACATTTCACTTTAAGGTGGTGGGTAATCTATTACTATGTAATGTACTTCACTCAAATTATACATTGCATCTGGGGAGTGGAGTGGAACAACCTGATGATCAGGGTGATAAAAACCTAGCAGAAACTCTGCTGCTAATATCTTTTAAGTGTTGATCCCTTCATAATAACTGGGGTAAGTGAAGGTAGTTAAAGACGGAGCATTAATAAATAGTCTATAAACTTTTTTCCAATAGACTTTCATAGAAGAAGAAAAACAGCTGTTTCTAAACTGTGTTACAATGTCAATAATTCCTTTGCTCCCTTACTTCGCTTTCCTTCTCAAGCTTGAAGATGGCCCACTGCTTGAAAAAATAAAGTGCCACAGTCAAACATGGACATCCTACAGGCCTATATAATAACCAGTCCTTTCTTTCAGGCAAATCCTGAGATGTTTATGGGGCTCCCGGTGGCAACGTAAATGTCCCAACCTCTGTAAGGACTCTGATTCACAGGAGGGAGATGTGATGTCTTCTTCTGCATCATGAAGAATGAATGTTCTGCAGAACACCTTGTGACTTTGAGCACCCCAAGACTCCAGAACACATACAATGGGTCATCCTCAAAGACATCAATGCAAAAGAAAAAGGCATCAAAGTAACTGACACTGCTGAAAATTCAGATAATCTTAACTAGACTATTGTTTATTTTCAATTATGGAAACTGGGATGTCAAATTTAACTTAAGGTGAGGCTATAAAGCCTTTTGGAATAGAGGTTGTCCGGAAAGGCCATTTTACAGAGGCACACTGTGCCATATACTTCAAGTGAAACATTTAGTAGGGACTTGAAAGAAACAAAACAGAAATATAACTAGGGGAAAAGATTCTCAGGTTCTTTACACAGGTCACATATATGGAATAAAAGACAATCAAAACATTGTTCAGAAAAGACTATAAAAATCACCAGAAGAAAAAAAGCGAGAAAATAGCAAGATCCTAGCTCGCCTTTCAAAAGGAGACAGAACAAAACCTCCGAACACCCAGTACTATTCTTAAAGAATTAAAACTGGCTGTTTAAATATATCAGGATGAATCAACTTTAAAACCTTTTTAGAAAGATTTACCAGAAATTTTTTTGCAACCAAGCTGAAATTATTACCCTCGGTACAGCAGAAAATGGTAGGAAATAATGTGTAATATACATAGTATTTTAAAAGTTCCATTAGCTGGGTAGGGGTTTTCCTTGCTTTTGGGTAAAAGCATGGTAGCTACTAGAAACTGTACATAAAAGACAATTCAGAAAATTACAGGATATATGTTTGTGAAAGAAGGCATGGTTAATTCTTTTTAACTTCATTAATATGCCAAAAACTCATGACTTATACAAAAAGTAAAATAAAATTCAAAGGGCAAAATAATTTGTATTACATCCCAGTGAAATTTACAGGAATAGCCCACGCTCAAGTACAGGTTTTGGCATCTATACACCTGTGTTTTGTGACAAACTACCTTCACTGAAGCTGAAGTGTAAGTCAAGCCTTTATCTTGCACTATCTGATGGAGGAGACCAGAGCACTAGCCTGGCAAACTTAAACGTTGGCTTTTGATGAGGGAAACCAGGCTTCTGGAGGAGAGGGAGAGGGGGAAAGTAGACAGGACTACATAAAAATGTCACCAGACTGACCAATTCTGCTAGGCAAAGTGGAGACTGTACATACACACTGATTTTCTGCATTAAGATTGCCTATCTGTCATCACAGGGACAGCAGCAGACCAAGGAAATACGTCCTCTTGTCTCAATCTGAAACATGCACATCACCAAGAATTGTCGTCAGGGAAGAAAATATTAAGTCACATTTTAAAATTTAGCTCACTAATATCAGCATATCAGAAAAGGGGAAGAAAGAGTGTCTTACTGCAAAACAGCTCCTCCTCTGAGGGTACAGGAGCTAGGCTTGCAAGTACATAATAAGAGTTTGTGTCACAGAGTTGAACAGGCAGCAGGCCCGTGAAAACCTTGAGGCAGCAGAAGCCCAGAAGCCAGTGCCTCAGAGGCAACCTGGACCCAGCACAGCATACTTCCCCCACCAGATAAATTAGCTGCCTGTATAGGCAGTCCAAGCAGGCACGGTCAGCCATGGGACTACATGCATCACCCACAGCCCACGTTACAAGATCATACCATGACCTACCTCTTCAAACTTTCCAGTTCACATAACACAGACATCAGTCCAGCAAAAATTATGCATAAATCAGAAATAACATGAACACAATCTAGAGCAAATTATTTTAAACATATATAAAGACTGAAGGACAAGTTTGCAAGTTTTGAAGGCAACAAATCCTCCAAAATTTAAAACAATGTTTTGAAGAATTTGCACCTTCACTTTTCACCCAGCGTCTTTCAAACTTCATGACAAACAGAGCTAAAGTCGAGTCATATCACTCTAAGTTATCATCACTAAATCAAGTTAATAGACCACAAGCTTCATCACAGCACTGAACTTCTATCTCTGCAAAGACTGAGCAATTTTAGATATCTAAAAGATCTCCTGTCACTTCTCAATAATTTAATGTGTTGTGGAGGACACCAGGCAAACACAAAGAGCCATGCAGGAGACCTCAGAGCCATGAAATAATTTTACTTTCAAAATGTATTAAAGTAATATTTCAGTGTGAAGAAACAGACATCTTTACTGTGCGCTACATTCCTGCCATTCCAACCTATCCACAAGTTCCTGTTCATGTTCTTTTTTCTTTGCATACACAAAGACTTCTTTCTTGAAAGACACATTGCACAGGAATATTTCATAGGAAGCAACATTTTCAGACAACATGCTTGAAAGTTATTATTTTAAAAATACTATCTTCTAGGAAAGAAAAAAAAAAATCAGGAGAAAGATATAGACTAGATGGTGTGGGAGGCAAAACTTAAACAGCTCAAGGATTATTCAACTGCCTCCACTTGGATCACTTGACTGACCAAGAATCAGCAAGACAAGTTTCCAAGGGATTCTGAATACTCAGGTCTAAAATCCTGGGCCTGAAACTACATACAAAATCAATATAAAAAGAGTGACATTGTAAATACAGCAGGAGAAAAAAAAAAAAAAAAGTAATTTATTTAGCATTGTGTTTATATGCTTGCCACAGTTATAAGAGTATATTGGAACTGAGCCACCTTTTTGATGGGTGAATACGAATGCAGAGAAGACTGCCCTACCAATAATATTCTTCCTGTACATGATGTGTCACAATGAGAGAAACAGTCATAAAAAATACTTTAAAATTTCAAAAGCGTATGCTTTTTCCACTGAAAGGTGCAGATACTCTGTAGTTATGAAAACGGAGTAATTTAAATTTAACAAGCAACTTAAAATAGCCAAACTAGAAAATCCTGCTCAAACTACATAGCATATAGGCATAAATGTTTCCCAAATTTGCAAAATAAAACACAAGTTAAACCAGTTCATGCTTACTGGAATGCAAAGAATTTGGTTTTTTTCCTTTTATTTTTATGCTCTGAAGTGTACAACTTTAGACACTACCCTCTGATAACAGAAAAGGGAGAGAAAAATCTTGTACTAAGGGTTCAGGACTAGAGTAATGTATCTCAAACCATTATCAAATTTGTAAGCCTTTCAAAAAAACAGATGGGCCAAGAGGACATTTACCTAAATTCTATTCAGCCAAATACAATGGCAGCTCAGATCCTGCAGGTCTAGGGCAATCAGGAATAAGAATGGTTTAAGCAGAACAAGAGTTTTTTAGGCCAGACAACACTTTAACAGCTCTTTCTGAAACACAGTTAAAGTATACAGTATGAATAAAACAAAATTTCAATATTAAAAAAAAGTTGACAGTTCAAGGAAAACTCTTTGGGTCAGTTATTATCAGTAATTACATCTCATCTTCAAAGCATTAAACAATGAGGATGCTCAACTCACCACTGTCTCAGAGTATTGTTCCTTTTATGCATAGTGCTGATGGCAACCACAGGCTTTGTTAAGTCAGACCAGATGACATCAAGCATTACAGGCCCAAGTTTGACTCATACTTTATTGAATTCAAAATCATGATTCTTGAAAGATCAGAAAAAAGAAGGAAATATTAAAGACACTGTAAAGCAGAACTGCCAAAATATACAAACAATGCTTTAGTGAAATCTAATTTTTCTTTGGGCGGAGTTAAAAGGCACAGTAGTCAGAGGTAGATCTTCAAGGCTGCGAGGAAAGCTGCACTATCTCAAGGCCCGAAAAACAATGTATATTTTCAGTATTTCAGTTATTTTCTTCTAACACTCCAGGAAACAGTGGGAAAAGGCAAGATTAAGAGACTGTCTTAGAATTCAGGCTGTCTTTAAGCCTCCAGAAATCAGAAGTTATTTCTACTGTCAGTCATAACTGCGGATGGGTATTTAGTCAGAAAAAAGTGTCTAGGATAGGGTATCTCTGAAGCAAAAATTAAAAGAATATTTAACATTCTTGACCCTGCTCTGAGCAGGGCCTGGACCCCACGAGCAACACTATAAAGCCAGCCCATCAAAAACCACCCCATACATGGCTGTTCACCAGGTTCTGAATTTGAGTGCTCCAGCACTCTCAGAAATACTTCCTCCTGTAAAAAAAAAAAAAAAAGAGACAAACCTGAAGATAGGCAAACTGCTGTAAATTTAAGCAGACTCAAGATAGAAATTGCCTGTGACACTTGCTCCAGTAAGAAAAAAAGCAAAACCAAGATCTAGCTGTAAATTCTGCCTCCAGCAGCCTCATACTGATGAGTGAAGCTAAGAGCACAAGGTGTAGGACAATATGCTACTAAACTAAGCCAGAAAAATAGCCATTTAGGCAAATGAAAACTATCAAACCTCAAAACAGCCTGCACTGCTGTTCTATGCACGCAATTCTATGCATGTGAAAATCTACATATTCGTTAGCTTAGCTACCAGAATAGCACAAATTAGAAGCACAGAGAAAATTTTTTTTTAAATTCTCTTTCATTTTAACCAATTTGCCTGTATCTGTCCTGTTAGCAATCTAAAACATGCAGCTTTTCTGATTTACACTCAGGAAGAAAACAAAGCAAATAATGGATATAAACTCTAATCACGTAACCCAAACGACAGTATTCAGGCATCTCTTAACTAAATAGTTAATAGAAAGGCAAAAAAACAGGTATTTTGAAATCAAATAATAAGCCATTGAAAATACATACAAAAGTCCAAGATTAAATCAGTTCCTGAATCTTGATCTGTGGCCAGAGGAATGTTGTTATTTACAACAACTATGTTGTTTCAAGGGGAGGCCAGCTGGCTTGAAAACAGACCTAATCTAAAACATCTTCAGGAACCAGAAACATCACCTGCCAAGTCTAAGAGACCTTAAATTTAATCTTTGATTTAATGTTCATTAACATCCTTAGTAGGAGTTCACTGACTGCAATAGGATCAGAAACTTACAACAGCTAGACAGGCATTACACTTTTTGTAGTATTACCCTGTAGCCAGCATCAGCCTGTACATTCTGCAATCATATAAACAAATTAAAGGATGAGAGGAAAAAAAGAACAGCAGACAAGTTGCCCTGGCAGTGTGTGACACTGCTGCTGTAGTCAGCAGTATGCAAAACCCCTCTTGGAGAAAAGGCACTTCCCTTTAAAGATGTGCACGTTTCTTAGTACGCACTTCCTCCTGTAAATTAAAAAAAACTAAACATGCATTTATTGTGAGCAAGCTCCTTCTTCAAGGGAAGTCAATACCTTCACAGTCACCATACACATCTATATCAACTACTCCTCTAAACTTCTGGTGCAGGTGCTGGTTTCTTTTAACAGAAGCAGGATGGGTGACTGGATGACATTTCAGCTTTATGGTCCAAACAAAGCTCTTCACCACTGTTTACTCTTTCAGATTGCTGCTCCTATGCCCATAAAAACCTCAAGTTGTTCCGAAGCCTGAAAGCCTGTCCTCCACAGAAGAACTTTAAAAGCTTCCTATTTACTGAGTGAATGGTGGCATACAGAAATAATGACCAATGGGAATCAAGTAGGTCAAGTACTTTACCTTCATCTTTGTGAGGACAGAAGCTGTTATTGCCTTTAAAAAAAAGCCTCAATAAATTTGCTTTTTCCTGTTCCCCAAATTATTTCAAGCAACTGTATCAGCAATTTTATAATCATTAGATATACTGATTTGAAAAATACTCATTTGCTCCAAACATACATTACAACTGTAAGTTACAATGGTTCGATGATTCAATTATTCTCCAACTGTGCATGTACATTTTCCTGTTTTCTAGCAGGTACAGTTAAATAAGAGAAGATCTTACACTCTGTCATTTTAGAGCAACTTTTAAGTTTCCTTTCAGTTATGATATGCCTGTTTTCCTCCTATGCTTTCTTTTTTAACCTGCAAACAGAGTTTCATATCTCTTTACAATTCTGGTTAGTGTTAACTTGCTCCTGGCCCTGCTCTTAGAAATACTGTAAGTTTTTGCCATTTATGCTCTGTTGCCTGTCTCCCAGTAATCTTTAAGAATGAACCACAGCAGTAGGCCAAAACTACTTAAATGCAGTAGGGTACACATATGCCAAGATACTTAAATGCAGTAAAAAGAGCTTAAGTTTCCTGTTTCCTTGGTTGAAAATGTAAGCAAGCCAGTTGCTTTACTTCTACTTGAATCCAAATCAACAGTAACAATTTCCAATATAGAGTTTTTGTTTTTAAATTTTGATCTGTTAATTTTTCTTCTGAGAATTTTATGGAGTCCTTATTAAACACCAAATTATGTATATGCAAAATCATACCACATGTCCACAGACACCATACAGAAACACTTGCTCAGACAAAAACCTCTCTGCTCTCAGCCCACTTCACATAATTCCTTCTGCCTCAGATTCTCCATTTATAAGATAAACAAGATCTTTCTTGTGCAATTTGAAAATTAGCATTTACAAAGTTCTTTCACTTTGCAACATGAGTTTCAGGTGTTACTGACTCCACAAAACAAGATATCACTAACACCTACAACTGCATCAATGAATTAAAACTGTCTGCTGTTTCATGGGTTGAGCACTAACGGTTGCAGAATTAACACAGAAATTTGTATCTGGAAAGTGAAATGCCTTTCAGTTCCAATTGTATAAAGTTATACCACAATCATGTAGATCTGAGCTTCGGGTTTTCATACATCTTTAGTCAGGTTAAAAAATTTGCGTTTTCTGAGAGAATCTGGTTTCTTGCAAAGTTAAGAACTCAGTATTACCATCATGAAAGAGGTATAAACACTAAATTTATTAATAAACTTTCAGTCTCTGTCTTCTACAACAGGTAGACTGCCTCCAGAACAGAATGGCTCCTTGTGAGAGTCCAAATGTCACTACATGAGAAACAGCTTAATGTCTGTCCTTACCTGTTCTGGTCTTACAGAGCATTGCTTTATCAATTCCTAGACTCATATACAGACAGAGGTCCTTAATTTGTCATACTACCGCTATGTGTGTATGAACTTCAGAAGCCACCAGAAAACCATTTTATTTGTGGCACTAATTATGTGAGATACTTTTAGGAGAGTGTTAACATTATAAGATAATTGGTTTACAAGCAAAATAAAATGCAAAATGTGTTTATGAAAACAGGTCTTTTAAAGTTAGTCTTAGCAGATGGCTGCTGTGGGAGAAACAGTTTCTAGAAAAATAGTTTTGTAGAATCTTAGTTTTAAACAACAAAGGAGGTACATATACCTCCTTCACTGTCCAGCCTCACAGAGACGCAGGCAAGTTTGGATTTAGATAGTTATGGTTCACTCATATTGTTTGCCAGATCAATAAAACCTACAGTGAACTAGAAACCATCTTAATGCAAAAATAAACATTAGAGTCAGGAAAACAACCCTTCCTGAGGATTTCAGTCACAGCTATAATCACACCAGTGAAAATATATAAGAACAGAGAACAAACCAACTATTCTATAGTACACAGTGGCCTGCTTGCCTAGATCAAGACAGAAATATGGACTCCATGGCACTGAATATTAAAGAAACTGAAGTTCAAGTAAAATAAATTCTCTGTCAATCCATTAAAAACTATTTCTGTGAAGCTGAGCTGGCACTCTAGAGCCCATTAAACATGGCCAATGAATTTGTGATGTATTTCACTAATTACTTCTCATGTAAGTGCTAGTCTACTACGTACCACAAAATTCAATACATCACAAATCATCCTGATAAAGTTTGCTGATACACAACTGGGAAAAGAAAGAGCTAACTTAAAATTTAGCACATATGAGAGACACAGAGACAAACCTCCAGTTGTTCACAGATGCAGCTGAAATCCCGAACAATGCTGTTTTCAAAACTGTTGATGGTGAAGCAGTGGTTCATCCACTTTAAAAATAACTGTATTTGCATTGCATGTCTGGGGAACACCTAGAACATGAAGGCTTCTACTGCTTGGATCTGAATTACAATGTCTGTAATCATGCTAAACACCAATAAAAAGTATACAAATATGAGGACAATGTCTGCTAATAACACTGTTGTTACATGAGAGACAACACACTTCCAAGTGAAAATACTCACAAGGATTTAGCACAGTATTTGATGAGTCGGCCAAATCAGCCTTGAGTACTGAAAAAATGAGCTCAGGAATGGCTTCTTGGTCTTCAGCTATATTTTACAGGTGGTACACAGAATACATGTACAAAATTAACCTGGTTTCTAAATCCAAAATTTTCCTCCCCTGGTTACATTTTTATAAAATGAACCTATCTAAAAATGCTTTTCCTATAGTAGAGGTCAAATTACGTAAGTTTGAGCAGTTCCAGGTACTCTGCTTATTTATGGGGTTATTAAAAGATTGAAATATTTTTATTTAACTTTGACATATAATTTGAAGCTGAACTACTTTATTTGCTAGTTAAATAGCATTTTTGCACCACTCCAGAGACTAAATTAACTACTGAGCAGAGAATTCTTACCAGTTCATAAATATTTTGTTAACAGCTAACCTATCACCTAGGTAAGATACTTCATCACAAAACAGAATACTAAATCAACTAAACTAGTTTTTGTTAAAGCAGCAAAACAAACCGTAGCCTTTTCAGAAACGAGAAGAACCCTGATGGTGGAGAGAATGATTACTAAAATAGTATAAATGAAAGTGTTGGGTTTTTTTTGTCTTGGCACTCAGGACAAATCCTTTCCAAATTACTATTTTAACATAAAGATATTTGGAGGTCTCAGGTGCTGGTTTCATTAGAAAATTCCTCCAAATCCCTAAACCAACACGAAGTTTAGAAAAACTTTGCAGTCTCTGCACAGAAAAGCTCAGGACTGACCTAATTGACTCAAAATTACCAAAGAGAGTAGTTTCCCCGATTCAAAGAAGAAAAAACAAACAAAAACACACACACACAAAAAAAAACAAACCAAACAAACAAACAAAAAACCCTAGAGAAAAGAGCCCAAGGAAAAACAAATAAACCCCACAAAGGTGTCCAAAACATCAAACATTCACAAAGAAAAAGGAAGTAATAATTCCATAAATATTGTTTTGGCATGAAGAAAAAAAGCATGTATATTGTCATAAATAAGCAGAGTCCACTATTGTTTCAACAGTAGAATGGCTCTCAAAGTGACAGATTCTGTAGATGATAAAACTAGCAATTACTTCCTTCATGTCTCTATCCACTTAGTGTTTCAAATTGGACAAGATATTTGAAATATCCAGCCACTGCAGAAGACAAAACTTCACCTCCCTGCTTTTTCTTAAGTAAAACTTTCTGTACCACACATGCTGAAAGACATGGCTCTTACTTACATTACATGTCCGGACAAAGAAAAAAGTAACCACTGGACAAGGCATGACTTTCCCACACACACAGAGTGGTGCTATATTCAGTTCTCACAGCACCAGTCATCTAGGCAAGGCAGCAACACAGGTTTCTAATTCTTTACCAGTCCATGCTCATGAGCATGTTAGCCTCCCCTATACTTGTTATCACATATTCTAAAAACCCTAACCTCCTTTCCAAATCCCACAGACATTTGAGCTCCTCTGCTCAGACAAGCCTATCCACCCCAGCCCACTCCCACCTCATTGGAGCTTTCCTGGCCTTACTCTTCCATCTCATTAAAAAAAAAAAAAAAAAAAAAAAAAAGCGCAGATGCTGACATCAGCAGCTTCTCAGACAACACCAGTTGCTAAGCAGCATGCTAATGGCTCAATCAGCCACAGAAAAACATCAGTTCGGAAGTATTTTTCCTACCTACACTTCATCCATTTTTTTTCCAGACAGCTAGAAACAGTTACTATAGATTTGTAGATCACTTTGAAGTACTTCCTACAACTGGTAGGCATCCACAACTTATTTGTGAATTCCTAACATCTAAAGTGCTAATTAATGGGCAAAGAATAAGTAAGAATGTAAATAAATTAAAACACACACACAGAAAAAAACAAAACAGAAGAGAAAAGTAAAATGAAGGAAGAGAGGAAGAGTACCGAGAGTAACCCAGTAGAAACAGGGATGAGTGTACATAATTATTCTTACTTTTTTTCTATAATTTTAAGATCATAATTTATTTCAGGTAAATACAAATGCTTAAAATTGAAAATATATTATATGCTCCCAAATACACAGTACTTTCAGTTTAGTTAATTGCCTGGGTCTTGCAATATTAAACTACTCACACAATATGCGATTTTTAAGAGCAAAAGAAGCAACAAGGAAAACATTAAGCAGTATGAGATTAAAGGATACAAAGGAGACAACTTAATCCATTAAATTGACACAGATATGTTATTAAGAGAGAAAGATAAACTATTTTTTCTATGAACTTGGTCTGACCTCAGGGAAATTAAAAACAAAACAAAACACCAAAAAAGAAAAAAAGCCACCTTGACATTTTTAACACAGTCGGGTCTGAGCTGTGTCTTTCAAACTGATATTCTCACTCTCTTGATACAGCGTGACAACATACCTTACCAGAGTTACAGAAAGGCACATTGTTTAAGAAGAAAACAGAGAAGACTTAAGACGTGTGCAAAGAGTTTCTGCTGAGGGAATTTTAGCTCCCAAGGAATGAAGTATGACAGCTCATATCCTATACTGAATTATAGTATGAAGCTGAGGCACCAGCAAGAAATAAAAGGTGATAAATAGTTTGGGGGGAAATTGTCCCACACGACACCCTTATAGATTAGATATGAAAAAATTATATAGAGGCAAATGCCAACTCATTGGAAAACCATACTGACACTTAACTTTCAGTGCTTATATGATTATGATAGTATTTCACAAGTTTCAGTGCTATGGATATCTCCCTTACTGAACTCCACAGGCAACACCAAGGTGTCAGGTTTTGCCAATATTGTGATATTTGCAAATGGAAAAAAAAATTTAAAAAAAAATAAAATTGTAAGAAGCAGATGGGAATAATGATGTTACAAGTGAGTGAAGAACGGCAGAAAGTTTTGTGCTTAAACCATTTCACTGGTACCAAATGGGACCAAGCAACAACTTTGTGTGAGAGGTCTGGAGTCGATCAGAATTTGAGCAATGCCATTCTGCCACAAAACAGTCAGACATCACCCTGGAAAATAAAAACAATATGTCATCTGGTAAATATAGGAAATAACCTCTTCCTTTAGCCAGCGTCGGTGTAGCCTGAGCTGGAATATGCCAGTTTCCATTAGCACACTTGATGGAAAATATTCTGGAGCAAATCCAGTTGAGAGGAATCAGCACGATCACAGGATTCAGAAAACATTACATAAGAGGAAAGGCTGAGAAACCAGCTGAGGGAAGGGGATATCCAAGGAGAAACGTCTTCAGCAAAACAAGATAAATTTTTAAAAGTTTTTGTTTCAAATTCGAGGAGCTGTTTCAGAAGTTATTAAAAAAAAAAAAAAATTAAGTACAACTAAAGGGGTAGAGCAATAAGCTGTAAAAGTAACACACTTAAATTACGTCCCAGTGTAAGCAAGCGCTAAGCCAGCTTAAGTCACTGAACCTGTGTTCCTGTCATCTCTTGACAACAGATATGCCAGCTAGAGTCAATTCTGCCTTGAAGAACAGAGAATCCAACCTCTTAAGGTCCTTTCCCATACTTGCATCCCCAATCATACTGTGCTTACAGAATATTTTGAACTTCCTAGAAAATATACCAGACATAAAGACACTTGAAGAATTTTACTGAGGTTTGATTTTTTTCTGCTTATTTCTAGAAACAGTAGATCATGTGCCAAAGGCCAGGACAAAGATGATAACTTTAGAAACTGGTCTATGGGAAGAAGCTACTGCATCTAATTTACTCTGTTGTCTCACAATGTGTGAAATATAGTGCTTTCTAATAACAACCTCTATGGGCACAGTACATGTTCAATAAATGTGAGGTCACATTTTCCACTTTTCCTAGTGGTGAAAATGAGCTGTAAATCAACAATTTTGCTTTTTGAGGTCTGCTCCTGTATAAACAAGTTCCCGAACTAGAGTTGCTTCTAGCTTTAAATTTGGTCTTTGGATTACGAACCAGGGTAACTTTTGAAATCTGCCTTTCCTAACTCTTCATGCTTTTATCTCCTTGACTGGCATGATCCTCTTTAAAGTATTTTCTACAGCTGATCTATTCTTAAATAGCACAGTGAAAAAATACACATTTTTCTCAAGAACAACATTGTCCCAAAGCTCTCTAGACATAAAATTTGAAAGAAAGGTGGTGAAGTTCTTATCTCCATTACCTCTTGTTAGGGAACAGATTTCTGAATCCTATTTCCACACTGACACAGAGAGTACAAGATAAATGTGAGATCAGCTTTAGAAAATCAGATTGAGTTACTATCTACAGTTTCAGATATTAATATCCAAATTTACTGAGTTTGCAAAACCAAGCACAAAGAACAGACTCACCCTCTCAAGATATTTATTAAATACTGCTTCTAGTCTGGCTGGAAATACTAAAAAAAAAAAAAATAATAATAATCCCAAACAAAAAAAAACAACCCACTTTGTTGCATTAAATTGTTTCCAGGCAGCCCTAGGAAGCACAGTTATTTTAAAAATTAAAGCAACAGCAGATAATTTTCTTCATGTAGGTTTGGTTCAGATCCTTTTCAAGCTTGTAATTTTATTTATATTATACCACTTTCCCCATTGTAACGGATTTTAATCTATCATGAAAGCAATAATCATTAAGCACCACTATAACTTCAATTTTAAAAATGTTTAATGTTTAAACCCACCCTTCAGCTATTGAGTTCTTAGGGTACCACAACAATTTTTATTTCTCACTCCATCAGTTATAATACTGTGAAAGGGACACTGAAATTTCCAGCTCACACAATTATGTTAATATTTCTGTATATCACATTTTCTACCTCTGAGAATATAGTCCCATGGTAATTTAAGCTACTTTGTGCTAGAGCTCCCATGTGTTTCCTCTCCTAACCTGCCAGCCACAAAGTCTGGTCTCTTCCCTGTGCCAGCCTTGGTGCTCCGGCAGACAGGAGCTAAGCCAATTCAGGTAGCCCAGCCAGCACTGGGTTGGATTTTGCAGGGTTAGTTTTTGTTCAATCAGCTCTCTGATAGTTTAGGTAGTTTGACATTACTTTGACAATTACACCTCCAAGTAGGCACACCTCAGGCAACCTTTTATAAAGAAAAATGTTTCTCTAATATGTCAGTAAATTGTAAAAACACACATTCAGAATCAGAAGAGATTTGTTACAACCAGAAATAAAACACTATATAACATTATATTTGGGTCATCTATCTAAAAATCTGTTGTCATAGCCCTCATTTGTGTTTTTATGCTTTTGGTTTTTTAAGATATGAAATTTACTATGTACATAAGCATTGTTGCCACATTATTGACTCTATCTAGTATTGTTGGGGAGGTTTCTGTAACATAATTCTGCCATGTCACTTTTCTAAACTAGAAAAAAAAACACAGTAAAACAATCTGTTAACTTATCTCCCAGAATACAATCTCTCTCTTCAGAAACACTATGAAATCTCAGCATTCTCTCTACATTATATAACTTCTTGCAAAAAACTTTACTATGTTCAAGTATTTTATATATCATCAGGGCATCTTAAGATTTCATGCAGGTTTTCTTATTACTGGTTCATACAAAAGATTCAGGGAACCCATTTTAAAGTAAGTGAGCTGCTATAGTCTTGGGCTGCCAAGTAACACCTTGTTTTCCTTTTTGTTTTTTGTTTGTGGTGGTTTTTTTCCTTTTTCTCATTTGTTTTTGATACATACACAAAGTGTAATTTTTCACACAAATCCAAACAAATCTGGCGAGTGTTTCTAGAACTGTCCTTTCTTAGCTTTTCCCTTTCAGAGATGCAGACCTTTGTTTTTTCTACGCCTGAAAGAACAAACCAGTGAGGTCCCACAATACCTTAATCTGATCTAAGCTGTCACTACTGACTCAGACCTTCTGTCCCTCAGTATACAGTGCCTTCTGCCAGCACTGGTGATCCCACAAGAGCAGGCAGCACAGAACCACATCCAGGAGCATTTTTAATGTCTCCATGGAAAGAAACTCCACAACCTCTCTGGGTAGCCTGTTTCAGTGCTCTCACATCTTCAAAGTAAAGAAGTTTTTTCCTCACGTTCAGCTGGAACTTGCCCATTGCCCCTTGTCCTGTTGCCAGGCACCAATGACAAGAATCCAGCCCCATCCTCTTGACACCTGCCCTTCAGACATTGATAAGATCCCCTCTCAATCTTCTTTTCTCCATGCTAAACAGACCCAGTTTTCTCCGCCCTTCCTAATAAGATAAATGCTTCGGTCCCCTTATCATCTTCTTAGCCCTCCACTGGACTCTTTCCAATAGTTCCTTGTCTTTCTTGAACCAGGAAGCCCAGAACGGGACACAGTACTCCAGATGTGGTCTTACCAGAGAAGAGTAGAGGGGCAGGATAACCTCCTTCGAACCTGCTGGCCACACTCTTTATGCACCCCAGGATGTCACTGGCTTTCTTGGCTGCAAGTGCACAATTGTTGGCTCATGGTTAACTTGTTGTCCACCAGGACTCCCAGGACCTTCTCTACAGAGCCACTTTCCAGCAGGTCAACTCCTAACTTGTACTAGTGCATGGGATTACTCCTCCCTAGATGCAGAACCTTACACTTGTTCTTGTTGAACATCATAAGGTTCTTCTCCACCCAACTCCCCGGTCTGTCCAGGTCACACTGGATGGCAGCATAGGCCTCTGGAGTGTCACCACTCCTCCAGTTTTGTGTAATAAGCAAACTTGCTGAGGGTACACTCTGTCCCTTCATGCAGGTCATTGATGACTGTGTTGAATGAGACTGGACCCAGTAGTGGCCCTGGGGAACACCACTAGCTACAGGCCTTCAACTGGACTCTGAACTCACAACTCTCTGAGCTCTGCCATCCAGCCAGATCTCAATCCACCTCAATGTCCCCTCATCTAACCCATGCTTCCTAAGATTACCTATGACGATGGGAGACACTCTCAAATGCCTTGTTGAAGTCAAGGTAGGCAACACCCACTGCCCTCCCCTTATCTACCCAGCCAGTCATTGTCATCATGGAAGACTATCAGTTTGGTCATGTATTATTTCCCTTTGGTGAATCCATGTTGACTACTCCTAATAACCTTCTTTTCCTCCACGTGCTTAGAGGTGACATTCAGAATGAGCTGTTCCATCACCTTTCCAGGGAAGGAGTAGTTTTCTAGCCTGTAGTTTTCTGGGTCCTCCTTCTTGCCCTTTTTGAAAACTGGAGTGACACTGACTTTCCTCCAGTCCTCAGGATGATCCCCATGACCTTGCAAAGATAGCATCACAAAATCACTGAGGTTGGAATAGACCTCTAAGATCATGAAGTCCAACCATCAACCCAATATCACCATGCCAGCTAAACCATGTCCTGAAGTGACATGTCTACACATTTTTTTAACACTCCACCATTTCCCTGGGCATGTTTCAATGCTTGACCACTCTTTCAGTACAGAAAATTTTCCCAATATCCAATCTAAATCTCCCCTGACACAACTTGAGCCCATCTCCTCTCTTGCTATCTCTGGTTACTTGGGAGAAGAGGCCAACACCCACCTCACTACAAACTCCTTTTGGGTAGTTGTAGAGGGTGATGAGGTCTCCAACCAGCCTCCTTTTCTCCAGACTAAATAACCCCAGTTCCCTCAGACCCTCTTCATTAGACTTGTGCTCTAGAATGTTCATCAGTTTTGCTGCCCTTCTCTGGACATACTCCAGCACCTTTATGTCATTCTTGTAGTGAGGAGCCCAGAACTGCACACAGTAAACCAGATGCAGCCTCACCAGTGCCGAGTACAGGGGCACGATCACCTCCCTACTCCTGCTGGCCACGCTATTCCTGATGCAGCCAGGATGCTGTTGGCCTTCTTGGCCACCTGGGCACACTGCTGGCTCATGTTTAACTGCTGCCAACCAGCAGCCCCAGCTCCTTTTCCGAGCAGCTTTCCAGCCACTCTTCCCCAAACTCTAAACGTGGAGTTGTGACCAAAGCACAGGACGCAGCACTTGGCCATGTTGAAATTCACACAGTTGGCCTCCTCCCATTGATCCAGCCTGTCCAGATTCCTCAGAAGAGCCTTCCTACTCTAAAGCAGATCAACACTTGCCCAATTTGGTGTCCTCTGTAAACTTACCGAGGGAACACTCAGTCTCCTCCTCCAGATCATTGATGAAGATGTTTAACAGGACTGGCCACAAAACTGAGCCCTGGGGGACATCACCAGTGAACGGCACCAACTGGATTTAATTTCATTCATCACAACTCTCTGGGCCCAGCCATCCAGCCAGTATTTTGCCCAGTGAAGAGTACACTGGTCTAAGCGATAGCCAGCAGCTTCTGCAGGAAAACACTGTGCAAGACAGTGTCAAAAGCTTTACTGAAGTCCAGGAAGACAACATTTAATAACCTTTCTCTCATCCACTAGGGGGGTCACCTGGTCATAGAAGAAGATCCGTTTGGTGAAGCAGGACCTGCCTTCAATGAACCCATGCTGGCTTGGCCTGATTCCCTGTTTGTCCTGGACTTGCCATGTGAGCTCACTCAAGATGAACCACTCCATAATCTTCCTCAGTACCAAAGTCAGGCTGACAGGCCTGAAGTTCCTCAGATCCTCTTCCCAACTCTTCTTGTAGATAGGCATCACATTGGCAAGCTTCAAGTCATCTGGGACCTCCCCTGTTGACCAGAACTCTTGATAAATGATGGAGAGAGGCTTGGTGAGCTCCTTTGCCAGCTTTCTCAGTATTCTCAGGTGGATTCCATCTAGCCCTGTGGACTTGTGAATGTCCAGGCTGCATAGTAGGTCATTAACTGCTTCCTCCTGGATTATGGGGGGTTGTTCTGAACTCCATATCTGTCTTCCAGCTCAGGGGGCTGATTATCCTAAAGATAACTGGTTTGACTATTAAAGACTGACAAAAAGAAGACAGTAAGTACCTCAACATTTTCCTCATCCTTCATGCCAAAGTTCCTCTCTCCACATCCAATAAAGCGTGGAGATTCTCCCTGGCTTTTCGTTGCTGAGGTTTTTGTAAAAACAATTTTTGTTATCTTCTATAACAGTGGCCAGTTTAGTGATGGAGAGTGGCTTAGCAAGAACATATACCAGCTTCCTCATCGCTTGTAGATTAATCCAATTGTGGCCCACAGATTTCATAGAATTACAGAATGTCAGGTTGGAAGGGACCTCATGGATCATCTGGTCCAACCCTTCTAGGTAATACTACAGTTTATATGAGATGATTCAGCAGCCTGTCAAGCTGAGACTTAAAACTGTCCAACATGGGGGAATCTACCACTTCCCTTGGGACAGTACTCCAATGTTTGACTGTCCTCATGGTGAAAAATTTACCTCTTGTGTCCAATCAGAATCTCCCCAGGAGCAACTTGTGCTCATTACCCCTTGTCTTTTCCATGTGACTCCTTGTAAATAAGGAGTCTTCATCTTCTTGGTAGCCGCCCTTTCAGTACTGGAACATGGTAATAAAGTCTCCCTGAAGCCTTCTCTTCTCACGACTGAACAAACCCTGTTCTCTCAGCCTCTGCTCATATGGCAGCTCCTCCAGTCTTCCAAACATCCTTGTGGCCTTTCTCTGGACCCTCTCCAGCCTGTCTGCATCCTTTTTTGCAGAGTGAAGACCAGAACTGAACGCAACACTCCAGGTGTGGTCTGACAAGTGCTGAGTAGAGCGGGATGATGACTTCTTGATCTCTGCTGGTGATGCTCTTGTTGATGCAGCCCAGCACCCAGTTGGCTTTCTTTGACCCTGCAGCACTCTGTTCACTCATGTTGAGCCTGTTACTCACCAAGACCCCCAGGTCCCTTTCCACAGGGCTGCCCTCCGGCCAGGTGGATCCCAGTCTGAACTGTGCTCCTGTGTTTTGTGTTTCCAGGTGCAAGACCTTGCACTTCTCCCTGTTGAACTTCGTAAGGTTTCTGCTAGCCCACTGCTTTAGCCTGTCCAGGTCATCCTGTAGAGTGGCTCTTCCTTCTAGACTGTCCACCTTTCCACTCATCTTGTTGTCTTCAGCAAACTTCATCAGGGTGCTCTTGATCCCAACATCCAGGTCACTTATGAAGATGTTAAACAGCATAGGGCCCAATATCAATTGCTGGGTGACCCCACTTGTGACTGGTTGCCAGTTTGAGGAGGAACTTTTTATTATCACCCACTGAGTAGAGTCTGTCAGCCAGTTCCCTATCCACCATATTGACCACTTGTCAAGGCCGTAACGACTCCGTTTCTTCAGGAGGAGACTGTGGGGGACCATATCAAAAGCCTTGTAGAAGTCCATGTAGACTACGTCCACCACTCATGCTGCATCAATCGAGCAGGTTACTCTGCTATAGAAGGCAATCAGGTTTGTCAAGCACGATTTGCCCCTGGTAAGTTCGTGTTGGCTTTTCCCAATAACGTGCTTCAATTGACTTGTGACAGTGTCCAGGAGGATTTGCTCCATGACCTTTCCAGGGCCTGAAGTGATGCCAATGGGTCTGTAATTACCTGGGTCAGCCTTTGAACCCTTTTTATAGATGGGGGTGACATTAGCCTTCCACCAGTCCTCAGGGACATCTCCACATCTCCATGACTTCTCAAAGATTGTGGAGAGTGGCTCTGCAATTACATCAGCCAGCAATCTCAGCACCCTAGGGTGGATGGCATCCAGGCCCATCGATTTGTATGGGTCAAGCTCCTGTAACAGTTGACACACCGACACTTCCTTCAGAGACGACGGGTCGGTGTCTGCATCAGCCTGGGCTTTTGTTCCTATGGCCTGGGACCCAACAGCGCTGGTAAAGATAGAGGTGAAGAGGGTGTTGAGGACCTCTGCTTTTTCAGTATTGTTCGTGAGAGGTTCACCTCTCCTGTTTAATAGTGGGCCAATACTATCCCTCTGTTCAAGAGCTGAGGATTGGTAAGGTGGTAACTTCATTCAACAGTACTTTAGATATAGACGATGCCTTGCCATGTGCAAGAAAAAAGTAGAAAAGTTACAGCTTGTTAAGGACCTTAGAAGTGAAAGATTAGTGTCTTACAAATAGAACTGTACATACAGAATAATTTTTAGATCATTCTGTAAAACACAGCTGAAAATGCCTCTCCTCCAACGTAACCTTCTCCTAAGATTTTTCTGGCTCATTATCTCTGCCACTGAACTTTGTTCTTAAAAAAAATATGTTGTGCCTTCATTATATCCAAGTTAGAGGTATGAGCTCTATTTATTCTGTTGTAGACAGAGATGACAGAAAGCTTCTCCATTTGTGCAGAAGTCCGCCCATCTCAATAGTTTGCCTGGGGAAGAGTTCTGTAATTCCTCTTTTAGACTTACATACAATGAACTTATTTTTGTTTATAGTTCATATGATATAGAGGAAGAGTGTTTCTGCCTAGTAGAAATAAAAATTACTATCAAAACCATACTTTTATACTTTTTTTTAAAGAAACAAGGATAAAATTCTTACTGACTTTGCTCTTACCTGTCCTCTGCACTATAATTGAATAAGCGATTGCATTATTACTTTGATAAGGACTTTTGACGGTTTCATTTATGGTTCAACTAGACAGCTGTGTATATTGTTTTGAAAAGTAAGATTTCACAATTTTATAAGAACTTCAACAGAATTTATCCTCTCTTTATACAAGAAGTCAAGTAATTTTACTTACATACACAATACCCTGGAAAAATGTTTAGGCATTGAACTACTAAAAGTAAGGAAAAACATTTCCAGAAGATAGTTCATGTAGAAATTATACCTACAAATTGAACTATTGAACGAACAGCCTAGAACAGTGTTGTTGAAGGCAAGGGACAATAACCTGGAGTCACAGAATTAAATGTTTATGCTGCTCATATAAAAGGAAGTGTCCAAACAGAGTAACTGTAAGATGGAAATCTATGCAAGTTCAGTAGAGGTTTCATAGATACAATATACATATGGGGAGTTTTCTTTCAAGAAAGAATATGGAAAATGTGTGTGCTGTTTCATTTTACAAGTTCACATCTCCTGAAGTGGAAGTATCAAATCTAAATGGTAGCTAGATGAATGTATCCCCTGTGAAAATGATGTAGATCTAAGTGACAAAATACTTATAAGGACCCAATCTAATTTCCTTATTTACACTTTAAAACCAGATTCTGGCCAGACTGGGGTCCTGAACTGTTCCCTATTTATTTCACTTTATTGTTCCTGCAAGCAGCACCCTCACAAAACATCTTCCTGTCCCTCCAGCAAAATCGAATACAGTGGAAAGGGAAAAGGTTTCTCTCTTTTTGGCATGCTAATTCTCTGTTCATCTCTGCCCACATACTCTTTCATTCCTGCAAAATCCTTTTTTTCTGTCATTACTTTACAGCATAGTTAACTTGCCCATTTGAAACAAACAAACAAACAAAAAACCCCCAAAACCAAACCAAACCAACCAACCAAAAACCGAAGACCTTCAGGTGCCCAAGAAACAGCACCCTCACAAGCACATAATCTTTAGGGGATGCCAATTGGCTTTGCCCTGGACTCAGAAAACAAGTAAATAAGATCATGCTCGTTCTTCAAAATACCTTCTACTGTATCAGTAATATTGTTATATCCTTCCTCTTGTGTCAGCTATTGTATACCATACTTTTTCACTACCACAGACAAGCAAGCATTGGGACAGTTTGTATATCAAAACCTGAAAGCATCAACAGAAATGGAGACTAATTTATTTCGGAGACAGCAGTATAGACCCTTTGCTTCATGGAACAGCGCGCACTACTGAAGAACAGTCTACATATACATACAACAGCTCATCAAGATACACACAAGCTAATTACAAACCAGATAAGAAGGGTGGGACTATAGGGTGTATAGAATACTCACACTGCTTCTTTAATAGGCTTTACAAACTGCTCATGACCAGAGCTGCCACCCTGTGAGCTAGCTAAGCCTAAGGTAAGGGGAATACATCAACTTACCCCGATCACAATAACAGTGTATCGCTAGTGAAATGCATTTCAACGATTTCTTGTTTTCTCTGGAATTACAATGCAATTTGTGTTCTTCAATGAAAGCTTTTGTCCACTGCCAATTAAATGACAAAGTCATCCTCTATAGTTAAGGGATCATCCTGACTGTTTGAAAAGCATCCTTTACTTTACAGAAAACATCTTTTACAGAAAAGTCACACACAGGTATTTTTAGTTTCAAATAGGATCACCATCTGACATCACCTGGAAAGTGGAAAACCTTTCCCAAACCAGCCAAGAACAACAGATGTAAAGAAAAAAAGCTAGTTTTGAGTCAAGTCTGTGAAGAACATCAAAAAAACCAACCAGCGGAATGTTTGCAAATGAATACTGGTGTGTGGCTAAGGCTCAGAAAAAGTAAATGCAGAAAGCTGGTAAGGAACATTTATCTTCAAACTACTTACACGTTTAGACAAATCCAAAAGGAAAGATCATCATTTAAATTCAACTGTTGTTTGTCTCAAGTGATTACTAGAAATGCTGCAGCAGGTCTGAGTAACAATTAAAAGCAGAATTAACAAACAACTCATCTTCTTTCAGTGCAGCAAAATCCTGTCGTTCCTCTTCTTTGAAGCTTTAACTACTCTGTAGTCACTAGATTAGAAGATTCGAGGACTTGCATACTTTCCAGACATGCTGAGTCTAATGACAACTTCATTTACAAAGCAACAGCCTCACACTGAATAAACAAACTTAAATAGCAAGTCTTTGCAAAGAGAATATAGTGACAGATACTATAAATTAGATTAAATAATGTAAGTAGCATTTTTTCCCTCTGAGCAACTGCACAACACAGAATATCTATAAAAAGATTAATGTATAAAAATCCATTTCCTTATAGAAACCAGTTTGCTTCATAGTTTTTCTTTGCTTACAATGTTCAAAATAGAAAGAGGCTCTTTAAAATTAATTATCTGAATCAGAAGTATGATTTAGAACTTCAGATTCTGACAGCTCCTAGCTGACACTTTTATTGAATATAAAATGTGAATAAAGACTCCAAAGACAAACCATGAAGTGGACTTCGCAAGTATTCTTTATAGAAGATTCTCATAGCTGTAAAGCCAAAGTCGGCATGTATTACCATTCTTTCCTGTTACATTTCATTCTCATTGGCTAGTGGGCTAAGACTGTCAGTTTTCAAATGAGTGGGCAAATAGACTTTCATGCCAATGACAGTTCTCAAAGCTATTCACATCTTACACAAAGTACAGTGAGCTTAGAAAAAAAGATCAGCTTTCCTGCAAACAAATGGAAGCTCACTAAACAGGATTAATTTGCTCCATTTGTCAGCTAGTCCTTTTCTTCCTGCATCTTGCACTTCTGTGCTGTTTAGAGCAGAAAAGAGATTATGGAGAAATTTCATTATAAATGCTTAACATAACCAAGACATCGAAGCAGAAGAAAACGTTCAGTGCTAGCCCTAGAGCCACGGGTAACTTCACCTAACAATTTAACTAATGCTAGAAGAGGTTTGATTAAGGTTTGACCTGAAAATAGTTGATGTAGTCAATGCCGTTTATTAAGTTGTGTGAAGACTTACTGTATTCAAAGCTATATCAACTTTTACCTCTGTACAACTTCCAGAGCTGAATCTCATACATGAAAGTCAGGAAGGAGTTATAGCTAAATCTCATGCAACTTTAAAGATTCAGGTACAACTTTTTGTATGTAGGCATTTAAAGGCATTCAAAAGTAATGCACATTTGTATTCATTTCTCCGCTAACAACTATGAAGTTAGAGGGGTTTTTGCTTTATAAAATTAGCTAAAAGTTTATAAATCTCAGGGCTTGCAAAATCACAGCACAGAGATGCCATTATATTTTA
This sequence comes from Apus apus, assembly GCF_020740795.1. Classification (NCBI taxonomy): domain Eukaryota; kingdom Metazoa; phylum Chordata; class Aves; order Apodiformes; family Apodidae; genus Apus; species Apus apus. Next base: position 43,562,992 of record NC_067312.1, on the reverse strand, counting down.
ATTCTCAGACATTCTGTTAAGAGAATTTTTAACTTTTTTCTTAACACAACGTTCTGCATACTTCGCAAATCATGTGAGTATTAACTTCAGGTTGATTAAACGGTTTTTGTATTTAATGGCAAGGGGGCAAAAGTCTATCTGCCGGGTACACCGTGCATCACGAGTTGCAAGAAACAACCACCGTCCTTTCTACTGCCTCTCCCTTGGTCTACTGTAGAATGGACACTGAAAAGGCTGAAACTACATTGTCAAGAATAAACGCTTACATTAAATGTAAATTAACTTACCTTTAAGCAAACTTAATTAAACAAGAATACCACTTAATAACAGAAGTACGCAAGTATGTATTGCTGTGATTTTGTGCTCTCAAGCACTATGCTGCACATTCAATGAAGAAAATGGAGTCTCAGACTTCATGCCTATAGAAGTATAAGCGGATCCATACTTTTCACAGGTCGTTGAGAGTAATATCACAAGCCCGCTTACACAGTAGCAATAAAAAAATAACAATTAAAATTAAAATCCGCTTTTAATGGTAGTTTGTGATTGTATACTGCCTACAAAAAGGCTGAAACGCTCTCACCAAATCTGAAATGTCTCCTAACGGCACTTGCAGGCAGAGAGAACAGTACTATTACCAAAAAAAACTCCCAAAAAAACCCAACGGAGACGCGTTGCCACACTCACAGCCCGAGCGCTTTTTGGCCAGTTTTGGCCGGCGCACTTCCCGCGCAGGCAGCTTCGCGCTTGGCCAGGCGGTGCCGGGAGTCCCGCTGCGTCCGAAAAACAGATCCAGCTGCTCGGTGAGAAGGGAAAAAAGTGGGGACGGAGCCAGAAATCCCGGCATTTCCTTTTACATTCTCAGAGGACGACCGTCCTCCTCTACGCGGCCCCAGGAGAAGGCACTTGCCTTCCACCACAGACGCCCCAGACTTTCTCGGCCCGGCCGGGCGGGAGACCAGCGGAGCCTGGGACCTTGCGGGAGGAGCAGGGCGGCGGGGGAGGCCGCACAACTTGTTAGCGGACTCCCTTCAAAGGGCGCAATAAAGTCACTAGGAAAAATGAACCCTACGGGAACTGACCCTAAATTCGCGAGCTATGACACGCTCGCCTCCCGCTCTCCCCCTCTGGCTTTCTGCTGACTCTTTCCCTTCACGATAATGCAACAAATGGCAAGACTCAGGACCCCGGAGCTGAATAACAGGAAATACAGGCATCTGTCACCTCCTGGGAAGAGGCAAATGGATTAGCGAAAACAACAAAAGGAAGAAAGCCCTGTCAAACGTGCAATTGATTAACAAGTCCCCTCTAATCTGCAGGATCACTGTTTTTTCTTATAAACATCATCGGTCTCCTCCTACACATCGGTGCAATTAAGTTAAAGCCAGGAAAGGCGGGAGAGGAAGGCACTGCTTGCTGGCCGAGCTCCCGCAACGCTCGGCAGGGACAGCATAGGAAGGGTTACCAACCTAGCATGGAAATGGTGTCCCTGTGATCTCTTCCCTCGGTCCCTGGGCAGAGCGCTCCGGGAAGGAGTTTGTCAGTAAAGTTTATCTGCTCCAGAGGGGGGAAAGGGCAATTTTCCAGGGAATGTTTAACGGAAGATCAAAGAGCTAAACCCTGCAGCTCCTACCTCCCCAATGCATTTCACATCCCAGGGAGAACGAAAACGTTAAACCTCCGCCTTGCGCTCTGAAAGCACCATATGTTAGGTGTGCGCGGAGTGAAGAAGAAGGAAAGGAGGAAAAAAAAAAAAAAAAAAAAAGGGAAAAAAAACCTCACCACAACAAAAACTTTATGGAGCTTCTTTTACAGAAACTGTAACTGTTACACCATCGCGGCTCTCCAACCCCACACGCTCCCTAAGGTCCCCATAAATCGCGGTGCTAGCCTCGGAGATGCTGGACAAATTGGCAACTGTTCAGCAGCCGCCTGGCGCTGCCGCGACACAAGGTCAGATGTTAATAAGGCAGCTTATTCAGCCCTACAAGCAATCGCGGAGCTCGCTGAACCGAGTCCTAGTGTTTCCTGAGCCCAATGGCTGACCTCCTCAGTCCCCGAGGGTCGGCCAGGTACTCAGAGGAAATGGGACCCTCTAAAGGTCAAAAACACACAGAAAGAGACCCCGCCGAGCCTGCATCAGCTGCAAGCTTGGCGGCTGCCCCCACCCTCCGCCCCCCGCCTCCCCCTTCCTCCTGGCTCCCGCTGAGATTCTGGCAACACTCAGCGGCCAAATAACAGCAATTATAACCACTCGGAGGAGAGGGCGGGCGGGGTGCAGGAGGCTCCGCTTACTGCTATCCACCCTCGGCAACAACAAAACCCCGAACTTTTCCTTTGTTTTCTGCGTGTTTCCCCCTCCCCCCAGTCGTCACCAACCAGCTTCGTAGCGCTGAACCGGCCGAGGACGGGCACGGAGCGCCCGCCGCCCGAGCGAAGCATGGGCGCCAGGATGCGCCTGGGGAAGAAGTTTTAGCGAGCCCCGCTCAACGCTACCACTGCTGCCTTCGTCTCCTGCCAACACCCGCCCCCTCCTAAAAAAAAAATATGCAACATCAGGTTTCCATTTTGTAAAGAGAAAAAAAAAAAAAAAAAAAGGGGGAAAAAAAAAGTAGGAAAAAAAATAAAAGGGAGAGAAGAAACGAAAAGTAATCAACTTCAACCAGTAACTGGGGATGCTGGCGGGTCCGCGGGTGCCAAACAGATACGTGCAACTCTCCCAGAACTACGCGCAGCCTTCCCTGCCTTTCCTCGCCCCGCACGCCCCTTCCCGAAAAGCCGCAGCGCGTTCCCCCGGGCCGGCCGAGCGCTCCTGCGCCTTACCTGCCGCGTGGAGGCGGAGGAGCCAGGCAGCCGCCAGCAGGGCCAGGATGCGGCCCGCCTTCCCCCGCGCAGCCGCCGCGGGGACCATGCTGCCCGTCCGGCAGCCGCGGCAGAGCCCGCGGGGCAGCAGAGCCTGCGGGCGGAGCGGGTCCGGTGCCGAGGGGCTTGGCGCTGCCGCGCACTTCTCAGCACGGCCGCCCGGCCCTTGCGCTCCCGCTAACGGACTGTACCCGACTGGGGGCGGCGGAAGGCGCGGTCCTTTCCCCTCCTTCTTCTCCTCCGCCTTGCCCAGCATCCCAACGTCACTCGGGACAAATCCGACACAGGGGAGGGGAGAGGCGCGGAGGGGCGGACAGGACAACTACAGTCCCTGCACGCCGGCACCCTCTGCCGGACGCAGCCTCTGCCTACCACCCTGCTCGAGGGCTCCCGCAGCCCGCCTTTCACCCCCCCACATCCCCACCCCGCACAGGGGGCCCTGACGACACCCAGGAGTCAGCAGGGCTTGGGCGCCCTGCGAAGGGCGAGTCCTTCCCCCAGAAGCCTTGGGAGCTTTCTCAGAAAAATCCTCGATAAAACAAAAATAAGTGGGCCGGTGGGACATTGGTCCAAACTACTTCTATCTCTTCCCTCCTTTGTCTCCTTCCTCCTTGCTGCACAGTTGACATCTTTTTGCACCCCCACAGCATTAACTGATTTGAAACTGTTACTCTGACCCTCAAAATGTCCATGGGCGTCAACACCATAGCACCTATTGCTAGAACATCAACCAAAAAAGTAAAACCAGAAAAACACAACCACACACACTCCACCAAAAAACACCCACAAAAAAAAAAAGCCAACCAAACCAACCAAACAAACAAACAAAAACCCACAAAAATCCCCCCACAAAAGCCACAAAAACTGCACAACAACAACAAAAAAACCCCACCTTTGTCACTAGACCATGCCCTGACGTGCCACATCTACAAGTTTCTTGAACATCTCCAGGGATGGTGACTCAACCACCTCCCTGGGCAGCCTGTTTCAGTATCTGACCACTCTTGTAGTAAATAATTCTTCTTACTATCCAGTCTAAACCTCCCCTGACAAAACTTCAGACCATTTCCTCTAGATATCATTAGTTAGGAGAATAGGCCAACACCCACTTCCCTACAACCTCCTTTCAGGAAGTTGTAGAGAGCAATGAGGTCTCCCCTCAGCTTCCTCTTCTCCAAACTAGACAACCCCGGTTTCCTCAGCCACTCTTCATATTACTTGTTCTGTAAACATTTCACCAGCTTGGTAGTTCTCCTCCGGACATGCTCCAGAGCCTCAGTGTCTTTCTTATAGTAAGAGGTCCAGAACTGCACACAGTACTCGAGGTGCAGCCTCACCAGTGCCCAGTACAGGGGCACAATCACCTCCCTGCTCCTGCTGGCCACGCTATTCCTGATACAAGCCAGGATGCTATTTGCCTTCTTGGCCACCTGGGCACACTTCTGGCTCATGTTCATCTGGCTGTCAACCAGCACCCCCAGGTCCTTTTCTGCTGTGCAGGTTTCCAGCCACTCTTCTCCAAGCCTGTAGTGTTTTCTGGCATTCTTGTGACTGAAATGCAAGACCTGGCACTTGGCCTTATTAAATCTCATACAATTGGCCTTGATCCAGCCTGTCCAGATCCCTCTGTGGAGCCTTCCTACCCTCAAGCAGATCAACACTCCCACACAATTTGGTGTCATCTGCAAATTTACTGAGAGTGCACTCAATCCCCTCACCCAGATTATTGATAAAGATGTTAAACAAGCCTGGCCCCAAAACTGAGCCCTGAGGGACACCATTGGTGGCAAACTGCCAACTAGACTTGACCCCATTTGCCACAGCTCTCTGGGCCTGGCCAACCAGCCAGTTTTTTGCCCAACAAAGAGTACACTTGTCTATACCATGACTCTCCAGCTTATCCAGGAGAATGCTGAGGGAGAAGGTGCCAAAGGCCTTACCAAGTCCATGCAGACATGTCCACAGCCTTCCCGTCATCCAAAAGGCAGGTCACATGGTCATAGAAAGAGCTCAGGTTGGTCAAGAAAGACCTCCCTTTCATAAACCCCTGCTGGCTGGCCCTTGTTCCCTGGCTGCCCTGCACTTGCTGTGTGAGCTCACTCAAGATGAGCTTCTCAATGATCTTTCCCAGTACCGAGGTCAGGCTGACAGGCCTGTAGCTCCCTGGATCCTCCTTCTGGCCCTTCTTGCAGATGGGCATCACATTACCTACCCTCCAGTCATCTGGGACCTCCCCTGTTGACCAGCATTGTTGATAATGATGGAGAGGCTTAGCCAGCTCCCCTGCCAGCTCCCTCAGCACTGTCAGGTGGATCCCATCAGACCCCATTGAATTGTGTGTGTCCAGGTGCAGAAGCAGACCATTCACTACTTCCTCTTGGATTATAGGGGTGTTGTTCTGCTCTCTGTCCTTCCAGCTCAGGAGGCTGAATGCCCTGGGGGGAGGTGATCTGACTACCAAAGACAGAGGAAAAGAAGGCATTAACTATATCAGCCTTTTCCTTATCATTGGTTGAAGTGTTCACATCCAGTAAGGGATGGAGATTCTTCCTGGGTCTTTTGTTACAGTTGATGTAAAAGCTTTGTTTGTTGTCCCTTATGTCAGTGGCCAAGCTGAGCTCCAGCTGGCCTTTAGCCTTCCTAATTTTCTCTCTGTATGGCGTAATGAGATCTCTGTGCTTCTCTTCAGTTGCCTGTCCCTCCTTTTTTTCCTAAGCCCCAACAAAAGCTCCCTGTTCCGCCAGGTGGGGGCTGGGCTTCTCTCCCAGGCAACTAGTAACAGGACGAGTGCAGCCTGAAGCTGCACCTGGGGAGGTTTAGGTTGAATATTAGGAAGCACTTCCTCACAGAGAGGGTGATTAGACATTGGAATGGACTTCCCAAGGAAGTGGTGGAGGCACCATCCCTGGATGTGTTCAAGGAAAGGCTGGATGTGGCACTTAGTGCCATAGTCTAGCTGATGTGGTGGTGTTAGGTCATAGGCTGGACTTGATGATAATAAAGGTCTTTTCCAGCCTTGGTGATTCTGTGATTCTGTAACTTTGAGCAGGCATCTGATAACTATGTCATATACACTCCAAGAACAAAATAACACCTGAATATTTTAAGAGTTATCATTTAGCAGCAAATTTAATCAGATGCCTTTTCTATAAAATGCAACATTCAGATTGTTTGAGGCTTCATTTCTAAAGATTTGATGCTGAGTAATGCTGAATACAAACAAATTGTTTTAAGTTCTTCCCCAAATCATGCTCCATTTTCCATGATATTTACTTCTTATTGCAAACAAAAACATACTCTTTCTTCCTGCTTTTGCACCCTGGTCTGTCTTCTCAGGTGTCCAGTTCTATGTTGAAAATTCTTCTGGTACTTAAGGATGACAAAGAGAGGTCCTGATCCCTCTTTGACAGGAAAATACATGCCATCACAACAACACATTTTATAATCCCTTTCCTAAACATAGAAAACCTAATGTAAAAGTAGTGTGGATCTTTTATATAAGCTCCACTCTTTAGATTAAAGGCTGCTCCTGACCTTGCCTCTTTGATGGTTAGAAACCTACTTCTAATTTCCAGCCCACATGTATTCATGTCCAGTTTGTACTCCTTATCTCTTGGGTCACTATCATCCTTCCACATAAACAGCTTTCCAGTTCCCCTCTCTATGATACAAAATTACCAGAATCACACCTCAGCCTTTACTTTGATACAGTAAAAAAGCTTACATTTTTTAATTTTCCCTGAAATTATCAGTTCCACATTCCCTCATCACCCTAGTAAGTTTTCTTGCCTACCTGCCTATCCACACCCCCATATTTTTGGCAGTCTAATATAATTTTTTAGAATATGGGTGGCTTGAGCTTAGCATAGTATTGGAGATGCTTACTCTATCAGATCACCTCTAATTTCCTTTCTGTGCTGAAAAGACCGATGATTACAGTACCTTTCCAGTTGCAGATATTCTATGATGTGTGAGAGAATCTACATCCTCTCTTTATTTTTGTGGTCTATACCTAACTTTAGAGAACCGCATAAAAATTCTATGTGTCTGTTCTTTCTGTAAGGTATGCTGGTCCGTCATTTTTCAGGAATATCTCTTGGCTCTGCATCAGCACAAAATTGTGACCACACATTGATAATGTGTCCTAAGGCTTTTGTGAATACATCAAATCTATATTAAATACCAGAGATCAATAGCAAAGAACATCCCTTCACCTAATTCTTAGCAATTACAAATTTCCTCTTTTCCTCTCTTTTCCCAGCTTATTATCTACCTTACATGCTATCAGAAAATCCTCATAAACTCCATCTTAACTCATAACTTCCCGTATAGAGGTATATCAGATGCTCAACTTACAGAATCATAGAATCATTAAGGTTGGCAGGGACCTTAAAGGTCATCAAGTTCCAATCCCCCTGCTATGAGCAGGGAACCCTACCCTGAACTTAAGTGCAGATGAATGAGATGCAGTATGTCCTTTGTTTTGAAAATCACTGAAAAGAAGTTATTAAGCGTAACTGACATAGTACCTCTTTAGTAAATAAGTTTTATTTTATTAAATGCCATGATATTATTTTTTCATCCAAATTCTGTTCCAGAGCTTTGCAAATTCACAATGCCAAACTAATAGATCTGAAGGTATCTGGATGCCTTTTCCTCACTCTTCGTAAATATCATCTACAGAGCTGAACAAAACCTTGATCTCTGTGGAAATGAGCAGAATCACTTAGGTGCATAATGTAAGACAGGAAGCATATGCAGCACATGAGCTGAGGATAACAAAAAAACTATATGCTTTTCTGTGACCCTCCAAAATAAAACTGTTACTTGCTACCACCTGTAAGTAGATAGTGTACTTGTTACTTCCCAGTTACACAATATTGCACCTCCTTCAGCAGATTACATGGGAAGAGTGGGGAATGGAAAGAAAAAAAATGTAACTAGGCCTGCAGATTAATTTGTTCCTTCTTGTTTACCCCATTTCTATTTTATTCCACAATTCTGACAATACCTGCTGTTCCATTGTGATGAGAAGCAAACTTCGTATTAGGTGATGGGATTAGTTTTCTAATGCAGGGCAATAGATGAACTCAGTGCCAAGAAGCATGCCCAAGAAACTAAAGCAAAGACAGTTCTGTGACTTTGATGATGAAGTTTAGTTGGTTAAAACCTGTAGCAGTTACCTGGCTAAAATCTAAAAAGCTCCTAGTCAGTGTTTCTCTGGAGCTTATAATTGTTCACCTGAGTTTCTTACCTTCCAGATACAACAGGAGATAAAAAGTGCTTGCATAAATTGGTCTACATTTTGCATAATCCTTCCAAGAAATAACATTTAGCTTTTTTTTTTCTTTGATGCTCTCAAAAAATCTCACAAAATATCTAGGATATGAATGCAAGTAATTTTTCCATTTGGGAATAAATTAGCATTTGATAGAAACTTCAGTTGTGAGTTGTTTTTCTGACTTAGCAGGGGAATCTGGTGAAGTTATGAACACTAAATACCTAGACCAATCTAGCTATTGAGAATTAAAGTATCCTTCATAGCTACAAGTTATTTAGCCACTGACCACAGAAGCTGCCATTTCATACTTCACATTTGCAGGGAGAATCACTTGGCAGGATGGAGGTGAATTCACTACACTGAAGAAACCACAGTACAAATTCTTGCTGTGTGCTGTAGAAGAATATGTACAGCAGGCAAAGAAACATAGACAACGACACATTTCTTCTGAGCTGGTTGGCCCTATGCATGTAAGCTATTAGAGTGCTCACTTGTGTTCTGCAGCATATGGTCCCTAACAGTTTTGTCACTTTTTGACAAAGAAAAAGCTGTGCATGTATTTGTTTGCATGACCATATGGTATGTACCTGATCAGAGTACTAATGGCCAAAGCTGGAATTCAGTCTGAAATGTCTTGGAAATCCCTGTCAGAATTTGGATGGATTCCCTTCGCCATGTGTGTCTGCTTTCATAGTAAATATAACAAAAGTAACTAAAAAGAAAATATAAGATGAGGTGTAAGTCAGACTTTGTGGTCTTAGTGTTCCTATAGTCATTCTACAAGCTTAGATAGGTTTTAATTGGTGCATTATCTTCATTCCATGAAATAATTCCACACCTGATCTTTATATTCCTGTGATGAAAGCAGCACAGACAACCTTTTTGCAAACACTACTTACAGGCTTCTCAGCTGAAGGATCAACTCCTGTGCTTTCTTCTATTAATGTTACAGTGTGTCCCACAGAACTCTGCTATGGGCCAAAACGGACAAAATTATTTAGGGATCAAAAATAGGATTCAGAAAGGCTTCAGACACCCAAGTTCAAATTTGTAACCCAAAAAATGTAACTGGACATCTCATTAGCTGTCTCCTGAGTGGCGTAAACACTCCTTGCACATCTGGACAATGATATATTGACAGAATTAACCCAGTCATAGCAACCAAATGCCCATTTCCACTGAGGTCTAGAAACTTTCCTGGCACAATGATTGAGGCTCTTGACAACCCATGCCATATTCTGACCATCCAAACATTTTTAGTTGCTGTCTTCTGAAAAGCACAGCTTGGGAGGAAACTCTGGTGACAGTACTCAGCATTCTGCATTGGTTCAGCAAATGCCAGCCTAGCCTACAAAGAGCTGGGCTCCTGACTACTCGATATCTAGGCTTTCATAGAGTGTCTTGGCCACCAGACACTACATAGAAGAGTGAAACACACTTTACCCTTCTTACTGAAGCTGTGACATTGTATGTAAACAAACATGAGAGTCTTGGAATGGAGGAGAGAAGGCACAAGGGAAAGCCCATTTGTGCCTGGGGCACTGAGCAAGTTTTACAAAGTCTCATGAAACAGGTCACACCCTGGTAAATGTTACAACCAGCAGATCACTGAATAAAGCAAAAAGTCATTTTGGAGCAGCCACTCAAATATAGAACTGCATGTTCACAGTCTGCCTGCACGTTTCTGGATTTTTTTTTTTTTTTAATGAAACTTCAATCAAAATAAAAGCAAGTTAAAACACTCATCAGGAAACTTTTTTCTCTGCTGGAAGAAAAATAGTATCAGGTTTTGATCCACACTTCTAGACCATTATTTATTATGCTTTAACTATACATGATATTGAGTTACACATATGTATATTAAAATAGCCACAATAAATATTTTAAAGGAAATATTTCACATCCAGAAGGTAAAGCCCAGTTTTAAATGGGCTCAGGAGTCATCTCCCTTCATCCTGTTGTTTCCAGCTCTACACATACAAACACATTAAGCAGCATTGCCCCAGAAGCCAGTCCACCACAGAATAAACAAATCTGTCAAGTGTTCACATAGCCAACACCTTTTTAAAAGAATATCACCAAGGGTATTTCTTAAGCCTAGAAGCACAGGGAACAATAAATAGAACTTTTTATGTGTTTCTTAAGTTATGATGCGGACAGCACTCACAAAATTGGAGATGATTCCCCTAACTTGTAAAATCATACTCCCTTGATGGTCTGAACAACATGCAGTGTATTCAGACCAATGCCTTCTCCATCCTCTCAGTCATAAAAACTGAAAGGAGGTGAAAGCTGCACCTCCCTTCTCTATGCATTATTCCAACAGGTAAAACAATTAGGTAGAATGATTTACTGAAAACCAGAATCTGAATAGAGAATGGGATTTAACTTTCCATTATACAAATTTAACAAGAACATTACTGTCTGAATTAATTCAATTTAGAGCTCAACCAATCCTTGAAATTGTTATTACACCAAACAGTGACCTTGTAATTTAGTTTCTCATACTCCAAAAATGAAACTCAGATTATTTTTTCATGCAATTTTCATTAATGTTTTTTGTTAGCTGTAATGAAATACTTGTGTATTTATTTAGCTTATGTCAGCCATCACCATGGTACTGGAATGCTACCATTTTATATATAATGTGTGAACAATTAAAATTGTAACTTCAACTTATGAAAACTCCAAAACAAGTTCTAGCTGTCAAGCTGTGGCACCAACATTCAGACATCTGATGGATTTCAAAGTAAAAAAAATGTGTCTATATGCCCTTAACAAGCTAATTTACTTGCTGAGTTCATATAGAACTATTATGCCAAGCTCTCAGTACTAGAACATTATGTTAAATACTGCTGTTTACAAAGCAACACAAAAAATACAACATTGTCTCAGTGAGGTGGACACAACAACGTCGGTGAATCTAGACACCAGAGAATGAATGGCACACTATGCAGGATAAAAATACTGTTCAATTTGAAAAGACTATGCATCCATTCTTTAAAAGCAATCAGATACCCATATTTTATGTTAAAAGGCCATCATCTGGACATGAAAGTATCAAACACTGAACTGAACTGAGAGTTTGAAAGTCAGCATTCAAAGTGTATTGACTGTGGAGAATGATCTTTTGTAAGCCTTGAAGAGCATGTCAGTATTTAAAGGACAGCTGCAGGGAAAGTTCGGAGAGGGGAAAGAAGAGAAGGTGAGAAATTTGTTTTTTGTTTGGTATGCTCTGGGTTTTTGTTTTGTTTTCTTTTGACTGCATATTTCTGTGTTTGGTTTTTTAAAGCTATCCTTAGCTAGGGAACAGGCAACGTCTAACATCAGCTCACAGGGGTTCAGGGCCAAGTTGTATGCTTTGCTCCCAAGAGCCCTTAAGAGTACTCCAGATTGGAGACATCTTATTACAAACTTGTCAGAAGTGCATCACAGAATGCCTTGGATTTGGGAAGAAAGAAGATGAAAAAGGAAAACAAACAAATAAAAAATAAAACACCAAAACCAACCAACCAAATAAATAAATATAACCAAAAAAAAGTACTAAAAAAAGGATATACTTGAGAAAGAGAGAAAAATTGAGAGAAATGGACAGTCAGACCAACCTATTATTTCTTAAATCACAGATATAAAGTTATTTGCAATCCTCTGCCTTTGCAGTCAAAAAACAGCCCTCAAGTGGAAAACAAACTCAGTCTAACAGAGCCAGGCTAAACACATTGCAATCCTACACTAGGGATCAGTCATGTGGCAAAAAAAAATTCCTGTTCTTCCCTCTTCTGTCCCCAAATTTGGGGGCACATATGGCAAACATATACAAGGGAGAAAGAGCAACTGTGGGAAGACCTTCAAAGACAACACACAAACACTAATAGGAACATAAATACAACTGAAATCCATTTGTCGCTGCTGTGTTCTGTGGCATGGAGCAGATGAGTGCTGTTTGTTTTCAGTATACTTTCCCTAGTATTTTCCCTTTGGTCTTCAACACTGAGGAAGGTAGCCTGCCACATTTTTCCTTTCTCTCATCCACAATCTGGACTTTAAGTTTTATGAAAAGAAAATTCAGCGTCTTGATGAATATTAAAATATTCAGGATACTATAGTGTATTCTACAGCATTCACAGGCCATTGCACTTTAAGAATGGGAACCTGAGACAGTGATGGGCTCAAATAGATGTACAAATATGAACAAACTGCTTAACACACACATACAAAACTAGTCAACAGCATGGATAACAGAGACTTTACACTGAAATACACTAAAGGTGATGTCATTACAACAACAGAATCATAGAATGGTTTGGGTTGGAAGGGACCTTACTGATCATCTATTTCCAACCCCCGCTGAAGGGCAGGGACACCTCCCACTAGGTCAGATTACTCAAAGCCCATCCAACCTGACCATGAAGACTTCCAGGGACGAGGCATCCACACCTCCCCCAGATAACCTGTGCCAATGTCTCAGAAAATTGATTACATTGGTTACATTGGATTCTACTTTCGAAATGTTTTAAAAGTCTTTAAAACATAGAACCTTTTCACCACAGAGAGATTTGTAAAGCCAGCCAGCTGAAAAGTAAACAACAGCTGGGTCCCCAACTTCCACATGGATCATTGAGGTTCTCTTCTATTAAAAGCAGCATAGTACTAACAAGTAAAATTACTTTAAAATAGACTTTTTTGTTACATATCTTTATAAGGTTGCACTGTGTTTGAAACAGCTGTCAAATTATTCTGTTCTTGCAGTGTTACTGCCTGTTACATAGTATTTCCTACTTCTTTATTTCACCTTCTATTTGTGCACCAGTCCCATAAATACACACTTTACAAAAAATAGAAAAGTGAAATACTTCACTTAAAGATGCCTCTACCTCTTCTCATTTCCTTTACTGGAATGAAGAGTTCATGTCTCCATACAGTGAGAAGAAAAGGGACTGAAAGCAAGTAAGTTTTTTCACCTTTTATTAGGGAAGCCATCTTTTTGTACCTGATTAGCTACTTTGGTGGCACCATGTCCTGTTTTACTTCAGGAGTCATGAATATGTGCTTCCTGGTTCGAGTCCCATTTATGCAATGGAATTTCTGCCTAATCTGAGGCTTAGCTTTCGTAATCAGCACCCCTCATCCAGCATCAGTTCCTCACTTTAAGCAAACAGGAAAGGATGGATTGTCAGATTAGTCACTACTGGTGTCCCCTAACAGCTGTTATTTGCTGAAGATCAACAGGAGAGAAAAGTAGGTTTGGTTCCTATCTTGTTCAGAAATTGCTGGGCCACAGATTTTGATGAAGCTTTATCTCACTTGCATGATGTCATCTGCTGTACTACACAAGTGCCTACCGGCCATACATGAAAGCCTCTTAAATGAGCACCTCTTGTTACCTTTCATTCCCAACCAACCATAGCAGCAGCATCAGTCAACTTGTTATAACAAACCTGTAATTAAATTAAATAGCACAGTTAAATTAGATTCAGATGCTCTGCACTATTGCATAGAGCTGCCGATATCTTTGAGACACCAGCATCATTTTTGTGGAGAAGAAATTACCTAAAAGGCCCCAGCATATGCTACCTGCAGCCTAGTGGAACAGCTGATATTATGCAATGCTGGCTCAGTGAAATTCAGACCCAGAGCGCAACTGTCTTCTGTCAGATTCTTAGCAACTACTGACCAGCATGGGAATCAACCCAGCTAAGAAAAATAGAAAGTGGAGAAAAAGGACATCTTGTTTCCAACTCTGAGCTAAAGCCCTCTGGCAACATCAAGGAGAAATGAAGAATCCTGAACAGCAATTTTTCTCTTGCCTGCAAGTTGTGAAAAACAAAGACAATGGAATATATTACTTCTATGTGTGGTTGGGTCTGAAGTACTCAATATCTGATAGCATTTAAGTTAGACAAGAATGCATAGACTGATTTGGCAGAAAAGCTGCTGTTTAATCTGTAACAAAACATACAAAGGAGGTGTGTTTAAACTTTTCATTTCTACACTTGCATAGCTTTTAATTCAACAGGAATATGGGAAAGATGGCATAGATTATTTTATTTTTAAGAGGATAGGAAAGGAATTGGGAGACTTTTGCTATATAGTAACTTACAGAGTACAGGGCTCTCACTGAAATGAACCTGAATGGAGCAGAGCTCTTCTGAGCCACACATGGCACTAGAAACAAAAACAACCTAAGTAAATACATCTGGGTAGAAGAGACCATGAGAAATCATTTTTTTCCACTGTAAAATAGGGGTGGAGATGGCGTATTTTTTAGAAGAACTGTTGCCAGTAGGGCTGCCTGTGCAACCTACAGCTTGCCATGGATGCTCACTGAAGAAGTTTCATTGTGAACAATAGCTTGAGTTCCTAGAACATCGAGATTGTTTACTAGGTATATGTGTTTTATTAATTATGTACCACAGATACAGTCTTATACTGATGTGTGTGCATTATTGAAATAAAGAACCTTAAAAGATCTTCTGGTGCAACAAACCACCAGTATCGCAAATTCACTTTTTTTTTCCCTTTTTCTTTAAATTATTTGGGAACAATGCAATTGAAGTAAAATAAAGAAGACAGAATTAACAGTGCAATAAGGAGAAGATAACTTAAAACAGAGTTCTGCATATATTAATTCTACTTTCAGTGTCTCTTTACATTTGAATTTCATAAAATTATCTGTTACTGTATTCTGAGGCAATGAAATTCCAGCAAAAAACCCCCATATATTCCTCATACATAATACAAATGAGTTAATGTTAATGCTACTCTTTGAAATACAACTTTTGTTGTTTACAATTAATTTACACCTTCAGTATTTTAAATAATAGAAAAAGAAGCAACTGTTGCTAAGAAATCCAGGCCAAAGCCTAATTAAAAAAACCCTTGTCATTAGCATTTCTAATAATGCAAATGACTATGATGTTTATTACCTGAAAGTTAGCCTTTCTACTACCATAGTAAACTCCATTGGGTGCATTTTGTTTATTTAGTGTTATAAAGATGGAGGTGGCTTCTATGACTACTTGAAGCCATAGGTTTTTCAACATTCATTAGCATTACTGGGAATCACATACATGCATCAGTGGCAGGAAAAATTCTAGAAGAATCAGTTTTTAAATCAAAAAGCAGATTTAAAAACAGATTTCTGTCAGTGCATTTTACATTACTATGCAAGGATTTTTATTTGATCCTCTCTCAGAAGGGGTGTCTGTTATTCAAACCATGTGGTAGGGATTGTGTAGTACTGCTGCTGTCAGCATTTGGTTTAAAATCTGATGCAATATATTACAAAGAGGATTTGAACAATCACAACTAAAATTTGTTGGGAAGACTTGAAACAACAGATTAAATGAAGTTGAAAACTTAGGGAAAAAATAAAATCTGAAATATTACAAAAAGAAACGATATCCACATGGGATCTATTCTACAACCTTCTGGCAAATTTAAATCAGACATGCCTAACAAAAATAATGTAACTAACTTCTATATAAGCAAAAACATGCATACCTTCCAACAAAGATATTAAACATTACAGTTAATATTTTCTAGGACTACCATATATAGGAATACGTGGTGCAATCTAATTACACTGAACTTCAAGAAAAATGCTTAGCCAATTAGCAAAATAATTTCCAAAACATAGTTGTTTATCAGGTCTTCTTTCAGTATTTTCCACTGTGAGGACATTAACATTTATATAACATAATTATAACAGTTTTATTTTGTCTGGCTTTATTTGGTCTTACTAAACCTTAGGAGGGACATTTTCTGTCCAAAACACATACATTGATAACCAAAATCTTTACAACCTGCCATATTTAAATTAGTTTTACTGTCAATGTTTCTATAATTTGGTATTTAGATAGATCTGTCAGAAGCTATGAAGGAGTTCAGATGAAACAGTTGTTTCCTAAACATATCTAAAACTTTAATCTAAATTACACAGCACAGAGGCATAAGACACAAGACTTTAAAATAGAGATTAGCTTCATAATATGTTCTTTGTACTACCCAACTTACCGTTTCAGAGGTTTTCAAAGTCATACAGTAACATGAATATACGCAACCCAATGTTAAAGAAGCTGTGTTAACAACTTTATAGATGTAAAGAAAGTAAAACCATGGGGAGACTGATCAAAAGTTTATAGACATTTTGACAGCATGAGAAAAAACCCTCAAAACCTGCATCTCAGACGAGGATATGAAAACTCTATCGCTTTGGCTTTCAGTTTGTGCTTCAGAATTCTGGTCTTCATCTACATGAAAAAATCCTTAGGGAATTCTGCTCTGCAAAACTTTACTTGCATTATTTCTAACACCTTGAGAACTAAAAAGTTATGTAGAAGCACAAGAGCACACCTTAATATACAACACACAACATTTCCAAACATTGCATGAACTATGAGAAGGATATTTCAGATAGTAAAATATATTTTGTATTATTTGTAGTTACATTAAGTATCAGACATGAGACCAACAGTAAAGGATTTTACTATTAGAGTTATCTGGTGCCAAGAAATTTTGCATGTTGAAGATCATCAAGATCTTAAGAAACAGAAAGGACACTCTCCACTGAGGTAAAGCCATCTTTCTTACAGGTGTCCTTTAGGCTGGTATAGACAGCAGTCTGGTAACAAGATCCTGGACAGACAGACTTTGATCCAGTATAGTTAGTCTTTTATTAACCATGTTCAGAAGAAGTTTTCTAGTAACAGCAAAAGTAGATTCTACCTCCAACTATTGATTTGTACTTGATTATGTCTCAGAACAGATTACAGGGCCTTTTGAGATCCTTCCCATGACTTTTTTTTTTAATTTAAAAAAAGCAACATGGTATTACAGATAATACAAAAAAGTATTAAAATAAACCCCAAACCAACTGTGACCAAAATGGAATGTTAAACTCTACCATGACAGACAAGTGACATGAGCAAATGCTGAAGTATCAGATTTGTTTATGAAGATGAATACAACAAAGTTGAGCCTGAACTGAGGACTTAAAAAATACATACACAATTTTTTGCTGCTGTAAGTTATAGTCAGTATTATTTTTTAGAGTATGGATTATACCACAAATCATGAAAAACTTTCTTTTAAGGGATATTATTAACCAAGAATAAGGGATCTGGTGACAGTATGCTCAATTGTTCTGCTGGCAGAAGAAAAATGTATCTGAATTGTGCATTTGTCACTTTTCTATCCTACTGGTTGACATGCACATACTTATTTCTTCTTCAGTGTAGCCACTTGTGCTTCCCAAGCCTGTGGTATAACCCTCTGGAGTTGTACACAAAAAGAATATATTGAAATAGAAAACTCTAATATTTTCCTCAGTTCAACCAATGACACAGATTCTTCAGAAACTTTTCTATTTCAGTTTCCAACTCTTTTCCTCACATTTGTATGAATTACTTACTTTATTTAAGAAAGAAAGAGGTAGTTTGTTAAAAGTAATGGTGGATGGACAATATTAAATCATAGAATGGTTTGGGTTGAAAGGGACCTTTAAAATAATCAGCTGGCCACAGTGCTCCAGGTGGTGTCTCATGAGTGCAGAGCAGAGGGGAAGAATCAACTCCTTCAACCTGCTGGCCACACTTATTTTGATGCAGCACAGGACTCAGTTGGCTTTCTGACCTGCAAGTGTACATTGCCCACTCATGTTGAGCTTTTCATCAACCAACACACCCAGGTCCTTCTCAAGGCTGTTCTCAATCCATTCTCCACCCAACCGGTACTTCTGCTTGGGAGTGCCCCAACCCAGGTGCAGGACCTTGCACTTAGCCTTGGTGAACTTCATGAAGTTGGCATGGGACGACCTCTCAAGCCTGTCACAGTCCCTCTGGACAGCCTCCTTTCCCTCTAGCATGTCAGTCACGCCATGCAGCTTGGTGTCGTCAGCAAATTTGCTGAGTGTGCACTCCATTACACTGTCCATGCTTTGACAAAGATGTTAAACAGTACCGGTCCCAGTACCGATGTCTGAGGAATGCCACCTGTCACTCATCTCCATCTGAACAGTCAGCTGTTGATCACTGCTCTTGGAGTGACACCATCCAGTTAGCTCCTTATCAAATGAGTGGTCCACCCATACAATACATATCCTGTCAATTCTGAGACCATGATGACATGTGGGACAGTGTCAAACACACCACAAGTCCCAAGTAGGTAATGTCAGTTGGTCTTCCCTTGTTCACCAATGCATCACAAAAGGCCACCAAATACGTCAGGCATGATTTGCAATTGATTAATCCATATTGTTTGCCACCGACCACCACCACATTTTCCATGTGCCTTAGCAGAGCCTTCAGGAGAATCTGCTCCATGATCTTGCTGGGCACAGATGTGAGACTGACTGGCCTGTAGTTCCCTGGGTATTCTTTCCTTCCCTTTTTGAAAATGGGGGTTATCTTTCTCCTTTTTCAGTCAGTGGGAACGCAGACTAGCACAAAGACTCTGTGGTCACTGTTTCTTCCTGTACTCACAGCGTGATTAAATCTGTCTACAGGTGAGGCAGGAAGACAGTGAAAACCTATAGAACAACTCACCATCTTGGAGTTTGGGTAAAACCAAACATTTACTTGCCCCTAATTCTTCCTTACCCATTTACCTGGCCCCTTCCTTGGTCTCCGTGATTCCTTTTACAATCTGTTAGGTACCTCCTCCACCTCCTCTTTTCCCATTCCTTTCCTTCTCCTTATTGGTATTGTCTTGTTATTCCTTAAATTGCTGGGGTGTTGTTGTTGTTAATTGAAATTACTTTGATATAGTATTATTGTTGTTTTTCATTGTTCACTATTATTATTATTGCTACTATTGTTTCCTGATTACCCTTTTTGAACCTCCTGCCCCAAATTGATTTATTTATCGCTTTAATAAACTGCATATTCATAAATTCTAATTGGGAGTCAGCTGCTTTCATTGGGAACACTAGCGAGTACCAGACAAGTGTCTTACCCTAGAAGTCAATGCAGAAGCTCACTGCTCCTCTGTGAGAGGCGAGCGCCGCGTGCGGAACTCTCGGCAGATCCTGACAAATTAAAATCTCTCCAAAAAGGAAATAAACCAGTTGTGGATCACGACAACCTGCTCCCTGATCTTGCTGGGCACAGATGTGAGACTGACTGGCCTGTAGTTCCCTGGGTCTTCTTCCCTTTTTGAAAATGGGGGGTTATGATTCCCCTTTTTCAGTCAGTGGGAACTACACCAGGCTGCCATGGCTTTTTGAATATGACAGAAAGCAGTGTTGCAACTTCATCTGCCAGCCCCCTTAGGAGCTGCGAAAGAGTCTTGTCAGGTGCCGTGGACTTGTGCGCTTTCAGGTTCTTTAGATAGTCTTCAACCTGCTCTTCTACAATGGGTGGATCTTTCTTTTCCCAGTCTCTGCCTTTGCCTTCTGTGACTTGGACAGTGAAAGTAGACAGAGCCCTTTCCAGTAAATACTGAGGCAAAACCAGTCATTCAGTACCTCAGCCTTCCCTATATCCCACATGAAAAGATCTCCTGTTTCCTTCTGCAGAGGACCCACCCACATTTTCCCTGTAGCGCCTTTCATCACACATATACCTGTAGAATCCCTTATTATTACCCTTGATGTCCCTGGCCAGGTTTAACTCTCTCTGGGCTGTAGCTTTCCTAACCGGATCCCTGGCTTCTTAGATAACTTATTTGTATTTTCCCCAGACTACTTGTCTTTGCTTACACCCTCTGAAGACTTTCTTTTTTTAGTCTAAAACTGTCTCGGTTCATACACACAGGTCTGCTGGCATTCTTGCCTGCCTTTCTCTTTCTTGGGATGCATTGTTCCTGGGCTTGGAGGAGGTAATCTTTGAACAGTGAGCAGCTTTCTTGGGCTTCTTGCCTGTACAGGATTTTATCCCATGATATCCTACCAAGCAGATCCCTGAAGAGGCTGAAATCTGCTCTCCTGAAGTAGCGAGTTTGCTGCAGGCCCTCCTTGTTGCCCTGCAGATCCTGAATTCCTCCATTGCATGGTCACTGCAGCCGGGGCTGCCCTTAAGCTGCTTATTGTCCACCAGGCCATCCTTGTTGGTGAAAACAAGGTCCAGCATAGCAGCTTTTCTAGATGGCTTCTCTACCACTTGGAAAGGAAGTTGTCATCAGTGTATTCCAGGAACTTCCTGGATTGCTGATGCCTTGCTGTGTTGTCCCTCCAGCAGATGCCATGGTGATTGAAATCCCCCATGAGGATCATGGTCTGTGAATAGGAAGCTGCACCTCTTGGCTACAAAGGGCCTCATCCACTCGGTCATCCTGGTCAGGTGGCCTACAGCAAACTCCCACTGTAGTATCACCAGTTCCTGTCTTCCCTGTAACCTGGACCCATATGCTGTCAGCTTCTCCTCCAACCCCAGGTGGAGCTCCATGGACTCCAGCTGGTCACTGATGTGAAGGGTGACAACCCCTCCTCTTCTCCCCTGCCTGTCCCTCCTAAAGAGCTTGTTCCAATCCATTCCCACACTCCAGTCATAGGAGTCACACCACCGTGTCTCAGTGGTGCTGAAAACATTATAGCCCTGCAGGCTTGCACACTTTTGCAGCTCCTCCTGCTTATTTCCCATGCCACGTGTATTTGCATACAAGCACTTAAGTTGGGCCCCCATTGAAGCTGCCTCACTGCTGGGATTCTGTTTTCCTTCATGTCAGGTATTCTCCTGCTGGCCTGTGATCCCTCTTCAGGCCCAGGGCATCTCTTACTCAAATTGGCTTCAAAGGGGTGGTGGTGGGATGGATTGAGGATCCCCTCCCCCAGCAACTCTAGTTGAAAGCCCTCCTTACCAGATTGGCAAGCCTATGGCCAAAGATACTCGCCTCTTTCCTGAAAGATGATCCTTATCAGCCCCTAGGAGACCAGGTGTCCCCAAGTGAGTCCCGGAGTCTAGAAAGCCAAAGCCCTGGCTGTGGCACCACTCCTGGAAGCATTTATTGATTTTCCCAGTGCAATTTGCCCTCTCAAGCCCATTCTCTTTGATCAGGAGGATGGATGAAAAGACCATCTGTGCTCCCAAGTCCTTCACTGCTGCTCCCAGTCTTCTGTAACCCTTCTTCATGGTCTTCAGATTGCTCCTTGCTTTATCACTGGAACCCACATGAAACAGTGGGGGTGGATAGTAGTCAGTGGGATGTACAAGTCTGGGTAGTTTCTCCATGATGTCCCTTATGAGAGCCCCTGGAAAGCAACCGACCTCTCTAGAGAGTGCGTCTGCTTGGCAAATGGCTGCCTCCATACCTCTCAGATGAGAGTCTCCCACCACTGTCACCTGTTGCTTCCTCTTGTTTGTGCTTGTCAATATAGAGTGAACCAGCTGGGCTGCCTTGTTTGGCTCCAGCAGCTTACCTGATGCAGCCTGTTTTTTTTCCTCTCCAGTCTGCAGAATTGGGAAGCAGCTTCACAGGGGCACCTCGGATTGTGCAGGAAGCCTCTTCTTCCTGCTGTTTTTTATCTTTGGCATCTTCCAGTCTTCTTCTTTCTTGGCCTCTCTGCTTTCTCTGTGTGCTGGCAAAGCATTTAACAGCTGTGTGACCACAGGCTGGGCCTGGATCCAGCTCGCTCTTTCCTTTTCTATTTCCCTGATGTTATGCAGCCTTTTTGGTTTCCCTCAGCTCGGCCACCAGCTGCTGCAGGAGGTCCTCTGCCTGGGCACACCTTATGCATGAACGTTTCCCACTTAACCCCACCCCACGCAAGAGGTCCAAGGCACTTCCCACAGCCTGTGGTCTGTACAGTGACCTCTCTCCTCAGCAGCTCCGAGTTGAGGCATCGATCAGCACCAGGCTGGATGGTGTAGAGCCCTCAGCCAGAGCTGCAGCCTTTGTTCTCTGCCGAGTGCTCACCATTCTGCCTGAGCACCCTTGACCCATGCAGACTGCCCTGGAGCTGAGCCCTTCCAAGGAGCGCGCTCCCAGCACACCCTACCTGTGCCAGCCGTCACCAACTGCTGCGCCGCGCCCTGTTTGCCCGCCCTGGCCCATGTGCCTCTGGGCTCTGGTGCTGCCCAGGGCTGCTTCATTGGGAGTGGGGGTGAGCTCTGCCCGTGCCTCCTCCACAGCTCTCTGATGAGCAGCCCTTGCCCTGGTGCTGTCCGGGCTGGTTCCTGGCTCCAGAACCCCTTTTTTGCTGATACTCTGCCCTGATGCAGAGATGCCTGCACCAAAGCTGTTTGCCTCTCTTGGAATACAAGAGTGTATTAAGAGCAAACTCAGCTGTGCTTTATTCAATGCTTCATTCTCAGCTGAGGAAGCCAGAGTCCAAAGCACAAAAGGACAAGGAAGGTGTAGGGATTTGGGAATTTCTCTCAAGAAATACTCCACCTACTGTATATCTAGACCACCCGTGTAATATAGCAGATATTTATTTTTGCGTGAAACAGGTAAGTGGTGGTATTAGAGCACAAAGTTTCTTAAAAAGCAGTGTTGTAGGGACTATTTATCACTTAGCACAGAACCAACCATCATACATGGCTCCATGATGAATGGGTCACGTGCATTTCTGGGAGTAGCTTGCTTGTCTTTTTGACTAATAATCAACACACCATCTACAGTAAGAAAGATGTCTGAATTGTGCTTGCTATAAGAGATAAGTGCAAAAGCAGTAACTGAATTTAATGGTATAGCCTCCATAAGCAGCCATTACAATTTAGACCTACAGTCCAGTAAAATACTTGAAAAAAACATTTTTATATGAACAGAACATTCCTAAAAGAGGTAAAACCTACCTCATCTCAGTTATCCATTCCACACCAGTAACACACTTTCTCTGATTTCTTTGCTTTGATGCACCTATGCAACCAGTTTTATCCCTAATACATGATAGCTCATATTTCAGTACATCATTCCTTAAATTCCAGCCATAAGTATTCCATTGTCATTTCTGATGATCATAATAAATCATTTAGGGATAACTACTGTACCTGTTGGAGGACAAAATTTGAGATCCAATTTCAAAGTTTATAAAGTACTTCAGAATAGCAGCTAGATGAGCCTGTGCAAGGAGTTCAAACAGGATACACCTATTACGAGGGTACATGCAATGGAGCCTTTAAATTTTAGTCTAACAATAGTCCACACTCAGGTATTGTACAATCCCAAACACTACCACCAAATGCAAATACCTAAATAAGTGTAAAAGTTAGTGTTAGACACACATTGTCTACTAATGTGGTCTGTGTATATCTCATGTGGCCACCGGATGCAGAGAGGTGATGCTGTCCTGCTACTCTGCCCTGGTGAGACCTCATCTGGAGTACTGTGTCCATCTCTGAAGCCCCCACCACAAGAAGGTCACGGACCTGTCAGAGCATGTCCAGAGGAGAGCAACAAAAATGATCAGAGGACTGGAGCACCCTTCTTATGAAGACAGGCTGAGGGAGCTGGGGTTGTTTCCCATGCAATGCTACAGGCTTGGGGATGAGTGGTTGGAGAGCTACACAATGGAGAACCACCTGGGAGTGCTGGTTGACAGCCAGCAGTGTGCCCAGGTGGCCAAGAAGGCCAACAGCATCCTGGCTTGTATCAGGAATAGCGTGGCCAGCAGGAGGAGGGAGGTGATTGTGCCCCTGTACTCAGAACTGGTGAGGCTGCACCTGGAGTACTGTGTGCAGTTCTGGGCCCCTCACTACAAGAAGGATGTCGAGTTGCTGGAGCATGCCCAGAGAAGAGCTACCAAGCTGGTGAAAGGTATGGAGCATAAGTCCTATGAGGAGAGGCTGATGGAACTGGGATTGTTTAGTTTGAAGAAGAGGAGGCTGAGGAGAGACCTCATTGCTCTCTACAACTACCTGAGAGGAGGTTGCAGGGAGGTGGGTGTTGGCCTCTTCTCCCAGGCAAATAATGACAGGATAAGAGGAAATGGCCTGCAGTTGCGCCAGGGGAGGTTTAGACTGGATATTACAGAGAATTTCTTTACCGAAAGAGTGGTTGGACAGTGGAACAGGCTGCCCAGGGAGGTGATGGAGTCACCATCCCTGGAAGTGTTTAAAAGAAATATAGATGTGGTGCTTAAGGGCATGATTTAAGCATTGAATAGGTAGATTAGGTTATGGTTGGTGGATTTATGTTATGGTTGAACTTGATGATCTTCAGGGTCTTTTCCAAACAGAATGATTCTGTGATTCTGTGTTCACCCTGAAGAAGAGAAGACTCTGAGTGGACCTTATAGCAACCTTCCAATACCTAAAAGGGGCCTAGAAGGCGGCTGGGGAAGAACTGTTCACAAGAGCATGTAATGATAGGCCAAGGGGTGATGGTTTTAAGCTAGGGTAGATTTAGGTTGGGCATTAGGAAAAAGTTCCTTAATACAAGGATGGTGGATCACTGGAACAGGTTGCCCAGAGAGGTGGTGGAGGCCCTATCTCTGGAGACATTCAAGGTCAGGCTTGATGGGGCTCTGAGCAATCTTTTTCTAGTTGGGTATGTCTTGACTTACTGTAGGGGGGTTGGACTAGATGACCTTTATAGGTCTCTTCCAACCCAATACACTCTATGACTCTGTGAGTCTATGAATTTAATTTTTACCATTACGGATCTCTGTTCAGTTTATGGCCCTCCAAAGCTGAGATTGTGGTGGTAGAAGTTTTTAGTTTTTGAGGTTTCTTTAAACCAAAAGCACTGGGAAAAAAGTACAACTGAAGCCATAGTTTGGGTACAGAATAATAACTCAGAAAACTGTTTTTTATTTTCATTTTTGCTTTCACTGATTGTGAATGTAAATTGAACTTTAGTACTATTGTGCTTTGTTCTTTTCTGTGAAAATGTGTTCTGCATTAAATTGCATGGATAAGCTAGAACAGCTCCAAATATCACCCTTCAGCTTTTGTATAACACAAGAGCCAAGAAAAGATAGAGAATGTGGTTTTATGACCAACAGATGGTGTAATTGGTATCATAGAAGTTTATATGTCAGGGGGTCATAGGTTCAGCCTCCATCTGGATCCTTCTCAGATCTGTTGTTTAGCTAAATGATTAAAGAAGCTATATTGGGTCAAAAACACAACCACCTGCCTGAGGGCAAAAGCACTGTTTTCTTGATCTAGCTGTTATACCACAGATGCCTCTAATACTACAGTTCTCTAGCCAATCAATGCAGCAGTTAATGCCAACAGGAGTCAGGAAAATACTCAATACCAATTTGCTTACATGCTTCAAGATTCTCAGTAAGTTTTTATGAATCTCATAGAAGTAAGTCTCATTTTGCTTACTTGAGTGAGGGACTTGGGTGTATTGGGTGTTGGTTAATAAGAAGCTCAACATGAGCCAGCGATGTGTGCTTGCAGCCCATAAAGCCAACCATGTCCTGGGCTGCATCAAAAGAAGCACAATCAGCAGGTCAAAGGAGGGGATCCTCCCCCTCTGCTCCACTCTTGTGAGACCCCGTTTGGAGTACTGTGTCAAGTTCTGGGGTCCTCAACATAAGAAGGACACGGAACTGCTGGAGAAGGTCCAGAGGATGACGAAGATGATCAGAGGGCTGGAGCACTTATCCTATGAAGAGAGGCTGAGAGAGCTGGGATTGATCAGCTTAGATAAGGCTCTGGGGAGACCTTTTAGTGGCCTTCCAGTATCTGAAGGGGGCCTTCAGGAAAGCAGAAGATGGACCTTTTACAAGGGCTTGCAGTAATTGATATCAGGGACACAAGGTAGAATGAATCCTATGACTGGAGCGTGGGAATGGATGGGTACAAGCTCTTCAGGAAGGACAGGCAGGACAGAAGATGAGGGAATGTTGCTCTTTACATCCAATGACCAGCTGGAGTCCATGGAGCTCCACCAGGGAATGGAGGAGGAGTCGAGACCTTATGGGTCCATGTTAAAGGGCAGACAGGGGCAGGAGATATCATAATGGGAGTCTGCTACAGGCCACCAGACGAGGAAGACTGTACAGCTGAGACCTGTCTACAGGCAGACAGGAGCAGCTTTGCATTCGCAAGCCCTGGTACTCATAAGGGATTTCAGCCACCCTGACATCTGCTGGAGGGACAACACAGCAAAGCACCAGCAATCCAGGAATTGGATTTCCAAGTGGTAGAGAAACCAACAAAAAAAGGTGCTATGCTGGACTTTGTTCTCATCAACAGAGAAGGGCTCATTGATGATGTAAGACTTATCGGGAAACTAGGCTGCAGTGACTATGAGATAATTGAATTCAGGATTCTTCGAGCAGTGAGGAAGGAGTGAAGCCACTCACTACTCTTGATTTCAAGAGAGCAGATTTTGGTCTCTTCAAGGATTTGCTTGTTAGGGTACCATGAGACAAGGCCCTGGAGGGGAGCAGCGCCCAGGAAAGTTGGCCCATGTTCAATGATCACCTCCTCCTCCGTGACCAGGAGCAACATGTCCCAACTGAGAGGAATGCAGACAGGAGTGCCAGGAGGCTCAGACAAGTAAGATGCTTCTGGACACAGTTAAATGTAAGAATAAGGTTTACAGAGAGCAGAAGCAGGGCCAGGTATCCTGCAATGAGTACAGACAAATGGTCAGAGAAGCAAGGGATCAGGTAAGGAAAGACAAAACACAGTGATAATTGGATCTAGTCGGGATGTTAAGGACCAGAAAGGTTTCTGTAGGTGTGTCAGCAATAGGAAGATGAGGAAAAATGTGGGCCCACTTAAAAAGAAAACTGGGGACCTGGTCACACAGGACATAGACAAGGCTGACATACTCAATTACTACTTTGCCTCAGACTTCACCAGGAAGGGCTCTGGTCACACCATCCAAGTTAGAGAAGGCAAAGGCAGGTTCTGGGAAAAGGAAGATCTCCCAACTGTAGGAGAAAAGCAGGTCTGTGACCATCTGAAGGACCTGATGGGATTCATCCATAGCTTCTGAAGGAACTGGCCAATGAAGTTGCAAAGCCTCTGTCCATCATATTTGAAATATCTTGGCAGTCTAGCAAAGTTCCCACTGGTTGGAAAAGGGGAAACATAACCCTCATTTTCAAGAAGGGCAGCCTTCGTCCAGGAAAGATCTTCTCCTGTATTTGTTCTACCTAGCAACTCATGTATGCATATCTGGAGAAAAGCAATGGGTTTCTTGTCCCACGTTGTCATGCTGTCTTTATAATGATCACACACAGCTGATCTCTTGTATTCATCCCAGCATCCCATGAAGGACAATACATGGGCATGTTCTGCAGGTACAGCCTGCAAAAACCTCTGGAACATGGGCAAGTCACACAGGATATCATCAGGAATTGTAATTCTGTGGTTATCATAGATTACCTCTTGCATAGCTAATTCTCTCAAATACGTGATGGCTCTCTCAAGAGTGGGTGTTCTGCTTTGGCGCCAGTCACCCTTATGGGGGTACCCCTTCCTTAAGCTGAAGGATGTTGGCTCCATAGCATAGGGGGTAGTTCCTGGCCTTCTCCCAGTTGCTCTATCAATACCAGCATCTCTGGCAAGGGAACCCAGCTGCCTGGTTTCTCTTTCACCCACTTCATAGGTATCAGTGTGGAGCAGAAATCATAGCATTTGAGCAAACAAGAAGCAATTGATCTTCATGGTGGGCAAAGTCATTCTCATGAGGTGCAAGTCCTTTGGAGAGAAAGGTTGGACAAAAGCCTTGTCCTCATCAGCTTGAGAAGGGCCTTCTCCTCCATCTTCTTGAGAAGGACAGGTCTTATCATCCTCTTCCTGGTCTTGTGAAAACTTAGAGGAGATTTCAGACAGGGATAACTGCTGTGACCTTTTGTCTTTGCTTTACCCTTGGTCACAGGGTTAACATTTGCTTTTTTGGACTGAGTGCGAGAGGCCTTAGTCTTTGCAGCAGCAGCAGTGGTGGCAGCAACCTTACCTGCGGGGGAGTGGCAGTGAGTGAAATAACATCTCACTCGTTGCATCCACAATACATTCTAATCATTCAGCAGAAGCATCCCTAGTGAAACAATGCTCATTAGATCAAGAGCTAGGGGATTTAGTCTGAGAGAAAACAGAGAGGTAAAACTGAACCTCCTACTGCCATTGCAAACATGGACCTTTCTGTTCACATGAGGATTTGTACTGTACACACACAGTGCCCCCATACAGATCACTATCAAAACCCCCATAATCACTAGATAGGCTATTACACAGCTGATTATGGCTATATTTTTGTCAATAAACCACAAAACAAGAGCAGCTACACAGAGCAGTATTATCCTGGCTGCACGCCTCATATACTACTGCATGCTAGGAAAGAAGTCCAGTAAAAACATTGCAGGAATTCTCTGTTCAGTTTTCAACCCAACAATATATTCAGCAGAAGCTTTGGACATAGTTATCTTGGGGAATTCTCCCACTGGAGATGAAATTCTAACTATTCAGTCAATTAGTTTACAAATTTACAGTCTGGGCTTAAGATACAGCCTCATGCCGGTCGCCAATAAATTGTCACAGTTTAACTAAGCATCAGCAATTAAAACAATGACAACAATGCTGTCGATCCCCTCCCTCTCCCACCCAGGTAGGGAAAGGAGACAGAGACTAAGGAGGGAGACTTCCAGATTTAAAACTAAACTAGACAGCTTTAATGAAATACTAATGATAAAAGAAAATATGTACAAATATATACAAATATGTGGAGGAATGTACAAAACCCCTGTTGCCTTTTCTCACCCCCAGCAACTCCCAGTTGCACTCCTCTGAGCTGGGGCAATTCTGAAAAAATCCCAAACCACTTCTGAAGATAATAGCAAAGTAGACAGGAGCTGAGGGCAGAGATACAGGGATACACACAGGCCTAGGGATCAAAGGAGATAGACAAGATAGATAGATAGATAGATAGATAGATAGATAGATAGATAGATAGATAGATAGATAGACAGACAGACAGACAGATAGATAGATGGAGTCCTCCCTGGATGCTGGCTGTGGATGTAAAAGAAGGGAAAAAGAAAGGCTTGACTTCATCCCTTGATCCCTGAACTTATATGAGTTATGTATATATGGGATAGAGTAATTTGGCCAATTTTGCCATCTGTCTAGTCCCCTCCTCCCTACAGAAGGGCTGCAGATACGACTCTTGTGCTCCTTTAGTGTCTGAAGCAGCAGATTCAACAAGCAGAGCAAAGTGTCCTTGGTCTCTCAGCAGTAACTATAAACATTCGAGCATTATCAGTTCACTAGCTGGAAAACTTGCTGTTAATTTTAGCAAGTGTGCTCCTTAAAAGAGAGTTCACTGAAAGAAATAAAAATCAGCTAAAAGAAAATTTGACTCATCCTGGCTCAAACCAGGACAATTTCATAATGTCAAGGCAGTGGATACTTTCACAGGAAAAGTGATAATGAGAAGACAGGACCCACACCTGAATTTTCCAAGAAAACCTGAAAATGAATGCCCTTTCACCTCTAGGTTCTTTGGGTAAACACAGGAGCACTTTAAGTTATCCGTTGATCTAGAGGTTGCTGTTCCAATGTCATCTGTAACATAGATGTTTAAAAATTCTCTTTGCCATTAATGCCTGGCAAAAGCAATACTGTGGTATCTGTGAAGAGTAAAAGAGCAGGAGTAATCAGTGGCCTTCTGGGCTATGTTCTAGTGAACAGACACAGCAGCAGTCAACAGTCTGCTTCCACAGTGAGATGATGCTCTTCCTCCACTAGTCTCCTCAAACCCACCAATACTACCTTAAAGGATAATGAAAAAAAACCACAGAGGTGAGTACTTGCAGTCTAAGAGACTTCTGAGGTTACTTTAATTTTCTGCAAATAAAGGGCTGTGCTAGACCATCACCAAACAAGACACTCAAATACTAAACAGATTGGGCATCGGGCAAGTTTCATGCACAACTGCCCAACAACAGTTCTACAGTAAACCATCCCAAAGGCTACAATTTTTCCACCTATGACAACAAGAACTCCTTCACCCATGAGTTAGCTTACTCCATCTTTCTTCTGCCCTGCTAGCTGCACAAAGAATGTCTGTGGAGAAAGGAGTACACATATGCTGGACTTTTTTTTATTTTAAGGGTTGAAGTAGACAAAAATTGTCATAGTTCTGCTCAAACTGTTTAAAGGTTTGGTTTTTTTTTCACCTGGCTCTTTTCAGCTCTTTGCTCAGCCCAACGTGTATTTATAGAAGTATGTGTAGATACATAATACATTCCCTTGTTACCACATACTAAACTTATCCCAGGTTTCATTCAGCTGCTAGTTTGTATATGATTTTGCAGTTGCATCTAATTTTGCTGTGAGGTGAGTCATTGTAATTCCTTTTTCTTGCAAATGGGGCTTCTGATATGCAACAATTTCCAGTATTCAGAACTAAGCTTACCATTCAGTGCGCATCACTGCTCTCTGGACTTAGGTGGACCACAATGGGCGAGCAACAATTATGGTGATAACATCTGTAACCTAGTCTCCATTACTTATGATACCTAGGATAAACGCTGTCCACTTTCTCCATTGCAGCTCCAATGCAGGACTTCACACTCTTGCACATAATTACTCTTAGCCAGCACTTAATAAGCACTTTGCTTCTTGTTCAAACTGAGGGCCCCTTCTAAGACTACTAAATTGCACCTTTGTAAAAAACATCACTATCTTGCTGTCTTCGCCTCATAGCATTTGAAAAATGTTTCCTCTTATGAACTGTAACTCCAGTATATAGGATACTGCACCTGTGATACCATACCCACACTTAATTCTATGGTTCCCAATAGTAAATGTTACCAAAATGGAAAAAAACTGGCCTTGTGTACTTAGAGGTAAAAATTGACACTTGAGTCATTACGCATTTCTACAGATTTCAACTCATGCTTCAAACCTCAAATATGCATGTATTGTAAATTGCACAGCATTCATCAGCACTATGCACCAAGGCACTGGAATGAGACTGAAACTCAGTCATTACACTTTCAGTGGAATAATCACCTAATAAATCAAATTCACTTGTATCATCATACTAAACTTCCAATTTAATGCAACTTTCTGCACATCCTCTGCCTCCCACCAGTGGGAGGAAATGTAGACATAATCACTAAAACAAGGTCTACTTGTTTTATATATCAATATATCAAACACTTTCACTGCTCAAGCCACTTCCTGAAAAAAACAGGAAGATTACAAGAAAACAAAGGTTCAGGAAATAAAAAAGGCTTCAAGAAACAAGAGAGCAACTTATTAAAAAGTTCTGATCTTTTAAATCTTTAAACATTTTAAATTTTTTCATTCTCAAGATAGTAAATTAGGTACTAGCAATTCAAATATTTAAAATTTGCTTATTAGCAAATTAGCACATTACCGTAAAACAATCTGCATATGATCATAGCTATAGCTAACTTCTTCCACATAGTTCTTTTATCCATAACAAAGTCAAGAAATTTATTATTGCAAAGGCTGATTACTGTTCCTATTCTTTGTGTGTAGTTTGACCATGGAAACCTAAGGATGGATTAAAATTAGATCTATACTCTTTCAGCAATACCATATTCTATCTCAACAGTCATGAATAGGAATTTTGTTACCATCAAATATGCTGTAATACCAGCTGCTCTAAAGGCCATTTAAATACTCCCAGTTTTTAAACCTAAAGGCTGCTTACAAATGTAATGGGTATTATAGTCAGTTCAGAACCTGTAACTAAAGTTCACACCCACCCTTTACATCAACGTAAAACTTTACTCAGTAAAAACACAATAAACACAACTGAAATATGATCCTGGACTAAGTTAAAACAGAAAAGTTTATACTTGATCCTTCAGTTGTACAGAACAGCCACTTCATTCTCTTGTTACATGAGAAAAAAAACACAGGATGGCTTGGGTTGGAAGGAACCTTAAAGATCATCTACTTCCAACCTCTATGCTGTCAGCAGGGACTCCTCCCGCTAAAACCAGGTTGCTCAAAGCCCCATCCAACCTGGCCTTCAACACTTCCAGGGAGGGGGCATCCTTCAACAACCTGTTCCAGTGCCTCACCATCCCCACACTAAATAATTTCTTCCTAATAGCTCATCTAAATCTACCCTCTTCCAGTTTGAAACCATTACTCCTGTCCTATTGACTTTGTAAAAAGTATCTCTCCAGCTTTCTTGTAGACCCCCTTCAAGTACTGGAACATTACTATAAGGTCTCACTTTTTACAGAGAAAGAAGAGAAAAAGTTCAAACTACTGAAAAATTATTATAGGAAATAAAAAACACCTCTCAGATTATCATGAAGTGCCAGTGCTAGGTCACCTTTTTTATCCTCTCTCTTTAGCATCAGTCTAACATGTACTTACTGTAATGCACTGAGTTTAAATCTTCTCTCTTGCATCCCTCCTAACATCTCCTGTGATCTTATTTGGTAACGAAAAAAGAACTTGGTCAAAACGAACCCCAATTTTGAATAGTGGAAGTGTATAAAATGATTGCCATTCCCTGTCTTGAGTTGCAGTCATAGAACTACAGAATCACAGAACAGCTCAGGTGGGAAGAGACCTGGAAAGATCATCTGGTCCAACTTCTCATGGGAAAAGGAACCTACATGTTACTACACAGCACCCTGTCCAGTCATGTCTTAAAAACCTTCTGTGATGCAGACACCACAACATCCCTGGGGAGCTAATTTTCTCGTGACTGACTGTTCTTCTCAAGGCAAAAAAAATTATGTCAAGATGAAACCCTTCCTCATGCAATTTGTACCTACTGCCCCTCGTCACCTCTATGTGGCTCCTTGTGAAGAGCCTCTGCCCTCTTTGTAGATGTGTTTTGAGTACTAGGTTTGTGATGAGATATATCATTAACTGTGATGAGGAAGCTCCCTGAGACTTCTCTTCTGCAGGGAGAAAGACCTGAAGGATTCTTTCCTCAGAGTGCACGTTCCCCAGCCCCTTTGGTCATCTTCCTGGCCCTCCTTTGCCTGTCCTTGTCTTTCTTGAACTGTGGATACCAGACCTGGACACAGTACTCTAAGCACAGTCTGACAAGTGGTGAGTAAAGTGGGTTGATCAAATCTTTTTCTCTCTTAGTAATGCCCAAAGATGTACCCATTTTTGGCCTGCATCATATATATATATATGTTCACCAGTAGATTACACCTTTACAATTCTACATAAGTTTTTGCTCTGACTCAAATAGTTAGTGGGTTTTGTCAACAATGAATCCCCTGTAGGAAAAAGCAGTTATCTAAAGCCAGGTGGTAACACCTTTAACAGCAGGGGTAAATAGAGGAATCTTATCCATATAACATAGTAGGCAACACTGCAGTATTTTCTTTTGTAAAGGTCTTTCAAAATGGGGGTATATTTCATCTGAGCTTGAGTTGGTTGGTATGTCAGAAATTCTACACTAAGTCACAGCAAAACTGTATCTGGCCCAGTGTCTAGTTACCAACAACAGTTTTCTATAAGTATCTGCTACCTCAATATTAGGAATTGGTCATGTAGAGCAGAGTACTTCCATGATAGATACCTCCAGCAATCTGCAGCTCGGCTGATTTATTAATCTATGTGCCTTTTATGATGCATATTTTGCAATGAACTACCACACACTGGACAGGAAACTAAAATCTTAAAACTCCACTAACAGCAAGACAGAATAAATCCACTATCTTATTGATATGAAAACTGCCTAGGAAAATAAAAACACAATAAGAAATGTTATCAGACATTTTCTTTTACTATGACAATGAAGCAATTTAATGTACAAATACTTTGTGTTAGTTGTAGGTATTTTCCTGTTTAAGTAGCATTTATGGCTCACGTACATTTCTCGAGTCTTCTTAAGATGCAGGACAATTTTGCGGTAGTAACTTCAAAGATCAGTGAATGCCAACACTCGCAACCCTGTTTAAAATAATCAATTCCAGATGGAGTGACAGAGAAGAGACAGTACACCATTCTGTGCAGTGACTGGGATCATATTTCAAAAGTGAAAAAGTCAGTTATTCATCCTTACCTCTCCTTCTTAATACTCTCCTTATGCAGTACACCTTCTATCCAAAAATATTGATTACTACAATAAAACAGAAAAGGTATCTGTAGATTTTTTTTATAAAAACCATGAACCTACAAAACCAACAATTTTTAAATACTCAAGGAAAATAAGTTAATTCATTTTTAAAAAAAAATATATGTACCATGTAGATATGTTTCTTCTACTAAAAAAACCTGCAAAGTATTCTTTCCAGTACATCTCCGTTCCCACATATAACAGATTATTGCTTTAGTCAGGAAAATTCAATAAATGGCCACCTTATTGAAGTTACAATGCATTCATTCTCAATGACCAGATACTAATCTTCAGTTTAAAAAAAAAAACAACAAAAACATTTATTTTTATTCACCATTATCTTGATGCTTCCACTTAGCTGAAACCCTGTTCCAAATACCTGGCAGGGCAAAATACTTACATTGGTTGAATTAAGAATCCAGGTATTTATTTTCGATAAAACCTCTGAAGTTCAGGATAAGGCCCTTTCATTTTTGATTCATCTCACGGTATCCTGCAGAATAGCTTTCCATTTATTTACCATTAACCCAGCCTCACTTCCACATGTGAAGAAACAGATGAGGAAGTTCCATTTTGTCCAAAGATAATCACAAAGCAACTAAATAAGCTTCTTCCTATATGTAACAGCCTAGAGAATGGAGACCTTAACAAGCTTCTGATTTTTTAATGTAAAAAGTTTAACCAGAATTACCTGCTGTCTTCAACCAGCTTTTCTGCCCAGAGACACCCTTCCCTTCATCTGCTTGCCATGTCAGAGACATTCATCAAAAAAGCCAAAATGAAGGGGGCAAGACATGCTTAAACCAGGGATATCTCTCTCCACCAGCTATATCTCATTAACGTCTTAATTTTTTCACCGAGACCATTCATATAACCTGTCAGTAAAACACAAATTGTAATAGTACTTCAACTGCTATCAACCATCAGGTCTGTAGTTTGATCTACATGCTTTTATCCTTAATATTGTAAAAAACAAAAAAGGACAAATGCGGTTTTTCCAATGTGTTAATGCTGGGTATGTTTGCTAAAAGAATCAGATCATACTATCTCTCAGAACACACTTGAACTTTTGTTTTATCAGGACCAGTTGGTCACAGCTTTGAAAGGGCCAGAAATTCCACTCTGCTTCCTGCCAATTTAGGCATTATCATTTCATTTTAAAGCAAAAAACAAAGGCAAAACCAAATCAGACCCATGTAAATGAAGATGTTGCTAGTTCTCAAAGTACAACAGAAGAATTCCCTTCACCTGCAGACAACCTAAAAGAAAATGCAAGAAATGAATAGAAATTCTGCACGCTAGTATTTTAATGCTACTTGGTGATTTGCTTACCTTCATAGCTTTACCTTGAATACTGAAATAACTTATTACGCTGCACTGGGATCCAATTACCTCATTTGTTTCCAGCTTATACATCAAAGTCTTGAGTTTACTTGAATATTCAGGTTTCAATTATCAAAATAAAATGGCTCACAAGCTCGAAGTATAGTGACAAGTTTTAATGTTCATTTCTTACAATCTTTGAGGGCCTTGAGAAGGTTGATTGTTCTGCACCTCAGGTTCAGACTGTAAAATGGGAATCAACTTTGATCCCCGTATTTTCATTCTTCTGAATGTTTCTCACAGGCTTTTACTCACGGTAGAGAAATATATAAACACTACTCAAACAGGAACACTCCTTCACTTTAGGATGAAGGTCTCTCTACATTGCACTGATAATGATTTGACTATTCCAAATTGTCAAGGAAAATCACCAAAGTGTGCCAGCACAACTTTAGCTGATTTGTCTGAATATACACAGGTAAGTTTTGAAAGCCAGTGCAGTCACTAAAAAATGAAGGAGGCAACTTAGACTGTGCTCATCTGATGCAGATTATTCAACAAAATATGGCTGATCATGCTACAAAATCTAATTATAAGTAAAAATCTGAGTCAAACATTATTAACTTTTTATTTTAAACAATGACGTTTCTCAAAAATAGTCCAGTAGTCCTTTGTAGCAGCAACCAAAAAGGCACATAAATACACACCAAGCCAGAGTACAGATCAGGCAGAATATAAAAATGTTAAGTGGGAATTCTTAAAGTAAAATACTGAAACAGATTCCTTTAGTTTTAATTTATAAAACATTACAGCTTACTGTCATCCTTCCTTACACATTTCCTCTGCTTGGAGTAATGTGTCTATCTGTGTAATGTCCATCTCTGCTTATTGAAAATCCAGACAGCATACCTTCCAAATATTACCATCCAATTACATGGAGATTTTATGTGCATACACTGAGTTGTATTTCAGTAGTTTCTGTGCCTTATAAATGCTGATTAGCTATTTGTGAGTCTTCCCCTCTAAAGTATAGCTGTTTAGAATTAAAACCTAACATATACCATTTCAGTGCTTCAAAGTAGTTTGGACAAGTTAGTATTTAGTTGCTGTTTCAAAACCTTGGTTCATTCTTCATGTTGCATATGACTCCTCCTCAAGACTGGTGCAAAGCTATCCTGACTAAACATACTCTAATAGAATTACACCAGTTTCACAATCCAGAGATTTCAGTTTAATGTTTGACAGTTAGTAATATGAAAAACCTCACCCATAATATTACGCATGCATATAATTACATAAGAAATTAAGAAAGGCAGTAGTATTTAATAGGAATCTACCATTTAGATAATGGAAGTCTCTGGCCAGGCATTCTTAGAAACTGGCTTACAAAAATGGTTAGAGAAAGATACAAACAAGAAAGAATTTAAATCAAGCTCCTCCTATAACTCAATAATAAATGACATCATATAGAACAACATTATGTTATTTTCTTCTTTTTGGCAGTATTAAGAATAGCCGACCTTTTTGGAAGAGGGATGGGGGAACAATGCCTTGGAACTTATTTGAACTTCCTGCATTCTGAGACTATGCAGAGAAAGCAATACAATTTATATGGTTTTGGGGAAAACAGAATACACGTTTCAAAACATGTAAGGGTTTGGAGAAATAAATTCAAAATTTTTAAAGATGCAACTTATGAAAGAGTCCTGTACGCAACAGTGATATCCCCTTTTACAGAATGCTACTAAGTGGTAGTTTGAATTGCAAGTATACTGTGTCATTCATCAGTTTCAAAATTCACCATTCTTGCTGCATTTGTACCATTCTGGAACAATCTTGTTAGTCAGGTTTCAATGCCATCAGTAGAAGAATCTGAATATCTGAAGTGAAGTCACTATGCAGCATTAAACACTTATCCTGATAATTTGGGAAATGAGGAATCCGAAACAGCAGTCTAATTCAATACAGACTGTGCAGCTTCCTTAAGAAGTGATGCAGCTTTGTCCAGTTCTTGCTCTGTTTGTTCCACTGTTACCACTACTCGTATACTAGAAAAAGAAAACCAGAACATACACAGTAAACTTTACTCCCTGCCTTTAGACTTCTCTAGATCACCGTCTTTACGGAAATTATTATTACTTCAAATGCAAGCAGAAACAAGACATATCATTAAAATGAATGGTCAGACTACATTTTTTCCCCTGTGCACACCACAGAAACATGACTGTTATCCTATTTTTCTGCATATATGCAGCTAAGGGAAATGTGCCTGGTAACAGGCAACATGGTGATTACTGAGATTCAGGTAGCTTTGATACAGTTATTTCAGGGTATTAGCATCCTGTAAACTGAAAACACATCTTAAACACATGAAATCACTGAAAACACATCTTAAAATGGAGCCTTTCTCACTTTTTTTACAGGATCCCCTATTCAATCCAGTCTACTGATCTAAAACCCACTGCTGCATGAGAAGAGAGTCAGATCCAATAAAAATTAATTAAAGTACTGACTTTCTACTAACCTGGGTGGTGGAAGACATTTTTCTTCTTTCTCCAGATAGCAGGCCTGAGTTAATGCAATACCACTATTCATGCACTACAAATAACAAAAATACAGCAGTCATCAATCTGTGAACTTCTGATGGCATATCCTTTTGATCATCAAATACATGTAACTAACTTTTTATACGTTTGGTGTC
This sequence comes from Apus apus, assembly GCF_020740795.1. Classification (NCBI taxonomy): domain Eukaryota; kingdom Metazoa; phylum Chordata; class Aves; order Apodiformes; family Apodidae; genus Apus; species Apus apus. The sequence goes on along the minus strand of NC_067312.1, from coordinate 43,524,902 downwards.
AGGATAATTTTAACTTCTTTTCCAAATGGAGGTTTTGAAAGTTGTGCAAAATCATCTCTAATTTTAAGACAGCATATACACATAAAGGCTGAAAAGCTGAAAGCAGCCTCACAACTACAGTCCTTGGTCCTCATGGGAGATTTTAACTATCCCGATATCTGCTGGAAGACTTATACAGCCAGCCTTTCACAGTCTAGGAGGTTCCTCCAATGCATTGATGACAACTTCTTAATGCAAATGGTGGATAAGCCGACTAGAAGAGGAGTGCTGCTGGATCTTGTGCTCACCAACAAGGAGGGCCTTATTGAAGCAGTGGTGGTCAATGGCAACCTTGGCTGCAGTGACCATGAGATGGTGGAGTTCAGGATCCTGTATGGGAGGAACAGAATTTCCAGCAGGACCAGAACCCTGGACTTCTACAGAGCAAACTTCGGCCTCCTCAACCAATTGTTAAGGGAAGTCCCATGGGACAGAGTGCTAGAAGGTAAAGGGGCTCAAGATAGCTGGACAATATTCAAGGACCACTTCTTGCAAGCACAGCATCAGTGTGTCCCAATGGGTAGAAAATCTAGTAAGGGAGCTAGGAGACCAGCGTGGTTAAAAAAGGAACTGCTGGGGAAACTCAAGTGGAAGAGGAAAATCTATAGATCATGGAAGGAGGGACTGGTCACTTGGGAGGAATATAGGAATGTTGTCAGGGAATGTAGGGAGGCAACTAGGAAAGCTAAGGCCTCCTTGGAACTTAACCTTGCAAGTCGGGTTAAGGATAGTAGAAAGGGCTTTTTCAAATACATAGCCAACAAAGCTAATACCAGAGGCAATATAGGCCCACTGCTGAATGAGGTGGGTGCCCTGGTGACAGAGGATATGAAGAAGGCAGAGGTGCTGAATGCCTTCTTTGCCTCTGTCTTTACTCCTGCAGGCTTTTCCCATGAGCCCCAGATTCATATAACCCCAGAAGTAGTCAAGATAGGTGAGGACTTAGTAGATGAGGATTGGGTTAGGGATCAGTTGCATAATCTGGATCCATAAATCGATGGGTCCGGATGAAATGCATCCAAGGGTGCTGAGGGAGCTGGCGGAGGTCATTGCTAGTCCACTCTCCATCATCTTCGGTAAGTCATGGGTAACTGGAGAGGTGCCTGAGGACTGGAGGATAGCAAATGTCACTCCAGTCTACAAGAAGGGCAAGAAGGAGGACCCGGGTAACTATAGACCGGTCAGCCTCACCTCCATCCCTGGAAAGGTGATGGAACAACTTGTCCTTGGCACTATCTCTAGACATATCAAGGAGATGGGGGTCATCAAGAGCAGTCAACATGGTTTTACCAAGGGTAAGTCATGTTTGACTAACCTCATAGCCTTCTATGAGGAAATTACTAGGTGGATAGATGATGGTAGAGCGGTAGATGTGGTCTATCTTGATTTCAGTAAAGCATTTGACACCGTCTCCCACAGCATCCTTGTAGATAAGTTGATCAAGTATGGGTTTGATGATCAGGCAGTGAGGTGGATCAAGAACTGGTTGAAAGGAAGAAGTCAGAGAGTTGTAGTCAATGGGCAAGAATCAAGGGCAGTCAAGGGCAGAATCTAGTTGGAGGCCTGTGACTAGTGGAGTTCCTCAGGGGTCGGTACTGGGACCGGTGTTGTTCAATATCTTCATCAACGACCTGGATGAGGGCACAGAATGTACCCTCAGCAAGTTTGCTGATGACACCAAGCTGGGAGGAGTGGCTGACACACCAGAAGGCTGTGCTGCCATTCAGAGAGACTTAGACAGGCTGGAGACTTGGGCGGGGAAAAACCTGATGAAGTTTAACAAGAGCAAGTGTAGAGTTTTGCATTTGGGGAAGAAAAACGCCATGCACCAGTACAGGTTGGGGGCTGACCTGCTGGAGAGCAGTGTAGGTGAAAGGGACCTGGGGGTCATGGTAGACAGGAGGATGGCCATGAGTCAGCAGTGTGCCCTTGTGGCTAAGAAGGCCAATGGCATCCTGGGGTGTATTAGAAAGGGTGTGGTTAGTAGGTCAAGAGAGGTTCTCCTCCCCCTCTATTCTGCATTGGTGAGGCCACATCTGGAATATTGTGTCACGTTCTGGGCCCCTCAGTTCAAGAAGGACAGGGAAGTGCTTGAAAGAGTCCAGTGCAGAGCCACAAGGATGATTAAGGGAGTGGAACATCTCCCTTATGAGGAAAGGCTGAGGGAGCTGGGTCTCTTTAGTTTGGAGAAAAGGAGACTGAGGGGGGACCTCATCAATGTTTACAAATACGTAAAGGGTGAGTGTCAAGAAGATGGAGTTAAGCTTTTTTCGGTGATGACCAGTGATAGGACAAGGAGTAATGGATACAAGTTGGAGCATAGGAGGTTTAAGAGGAATATCAGGAAAAATTTTTTTACTGTAAGAGTGACAGAGCACTGGAACAGGCTGCCCAGAGAGGTTGTGGAGTCTCCTTCGCTGGAGACATTCAAAACCCGCCTGGACGCCTTCCTGTGTGATGTACTCTAGGTGACCCTGCTCTGGCAGGGGGGTTGGACTAGATGATCTTTCGAGGTCCCTTCCAATCCCTAGGATTCTATGATTCTATGATTCTATGAAAATAGGTTAGGATGTAGCTTCTTTAGCTTTCAACTCCAAGTAATCAGACAAAATGGTGTATTAAGTAGGCTATTACATCATATCTAAGTTGATTTTCAAGGAAATCAACTCTAGAGTTTCTGTTATGTAGTGTTGTTCACCTGCAACCTGAAATATAAAACCTCCTTGTCAACTGTCATATCCTTCACGTGGGAGGAAAAAGAACCAATGTGTGTTGAAGATGGAAAAAATTCTACATACAAATCATGAGATTCTTTACACAAAAAACAAGTTCATAGACTGAAGCAAGCAAAATTATAGAAAGCTAGAAATGAAATGGTTATAACACACTATCAGGAATCAGTTCAAATGACAGCCTTTATTCTTAGAAACATCAGAAAAGTTTTTGAAGCAGTAACTTTAATATGCAAATTTACCTTGAGTTTTTAACTACATAACAGGTAACAATGGTTTTCTGAAGCAAAAGGTCTAATGCATTTTTAACCAGTACTACAGACCTCAGCATCTGCAGCAATAAATAGTTCAAAGATGGACATTAATCTAGCCCTATAGTCAGCAAAGAAACTGAGTTTCTTGCAGCATTCCTTCAAGACATTCCAGTAAGCTACCCAACAAGCCTCCCTGCATATACACACTCCATTATTCACATTCAAAAGCAATTATGTATTTTAATCTCTATGGGGACACTTACATAATCCACAACTCTTTTGAGTAACTTCACATCGTTTGCTCGAGATCCACAGCTCTCTTCCAACTGCAGGTGTAATGTTGGAGAAAAAGATTCTCCCACCACTTTTAAGCCAGAAATCCTAAACCAAATAAAAAGTCTTTTAACACACATCTTACTTCAACAAATGTGCTAAAGTTCTAGATAACGTTACCCCTTTCTAGGTGGATGCTGACAAAACATAGTGGCATTTCAGCTTGTAAAAGGTAAAGTGAGCAAAACTTATCAAGTCAATTGTTTGCCTAAGAAGTTTACTAAACTTTACTAAACTACTAACTTTACTACGTTTACTAAACGTAGCTTCAGCAAGTTTGTGTAACAATAGTGACTCCTCTTGAAAAAATGATTAACAATTCAGAAATTTTGAAAGCATCCTTAAGAAGATGTACAAGAAATGTTACTACTAGGCCTGTATGTTGCTGATAAAAACATGGATAGCTATTTATTTAAAATAAATTAAAACATTTTAACCTAGTTTTGTGATAAGAAGGAACAAGCAAGACTTCTGATTTAAAATTATTTCTTGTAGAACATCTTTGCAACATCATCTGCCAGTCAGAAGTGCCTCTAAAACTAGTTATATTACCAGAATTGTTCCCACATTCGTACATAGGGACAGCTGTTAATTGAGTTCCTAGAATTTGACTGATTGATTGACATTTGACTGTCGAAAAATTATTGACATTTGATTGACACTGTCCCGATGCATCATATCATATTTAGAACTGAGTTATTCTCTTTCAAAAAAACTGTATCCAATACCCAAGCTACACCTCTGGCTTCCAAAATTAACATGTTCCATAAATGCATGTCTACCATCAGCAGTGATTTTGATTTCCTGACTTTGATGAGCTTGCCTCATACACATTGTAAGTTTATACTGTCATTTTCAACTGTTTTCTATATTTACAAAGTCCAAGACCCAGTCAGAGCAGAAGACATGTTAAATCCATAAACACCAGAACTAGAGCCTATACGAGAGAATTTGCACTATGAACACACTGAATCAATTATAACCTTGAAAAAATAAAATTGTACTCTACCATGGAAAGCATCTCGTGTTATTTCTACAATGCTGTTTCAATTCACAGTCTGTTCCAGAAAGACCAATCAAATTGATACTCTTTTTCAGCCACAAAAATGCAAACATTCTGGAGTCACTGACCTGCACTTAAAAACTAATCAAACACAGGCTGCTTCTTTAACACTCAAATACACGCACTGTATTTGTCTCACTACTGCACACGTATCTAAGGATCTGGGATAGAACATTTGGTAACAAAAAGGACAACTAAAAGTAGTCCATGATCCAGCTACAAGGTAGGAAGACAGTAGGCAGTATAGCTGTATAACACATCTGTTCTTAGTTACATTCCCTAGGATGACTTCTAAGAAGTAATGTTCTAAATGTAGAGAGATGACAGTAAAAAATAGATCAAGTTTCACTGTAATTTAAAACTACTTGCTGGGGAACAGAGATGAAGACAAGCTACTAAATCAATTAGGTTTTTTTTAGAGAGACATTGTATTAGCTTCCAGTTATAAAATAGACATAATTATTTGATTGAAACAGATAATAATAAACTACCCCCCACCAAAAAGTAAATTATAAAAGATCAGCAGGAAGCAAGCTTTGTATCACTTCCATTTAAATTTAGTTTTTGCCTGAACAACACACTTTGTATTTGCTATACACTTACTCTCACAGGCTGCTTACAAGTTTCAAACTCATTTTAAAGTGTTTTCTGTCAGTCATAGCTGTAGCAAACTGAACTATGTAATTCATATTTGAAGGAACCCATGAGTTTAAAATTAGGTATTCCAACAGCAATACTTTAGCTTTCATGTGAAGTATCAACTGTTTTTCTGAGCTTCTGGCAAATTAAGATTCAACAACTATTTTGATAATCCAATGCCTGCACATTAACTCCCCTGAAATCAGCATTCATTTCCTAAGAAATAATGGGAAAGTCACATTTTCAAACAAAAACGTGCAACTTCCACACAAAAAAAGAGAGACATCTGAAAGATCTGATTTTGAAGTAAAAAAGGAGCAAAGACAGTCACCTGAACATGTTCTTTTTAAGGCTAGTTCTGTATTACTAAATTAAATACGCTTTGGACTGTTTTCTGATCTTATGGTGAACAAGTATGGAATGACTCACATTCATACTTTTAAAATCCGAGTCTCCACATTAGGGTAGCCACATCCAAACTGACTACTGGTAATAGCTCCCAGCTCACACCAACTCTTTAACTGTATTCAGGAGTCTTTTCAAAGAGTGCTGGTTGGCGTCAGCCAAATCCATGCCAAATACCTCTCCAGCAATTCGATGGGGTAGAAAGATCAAGATCCAGTGCCCAGGAATGCTTCCTGACATTAATGTACCAGTATGGATGTAGGCCATGGGGAGCTCCCTCCTCATAGCCTTTCAAACACTAGCTACAAGGTTAGGCTGCAGAAATGAGTGGCAGGACCAGGCTCTTTGCAGTAGGGCAGACTGTGCAGTTGGGCTGCCCTGAACATCATAAACACTGCCAAAAGTTTTGCTAACAGAAAATTAGAATGAGGCCTTATTGAAAATAAGTCAAGTTTCTCTGTAAGGAAAAATCTTTAAAAAGAAATTTGCTTTACTCCAATGAAAACCTGCTTTATTGGAAAATTCTCAACCAGGTGTAGGATATGCAGTAATGAACTAGCGAAAGCATACTACATACTACTACAGTGCTTTTTAAAAACCCACAAAATTCACAAAGAGCTTCTTAATTTCTATTTACTAAAACCCAAGATATTTTTAAAAACAATACATAAATTTCCCCATTTGTGTTAATCATATAATCTCTTACTGCATTTTCTTATGCTTTATAAACTGCCATAAGTAGTAAGAAAATATGCATGATTCAGAAGAATTCTTCCATTTCTTCTACAAACAGGCACTTGGTTTGTAGACAGAATAGGAATGAACACCAGTCATTCCTCTAGTTTACAACACCATGGTTTCTTTCCCCACCATAATCCATATAAAGCCCAGATGCTTTTTTTTTTTAATGTTAATCATGCACTGTCCTTTATATCATGCCTAAATTTCATGGGTTAGTTACATCTTGGCTAAAATAAAGATTTCCTCTCAGTGTGTTTGTTCTATTAGGAAAAGGGAGAAAAGCTGTGTGTATTCTTTCCCACTATCTTTGTGTACAGTTCTAACACCATTCTGTGCTCTCTTCTGAACTGTCAATCAGTTCCACCCTATCATAGTTGGAGCATCATAAAGAACTGGAGTCAAGCAACAGCCATGGTTAGGCAGGAAAGATGATGGCTTTTAACATTTTTAACAATTTTTGCCACAATTCTTATTTTTCAGATAAGTTCTAACAGTTCTCTATATGCTTTCAGAACAATGAATACTTCTATTACTATATCACATTAAAGTCTCACATGCAAGAACAATATTGTATCAAAGGTGAGATTGCAAGGTGCATTGAGTTTCCTGGAAGTGTATCTGCTAAGCTACAACCCAAAGGTTTTTACCTAGGTATTTTTTTCAAAATGTTTACCAACACTTCATACCACTGAAAGCTATTACACTCTCCTAAAGTCTGTATAAGGGCTTGCAAACATCCTCACTAGCATAAAGGTATATTCTCATTTGAATACCTGTAAAAGGATTTTAAAAACTTGGACTCTTTTTTTTGTAGCATAACAGAGACAGTTGGGAAAATATTACTTTCTTCCTTTGATATATACATAATTGAATATAGACATCCCAGTCTAAGCATCTGTAAAACCAGAAATAGACTTGGGCAAGGAGAGCTCTTTAAAGTTGGCATTATAAAAGCATGGTCAAATAAACAATGGCCAAACCCCCCCCACCCAAAGAAAAAAAAACTTACCCCTGTAAAGCTTTGTGAATTCGTTCACATTTATGCCGGAGAATCTGAAAAATGTCTATACATACAGGAAGAAAAAAGCAAAAAAAAACCAACTTAGATTTAAAAGATTTAAACAAGCACTTGGAAAGAAAACTATAATACACGTATCTATTGAAATACTAAGTCTCTGCACTACTCTTCACCGTGTTTCTGATTCCCATTTCTATCAGGAAGTGACAAGCTTTTAAGATCTGACAAATGCACTGCTTCCTTTTATCTCCTTATTCCAGTTGCCTTGGTTGATGATCATATGGAAAAGCGGACACAAACACTTGGTAAGGGAACTGAAATGCCAAGTCCAACTTATCTATAAAATATCCAGCCATGCAGATTCTGCTCCTTGATCCTTTCAGTAAATCAGTGGAGGTTCTTTAGCGGGGACTTTGGCTCCTGGATCTGCAAACCTTGGTTATTTTCATCAGTAAAGGTTGACCCTTCACTAGTATTAACAGTTCCATAACTTACTCCTCACTTTTTCTTGCTTTTGTTTAACTGCTGAGGAATAGGTGTGGCCTATCCAGTAGTTTGCATTTACTTATGAAAAATTAAATTCTTCATCCTTCCGCAGATGTTCTCCAATCTGTTGATTCTAAGTTTAAAATCTAAGTTTAAAAACAAATACAGAGAGATCTGGCTGATTTTGTCCTTATATGTCTCTCACCTCCTCCAACCCCTACAGAAAAACAACAACAAAATCAATCTTTCTTAGCTTCTAGCAAAAAGGGCAATTCTCTGACTCCTAGAGCAGAAGCTCCTGCCTGCCAACTTTATACAAATGCCCTAAACTTGGTCCTGCCAAAACTGCAGGTGGTTACACCATCATAATTCCTGAGAGTCTTGCATGGATGTTTACTTGCAGAAGATAGAAAAAAAGTGTAATGCAAGTGGGAAGGAAAGGGCTGTTCAGTCTTGAAGAAATATAATCCTTTTTGTTTCTCTGCAACCTTCCTTTCCTCCATTTGCCTTGAAAGAATTAATTTTCAAGGAAGAAGCTATCACTAGTCTATAAAGCAGAATAATAATTTATTTGCTTAGTGATAATCATCTCTGTCCCTCTTAGCCTCAACTAACTGGCTCATTTTCAGTTGGGAGGCAGAAAGACAAGGAAACATTGAAGAAAAGCAAGATGGGAAAATCAAATGAAGAAAAAATAATGCTTATAAAATTAATTAGCTTTAAAAAAGAGTGAGGAATCAAAGTGGGTAGAAGTATGAGTTAATAGTTTCGGGTGAAGAAATGCTGAAGAATTCAGATTTTCCCGAATTAAGCACCTGGATTATCTTCCATAATATTCAGAGCCTCAATAGCAGCAGCAGCTAACAAAGGAGGTAGGGATGCAGAAAAACAGTAGCCTTGACCAGACAATCGCTGTGGGTGAAATGGAAAAAAAAAAACAAGAGGGGAAAAAAAATCAACTCACATACATTTAAACAACGAATTTATGCACAATATTTCATACAACTAGACAGTTTTTGTATGGAATTAAGTGTTGCATAATAATTGACATCTCAACTCTCCTTGCAAATTGATATTAGTAATGAAGTCTCACTATTAAGTAAACTAATCCTACCACATCATATAGAAATAAGACCTGGCTTACCTGATGGTCAATAATAAAAGATCTTCCACAGCAAAATCCTCCAATAGAAGCCAGTGAATTTTCCATGTTTGCACTAATAAGATCTATATCATCAATCTGCCAGATAAATTAAGAAATTATGATGAGATGCTTTTGATTACATCAAGACTACTTAAAAGAAAAATCTATCAAAGATGTATCTTGTTTTACAAAATCATGAATACTAGTGAAGATCCATAAAATTATCACATATTAAAATGAAGTTACAATTGATATAACAATTTGAAACTAAACAAAAGACTTTAGAATTTTATATTTATGAACCTGTAGATAATATACATAGGATCACTCTTTTTCAGGCACTGCAGTGTGAAGAGCACAAACAGAAAAAAACAAATTATATAGGCATGGATGACAATTCCTCAAAGCACTCAGTGTGACAGAGTCCTTTAAGAATGTAAGTAGTCCCACTACAGTCAGCAGGAGTTAGAATGTGATTAAAATTGGATGTAAGCCTAGTTAAATCAGAGATTGAACCTTAGAGACACAATTGTCCTATTTCACTTGTTAGTTGCACACTAATTTTTGCCAGGCTCTGTAACGCACACTGACAACCACTGCTACAAATACCATTTTGAGCAGACAAAATTGAAAGATTCTGTTTGTAAATGAATTTAACACAGAAGCCAATTAATCAAATAGTACTTGGCAGGTACCAGAGTAGCACTGTCTGTTTCCTTTTCTAAAGCTGTTTAACATTCATTTGATCTTTTTCATTTTTGGTATTAAGACACTCAAAGTGAAAACACTAGGAGACAGGGGAAGACAGAATGAATTCTCAGAATTTGATATTTCTCTTCCAAGCTGAACTCAGACACTGTCATAATGTAGTAAGAGATGCTTCACACTAGGAAGCAAAAGAGCACTGCACTTCCTCCTTTTCCAACTCAGCTGGCTGTGGTACCAAACAAGCACAAGAATATGGTTTGTATTTCTGAAGTACTCCTCAGCTGATTAGACACCACTAAAAGTAGACTCTTGGAAAAACAGTTTGGCTTAGTCTGCCAGTAAAGTAGCAAGACAACACCTTGGAAAAGACCATCAAAAGATTTATCCTATTGTTCCGAAATGGAGTAGAAATCAACGGAGCGAAGCAGGCTGACTATACACTGAAGATTTTTCTAACTTACCTCTAGCCCCTTAATACTTCTTTGCAAACATGTCATTTTTAAGTATATGCAGCTGAAAAATACCACAATCACTATCTGAGTAATGATAAAATTATGCATTGTAATTCTTTTGTTATCTTCCTCACTAAGGATAGGTAAAATTATTTCCAGTAAACACATGGAAAAAAAGCCCCAAGTCACAAACACTTCAAGACTGATAAAAGTATGTTTAAATTTCTGTTGTACACTACTAAACATTGTTAGCACCACAGGTATAAGAAATCAATTGAGCAGATTGCTTCTGCACAAGTCTCTTCTTAAAAACTCACAAAAAAGGCACTTACATTTATTCCAAAGTGTTCAGTAATCCCTCTTCCATGTTCCCCAAGGACTCCAAAGGAAAGGCTCTCCTCCAAAAATATTCTGACTTTGTATTTATACTTCAATTTTATCTAAAACAGAGCAAATTATATAAAACACAAGCCAAGCCCATTAGAATTTGGTAACAAAAGTGGTTGGGGGAGATATGATAAACACAGACAACTACAGTCACTTGAATTCTGAAAAAATACCAGCTCTGGGGTTGTGTTCTGTCATTAAGACATTTTAAAATCCCTCAAAATTCTTCCACCATGTAAGATCAAACTTCATAAATATTCATGTACCAAAAAAAATAATATTTTTTTAAGATAGGCTATCAGGTACTTTCAAGATGATGCATTTTCACAGCATTTCTTCCATTATCTACTAGAATATAGCCTGCACAAAAAGCCAATTTATGCTGAATAGCAAATGTTTTCCTTGGAGTCACTGTTCATGTCAGCACTCTGTAAGGGCTGCTTTGAAACCTTGCATCTATTTTTTTTTTTTAGATTTAACTTAGTTCAACAGTTTAGTATCATACACATGGCTGAAAACATACATTTATTTTAAAGGTTAAAAATGAGTATCATAGCTAGATACTAATTTGCAAGTCTCAGGCCACATGGCTTCATAATCCTGATCAGAAGTTTCAAAACAATGTAAGATTTTGAACTGACATTTCGTGAATGTTTAAGAAAGCAAGAACGTAAACAAAAAACCGGCATGCAGAGCTTTTCTATGTAGTCTTAATGATATGATCCTACTATTTCATTAGCTACACGTTTTCATATGCGGAATTTGAAAGGCAAACTGAAACCACGTACCAATTCTGGAAGAGGGCAAACATCTCCTGTGTTCATATACAATCCTTCCACTACAATAAATCTCCGAGTTACACAGGCCTTGCGAGGGTTCTTCAGAGAAAGATACAGTTTCAGTTCGTATCAATTGTTACTAACAAGAGAAGCTTTAAATATTTTTTTAAAGGGAAGGACAGTAATGGAAAGGGAAGGAACTGAATGTCTCTTTTTCAAGTAAGCTTTTACTTCAGCTTAAACTATCACATAACAAAAGTTGATATGCCTCATTAGAGTAGTTGATATTTATTTTGTAATAATTTTAAAGCTTTTCAGTCTTCATCAATAAAATACAAAAAAAAACCAACTACCAAACAAATACTACAAATCTTCATGTCTATTATAGCCATTATTAACTTGAGCAATCTAAAAGTATTCATAACATACTTTACATAAATAACTTCGTGTGATCTCTGGACAATATAGGCCATAAGAATACCCTGCAATGGCTTCTGCTTAAATTTCAATGGCATGGTTTTTGTTCTTTAAAAATGCCATTCCCTTAACATTTACTTTAAACTTTATTGATAACTTCTGATCAAGGATATTAAGTCACAGTTTATCTTTTTCTTTTCTTGAAAAAAAAAAAAAGATTCAGAGACCATCTATTTTACTTTTCTGAGTGGTAGGCACCAAAACTAGACAGAGTCCACTCCACAAGCTGGACCAATTCCAGTCATGAGATCCACCCCTTCCTAATCAGTATTTCTTAGTTAAACACACATGGTCTACATTAAGCTCTTGGCAACCAACTTTGTCTGAATTAAACTAATTAGATTAAGACATTTCAACCATGTAGCTAAATAAAAGCACTCTGCTCTAACAAACCAAATGTATTACACAAATTGCATCACTAGTCTGTCAACCACATCTGAAACCTCATGTAACAATTATCTAACAAAATGTATTTTCCATGAAGGTGTGTAAACTAGCATGTTGTTTATAAATTTGCTATTAATCAGCTCCATTACTGATTTAGACTGATGTTAAGCTGATTGGCTTAAAATCATGCAGTTTGCCTTCCTTACTTATTTATGTCCTAGCACAAAACCAAGTTTCTTCCAATTGTCTGTAATTTTCCAGGATTCTGTGAATGAGGCACATAATGGTGATGGGTTCAGCTAGTTCTTTTAAAATTCATTTAAGCAAGTTATCTGTACTTGCTGACGCTGATTTTAGTAACTGCTTTGGACAACCTTTTTTATTATTGTCAGAATGAGAATCAAGCCAGTAAAGTGAATGAAACTTGGAGAAGGCTCTTGGGAGACCTTATAGCAGCCTTCCAGTATCTGAATGGGGCCTACAGAAAAGCTGGGGAGGGATTTTTTAACAAGGCCTATAGTGATAGGACAAGGGGGAATGGCTTTAAAGAGGGTAGATTTAGGTTAGACATTAGGAAGAAATTCTTTAGTGTGAGGGTGGTGAGACACTGGCACAGGTTGCCCAGGGAAGTTGTGGAAGCCCCATCCCTGGAAGTGTTCAAGGCCAGGTTGGATAGGGCTCTGAGCAGCCTGATCTAGTGGAAGATGTCTTTGCCCATGCAGGGAATTTGGAACTAGATGATCTTTAAGGTCCCTTCCAACTCAAGTCATTCTATGATTCTATGAAACTGAACATAATTTTTAAGACAGTATCTTAAGAGCTGAGTGCAAGATAGAGGAAGTCTGACCAAAAAAAACAAAAAAACGCTGATTTTATAAATTGAAGGGTTAAGACTAGCCACTTAAATGTTGAATTTACAGTGTGGTATTCAAAATGATAATTAACTTGCATGATTTATTACATAAATGCAGCTGTACAAATTTCTAAAAGACAAAAAAAAACCCCAAAGTAGCTCTGTAATAGTATTTTAAAAAAATAAAATAATCTCCCACTTCAGTCATTTGTCCATAAAGATGTTTCTCCATTACCAATGCCTGTGAGCTCACTTCCCAGTGATTATGCAGGCAAATGTAAATAAAGAAATATTTTTACAGAAAAATCTATCTTAATTGTGCAAGCAACATAAACTGCTCAATACAGATTTATGAAAACCAAATAACTGCCTGTAAGCATTGCACCCATCCAATTACAAAACAGTAACAAAATGTGGAGGAGGTAGCACAAAAGAGTACAAATATTTTTTCCAAGGAGTGGTACCTTTTGATCTTCAGTTTCTTGTTCTTTCAACAGTCGTTCAAGGTCAGCCATATCATTATGCTTAAATAACTTGATGTTACTGCGAGATGCTTGTAATCCCTTCTGAATAGCAAAGCAAGAAGCTTCATCTCTGTAAATACAGAAAGCCCTTCTGAGTTTGCACTTGGTTTAACAATTATTCCAAGCAAGCTGGCTATTTGGACTGTTGCACTTTTCAGCCGATTTCTGTACTTAAAACCAGATTTATTGAAGCATCATGTACTTTACTTACATTCTGAAAACTTACTTCCAAATCTTCTCAACTTTACTATGCACTACAGCCACAACCAAGCCAACTTTTTTTTCTTGATCTGTACACCGGCCTTTTTGTATGAGACAGCAGGTTATTGGAGCCCAACCTTCCATGGACTGGGCACAATACCATGCTAATCATTCCAGAAACCTCTCACTCCAGTTGCTCTGGGTCCTAGAAAAAGGCACAAAGATGTGCCATCTAAAGTGGTCCTCCAAGTATTTACAACCTGCTTTTTAATATCCCTTGAACACTATCCATCCTTCTAAAGTGCTGGAAAAGCAAATCTCTGAGCTTGATGGGGTATGCAGTTTCACAGCTGCTTAAGTCAACTAATATTTTAAAAGTGGCAACTAAATCAAACCTTCTGTGCATGCGGAATACAGTAATTTCAGCCAAGTTACTTTTAAATATGGTGAGATCTTGTCAGTAACAAGCTGAAAGAGCACAAGACAGCTAAATGCAGAACACACTGTCATCTTCAATAGTGTGCACAATCCTGGCCATTCTTCTCGGAAAAACTGACTTGGAAAATGTTCAAAGATGACCAAAAAAAACATGATCAAAGTTCTGAAAGAGCTTCTGTAAAAGAAGTCAAATAGGCTACAAGCCTTACAAGTAGAAAAAAGCACTGAAGATAGATTTTGGCTGACAAATACTACAGTATCAGTGTGTTGTGCTTAACCCCAGCAGGCAGGTAAGCCTCCATTAGCCACTCATTCTGCCCATGGAGAAGAGAACAGTTCACTGTCTAAAAATCAAACACACCAATTTAAATTAGTGGGTGTCACATTCAGAAGGGGTATTTCTTTGTATTTTTTCATAAATGTTCAAGTTAAACTGTGAAATTACGTGTCATAGAAGCACTGTAAATAACAAACATTTACAGAGGTCCTAAAGGAACAGGAAGGCTTACGAAAAATCCTGGAAACTATCCTAAACTACTATTTAAGTGCTGTTACATTGTTTCTCCTGTTTTTTTACACTTCGAGACAAATTATGACTGGCTACTTTCAGGGAACAGATGCTAGGCTTCCTGAATCCTTAGTTTAACCCTGCACAGTTGTTCTTGTGTTATTTTAATATGTACCAATATTTATCCAACTAATCCATTGCAGATATGCATGAGGGGATCAACTGTCCTGCAAGAAAGGTGAAAAGTCAGCAATAAACAGGAGAAAAGCAAATGCAATAGCAGTTTCTTAAGAAGTAGGTATTAGACTTCTACAAAGTATTAGTCCTTGAATTCACAAGTTTGCGTTCCTGTTTTTTTTTCAGCTGAGTGTCCAAGTTGGCTCTTCCATGATAAAAGTAACTGGTTTGATTTGGAGTATTTGGCAAAGGAAAGATATTTGAGCTTTGTACATCAAAATACTTCATTACAACCAGCATGATTTTCAAAATAATTTACTTAATGTGATTAACAATAGTGAGAAAAAAAACTGAAAGGAAAAGTCTTTAATCTGGAATTTCCCAAACAGAAAGCCATACTTACACAAACACAATGTCCCCTCTTTTTGAATATGCTGGAATAGCACTGGCAATTGTTGCAAATCCATACGAGTATATAATAGCTTCCTCTGTCCTCATGAATTTAGCTAGTCGTTCTTCTAATTCTAAGTGCACATCTATTTGAGAGAAAATGTAAAAGATTCTAGTTTACTTATTTTCGTATCAGAAAGTCTATAATTGCTTTTAGAGAGAACCTAACTGAAGCAACCAGAGTGTTTCAAATGCAACAAATGTAGGAAGAGTATTCCAACAAATAACTTTCGAAAAAACAGCTGCAACCAATTCTGCCTTACTTAAGATGACAAGTAACCCAATATTAATCAGAAGTTTAGACAGATCAGAAGACATTTATGTAATGTGGTTCTCTCATGATCTTACGCAGTGACTGCATTCCTACTACTATACTCAGACAACAAACAGCTATGTAATTTACAACAATTAATGAGGTTATGGTGGCAGACTGCCAGTTCTTACAGCCTGATGTTTCCACTGTATATAGCACAGCAATCATTGTTACAGAAAACTGCTCGTCAGGCTGAAATCATGCACCGTCTCCTGAATACACTTCAGCCAATTGAAAAGGTCACCATCTCAATGACAGAGATTACTGACCCTTAAGATAAACTGACACAATTACACTCACAAGCATTTTGCAAACCAATTCAGTCTAAGTGACCAAAGTTAGAAACAAACCACCACTAAATCAAACAATTAAGCCTAATACCACACGGATTGGATGGAGTGGGTTTTCACTGCAGAAAGGTGACCACAATGTTAAGTATTCTGCCTAAGCAAAATAACCTGTATCAGACAATCTAAATTCAGTAGCTCTTGCCACTACCTGCTTCTACTAGCAAATGTTAGAGAATTATGCCTTTTATCAACTGGAAATAACCTAGATTAAAAGGCAAGGAGGGGTCATTAGTATGTGACTTGAAAGATCATCACTGGCTAAATGTTCCCCTTTTGCAACTACTGAAAGTTCACTGAAACTAAATTTAAGTGAGCCAGCAGCAGTTAAAAATACAGCTTCTTCAGTAGCTGATGAGGCATAGTTACGCCAAGGTTGTTATTTCTAGCCAGACACCAACAGCAAAGGTGTAGTAACAAAGGGTTTTCTAAAAATCTTAGCTGTGCCTTATGAAGCAACCATCTACCATAACCTTTCTCTAAAGAGCACATTGACCTGATTCATATATTATAGAATCATAAAAAGTATCAAGTTAGAAGGGATATATAAAGGTAATCTAGTTCAAACCCCCGACAATACACAGCAACATCTCACACTAGAACAGATTGCTCAGAGCCCCATCAAGCCTGAATGTCTCCAGAGATGGGGCCTCCACCACCTCTCTGGGCAACCTGTTCCAGTGATCCACCACCCTCGTATTGAAGAATTTTTTCCTAATGCCCAAACTAAATCTGCCCTTCTCTAGCTTAAAACCATCAGCCCTTGTCCTATAGTTACATGCTCTTGTGAACAGTTCTTCCCCAGCCTTCTTATAGGCTCCTTTCAGGTATTGGAAGGTCGCTATAACATCCCCTGTGATCCCGAAAGTGACAACACCCCCAAAGTCTTTTCTTCAGGCTGAACAACTCCAACTCCCTCAGCCTGTCTTCATAACAGAGGTGCTGCAGCCCTCTGATCATTTTTGTTGCCCTTCTCTGGATACACTCCAACAGGTCCACACCCTTCTTGTGTTGGGGGCTCCAAAGCTGGACGCAGCTTCAGGTGAGGTTCACCAGGGCAGAGCAGAGGGGCAGAATCACCTCTATTGATCTGCTGGCCACAGTTCTTCTGATGCAGCCCAGGATACTTCTGGACTTCAGGGCTGCAATTGCCCATTGCTGGCCCATGTCCAGATTTTCATCCACTACTACCCCCAGGTCTTTTTCCACGAGGCTGCTCTCTAGCATGTCTTCCCCCAGCTGCTATCAATACCTCTGGTTGCCCCAGCCCAGGTGCAGGACCCTGCACTTGGTCTTGTTGAACCTCATGAGGTTCACCTGGGCCCATTTCTCCAGCTTGTCCAGGTCCCTCTGGATGGCATCCTATCCCTCTGGCATATGGATGGCACTACCCAGCTTGATGTCATTGGCAAACTTGCTGATGGTGCTCACAGTGCCACTGTCAATATCGTTATTGAAGATATTAAACAACACTGGTCCCAGTACTGACCCCTGAGGGACACCACTTGTCACCGTTTTCCATCTGGACATAAAGCCATTGACCACTACCCTCTGGATGTAACCATCCAGCCATGCTGGCTGTCCTGGTCCTGAATCACCTCCTTGTTCTCTGTGTGCCTCAGCATGTCTTCTAGAAGGATCTGTTCCATGATCTTCCCAGACACAGAGGTGAGGCTGACAGGTATATTTTTTTTATTCTTTAATTTTATTTATATTTATATTCTATTTATTATTTATTATACAATACAAACAAAAAGTATGTTTTAAAAAAACAGCCTTCCAATCACAGTCAAGAGCAATTTTATTCATAGACTGCAAACTACAAATACTCAACAATCCTTTCCTAATGTTTACCTGAGCATCAAAAAATGAAATTAATTCATTTTATGTAGTTTTCCACTGTTTTTAAATGGAAAAAAAAGTTTGTTCACTTATTATTTGAAAGTCTTCTTTTACTACTTATCAGTTTGATCCAGCTGTATTAGATATACCAAACATCCACAGAAACGTTCAGTCTTTGGAAGAAAAGATACCAATTGGGAGTAATTCAATCTATTTTAAGAATCTTTGTATTTTTTTCTTTATTGTTACATGGACCTCAGGACCAATGAAACAACCTTCAGTCATGCTTCAAAACAGGATGGATGAAATTTGATCAATTAGTGAACAAAAAGCCCAGGAAAGATAGTTTTCTGGCAGCAAGACCAAATAAAGAAGCTGGCCATAAGGCACTTAAAACATGTAATATGAAGAAGATTCAGCCAAAACCACTCCTTTTTGAAGCCCTGCCAGTAGAGAATAAAAAGTTAGAGGAAACAAGGACTGAATTACTAGCATGAGTGTCCAGCTATTGATACCTAATGGGGAAAAATATTTTGAGTGTAAAAAAAACTACCTAAATCCTTTAACTAAAAAGGATTTAGATGAAAAAGAAGATGCGACCATCACAGTTAAAAATGAGAAGTTGCATGATTCTCACTGATTTTTACTCAGCAATAGTCACCACTACACTGAACAAGGGCTTGGTCAAAACAGTGGGAAAAAGAAATACTGTCAGCAATAATGAGCTAATGATTATAATCAAATTTGTGTTAAGGAAAAAAACATTATTACAAGCCTAGTAAATTTTCCCAAGGGTAAGCTGTCATTACAAAGAAAACAACAATAACGATTCAGTTATGTGTGAATATACTAGTTATTTCAAGTTTATCATAGGAAAAAGACACTGATGCAGATTTCAGGGATACAGCACAATGCAAAAATGTCTTACTAGGGATTCACTAAATCTATGAAATCCTTTCAAACAGGCAGAGATCCGCAGAATCAAGTCTCCATTCTAAAATAAATTATAACAGGATATCTACATTTCAAAATAATGAAATCTCTAATATTAATATGAAATATCACCTAAGGGGTGACAATCGCCAATCATTGATTAAATCCTATAGTTCTGGATGCAACATGACTCATTTACCAAACTCACAGCACAAGAAAAATTGTGTGAAGAGTTTGAGGAATATGACATTACTGATATAAGAAGTGTTTCTTATTAGATATTCATAATCCTTCAATACTCAAATGTTTAAATTCAAGGGAAAATGGGAAGACAGTTAAGGATCCAACAAGATCAGGAGGTCTTTGTCTCAAATTTCAAATCAATTTTCCATGACTACATCTGTAAAAGATGGTGTCTCAAACAGGTGAGTATAAAATAATTTTTCAATAATGATGTCATGCAGCAATAGCATATTATATCCTTTGCTTCGTGAAATGCAGCATTTACCAAGAAAATCCAGAAGCAAATGAACAGCAACCAAACTAAATGCAAAAGCTATACAGTTTGGATCTTAGGACTGGACCTCCAAAGAGGGCATGACACAACCCAAGGAATCTCTCACTTACTAGAGAAAAATAAACTTTTAACCTGTTTGTCTTGGTTAATCACCGGAAAGAAGCAAAGGGAAAGATTTCACAAAACTTAAAATCAGTCTGTACTCAAAAGGCAGAGGCATTAGTTTACAAGTTTCTTTGAGCTTTTCAGTGTTTTTGGAAAAAAAACAACCTGTATGAATTCCAACAGATCACTGCTGAACTGTGATCAGGGAGGTAATCCAGCTTCCTAGAAACTCTCTACTGTTGCAGAGTTAAGTGGAATCTGTTTTAGTTCTGGTCTGTGCAGTACAAAGATAAAATAAATACATTAGAATTTAATAATGCATGGTGAATTCAAGTATAAATTAGTAATGAGTTTTTAAGTGGATCACAAGAGGATGGTTGATTTCTGTGATAAAGATTATTCCAGTGGAATACCATCACCTTCTTTAGAAATTACGATTCTAAGCTAATGAATAATCTGTGAGATTGATATCAAAGCCAAAACTTTGTTCTGATGTATAGACTTCCATCAAATCGAAGTAGGTACAGCAGCTTAAAGGACTAGCTTGATTAACTAAGCAATGTTAGTCTTGAAGTCACAGAAGCTAACTCTATGAAATCATCTGAGTACTAATAAGCTGTGAATTCCACCACCTCTGGAAAGAAACTGGGAAGTTCACAAAACAATGAGTCAATGGCTTTAGCCTGAAACTGTTCAACTATTCATGCATGACTTTGATTTACATGCAATATTTCAAAATACCAATGCCTGTAAAGAACCATTTCCAGAGATTGATATTTAACAACTTACTACTTCCTAAAAAGAAAAAAAACAAACCTTTAGTAACACCTGCTCTCATCTTGTAAATACAACACTAAATTTATCAGTAAAGGAAAACTTTATTCTCATTACAGTATTAGATGAACTTAACTAATAATCTTTATCACAGAAATCAACCATCCTCTTGTGATCCACTTAAAAACTCATTACTAATTTATACTTGAATTCACCATGCATTATTAAATTCTAATGTATTTATTTTCTCTTTGTACTGCACAGACCAGAACTAAAACAGATTCCACTTAACTCTGCAACTTTCCTCGGAGACAAGCATTAGAAAGAGTAAGAAAACATATGAAACAAAAAAGAAACAAAGCTATGAATAATAAATGATAGGAGTCCCTAACAATTACTGTAAAAAGTATATTGGAGGGTAATTGTTCTTCACAGTGATAGGAATAATTTAGTGCTTATACAAAGGACTATTTTGGCTGACTTATGAAACCACACTGAGCACCTTTAAAAGGCCAAAAGACCGAAGGAAGTTACTCACCAAAAGTACCATAGAATCCTCTAGGTCCACAAGTGCCAACACCATATTTCTTCAGAGATGCCTGGGCAGCACTCTTTAACAGAAAATAAAAGGACAAAATATATATTCTTACATGAAATCTGTTAACTCTTTTATACTCTTCTTATTGACAATTTTATAGCAATATACACAGGCCAGTTCTTGCATCAGATAACGTGACTTGTTTTACATAAAGAACATTAATGTATTAAATTATATTAATTTATTTCACATCAAAACTGTTTTAGACAAGCATTTAACCATCATTCATTGCATTCTAATATTTAAGGATACTAATCTAGCTTGATAATCAGTTTGTACGGAATAAGTACAACAAATTAAAATTTAGTAAAAAGACAAATTAGCACAAAATTACAAGGCTTATTATCTTTCTTACTACTTCAGAAGTACACTTCCTTGACAAGGTTTGTATTTTCTTAAGTCATTCTTAATTCACAATAACATATAAAGTAAAAGAGGAATAACCACACAAGTATAGTAAGTAGAAGAACTCACCTTAACCTTTTCATTATCCAAAAGTCCAAGAAAGTTAAATGATGCAAAGTTTATACATTTCTTGCCATTAACAGTGATTATATGGGTGGGAGGACTGAAAAAAACCAACATATATCACAGATCTGTTTTTACGAATGAACAGTTGCCATTTTCATAAGCAGTCAAACAGTACAGGAGCTTTGTTTTTCAACAGAAAAAGGCACAGAGCTTTTTCAAGCTTCCATCTTTACACAATTCCGTCTTTACAATTTAAATTCAATGTCAAGTGACAAATGTCCTACCATATTCAGCAAAAACTATATTCCTGTAGTTTAATAAAGCAAGCATAAATACCTTCCTAAGATATTTAATTTATTGATTTCTTGCTGAAAACTTCATTCATACAAAGATGACTCCTGAAGAGATAAATAAAGGTTCTCCTTAAAACGCAAAGTGATATCTATTTAAAATAAGGAATACTACAGATAAAAAGAAAACATCATTGCTACTTATTTCCATTATTAAAATGAATTTAGAACCAATGTCTGTCATAAAGCAAACCCACAATAACAATCTTGTAGTGAATAAGGCCCCTGAAAAATAGCTAGCAGCTGTAAGCAGACTAAAGTATTGCATTATGTGTCAATGCAAGTTTTTAATTCTGTTTAATCTGTAATGGTTTAAATAATTCATGTAAGCAGGAAACAAAGAATGTGTGAAAACACCCAATATTAATAAATTAATGAAAGCACTATATAAAGCAAAAGATAAGAGAAAATTACTGCCCTAAAAATTATTATTTAAAGTTATTTTTAAAATGAAGATAAAAATAGCTATTACCCCATAAACACAATAATCACATCTATGGGCTGTATCCTAAAAGCAATCATGTTTTAGCAATTACATACTTCGATACTACAAAATCAAGTTTCAGTTAATCACTCAGATTGTTAAAAAGTCTCAAAAATAAACCAAGTTCCAAACCATTCATCTGCCTAGTTCTGTGTGGGTTGTCAAATATTACAGTTGTTATCTTACACTACTCCTCAAAAAACAATAGTTTCAACAAGTTTTTTCCACGTGAAAACTAGCACTGAGCAATTTTCATCATTAAAACTAAACAGCGCTGCTCAAATGTCAAATGCCTGTGCACAGCTGCTCCAAAACTGTTTGTTGACAATATTTAAATGGCTACATTTGGTGTGCAAGGTAAATATGTTTTAGGTCCAAGTTATTCAGTACAAGTTAAGAAAAACACCAGAAAAAAAGGAAAAAAAAAAAAGGAAAAAAAAAGGTGCCTAACTTCACTCAAAAAAACCTCCACTATTTCTGTCTTATATCTGTTCTATTTAAAAATAAAGCACATGTTTCTTTAACCAAGCAATTGCAACATGTACAAAACAGCTTTGGAAAGCTTTCTAACACAATGCACATGTACCTTCATTACCCTCATTCCATGACATTACACTGACACAAGCTGAGCCTGACCCCACAAAGAAGCAGTCCTGAATTACTGCAATGCAGCTTCTGCACAGTAGTAGCACTTATACAAATGCACAGCAAACTGTCTTGAAGAACTGACTGCTGTTAAAAGTATACCTGGATTTGTTCCTCTGTCTTGCTCATCAACGAGCTGTGTCAAATACTGAAAGTCCTATTAAATTAATTAACTACTTCCGTTCACACGTATATTCACAAGAGCAGATCTATACTTCCTTGTAATGTCAAAGGATTCTGGCATTAACAAGAGATTCAGTATATTCCCAGCATACTATTAAACCTGATAAATATACAATTCACCCCCACAGCTCCACCTCTCAAACCTAGCTGCAGCCCTCATGAAAACATGGCCACACTTCAATAAAAGAACTTTAGCCAGCCTTCCAAAGAAACATTCATGGTTAGGCAGAAAACTCACAAGGAAAAGCATATTCTAGTGAATGTAATCAAAACATGGATGCCAGCAGTATCATAAAACCTTCCTTGTAATGTCAAAAACAACAGGTCTTCACAAAAGGAAAACAGTTAAATGCTTTATTGCTTTATAGTTCCACGTATCTTCCCTGGTGTAACACAGTTCCTTATGTATCATAGTAAGGGACAACAGTTCTGAGATACTGATTGATCCAACAGAAAACATGAACAAAAATATAATTTGAAGCTATATTCAAAAAACTTGCAAGCAACTTCTTCAGAATTTGTGTCTTTTAAGGATCAAAAGCACTCCATAGGTACTTGGACCTCTAATTTATGTCTCAAGTGTTACATGTATTGAAAAATCAGTCACAGAAGACAATAAAGTTAAAAGCCAGCTCATTAGTGCCTTTTTATTTTACAGCAAAATAAGAAACATACTGTTTGAGGAAAGGGGTTTACATTTTCTGAATGCAGTCTTGCATAAGTTAGTTCACAGAAAGGGTACAACAAGAAGTAACAAATTTCTGAAGAGCCACTGAGCCACCATGGGTAACTTGCTCACCATTGATTCAAGACTGGTCACTTTTTTTGTTTGGTCAAGTCTCACATTATTGGCATCGCTTATCACTTGGCAACAATTCTGGGATTATGCAAGTGTTTGGCAGAAAGAAGCATACTACCATAAGGCACAAACTGCCTTGTGTACTGAGGGCAGAGGAAGCCTGCCTCCCACACACAGTAGGCCAAAATTTTTACAGAAATATTTCATACTTCCTAAGTGGTTATGAGCTTATATACCCACACATTACTGCAAATATGCAATGTTAAACCACCACTAAGATAATTCAGATTTATATGAACCACCATTCCCAGTGGGCATTAACACACAAAAAACACTAAAAGAAGACTATCTCATTAGCATCAATGGAGCCCCCCTAAAATACTAATTAAAAAAAAGGACAAAAATGCACTTGAGCTAAAATTAGTATGCAGAGACTTTTCCCTTCTGGACAAATTCTGAAATGTGGGTTAAGTTTACAGCCCAAGTTACGAACTTACAGCTGTTGAGCAACTTACAGGAAGGTATTAAGTTGGCAGTTTAAATCTTAGAAGATACACATCATGTTTTCCTCTTAGCCACCATTAAGTTAACTGCTACAACACATTAACATTCTGTCACAATACATTCCCTAGCAGTAAGCACTGGAAAGTTCTAAATAATTTATTTTCTGAATACATCTAAAAGATGTATGTGTTCAGATTCTTTAAAAAACATTCAACACTTCCTTGAACTCCACAGTACAGCTTGTTTCAAAATCCTGCATAACAGAACAATCGTCCACATGACAGTGGATTAAAACAAGCATCTCTTCTCTAAGGCAGGCTTTTCTTTGGTGGCAGAGCCATCAAAATGGAGCTCCCTATCACAACAATAAATTTTGTTCTGTCACTAAATTATTTTAAATTATTAGTGTCACTGGAAAGATACTAAGAATGCTTATATTGTAAAGGTTCTTGACATAAACAAATGTGAAGCTTGTAAAAGAAATTTCACAGCAATTTCTGAAACACTGTGGCTCTCACCTAAGTCAGCAAAAAAGTTTTAAAAGCCTTGTAACACACAAGACTGTAATGTCCAGACAATTTCCTCACAAAACAACTTTGCCTTGAAGCATCTCCACTTCAGATTGTCCGAAGAGCAACAACGTTTCATAAGTGCCAAGTAGCTGGCCACAAAATCAGTTTCTTCTGAAGTGATTCATGATGACACAGTTTACCCCTAAACCCTATGCAGAAGGTAATAACCACTTTTCAAGGTCTAAGTCTACATATTCAGAAAAAAAAAGAAACAAATTACTATTAAATGCAGACTCACACTGAAAGCAAAGATAAGCTGTCCTTCCCTGCATGTCCAGTGTTTTTAAAAAAAAATATTAGAACACTTAAAGTAAGAAAGATTTTCATAATAAATAGTCTTGATAATGCTGCAAAACCAAGACCATCTCTTCAGTGGCAAACTCAATCCTACTACCTAAAAATGCAATTAATTTATGAAAGGTTTTAAGGATATGCAAATGCTTAGTAAGAAATACATTTAAAGATACAGACATCAAGCATTTAAGTTTAAATAAAAGATAGAATTTATCTTGGTTATTTACCCTGAAACAATATTGTAGTTGAGAGCTGGATGATCTTTTGGTACAGGAGGTACAAGAGGCTCTGGCTGCCACTCCTCAATCAACTCTTCTTTTTCCTGAACAGGAGAAAAGAAATATTGCTCAAAAAGAATTTCCATTAGAAAAGACATACGCCAATAAACAGTTGGTAATAGTCAGATGTGAAGTGATGTATGTTAATACGTGTCACCTTTCTGAGACACTTAGAATTGATGTCCCTGCCAAACTGTAACAAATACTATTTCATTCAATCTATTAATTATGAAAAGCCTCCTCTGCAGTTTATGTAATTGAATACAAATTACATAAAAATTTAATATAAATTGCCTCACTTTACATTCTCAAGTCTTCAACAATGCTGTTTAAACAGCCAGGGCATTAAAATACTTTGCTAAGTAGCATATACATGAGTAGGACACAATGCATGAAAACTGCCATATGTTCAAGAAATGGTAACAACAACAACAACAACTATTATGTCAAGTATCCCCCATCTAACCATGGAGGAACACTAAATGCACACTTATTTTCAAAATGTTCTGAACAAAGGGACTCTTTACAAGAGCATGTAGTGACAGCACGAGAGTTAATGGTTTTAAGCTAGAAGAGGGTAGATTTAGGTTAGACATTAGAAAGAAATTCTTTTGTGTAAGGGTGCTGAGACACTGGAACAAGCTGTCCAGGTAGACTGTGGATGTCTCATCCCTGGAAGTGTTCAATGTCAGGCTGGATAGGGCTTTGAGCAACCTGGTCTGGTGGGAGGTGTCCCTGCCCATGCAGAGGGTTTGGAACTAGATGATTTTAAAGGTCCCTTCCATCCCAAACCATTCCACCCCATTCCATTCATTTGGAAAACCTGAGCTGGATGATTTTCCAAAGGACATGCAGTAGACCAGCATAAAACTTTAATTAATCAAGTTCCACATGAAATGGCAACCACTCAGGCAAATCACCAAAATCATCCTTCATACCACAAAAGCAGAACTTTGCCTGAGGATTATTTACTAGTACAGCAAGACACAGCTGATAGCATATTTGTTAACACACTAACTTTGAATGGCATGACTACAATGGGTTATTATTTCAAAAAGCAGTAGAATATTTAAGGCTATTTATTTCATTACCAAAATAAAAACTCTGCAACTGATTTTCTGCAGTGATACCTTCTTCCATTTTCATTTTTTCCAAATACACTTTTCAAAGTGTTTGAAGTACAAAACCAATTTAATATATGAAAAAATCAGAAGGAAACTACATTCAACAGTGCATTTAGTCTTCTGCATTTTCATCACTTTCTTTTTACTAAGCTAATTAGTAACTTTGTTTCTGGTTACTTCCAGAGTTTTAATTAATAACCCAGGGGATCAACAAAGGTCTATTTCAAAGCACAAATGGAAATTTCACTGGCCCTGTATTTCAGAAAAGATACTTTTTATGTGAGCATAGTCACATAAGTCATATGAAGTCATAGAAAATTTGTGTTTCTAATATTTTGCAGATGTACTTTTTAATTTAACTTTCTTATGTTACATTTCTTACTGAAATTTAATGCATGGGTTACAAATTCTAAAGGAAATAACATGCCATTAATATGTGCAACAGAATCAAATACATTCAATATTTTGGAGTGGCTACACTTACACTGGAAAAAGTGGTTAGTTTCTTTAGCCACCATAGGACAGACCCCAGCTGTAGCCTTGTGCTCAGTTGTGTACATGTTGAAATGCTGTCGCATTTATGAAGGAAAGCATTTAAGTAGGGGATCTTATTAATTTACCCTGTACTAGTGCCATTCATTGTATGTCAAATAGCAAATTTTAATGCTTCAGTTAAAAAAAATCCAAACAAATAACTGAGCACCAGAGAACGAAACAATAATAAATTACGCTGCAAATGCTAATGACTACTATGCATTACTGCCTTCTATTATGAAACCACGTTTGTCTCAGCAAATACCTCAAGAACCTATGGAAGATTACCTGGTGATACATCCTATAAAGATTAACATGCAATACTGAACAAAAATAGTGGAAAAGTAGTACTCAAATTCATGTTAAGTGTAGAACAGAACCACAACCATAATCCTGTATGCTTAACTCCATTGATCCAGACCAAGTGGCAATTGCATCCTTGTCTCAGAGCTGGTACTAGTGAGCATTTTTATACCATATTGCTGTTTGAAAAAAAGATATAAAAAGGTAATTTAACACTAAGTGTGCTAACTGCACTGCAAGTCAGCAGCTGCTACAGTATAGTCAGTCCTCTCCCAGCCACTTGTGCTGACATAGGCCGTTACAAAACCAGATAACCTTGCTCAGAAGTGATACAGATTAAAAGTAACTTGGTAAAAGCAGGATTGATATGTAGATCGGCTGATGCAACTGAGAAACGATATCCTGAGTTCCAGTTGCCCAGTAGTATCTTACACATTTCCGCAAGACTAAAAAAGATTTCTAAAAATCAGAAAGCAGGATGTTTGCTTTTGCAGGCTTCACTCTGCTCCTAAGACAGTTGGTACTGAATGGCCTCACATTCCTAATGTGCAGCGCAGCTTGCATCAGAGGTCTTGTGTTGATTTTAGAGCACAGTGTCAGGTATTTTTTTTGTTTTGGTTGTTGTTTCTTTGTGTGTTAATTAGGAAGCAAAATAATCAGGTGAGAAGCAGTACAGCCTGTCCATTATGGAAGGATAACTAAGAAAAGCATTAGATGACAACAAAGGCCTAAAGGGGAAGGCCCACAAGATTATGTATGTTTAACACGTTGTCTGGCCACAGACTTATTTGTGCTTCCTAAAATCCCAACCTATCAGGAACTTAGAGACAAAGAGTAGTACTCTACCTCCTTAGTTAATGCTTTAGGATATTTCATTATTTGGAACCAAAAGAATACCTACAGACACTGTTATTAATGGGTGACAAACAGTCAGCTGAAAGCAGACTCCTGTATTGTATTTTGTAGCACTCTTGCTACATGTATGACTAAATCCAGAAACCACCTTTAGGGTGGATTTCTTCACTGTTTTAGAAAGGTAACTCCTAAGTGCACCAGGTTGCACAATCTATCATCTACCTCTTGTTCTCCAGGACAGACTGGTTCTGACAGATCATACTAAGACAGCTGTGCAATAGTGGTATTCTTCAGTAATAACTATTACACTGAGCCAGCTCTGCTCTGGCAGCATCCCCAACAATAATTCACAGAGAAACTCCAAATATCATTACATGAGTGGCTGACATAAAGGCAACCTGTTCTTCACTACCTGAGCTAGCCCATCTTAGGAGCCTGTACCTCAGTAACCTAGTATTTCTGTCTGGTGTGGTAGGCTGGACACAACAGCATGAATCAAAGTAGAACAAATCAGAAAGCAAATCAGCACTGTCCTTGCTGAACAGCTGGCATGTTGCTACATGCAGCTCAACGTGCACAGAGAAGCTACACTGTGTGGAATCCCATATTGTATGGAACAGACTGTACTGGTTCTGGCTGTGATGGTATTAAAATTCTTCATAGCAGCTCATATAGCATCGTTTTAGATCTGTAACCAAAACAATTCTGATAATCCATTAATGTCATAGCTCTTGCTGAACAGTGTTTGCAGTGTCCAGGCCTTCTGTTCCTCACTCTGTTCCCAGATGAATGGATTAGAGAGTGTAGAAGAGGTTTTCTTCCCTGCATACCACTGTTCTAGATTTATCTGAGCACTTCCTTTAACATATCAGCTTCAGAAAAATGGTCTGACAACAAATGAAGAAGATGATCTGCAACTGGATGGTAACATTCAAGATACACATAGGAGTATCTGAGTGTAGTCCTTAGTCTGCAAGAAAGACATAGGTTTTAGCCTTTTCAGGTCATCAGTTAAGCAAGAGCAGAAAAGAACCTTTTCGCAGCATCTACTGCAAAGAGAATGAAACTTTCAGAAGAAAAGTTATCCTCCAAACTAGCAGAGATCAAAACCATCTGATGCAGGAAAATTCTACTAAATAAACTATCACAGTTTCTGAATCAACATGTAGTCTATTTTAAAGCTGCAGCATATCTTCCTAGATTAGTTGAACATTCAGCACATCACCACATTGGATTTCCCTTGGTGCTCACTCCTCTCTGTATTCTTATTATAGGCAGCAAACTTCAAGAATCCCAGGATCAATTCAAACCCTTCCAAGTACAGAACTCTAGTCCAGTTTAAAGGCATTACCCCTTGTCTACACGTCCTTGTAAAAAGTCCTTCTGCAGCTTTACTGTGGGCCTTCTTCAGGTACAGGAACATATCCTTCAAAAACATCCAATGGTATCCTCTGGCATTATGCAGCAAGCCCAATTACACACCATATCTCACACAAACTAGTCCAGGGACATGTCCAACCAAATCCTCCTCAATACTGATAGTCTACAGCCAGAAGTCAGGAAGCAGTTTCAGTCTTCAGAAACAATTAGTTTTGGGGATTTTTTGAGAGGTATATTGCAAAAGAAAAATGCTGCTGAACTACAAAGCTTCCTGGAATGCACTAGAGCGTGTAGCTACACACTTTTATATTTGTACTGCAAACCCTAGCACAAATTCTTAAAAAGTCACTAACCTTTGCCAAAGGAAGGGATACAAGAACACAATGCCAGCTTTTTATACCCTAGCAGTCACAGTCACATCAGTTCTTTTATATTTCTCAGTCTCAAACACAGTCCTACTTCAAAAGCATGAAATGAAGCATTTAAGTAATAAGTAATTTCATAAGTCCAAAGTGAGCTTACCCTTTGAAATCCTAAGAAAAAAAACAGCACAATTTGTGATGTAGCATTGGTTCAACAGAAAATATCAATAGCTATAAAATGTTTCTCTAAAGAAAAATATTTTTCCGCTATACCTTAGGTGTCAGATCAGATCGCTCTTGAAGCTTGTATGTCTTGGAGAAAAGAAGCCTGATTATCCATAGAATTAGAATCCCTTCCAAAATGAGATGGTAAGCAGGAGCCTGAAAAAAAAAAAGGATAAAAACAAGCCCAAGCAGAATTCTATTTGAATCAGCGTGACACTATGCAACAGTTTTGTCTCTACTTGTAAAAATAGCTTATCATCAACTGGTAAGTATCTCTAAACCAGCAAAAATTACATGGAAGTGGATTGTTTTGAAACTACTACTTGTAGATGCTAAGTTGTATTAGATTTATTCTGTTGTCAGTAACTTAAAGCACACTCTAAACTGACAGGCGGTTTCAGTTCCAACAATGCACATAAATTTAATATTGAGAGTGAAGGCATATAAGCCCTGCAGCTTGTGCCAGCATCTGTGATGGCAGAAAGCTTTCACAACCATCAGAAGTCTCCTGAGAGCTTGAAGGTCTGTGTTATCTATATACACCTACTTCACTCCAACATTTTTAAAACTTGCAACCCATTCTGAGTGCAGCTACTATTATTTACAAATAAACTTAATCCTGTCCTCATAGCCCATTTTTGCTAGTTTCACAGGCACCTTGAGCAGGCATAACCCAACACAGTCACCAGAAGCAGTTTTGCTCCTGTGTCATTTCCTCTCCTGAGTGGACACAATGTTTAGGGATATTTACAGCAAACCAGAACAAACAGTTGATCCAAGTTAAAGCTAGCCTCTTTGGGTGCCTGGAGGGAGGAAAGGCAGTTTAAAGCACACGTGCAGTTATGGCATCAGCATTTGACACCTAGTTTTAGTAATGGGTTTAGCTGTTCCATTTCAGGAAGGCTCCTGTCTACACTGTGCATGTCTGCTATTTTTAAAAGACTCAAAGTGCACACAGATTAGTGCACTCTTTCTTCAACTCAGGGGAAGTGCTCCTGCACATCAATATTTCCTAGTGGATCTGACCTGCCAACAAACAAAGTAGAACACACCATACATCCAGAAACTAAAGGAAACTGAACACAAGTTTTAAAAAACCACTAAGGAGTCCTTTGGCATATCACACTATAAATAATGAATTAATAATTTGAAGAGTAATTCTCAGTTCACCGAACATACTAAGAATACATATGTATATCATGACATCTAAAGAGCACACCGTAGTACAGAAGCAGTGGAAGTCCACACAAACTACTTCCCTTTGCTTTCCAGTGCCTATAATTATTCTGAATTCAGTGCACCAGAGCGTGCTACCAGCTTCAGTAGCTATACACTTCTATATTTTTTTGTACTGCAAACTTTAGTATAAATTCTTTAAAAGTCACTAACCTTTGCCAAAGGGAGGGATACAACAACACTGTCTATCATCAGAACACGCTTTTTAACATCATGAAACAAACATGCCATGCTGATCCCTCCCAAGAGGGAACACAAGCCTACACATTTAAAAGTTGTTTCTTCCTTTGTAAAAATCCCTAGTGAGTTGCAAAGGCTGACGTTATACTCAAAGAACACTGTGAATCCTGTTAAAGGTTTAATGCTATGGTATACACCTTAAATTAAGCTTTAAAACCTTAAAAACCAAGTGCGTGCACCTATTTTTCCACATATAAATGAGGCATACACATACACTCACCATCTGGCGAGCACAGACTCACACACGCGGCACAGACCCCCAGCCACGAAGACACACCCGCCACCGCCTGCCCAGACACCGCCCTTCCGCCTCCCCCGCACCAGGCTCACCGGTCACCAGCCGAAGACGGGCCCTTCCCTGCCTCCCCACTCCCTCCCACCCAAGCCAGCCCTCCCGGGACAGGGCGCCCTCACACCCCCAGCCAAGCTCCGACGGCCGCGGGGGCCCAGAAGCCGCCTCCGCCGGGACGAGGCCGGGCTGGGCGCTGGGATCTCTTCGACTCACCAGCCCCTCGCCCACCCCGCTGCCGGCGGCCCTGCCAGCCGCCCGGCCCCACCCCAGCCGCCCCGGGCCGCGCCTCAGCCCGCACCTCGTAGAAGGCCTGCACCATCTCCACCAGCACCCACTGCTGCCCCGCGCCCGCCGCCGCCATGGCCGCTCCTGCCGCCGCGGCCCCTGGGCTGGGCCGAGGGGCGGGCCCGGCGCTGCGGGAGCGCCCCCCTGCGGCCTGGCGGGGCGGGGCGGCGCGGGCGGGGGTGCGCGCGCCCGCCGCGAGCTGCGCTCGCGCAAGGAGGGGGCGCGGGTGGGTGGGGCGCGCGCGTCGGAGGCCGCCCTGGCTGGGGGGCCCGGGGGTCTGGGGGGGCCCGGGGGTCTGGGGGCCCCGCCGGCACCGCAGGCTCCTGTGGCCCCGCGCTGAGCTCGGCGGGAGCTGCCGCTTTGGTGCCTCACCCGCGCGCTGTGCGGGCTGCCGCGGTGCCTGGCGCGGGTGACTTCCCTGCCGTGAGGAGCAGCTGTTGAGATGCTGGGCTAATAAACCGGATGGCAAAAGCGAGAGTGCAGTGGGAATGATAAGTAAATTCAAGTAAAAAGGGTAATTGCAGCTTTCAGAGCCTTGCCAAAGTGAGCATCCTTAAAAGCTGAACATTCCTGTGGCGAGATAAACCCCATGAAGAAAAGGAGTAATGGTGAAGACCTGGCGTGGGTG
Source organism: Apus apus (assembly GCF_020740795.1). Lineage (NCBI taxonomy): Eukaryota > Metazoa > Chordata > Aves > Apodiformes > Apodidae > Apus > Apus apus. The sequence continues at coordinate 43,492,234 of NC_067312.1, read as the reverse complement.
GACCCGAGCGTGGGGGGTGGCGGGGTCCCCGTGCACAGCTGCCCAGGGCTTCAGCAGCTGCCTAAGGGGCAGTGGAGAGAAGAGGGCGCTAGAAAGAAGCTTCCTTTGGAGTGAGGTAGCACTTGATAGAAAGACAACAAGGGACATTGCTGCTAAAGGAGGTGCTTGGGAGCTGCTTCATTGAAGCTAAACAGCTGTGGTGGGCCTCTGATGGTCTCCTGGGAGAGAGAGCACTGTGGAGCTGCACACCTTGGGTGTCACTTACTGGTCTTCACCATGGTTAAAGAAGAGGAACCTGGGGCAGCAGCTGGTTAAACAGATGGCAGTAAAATCCCTGGGTGCTGTGGCCAACTGCAAGCAAACAGTACGCCATAGTTTCACCGTATCAGATGCTTAAAATCAATTAATTTCATTTCCACACTGACTGAAATGAGTGAAAGTTAGTCTTCTCTTCCAATTTCTGAACTTAGTGATACACTTCTCAAATTCCAAGCTTTACACTGTAAAGAGAAAAAATGTTGTTTGAGACTATCTGAAAAGTCAAGATTTGCCCCTTTTGGTTTTTAGCTGCAGGAGGATTATTCTGTTCACAGTTAAATACTTCTGTGGCAATTGCACCATGCTGGAGAGAAGTCTTGGGCTCCTGGGAGATAGCTGCTACTACCAGCCTCAAAGAATGTGTCTGTTAAGCATGCCACTCCCAGATTGCCCTCAGAAGAGTGGGCCACATAAGGTGTCTTGGTGGGGTGCAGATTAAGTTACACCCCTGCTCTAAACATCAGATACTGACTTTCAGCGTTTGATGTAAGTATGATTGAGAGACTAAGGAACACATTTTGTGAAACACTGGATTAATTGTTTCCAGCTTGAAATGCAGTGAAGATAATAATGTACTAAGCAATAATTCTGGCAGTGAATTTGGAGTTTCTAGCCTGGTTTATCACAGGCTGGGTCTCTCATAATAATTAGCCTGTCCCTATTGTTCATTGGTTTCACCAAGGCAGCTGGTGCTAATTGCTTAATGCTGTACTTCTGACACAAAAAAAATGCGGAAGATGAAGGGAGAGGTCCTTTACAGTAGTGCATTACAGCGAGGAAGAAAGATGAGGAAAAATCATATTGAGGTTATCTCTAAACTTAAAATCCTGACCAAAGCTATTGAGAAAGTGCCTTATGAAATTTCATGTTCTGGAAGTGTTAAATTTTGTCTTCCCCCAGCCTCCTGCAGTTGCTCAGTATTCCTAAGCTGCTCTTATTCTGGGCCTTCCTCATGAACCCACTCATTTTCCATGCCCTGCTTTGAAATCCCTGCTCAGTTCCCCTGGGTCAGCATTGGCATGCCAGTTATCTGCAGTTGTTCTCAGGTCACTCCAGAAGGAGAAAAATGGGACTTACTATATGGATATGAGAAATTTTATTTCTCCTAAATATCACAGAAGTAGCCAGTGCCAATTATGTTTGGTCCTCTTTGCTCTGTTGGCTCATCCTCTGGCTTCCTCATTCTTACTCTGTCAAGTATGAGACAGATAACAGGAGCTAAAAATAGAAGTGAGGGAATGAGGGATGTTAACCCTCTTTCTGCACTCTTGGATCTCCTTACCTCTTTCAGCCTGTTATTTTATCACACAGAATCATAGAATCGTCACAGTTGGAAAAGACCTCTAAGATCTCCATGTCCAACCATCCATCCAGGGAAAAGAAAAACTACAAAACCACTACCACACACTCTGCAAAATCAGCAACACACAACCCAAAAAAACATACATGTTTCTTGAATACCTCCAGGAATGTTGACTGCCACCTCCCTCAGCAGCCTGTTCCTGTGCCTAACTACTCTTTTGTACAGAAATTCTTCTTAACATCTAGTCTAAACCTGCCTTGGTGAAGCTTCAGGCCATTTCCCCTAGTCTTCTTGATACTTAATTGGGAGAAGAGACCAATGCCCACCTCACTACAGCCTCTTTTCAGGTAGCTGTAGAGAGCAATTAGGTCTCCTCCCAGCCTCCTCTTTTCCAGGCTAAACAATCCCTCTTCCTAGGATTTTTTCACTAGGCCCTTTAGACGGTTCACCTAGGAACTGAGGAGAATGGCAGAAGGAAGTGACACACAGCTGTGAGGGGATGGCAGTGGTTGCTACCATCTTGCTTACTTTGCTATGTTGGAGAGAGATGCACGTGGAAGAGCTGGTGAGAAGAGAAATGAGGGAACTTGTGGGAATATGTCCTGAGAGTCATTCACTTTCCCCCTGCTTCCTCCAACCACATACACAGAAGGGGGATAATGGTCAAGGAGATTAGGGACATTAGAGAGTTTTGCAACCATTCTCACACATTCTGGGTGGTGAAAACTTAGCTTGTATTATTGTGGTTTTAGTGTGCCTCCTTGTAACTTGTTGGTGCTGTGGATACCACAAAAAAAATAAATAAAGCATTGAGAAAGCAATCCTGTACTGGCAAGAAGAATAACAGCATAGTACCAATTAGATTTTTTTAGTTTTTGTTCCCTTAAAACCTGAGAGTTAACCAAGATGCTGCTGGCAGCAAGCACAGAAAATGTCCAATGTCAGTTGGAAGCTCAGTATTAAGCCCCAAAATCTTATCCCAACTCCCATTTCTGCTCCCTGGGAGGCAAAAATATATTGCAAGATTACTGTGTGAATGTTAAGAATAACCCGAATATCAAGTTTTGTAATTTACCTGATATGTAGGGGAGGATAAATTTAGTGCTACCTAAAGCCATGAACCACTGTATCTTGGAAGTGTGCTAATCCTAGTTCTATATTGAATTAGCCCTGGATTAATACTACCAGCATAAACCTGATTTAGGTCTTCCTGGGAAACATCTGGAGATGGCAACCTTTGACACAAGCTTTGTGCAGCAGTAAGGGTGCCTACTGGTCAGAGAACTGATGCATTCTAGCTATCCCAAACTGTACCATGGTACCCTGAACAGCTGTAGTGACAAAGTGGCATAAAGAGGAAATGTTGTGATGCTTTCCTGCCATACAATGGGGATCATATTTGACCTCAGCTGTTTGGAGTTAATGACTATTGTAACTGTGTAAGTGTGGCCAGAGTTCTATTCTTAAAGCTTATTCAGCTAAAGGTAGACCTTTGGAACAAAAAGCCAATTTATCACAGAGGTGGATGTGGACACAGCAGTCTGTCTCCTGCCTATGCTTCTATTCAGTGCATGTTCCCCAGGTGGGCTTGGCAGCACTGGACTGAGCACCTAAGTTTCCAATACACAGCAGAACTAAGTGTCTCAAAATGGAACTGACAACAGATAGGCCCAGTTATGTGATGACTAATGAAAGCTTGTATTAGAAATTTGTAAAAGCAGCACAGCCCAGGCTAGTTTTACCACTAACAGTGCAGATGCTGTTTAAATGGGAATGTTTGCTTTGCAGAGAGCCAGTTACGTGTATGCACTGTTGCAATACTGCTGTTGCAGAACTAGATTTTTTTGTCCTGTGTGGTTCAATCCCACGTGTTCAGATTGGTGGTTTTCAGCCCCAAACTTTCTCCTGGGCTGGTTTCCCATACTGAAGAAGGAAATAGATGGTGGCTCATCTGTTTCTCTCCCGCAGCTCAATATGCAGCTGAACAGATGTCCATCCGTTACTTCAAAACCTCAATCCAAATGGCAGCTGACTTACTCCCAGTTGTCAGTTTAAATCTCACTTATTGTAGAAACACAAGTGCTGTATTAAACAGAACAGCTTGGAATTTATGTTCTTCACTTCTTCCAGTTGTGGTCACACTGAATTGACAATTTGCTGCTTTCCACAGCCTATTTGAACTAGAAATATGGCAGGCATGATGGGCAGACTTGTACCCAAAGTTGTTTTGATGAATTTAAAGCAGATTGATCACGATGAAGTTGGGATCACTTCAGGAAGATAATTCAGCCAAAATAAATAATGCAGCATATTATGACATGCTATCAGTTCTTTGCATGCAAATTGTCCAAACTGACTAGATTCAAATAGTTGTGCAGAGTGATATGTCACAAAGGTATGTGTCTGCATGAGACTGAAAAACTATTTTCAGGCTTAAAAGTAAGTTTCATATGCTGTTTTTAGAAAGCTGTCTAGTAGCTAATCTGACATGAATTTTAGGAAACTCACATAGTATGCAACATACGCAAGGCTGAGCTTATGACCTGCCAGATGAGAAAGATAAACATGATTGGCATAAATTCTAGACATTCGTAAGGTGGCCAACAGAAGCTCGTGAGGTTTGGCTCCAAATGTTCACATTCCACACCTCCTTTAACTACCACTACACAGCCTTCTCTTGTGAGGATGAAACTAGACATGAGCAAAGGGATATTAACCGTGAGTCAAAATTTGCCTGAAGATTTGGACTCCAGTCTAACACAAGATATCTAAGAAGCTTTCTTATTAGCAATGTTTTCCATGTCTTCTATTTTGCTGTAGAAGTTTTAAATGAGGAGTTCATCCTCTCGTGCTCTGAATAGGAAAAAAGCTGTCTCTTGGGGCAGCCTGCATAGCCATGTGTCCTTACAGAAAGGTCACAGTGGTTTGAATGAACCCCTCTACTTTACAGTACTGTTATAGCTGTCTGTCTTAAATAACAATTAGGTCTTTAATGAGTGCTGTTACAACAGCAATCAGTGTTGTTATTTGCAGATTATTGTGATGCCCACAGCCTTAGGCATTGCAGAGAAGCAGAGAAGTGTGATGTATGAAGCCTTCACTTCACGTAGTTGCAACTAGATGCCTCCAAAAAGGATGCTTTAAAATAAGTAAATGAACACAAAACTGCACATTTAAAGTTGTGAGTGCCCTGGTATGCTTTAAGTCCTAGATGGAGGTGAGATTTGGTTGTCCTACTGAGATGCTAGAATATTTTGAAGACACTTAAGTTTTTGTGGGGGGTTTTGTTGTTTTTTTTTGGTTTTTTTTGTTTGTGTTCTTGTTTGTTTGTTTTGTGTTTTTGTTATGGAGCAGTGTGTACTATAGATTTCATTTGCCTGCAATTGACCAGGCAATTACACAGTCATTGTGTTATAGGTAGGCGACTACCTCTTATTTCAGGTTCAAAGGAGGACTTACACAGAGCCTGTGAAAGACTGTGTTTAAATCAGAGAAAAGCTCTTTCCTGCGCTGGGCTGTCACTGTAAGTATTCCTGAAAAACTCAGGTTTAGAGTGTGATACATGTACAGTGAACCTTATGGGAACAGCGTGTACTGGATTTAAAGCTGCATTTTTAAGATTAAAAGGCCAATTTTGGCATCTTGATACAAAGAGATGCAATAGATACCTATTTTCCAGCACCAGCCTTAATTAATTGGTTTTGAATCAAGTATCACAAACCTAGTTCCTAGTCTTAATTTGAATGCATGTTAAATCCATTTAGGTAGCAGACCATACTTAAAGATTAACAACAGATTTATCCTCCTCGTTTTTCCGGAGTTAATTGCCAGCAAGTCTTTCTGATGAAAAGTAGAAAAAATCTATTGAACTCCTTCAGGCTTGCAATATTCAAGAACTCAGATCAAAATTGCCATTAAATTTGGGCATGTGCAGTCACTGATTTTGTTGCCCTTAGGAAGCATGGAATGACAGCAAGTAGTTACAGATTTTGGTGAAAGCAAAACTGTGTTGCATATAGCTCAATTTCTGGTAGCTTCTTACAACCATGTAACATCATGGGGCATTGAAGTATTTTAGTATCCCATGCTACCTTGCATCCTCAGACTGTCAAAACTGAATGTTTACTCCAAGTTTTAAGCAAGCTTCATGAACCATTTCTAGGAGCTTTAGCTTTCTTCTAATATCTAATCTAAACCTCCCCTGGCACAACCTGAGCCCATTTCCTCTTGTCCTATCACTTGTTACTCGGGAGAAGTGACCAAGCCCCAGCTTGCTACAGCCAGTTGTAGAGAGCGATTAGGTCTCATCTCAGCCTCCTTTTCTCCAGGCTACACCACCCAGTTCTCTTAGCCACTCGTTGTAAGATATGTGGTCTAGACCCTTCACTTCTAGTCTCTTCTCTGCACATGCTCCGGCACCTCAATGTCCTTCTTTTAGTGAGGAGCCGAGAACTGCACAGAGTACTCGAGGTGCAGTCCCACCAGTGCTGAGTACACAGGCATGATCAATTCCCTACTCCTGCTGGCCACACTCTTCCTGATACAGACCAGGATGCCGTTGGCCTTCTTGAACGCTTGGGAACACTGCTGGCCCATGTTTAGCTGGCTGTCAACCAGCACCCCCAGGTCCTTTTCGTCTGGGCAGCTTTCAAGCCACTCTGATCCAAGCCTGGAGCGTTGCCTGGGTTGTTGCGGCCCAAGTGCTGGATCCAACACTTGGCCTTGTTGAACCTCATACAATTGGCCTCAGCCTATTGATCCAGCCTGTCCAAGTCCTGCTGGGATAAAATTATAATGCTACGAAATTGACTGAGAAAACCTCTGTGCACCTCTTCCACCTGAAGTAATTGTTGAAATGTGACTTTCAGAGGGACCTGAACAGTATGGTTAATCAGGGAATTGAGACAACAATGGAGTCCTTGTTAGAGGGTGAATCTTGGTGGCTTTATAAGACAGATTTTGATGTTTCTGTCACCTCTGAAGATCAAAGTGAATGTCTGCTGGGATAAAAAGTAATTTCTTGATGCTTTTCACAATTACCCAGTACACTCTTCAGCATTGTGAAATACTTCCTGTTTTTGTAGCTTTCCTTCTCTAGTGTTTCCACTGGAAGACCAGTCTGCTGCATGCAGTTGGTCACATCAGCTGCTGAAGCTAGTGCACAGTTTCAATGAAAAAACAGTGCTATGTCTGCATATCATCCTAATGTTTTCTGATGATCTAAATGATGATCCTTTCTCTTGAAGGAAATGTCTGCAATTTTTTTCTACAATGGTACAATATTGTAAATAAATATTCCATATATATTTATACCACTGTTTTACTTTAGAATTCATATTGAAAACAAGGACAGCTGATGCCTTAGAACAGTCTTCTGGGAAAATGCAGTGGACTGTAGCTTGCCTAGCTTGTGCTCTTTTGCTTTGGAAAACAAGCAAGCTGATTTTCATTTGCTATTTCTTCTTTGTGACTTTTATTTCTGTACTCCTGTATTTTAAAAGATGACACTAGTCTTAAAAAACGTGAAAGATGATAAAACAACTTAAAATCTGTTGGTCTTTTCTTAAACATAGTAACGAAGTGGAACAACTCTCCAAAGATTCTGATTTATTTTTCCAGGAGAAAGAAGGGACAAACATGTTCACTCTCTGGGCAGTTATCAATAAGAGAATGTGAGATGAAAACGTACTTCCTCTGGCCAGTATCAATAACAGGAGCCACTGATTGATGCAAATATTTGATTCTTTGGGGAAGGGGAAGAAGTCTGCAGAAAAATCTAATAAATGCTTCATTCTTGAAAAAGATTCTATTTGCTAAATCTCTGTGCAAAGAAGCTGATAAACTTTATCAGCTCTGATATTTGGTATCAAATCCAATAAGTAATCCAATCACTTTATATCTTGCTTGGTTTACTGTGTTTTTTAATTATACCACATTTACTTTTCATCAAAAAGAGAAAACTATTGAGAACATTTAGAAGCACTTCTAAGCAAAACTTCGTTCTTTCTGTACCCGAGCGGTAAAAGGTCTCTATCTGATTATTTGGATCATGTCTATATTTATGTAGAAAGAAAACAAAGCCATTAAGTAGATTCTCCAGTATTTTTCTTTCAGCAGTTCTTTGGATTTGTGTGTTCATTTTTGTGATTCTGTAACGTTACCTGTTTTTCCTTTTGTTCCAAGCACAGCTGATGAAACAGAATCCTACATTGTTAAGTGGCCCAACAGTCTTTATGTGAAATGGGCAGCTTGAGCAACAGAAGTTTTTACAGTCAATTTTTATTTCAAGACTTTTTGTATATGGATCTCACCAGAAAGTGAGTGAGACAATAACAGTTTGGAATTGTGCTACCAGCATTGCCAGACACATCTTTATTCCATATGAAGAAACAAATGTGTAAAAACCATTTTCAAAATTAGAATAAATTTGCCACATTCTTTGGGGTTTTTTGTTAAATATTAACCACAATTGGACAAATGTGGTAGCTACAGAAGAAAGGCTTTTTTTTTTCCCTCTTAACTGCATTTGTATTGCCTCATAGAGAAACTTGTGCAAAATTTCTGTATGAGATCATTGTCCCTAAGACTGCAAAGGGACATGGCAGGTTTTGAAGGAACATTATTATTGGCTAGATTCTGAGACCCACACCATCAAAGCAATTATTGGTGAGTGTTGTAAATGTAGAACTCCACCTAAGTATCCCTGACAGCTCATAGGGGCTGTCTGTTGTAATTGACTCAAGAAGATTACCCCTGCTTCCACTAACTTAGAAGAGCTGTAGTATTCTAGTAACAAAAGCTGTGAACTTAGGCTTACTTAAAGTTGTGCACACTCAGAAATTAATTCTGCTGCCTTCAGAAATGCAGGGTCAAGTACAAGAGATCAAATAAAATATTTTTCAATTAGTTTACTTGCTTTCTGATTTAGATCTCTATCCTGCCAAAATGAGGATCTGAGAATGGATGTTTAGGTGCCCAATTAAGAAAAGTTGTGTATTAGAGAGGAAATTTATTTAAATTCCAGCCACGAAATCCCAGTAGGGTGTCTTTTATGGATTGGCTCATTATTTTTGTGGAAAACAGGCAAAATTAACTAAGACTAATCAGCCTAATTTTCTTTGTTTGAAAGTAAAAAGTAAAAACTGGATTGAGATTTACAAACTTTTGAGATTTTTATCCTTCGATTTTGCAGTTGTGTATGTAGAAGCAATATATTTTGCGTATTCCCAGACCTTCGTGGAAATAAGGTAAAAAAAAATTATGCTGTTCAGCAGATTAAAACTCTTCATGTAAATGTGCAACTTCTAGGTGTTTTTTACAAATGCAAGGTGATGGGCACAAGGGGACATCTGCTGCCAGCAAGAGGCAATACACTGAAGCCACCTGATGTCCCTGAAGATCCTGAAAGCCTTTTCACTCAGCTAAGCGAGGTGCTAGCCTAACCCTAAAAGGCTTCTACACGGAACAGTTGTTCACTGCTTGTAATCAGCAGGACCAGAAAGTTACCAGTTTGAGTCTAAACCGGCAGTGGGCCCATCACAACTAAGTTATTTTTCAAGTATATGTGACTTTCATATGTTTGGTTAGCAATCTTGAGCCAGTCCCTAGCAAATATATCAATGGTTGAAATGCAACAGTAATACTGACAAACTCTTTCTAAATGTATTTAGTGTGGAAAGAGCATTGTTAGAACAATTGTCGGAGGGATTTTAGATTGGTGCACATTGATATTTCACTGGAAAAACTATATACTATTTATTCCTGGCACCTCATCTATTTGTAGTTACAGAACTTTTGGCTGACGCAGTTATGTTAGTTTTCCATTTGGAACCATTTCTCTATTTTTATGGTGTTTACTCTTTGGAGGGACTAAGAGTGTCTTTCCTATCAGCAAGATTATTCCTGTTAGTAAGGACATTTACCCTAAAAGATAAACAGGTTATTGTATAGACAAAACTAAGATGTGTATTTCTCATGTTTGCCACAGGTTTTTTTCAAGTGTCTTTTGACTTCCCAGTGTAACACTTCACCGATGTATTCCCTATCATAATTGTAACAGCATTTCATGTGCTCTGCAGATGAAAATGTTATGACAGTCAGGAACTGTTTAAGCTTAGCTAGCTAAAGCAGTTTCAGAGAAGCTAAACAAAATAATCACAGGGATCAGAAAAAATGTGACACTGATACCAGTACTCTGGACTATATGTGGCTGGCTCTGGGGTTTGGTTTTCTGGTTTTGGTTTTGGGTTTGGGGTTTTTTGGTGGGTTTTGTTTGTTTGTTTTGTTGTTTTGTTATTAAACAGAAACAAAAAAACATGAAACAGTGTAGGAGAAGGTTCAGGATACAAGATGCACCCCCTTTGTTAGATATTAATCTTGTTAGATGGCCACTGTGATTAGGTGTATTTTCTGTGTAAGTAAGATGAGCCATCATGACAGAAAGAAAATGCATACAACACACAATTAGGCTCCTATAAACACCATACATAGATCTTAACCTTAATACTAGTTAGAAATTGAGGAAGTATCTATAATATTGAGGTAATTTTGTGTCTCTGAATTTCTACATGAAACTCAGGGTCTTGGGGTGTGACCTCTGACACTTTGATGGGTGGGGATAAAACCATCTCCCACCTACCATGTAATACTGCAGTGGTGATCAGGCAGCTCTTGAGGTGTGCTTTGCCATCCACAAAGAGAACTTTGTTGACTTGGCAAAGCTTGTCAGGCTGAGTCTGAATGAATTTCCCTTGTCTGGGGCCAAAGCTCTGATAAGTTAATTTTTCACATGTGCTACAAAAAAACCCCCACAAAAACAACTGCAGCAACAAAAACAGATCCCTGTGAAAACAGAACACTTTATGGCATGTTTGCTCCCCAGGGAAGGGATGAGAGTACAAACAACATATGGCAGATGTTAGCCATGCTGTTTTAAGCCCTACCGAGAGCTCAGACACTACATGGATAGGTGCTGAGTGAGAGCATGCAAGCAATAGGAAGTGGTCTTCTCCAGGTGATTTCTGAGAGGGGTTGCACAGTGCTGAAAAGGAAAGATACACCAGTGTTGCAGAAAGCTTTTATGCTTGGCTTCTAGGGAAACAGACTGTTGAAGTGGGAGCTTAACATGTGTAGCATAAGTAATTCATTACCTGTTTACCTTTTTTTTATTATTAAAGTCACAGCAGTGGGGACAAAAACACTTACTTGATGTTTAATACACTTTAATGTTTCTACTGCTGGGATAATTTTTTCTTTTCTTTTTTTCTTGCAGAGGGGGAGGTTGGTTTGTTGAGGTTTATTTCAGGAGCAGAAGAGTTGGGATATGTTTTGTTATAGTGCTATTGATTTACATTCTAGTCAAGGAATTAGTTAAAGTTTTATTTGGATGAGGAGAAGTGGATGGAGAATTGCAGTTGCCAAATTTCAGTTTTGGTAATGAGAGAGGACCAGAATGAAAACCAAGCTATTATCTCATTCCAGGCCTAGTTTTTGGGGTTAGACAGTCAAGACAGTTTTCCATTCTTATGAACCATGCTTTACATTTTCTTACAATACTGTAAACATGAATATTCTAAAGCAATGAATGCCCCAAACCCATTATCTTTTATCCTTGATCAAACTGCCAATTATCTTATACTGTCAAGAACAATCTTTGTGTAATAGTTTAAAATTAGAAGTAACTAATCGCAGGAGGAAGATCAAGATAGAAAAGATTAAATGTTGGCACAATTTAACTGGGAAAATACCTACTTCCTGAATCTGACATACTGCCCTACATTCTTCCTGTGGCTCATAATTCCTAACTGTCCTGCTGTGAGGCATGTTACCACAGCCACAGGTGGTCGAGGACATTCTCCTCCACCAACCCTCCCCGGCTGCCAGCTCTCTGCTGGAGAGTTCTACACTGCCAGCTCTGCCCGGACAATGCTAAGTGGATTGGCAGATGGCACATGATCCACTGGTCACTGTACACACTCCAGGGTACATTATAGTAGGGAGAGGAAGAGGAGGGAAAGCAGGGGGTGCGAGAGGTAGGAAGGCAGGGGAGGGGAAGCCAGACAGCTGAGCACTGCCTAGCAGGACAGCCTTGCCATTTTGAAAGACAAAAAATTAAAATTTTTGCCTAAAAAAAAAAAGTGATGTTCTGTAGTTTGGAACTGAGATACGTCATTGTCTTCTGATGGCAGACTATAAGATTTCCTTGTACACCTACCATGTGTATGTACACTTACCATGTGTATGTACACAGATTAGCCAGGGAACAGCAGGTTCTTCTGTTTCTTTAAACTGTCCCAGGAAGTTCAATTGAAAAATTCAGATAAGTTATCTGAAGTAATTTTTTCTACTGAATGGGAAATAATCTTTAGCTTTTCTTATAAACTTGTGTTTTCAAATTTAGCATCAGTCCCGATGTAAATTTTTCTGGATGTAAGTTGAATCAAGTTGAGTTGGTATCACCTGACATCGTAGCTTAATCCTGAGCCAAGGTGGGTTTGAATTTAGTAATGCAGACTTTTTTTTTCATGCTGTAGAATAATACTATGGGTAGAAATATCAACACAAGCCTGAAGAGTGCCCATCTAGGCTGTCTTTGGGACAGAACAATAACATGTCCTGTTCTTTCAGAATGTAACAGCTTACTTCCCTAGGCATTAGTTTCCTACAACTACTTGTTTTGCTTGTTTGTTTTCCATACAGAAAACAAAGTACTTATGTCAACTTCACCCAGAACTTTATTGACTTTGTACAGCAATCAGTCATATCAGGAATCTGCAAGTACTGCAAAATACAAGGAGCAAGGACAAACACAAAACAGCCTTGTTGCTCCCTGTATTTCCCCCAGCAGGTCATCCTTTTACACCGTGTCAGCGTAGAGCATTTTGGCTAGCTCGGCAGTTGCTGCCCTGTGGCGGCTTCTGTTACGCAATCCAGTCGGTCTCTCTCCCACACTCTGTTAATTATATTCAGCTGTTGTCACATTGTTCCTTTAGATTGCTAGCTGTTTGGAGCAAGGATGAGCTGGTTTTCAGACAGAACTGTTGCCTAGTTACAGTATAAGAAGTGCCAATGGGCAAGGAGGAACTATTGTGCACTCCTGCAAGACAAAACATAACAGGGGGAAAGTGCTAAAGAATTAGCAAACTATATGTGTTCTTTACCAGCAGGTGCACAGATTATACAGATGTGTGCATTTGCACATCTGAATGAGTTTTTGGCTTGGAAATCCAGAATTGGATCTTAAACTGATGTAAACCTTTCACTGCAGTGCCTACAAAGAGTTTCCAAAAGCTGTTGGTCTGTCTTACCTTCCCAGGCTTGAGGGCTGGCAATTAAGAAATCAGTGTGCTCTAAGAAGGCTCCATTTGTCATGAAGTGCTACCTCATTTTGTGTGTTAACCCACTCTTTTTCTAGTCTTTCTCATATTCATTTTTCTGAGTGTCTGAGAAATCCACCAAATACCATACAAATAAATTGGTATAAGGAGAAGTCCAAATACTTCTTAAGTCACTTAAATCCTCTTAACTCCTTATAAAGCTCAAATTTATCCTGCAATATTCTTTCAAGTATCAGGTCTGTTGGAAGCTATGGCAGAACTTGTCATCACCCTCCTTTCTGTGCCAGCAGTTGAAAATGCACACCTAGCTGCTGCTGAATTTTTGCATATTAAAATGGGCAGGTTTGGGTAGCCTTCACTTCCTGGACTGGAAACTGGCAATTGATCCCTCAATCTATGTGTGTATTTCAGCCAAGTACTGACATGTAGGAATCATGGTCAATGTAGCTATTCTATTGTAGTTTAATCTACTAGGGTTCATAAGTGAACACCCATTTATGTGTGAATTACTAAAATGAAGAATGGTAGCTGAAAAGCTGTAAACAATTATGCTACTCAGCCTAATATAAACATAATCATAATTTCAGGAGCTAATAATAGGGTTTACAAGCCTCCACAGTGAATTGAGTAGAATCTCTTAAGTTCAGTTGGGCAACATTTCTTCCCTGTGTTTCTTGAACTCTCTCTCAAAAACTTATGCAATAAAAGATATAACTGGGAAACTGTTAAAATTACCTACTTGATGTCAAAGTCTTTATGGATGTAATTTTTAATTAATTTAAGAAACAAAAATAAGTAACTGATGTTAAACCTCTTGACAAGAAAATGGGGTAGAAGAAACATACAGACATAAAAAGAGGTACTAAAAACTTAAGTGGGCTGATTACCCAAGAGGCTTGGCTGTACTGCATGAATCTACTAGAAATGTGCTCTTTAACATGACTAATTTTAATCTGAAAAAAAACACCTCCAGAAGTTAAGCCCTCACCCTCTGAGCTTGTGTAGTAAAATTAAAAGACACTGTACCTTTAAATGAAGGTGAGAATACCCTGCACCGATTAGCTTTAAAATGAGTGATTGTAAGCACCCGTGAAAACCTAGTGAACAAGAAATATGCTAAAAATGTAAATTTACAAATCTAAATGTATGACTGTTCCAATGTTGTGTGTGCTAGTTTTTTGGGAATACCCTCTAGCACCCCCTTCTGTTTGTAAAGTGCTAATATCTCGACTCTGTCTTTATTGGCTGGCACACCAGGTAATAAAACACCATTTTGGAACAATAGGTATTGCTAGCTCCTATTTCTACGGTTACTTCTCATCTTTCAGGGGAAAAAGTGTTACTGACATAACATGCATGTGCATGGAGACTTAACATTCCAGTCTCGTAAGCTTTCAAGCTTGCTGATTTAAAACTGTCCTGCACAGTTCACATCAGCAGTAAATTTTCTCTTTGTTTCGTAAAATTTCTTCTAATTATTACCCAGCCTACCTCTAAGGTGTTTTAAGTGTATATTACAAAAGATTGATCTGGTACTGCCAGAGAAATGAACTAGAGTTACGACATCTAAATAGAGTTATATATTCTTAGTTTCAGTTGCTCAAAGTTTATTTGTTTTTATTTTTTTAAATTCCCCATTCTTGCAAAATAACAATGGGTTGTCTTCATTACAGCAGGATTAACTAAAGATTTTCTTGTAAAATTGGTGTAGTGATTTTTTGCCACTAGAGAGCAGATGTGCACCATGAAGTCTGTATCCTCACCAGATATGTCAAAGGGCTGGAAGTAGGGTTCTGTAAAAAAATCTTTCAAATACAGTAACTTGGTAACATGTATGTGTGACTGTCTTGTTCTCAAATGGACTTTAGAATCTTCCCTGATCAAAGTATGTATGTTGGAGGATTTCATTGAAACTCTTCTGGTTAAGCTGAAATTCAGGAAAGAACAGAACGTTAATTCATACAGTTTTTAATGAACTACTGTATTAGGTCTCTGTGGTGAGGCTTTGGTAGTGGGGGAGGGTCCAGCCCTGTGGTTCCAGGGAGAAGCTCCCCTGGCTCCAAAATCCAGGCTTGGCCCCTCAGCTAAGGTGGTAACACTTCTTCTATTAACATATTGAGGAAGGGGAAATGGAAACTATTAGACGTGCAGTGCAGAGGAGAGGCGGAGGTAAGAGCAACATGGGAGCAGAGATACCAAAGCCATGGAAGAAGGAAGAAAGGAGGTGCCCCAGCAGAGTTTCCTCTGCAGTCCATGGGGAGACAGCAGCATATCCCACCTGGTGGGATATGACAATGTGCTAAAAAAGCAGCAAGATATTTAACTTCAGCTGCAGAATTTAAATAGCTGCACAGAAGAGCCAACAGAGGAGAGATCATTATCCTCTCTTTACCTTGTAGATGTTTAAGTACATTGAAATAAGCCACCTATAGTAGGTGTGAGTAAAATCACCATAGGTAATGTATTATCTGCAAGCTTTCTTAGTATTTGTAGCATACAAAAATAAAATTGTGGTTTTGTTTATCTGACATACCAGTATATTTTTAAAATGTTTTCAGAGATTAACTGTGGGCTTTGTAGGCATTATTTCTATAACATTCCCGTCCCAAGACAATTTCAAATAAACTGAATAAGTAGTGTTATCTGCCATTATTAGCAGTCATATTCCTACCATGCTTCCATTCACTTCGCCATTTACATGTTGAAGTGAGCTTAAAATTATATATTCATAGAATCTAGGCCACTCTTTTGTACCGTGCCTTAGACTTAAACAGTTGCGTGGTATCAAAGTTATTAAAACTTCTCAGATACCTTGGTCTTTTTCCTTTGAAGCTAATGGAAGAGTTATTTTTAAACCACTAAGAACAGGTAAGTATTTTTAAAGGGCTGTGAACTTCCTTTCAGCAGTCCCAGTTCAATTTGTCCATATAATCTCTCTGTTATTTTTATTACACTCATGATTTACACTATTTAGTGTTGTGAGATGGTTCTTTTGAAGAAATGCATTAGATTTTATTTTTTTAAAGTGTAGTAAAAGAGTGATTGTGTGAAGTTAAAAACCTTCTGTCTACTGAGTTTCACTCATAACTTTAGAAGTCAAAAGCTTCTTTTACTTGCTCTAGACACCTCTCCTACCTCTGCAGGTTGCAGGGCCAGTTCTGCTTTGTCTAGCCTAGGTCACTTGTTCCAAAAGCGACTGTGGAGAAAGGGCAAGTGCCTACACAGATAGCTGTGGAAAAGTCATTATAAACTTATGTTTAGAGGCCCCTAAATAAAGTTTTGTTTGGTTTGGTTTGGTTTTTTAAAAAGCCCTTTATGGGTGTTAGCGTCCTTTACTAACGAAATAGTTTACACTTATGCATGTTAGTGATTCGTGATCGTGATCCATGTACACAAACCTGGGAAAAATGTGAGAAAACATTATTCTCTTAGCATTGATCTCACTCAAACCAGAGATCCAGAAGTTTTGGGTTTTTTGAGAATCTATGGCTATATGCTCTAGTGCTTTATTGCATTTAAAATAAGACTTAATTATAATTAGCTCTAAAATCCAGAGCCACCTCCATATGAGCACTGTTTAAGTGGAAGGGTGACCACACTTTGATGTTTTCATAATTAAGCACTTTAAAACTAGAAGATGCACTCAGGTTGTGTGTTGAAGGGAACTGGGAAACCTGGCATGGTATACCTACTCCGAGAGTATTTAATGTGTAGCATTGGAAGTTTATGGCAAACTGAAAGGTCAGTCCAGCTGAGAGCAGGATGCCTTCTACCTTGGTGATAGTTAGGTCCAACTCCCTCAAAACTTTACAACCAAAAAAAAAAAAAATAAAAAAAAAAATTTAGTCTTATTTACCTCCTGTGTCAAGCACAAACAGCAAATGCATGAAGCCCAACATAGCTACACATCCTGAAGTGCACACCAAACGAGCAAGTACCCTGTAGCCATCAGTGGGGAAGAGGATTCTGCCAGATCAAAAGCAGTGAAGCTGCGATCAGTTAGTGGTATTTCTTGCTCCTGCAAGCATGGGATATTGGTGAAATCTGTCATCAAGAATTAAGAGATTCAGGACCAGATCCATCTCTATAACTCATGGAAGATGAAAATAACCAGAACAATCTAAATGTGGAGCATACTTCTTCTGCTTTGTCTGGTGCTGCCACTAAGGAACAGGAAAAATTGTTTATATTGCCATAGAAAGCACAAGCAGGATCATGACAGTTGTCTAATACTGTTTGTGATAAACCCTGTATTATTGTTCCTGTTTCCAGCCTCTAGCTTTTGTTTGTTGAATTTTTTTTTCTTTTTGTTTTTAAGAAATGTCTGGTCCAAAATAAGGTTTCAGTATTAAATTGGGCTATGAAGGACACAGTGAGATTGAAGATGTGCTGAAGCCTTGATCTGTGTTAGAGAAACTAAGACTGATTAGAGATTTGATTGTCATCCTTCTTTTTAGTATCTTGTCAGCTGTTGCAGAAAAAAACAAATATCATCAACCTTACATCCCCTAGCCTGTTCCTTTTAGAAACTATCAGAAGTATGGTTTTACTGCATTGTTAACTGTGAGGAGCTCGTCCTTTTCTGGGTGCTAAATACATGCAG
Organism: Apus apus; assembly: GCF_020740795.1. Classification (NCBI taxonomy): domain Eukaryota; kingdom Metazoa; phylum Chordata; class Aves; order Apodiformes; family Apodidae; genus Apus; species Apus apus. The sequence continues at coordinate 43,474,674 of NC_067312.1, read as the reverse complement.
GTTTTTTGGCAGCCTTTCATCCTGTGCTGGTTTTGAAAGGATACTTGGCTGAAATTGAATTTTATCTTGCAGCAACATTTAATTAGCCTTTGTCCCTCTGAGATTAAGATTAATAACTGTCTGTACATCTGTTACCTACTTCAGTCTTACAGCAATTTTTTCACAGAGCTGACAAAATACTCCATCAGAATATGGTGAATTTTGGTAGAAATCTGAGATAAACTAATAATTCCTAGTAAATCTATAGGGGCAGTAACTAGTGAAACAAACATAACCATCACACTCTTAATATCCTGTGTTCATCTACTACTGACCAATCAAGCTCCTTTTCTTCACACAACAAAGTCAGGATTATTAGCTAAACTGCACATCCTTTCCCACTTAGTATTGTAAGTACTGTTTAAGACACAATCCACAGCCTGAAATACTGCAAAGGGTGAAGCTGTTTGTCTATCCTAAATAACACAAAATGCTGAGTTAAATGCTACATCACGTTATTCCCAAATTGTGTCAGTACTACGTTATAGCCCTGTCTCAGCAAAGATGACTCAGCATTTTAAATAGTGGAATAATTCCCTAAATTGTAATTTAGCTGTAGAAAGTGGCATGGATTGCCCAGAAATTACAGAGGGAGGCAGGAGGAAAGAGGAGTGATGCAATAACTTCCCCAAGTTTCTCCCTGATTTTTTATTCTTTTGGTTTTTGCAGTCTCCCAGGATGATTCTGTTAAGAAACACACTGGGTATTTTACTTGTCATTGTGCAACCTGACTCCAGTGACTTCATTTTCTCACAAACTCTGGGGCCAGTAGCCATCTGCTGTTCTTGGTGACAAGTCTGCCTACCCAGAAGATTTCTGTCATCTACAATGAAGCTGCTCTATATAAACCGTATTTTAATAGATGCTAATCTGGCCTGCTGACTCTTTCTTTTTACTGTAATATCTGTGGGAATTTGAAACAGAAATTGAGAGTATTATTGTCTAAGCAGAATTATTCCTTCATCACTTGGTACGAATACATAAAGGGAGTAGCAGGACCCAATTTTTTGCCTGTTATAGCACCTCAGTGATGCTGACTGACACAGGAGAAGGACAGTATTAATCACAGAATATATTTATGACTTTTTTTCTGAAAAGAGGTTTTATTCAAGAACTTAATTGAGTCACATGAAAATGCTCAGTCCTTAAATTTGTGTATTGTTTGCTTTCCCTGTGAAAAAAAAAGTGTCAACACATGCATGTTTGCATAGCCTTTCTAGGCATTTGGCTATCTCAAGAAGTTTTAGCAATTTTAACAACAATATTGTTTGTCTTCTTTTTAAAAAACATTATGGTAAACTAGCTAGTAAATTCAGTGCAGAATGCAATGCATACAAGTTTTATGCTTATGCAGGCTGCCAGGTTACATATCTGGAAACATCTTCTGAACCTGAATCAGAAACCATTACAAAGCTAGCTAACTCTCTGTTTGAGGGCAATAAAGGTCTTCTCACTAAATGTAATGAACTGGCAGCATGTTAGATGCAAAATTTATGCAGGCGGTCATTTAGAAGTGCTTCTCTTCCAGGCCCATTGACTTCACTTGCATAGAACTGGTGTTACTGCTTGAATATAGCACAAGAAAATGCAGGTGCTCAACTTCAGTGCTTAGTTTTTATTTACATTCTGTGCATGCACTAAGGGTCACAGTAGAATTTTGCGTATAAATGACAAATGCAATGTTTTAAATGTGACTCCAGTATTGTACAATTTTATAAGTATTCTGTAAAACAAAACAACCCCCCCAAAAAAAAAACAAAAACAAAAGACAACAACAAACAAAAAAGCCCCACAAACCAAACAAAAAACCCCATGTAATTACTTTTCAATACTACATAGCTATTAAAAATCTCCACTGGAAGCTGAAGGACACTATCCTACCCTTTCTTCCATCCATGCATCATTTACTTGGTACACTTTAGTGAATTGTTGTATTTAAAATGCATTTTGATTTTTCAGATTGGTTTGCTTCTTTTAAAAATATAATGGGATTTTAAGGTTTTAATGCTTTCATTGTTACGTTTTCAGCTGTCCTCAAGAAATAGTACTTAAAGCAATATTATCTTTTCACACTGTTCTTTGATTTCTTTTGTCTGATTTGTCTAATGGCAACAAATTGGGCTGACATCTATTTTTCAGATTATGTATCAGAAAAAGAAAATATTAAAACATAATGTTATTTTTTTTTTTTTAGTTCTGGCCAAGTGTTCCTATTTTAGATGTAGTTCCCAGGATCACTACAGGAGAAAATCAGTTAGCATTGTATGGGAAAAATACCGCTTTGTGCCTTCCTCAACCTAAGCAGGAGGAAAACATTCTTTACAAGGAATAATTTGTTACTACAAACTCTCACAAACAATAGTTTAGAAATTAGGCAGTCTCACATGAATGATGCAACGTAGTGTGTGATGGAGCACAGAGCTCCAGATTCCCCAGGAATGAGCTGAGGCCTTACCACCATAAACTAATTGCCTACTGCTGGAATATTAATTACTTTCAATAAACACTGTTGCGAGCCGGTACTGGGGGGCTACGGACTGTCAGGTGCTTTTGCGACTCCCCCCCCCCGATGTGGAGGGGTTTGTGAATAAGACCGAGGGTCACACGCGGCGCTGCCTCTCACAGAGGAACGGCCATCGCGGGACCGTATTTCAGGGTGGTAGTTAAGAGAGCACCCCCACCCACCATGCTCAGAAATTGCCTCTAAACCTAAGGTTTACTCCACAAATTAATGGGTTTATTAAGGGTTAACACAAACCAAAGGATGATGTTTAGGGACAATGCAAATGTAAATGGCTACCAGGGATATATATATACAGTGAGAAAGTGTCCTTTAGGGAGGCAATGCAAGAGGTCCTGTGCTTTTAAGGGAGAGGGTTAAGGACCAAAGGGAGGAGGGAAGGAGGGAAGGAAGCCCGACGTCAGTCCCCGAATGCTCCGTTCCCAGCGGCAGAGTTGTTCGGTGGCCCCGCCTCGCCAGGCAGGACGGCAGGTCCGTGGTGTCGGAGGGGCAGCCTCTCGGCAGCGGGTGCAGCGGCCGCTGGTTTCCCCTCCACTTGAAGCAACACGGGGCGGGGGCTCCGGCCCCGACCCCAGGGCTCGGGACCCCGGCACGCTCGGCGCTGAGGCTCAGGCTGGACCCGGGGCAGGCAGGCAGGCAGGGTCCCAGCACCAGTGTCCACAGCAGGGGGGTGTCCCACGCAGAAAGCGTCCGAACGGGCCTCAGGGGGGAGAGAAGGACTCACCTGCTGCCCTCGCTGCCTTTGATACCCCCCTGACCCACCGGTCCAGTCAGTGTCACTGTGCAGAGCCAATGAGCGTCCATGAGCCCCACTTTAAGGCAGTGACTACCAGGGGCACAGGATGGCTTGTCACCCATCCTTTCTGTCCCGGACCACATCTGTTGTTTTGGGTTCAGTTGTCCTTGAGAAGCAAGTCTGTTTTAGTTCGTTAGCTGAGGATAATCAGGAGAGGCCTTTGCTGGCTTAAAAGGCATTTTGTTTAGACTTACGTGGGGAAGACAAGAACAGTTTCCCACAACACTTCAACAAAAACTGAAAGAAATTCTGTTTAACTATAATAAACCTTTGCCTGCTGAGAGTGAGTTTTTTGGGAGGCAAGGATGTTTTCAGGAATGTGCAAATGCCTCTTGCCTCTCCCCACCCCCAGCAATTCCCTCAGCATCTCCTTAGTGCTGAACAGTTCCAAAATGTCCCAGAGCTGCTGGAGAGAGCAGCAGAGCAGACAGGAGCTGAGGGGAGAGTGATGAGGGTCAGGAGTGCATGGGCCTAGAGGTCGACAGTGATGGATGGACGGAGTCCTCCCTGGATGCCAGCCATGGATGGAACAGAAGGGAAGAAGAAGAAAGAAGGGAAGAAGAAGAAGGAACAAGTTGTCTTCTGTGATCCCTGACCTTACACTGAGCTTACATAGATATATGGAATGGAATATCTCTGGCCAATTTTGCTGTCCATCTAGTTCAGCCTGCCCTACATGGGAGTCATAGTGGGACAGATACTGGAAAAGAAATGTAAAAGAGAAGGTCCATAGTATCCTGTCTAAAGTGGTTTGAAGAGTATTACTGACTTGAAAATATTCCTGAACAACTTGGTTTAAATTTGAGACTGTTTCCTAGGGAAGACCATATTACACAAGAAAATAAACTTCCAGCATGTACAAATACACTTTCTTGTGGTACATCCACTCCTATTTAAGTGAAGCATATGTTAATTTAACTCAAACAAATGTACATATCTTCTATTTATTTGTTCGAATATCTTTGACATCTCTCCTGTGTTCCAGAGTGAGGTGTTAGTCCAGCTTGTGAGACAGTAAGGGTACTGATCACAGAATGGGATTTAATTTTAAAATAGGTGTTGTGTATTTCTAAATATGAAAAAACATTGCAAAATATTCCACAGTGCTGGAATTGCATTCTTAATTCGAAGGAACCCAAAGTTACCTTCTTTGTAACTACTTCTGAATCAGAAAGGGCTGATGAATTTAACTTTTTTTGGAGGTGAGAGAAAGGAGAACAATTTTTTATAGGCACAGATCCTTGACATAGGCCCAACCTTGCTGTTCCCACATAGCCTGCTTGTGGGGAGAAAAGCAGTATGTGACCAGCCTGTGTCTGCCCAGCCTGGGCAGATGAAGAACAATCTGCCTCAGTCTCCTTTTAGGCTGCCACAGGGCAACAGATACAGGATACTGCTCTAGTCATTAGCATCATGAGAGAAAAAATGCATAGCTTTCAGTTTCCTCATAATTAAAAATCTCAGATGTGCCTTCATTGTCTTGTTGATTTGGTCTAGAGAGTAATAAATCTCTGCTTACTTTGGCGCTAAGTTGTGCTACACAGTAAGCTCCAGACTATGCTAAATTAATTCTATCCTAAAGGAAAGTAAACACTAGACATTAAAAAAAGCAAAGCATTTTTTTGACATACACTCACCTTCTCAGAAGATTTCCCAAGTCTTAAATTACAGTTATTTAGAAATATGTTGCTGACTAACATGACACCTTGAAAAATTGGAAGGCCAGTTCTAGATCTAGGTTTTGTCACAGTCATTAACTAAGCAATAAAAAAGCCAAGTGTACTTCTTGGTGGTTATTTCAATACATTTGTTTCTGAAACAAGAAGCAGAAGACTAATTACTTGAACCATCTGAGAAAGTGTAAGAAGCTGTGTGAGATTATCTGCATGGATTGTTTACTGCTCCTTCTGAACAAGTGAGCTTTTATACTGGAAAGATAGCTTCTACTCCTCCTTACTGCAATAAATATGAAATTTACTTGGACCTTCCTCTGCATTACTGTTAATGTGCCTTTGAAGCCCAGAAGGCAGGAAAAGGGTAAGTTAAGGTTTTTTTGCTTCCCTTCCTCACAGAGAAATCTTTTAATCCAAGTCTCTATTTTTGTGTGTGAGAGAGATATGGTTTAATTTGTTTTCAGGTCTTTTTCATCCTAAATAGTCATACCAGCCTTCTTTTCCCAAGTGCCTCTTACGCTGTAACGACATGTAGCGTCTTTAATTTTCCAGAAATTAGCTATTCTTGTTGTTTTTGCTCCCCCACAATGACAGTTTTACTGCCAATTACTATCATCTGTTGCTGCCTGAATTCTTGCTGTGTGGTACACTGCTTCTATGTATTTGTTACTTCCTAATGGAATGCTATAAAAGTCGCTAGCAGTTGGACTGAAGCAGTAACAACAGACTGACAGGATAGAAACTGGCCGAAACAGTACATATGGAAAGCAACTCCAGAATATACAATGGGCAAAAAGCTCCTATTTGAAGGGGTTTTGTTTATTTGCTTATTTGTTTGTTTGCATTTTTTTTTCTTAACTTCTATCATGAATAGTTGATGTTGGAGAAAATATATTTGCTTCATCAAATTTTCTCCAGTCTGTTGGCCTCCAACAGAGCTCAGTCTTATTGTTTCTGTCTAATCTCTAACAACAGAGGTCTGAATGGGGCAGAATGTGAATACATGCAACACAATGATGCTGTGATGTTTCCCGAAGATTTGACCTAAGGCTTTATGGCACTTAAAGAGCTGTGTTTTCCCTTTGGATCAAGCAAGTCACCTAGCCAGACATCCCATGAGAGAGTTAACTTCTTTCCCAGCAGGTTGTCTGTGCTAAAATTTGTCTATGTATAGCAGTTGGTGGGATATCAATTGTCTCCAACACTGGGGAAGCCATTTCTATTTGTATTCAGATTCCTGTAACTATTTGATAACTATGCATCAAATGCACTTGAACTAAATTTTTCACATTTAGTAACATGAAGATGCAACAATGTGACTCATGTCGTTCATTGCCTTTAGGAAAAGTGGCAGTTGTCAGCCAAATGGAAGTCAGTGTGTCAAACTTTTAGAGGTAGCTTTAGTCTACTAAAATGTCAACATATAAAAATTTAATTATTTTAAAAAATAATTCTATTTAGGAGCTACTTTATTCAAGTTTGGTTAGGGAGTGTTTTTGTTTGGTTAGGGAGTTCACCCTGTCTGCCAAATTCAATTAAATTTAGTGTAATATTTTTTAACCAACCAATTTTTTAACTCAACAATGGAGCTGAGAATGCCAAATTAAAATGTCAGTTGGAAACCCTTACTGGAAAAAAACCTTACTTGCCACAGGGTTTAGATAAGCATGAGAGGCTGAAAATCAACAGTATCATGAATTTATATCTGAGTTGCAAAGTGGGGTGCTTTTTTTTTAAAAAAAAAAAAAAGCTTCATCTAACTCAGATTTTAAGTCTTCAGTCAATTGTGCTTTTTAAGTTTTGGCTTGTTACTAGTGAACTTTCCTTGCAGTTAGTATTTGGCTGTTTACCAGCAGGATCAGTAATAAAAGATGTCATGATTTTCCCTACTGAGCTCAGACTTACTTTCCTAGCTATTTCTAAGCAGTTTGTGAGGAAACTGCCACTCTCTCATTGATAATTCCTAGCATTTGAAGTTTTCAATATTAAATCTGTAGTATTTTCAATATACTTTGTAAAGAAAAAAAATAATGAAGAAACTTCTCTGCATTAATAGAACTTTTTAAAAATTATTATTAAAAGGTCTTTTACCATTGAAATATACCTCTCCCTAGCCTTCTGATTAATTCGTTCAGCTTGAAAAAAATCTACATTTACAGATACAAACTTTCTTTTCTAGATTATTTTTGTAAGGTAAATTACCATTATTAAATTATTAGTAGTATTTAACTCATCATAGTTTGGAAGAGATGAGAAAATCAGTGCAAATTTTTCTTGATTTTCCACCCCACCAGCACCACAGGTGTTTTGTGGCATCTTACAATAAAAAAAAAAAAAAAAAAAAAAAAGTTTCAGCTTTTGTGCTCATTTACTGGACTTATGCCTGCTTGTTCTTACAAGTTGGAGACTTGGGTCTGTATATTTAACTGCATTCTAGAAGCTAAAGAAGTGGCACAGTTTTGGTAACTTGATTTGATTAGAAAGCTAGAGTGCAACCAATTTAAAACTAGTCTAATTTTTCATCTTTACCTGAGGCTAAACATCTGTCCAAATGGAAAGCAGAGCTTGCTTTTCACTGAGGTGAGAATAGTGAGACTACTACTTGTCTTTAAAGTTTTAAAAATCTAGAGAAAAAGAGGCTGATTTGGGATCTCATCAATGCTTATAAATATCTAAAGGGTGGGTGTCAGGATGATGAGTCCAGACTCTTCTCAGTGGTGTCTAGTGACAGAACAAGGGGTAATGGCCACAAACTGGCACACAGGAGATTTAACCTGAATATAAGAAAATACTTATTTACTCTGTGGGTGTCAGGTTTTGACTCAGGATCAACAATTAAACCAGAGACAACAATGCTATCAATCCCCTCCCCCTCCTGCCCAGGTAGACAAGGAGACAGAAAATGAGAGAGAGACTCTCTAGATTGAAAACTAAACTAGACAGCTTTAATTACACACTAATGATAAGAAAAGAAGTACAATTACATACAAATGTATTCAGGAATATGCAAACCCCTGTTGCCCCTCCCCACCCCCAGCAACTCCCCCAGCATCTCCTTAGAGCTGAACAGTTCCAAAATGTCCCAGAGCTGCTGGAGAGAGCAGCAGAGCAGACAGGAGCTGAGGGGAGAGTGATGAGGGTCAGGAGTGCATGGGCCTAGGGGTTGACAGTGATGGATGGACAGAGTCCTCCCTGGATGCCAGCCATGGATGGAACAGAAGGGAAGAAGAAGCAGGAACAAGTTGTCTTCTGTGATCCCTGACTTTACACCAAGCTCACATAAGTGTATGGAATGGAATACCTCAGGCCAATTTTGCTGTCCATCTAGTCCACTCCTCCCTATGGGAGGGCTGCAGATACAACTCTTCTGCTCCTCTAGCATCTGAGGCTGCAGATTCAACAAGCAGAGCAAAGTGACCTTGAAGTTCTGGCAGCAACATAAACATCCCAGTCTTATCAGTCCACTAGCTGGAAAACTTGCTGGTAGTTGAAATAGAGCTCTCTAAAGAAGGGGGGGGAGGGGGAAAGAAATAAAAAAATCAGTAAAAGGAAAATTGGCTTCATCCTGCCTTAAATGAGGACATTCCACTCCTTATTCCATACCATATATTATACGTAGACTCTATATTCTACCAACTGTCAAATTAAGGATTCTCCCCCAGACTCAGATTACGTTGAGGTACATATTGTATTTCACCATCCTCCATCATCACACACCAAGTATGTCCAGGTCCCTGAGAAAAAACAACACCCTGGACAGTTTTGTCTTTACCCGAAGCAGGAAAAACCCAAACACTGTTCCCAACAGATTCTTTTCACATACCACAGGGACTTTATCACCACCTACTGCATGTAGAAGGTCTAACTGAGCAGGACCAGGCTGACTGATGGATCCTCTGGTGTTAATTAACCAGCCAAATTTTTGCCCCTATTTTTAAAAGTTCCACCACCAATTGCCTTCAGGGTAGCTTTCAACAAAACATTGTACTTTTCAATCTTCCCTGAGGCTGGTGCATGATACAGGAGATGGTATATCCTCTCAATACCATGTTCTTTGGTCCAGTTAGTCACAAGACTGTTTTTTAAATGGGTCCCATTGTCTGACTCCATTCTTTCTGGAGTACCATGTCTCCCCAAGATTTGCTTCTCAAGGCCTAGGATAGTATTCCGGGCTGTGGCATGAGGCACAGGATATGTTTCCATCCTGTGCTTGTTTCCACCATTGTAAGCACATAGCGCTTACCCTGGCGGCTCTGAGGAAGTGTGATGTAGTCAATTTGCCAGGCCTCCCCAAACCTGTACTTTGACCACCTCCCCTCATGCCACAAAAGTTTCAACCGTTTCACCTGCTTAATTGCAGCACACGTCTCACAGTCATGGATCACCTGCGCAATAGTGTCCATGGTTAAGTCCACCCCTTGGTCATGAGACGATTTGTATGTTGCATCTCTGCCACGATGACCTGAAGTGTCATGGGCCCATAAAGCCAGAAAGAGATCACCCTTATGTGCCTAGTCTAAGTCTATTTGGAACACTTGAGCAGCCTCATCTGCTCGTTGGTTGTGTCGATGTTCCTCAGTGGCTCGACTCAGAGGCACGTGTGCATCTACACGACACACTTTTACCACCAGCTTCTCTGCCCAAGCTGCAATGTCTTTCCACAGGTCAGCAACCCAAATAGGTTGACCTTTTTGCTGCCAATTATTCTGCTGCCACTGCTTTAGCTAACCCCACAAGGCACTTGCTGGCATTCGAGCTCACTGGGTGATTAATGCAGTCCATTTACTCCAAGTCACATCAGTGGCATGATGGGTAGGGGAAAGGTTACTCTGGAACATGAATCTCAGCACTGGTAATCTGGGCACCAGGAGGAGCTGCTCTTCAGTGCAGATCACTTCCGAAGCAGCTCTAACTCCTTCATACACTGCAAGTATCTCCTTCTCAGTTGTTGTGTAGTTGGCCTCAGAACCTCTGTAGCTCTGGCTCCAGAGTCCCAAGGGTTGACCTCGAGTCTCCCCTGGTGCTTTCTGCCAGAGGCTCCAGTTGGGACCATTGTGCCCTGCTGAGGTGTAGAGCACATTCTTGATGTCTGGCCCTGTTCAAACTGGTCCAAGGGCCACTGCTGGCACAATCTCCTTTTTGATCTGCTCAAAAGATTTCTGTTGGTCAGAACCCCATTTAAAGTCACTCTCATAGAGAGGTTTCACAGTTTCACTGTAACCTGGAATGTGCATTCTCCAGAAACCAACAGTCTCTAAAAAGATTTGAATGTCCTTTCTGTTAGTCGGTGGGGCCATATCTGGTATTTTGTTAATCATGTCCATTGGGATCTGGTGATGTCCATCTTGCCATCTAATTCCCAGGAGCTGGATCTCTCGAGAAAGTCCCTTGACCTTGCTTTTTATTGCAAAGCCAGCATCCAGAAGAATTTGGATTATCTTTTTACCTTTCTCGAAGACTTCTTCTGATGTGTCACCCCACACAATGATGTCATCAATGTACTGCAGGTGTTCTGGAGCTCCACCCTTCTCCAGTGCAGCATGGATCAGTCCATGGCAAATGGTTGAGCTGTGTTTCCACCCCTGGGGCAGTCAGTTCCAGGTGTACTGAACTCCCCTCCAGGTGAAAGCAAACTGTGGCCTGCACTCTGGTGCTAGAGGAACTGAGAAAAAGGCATGAACGATGTCAATAGTGGCAACACCACCTGGCTGCTTTTGACTCCAGCTCATACTGAATTTCTAGCATGTCTGGCACAGCAGCCCTGAGCGGTGATGTCACCTCATTCAGGCCATAGTAGTCCACTGTCAGCCTCCACTTGCTATCAGGCTTTCACACTGGCCAGATAGGACTGTTGAAAGGTAAATGAGTCCTGCTGATCACTCCTTGGCTCTCTAATTGTCAGATCAGCTTATGAATGGGGATCACAGAGTCTCTGTATTGTTGTCTATGCACTGTTGAAGTGGCAATTGACATCTGCTGGTCTTCAGCCTTCCAACCCCACTAGAGAAGGGTCACCTGAAAGGCCAGGCAGAGTATGCAGCTGTTCATAGTATCATAGAATCATTAATGTTGGAAGGGACCAGAAAGATCATCAAGCTCCAACACCCCTGCCATGAGCAGGGAACCCTACCACTAGACCAGGTTGCACAAAACCTCATCCAAACTGGCCTTAAAAACCTGCAGGGATGGAGCATCAACAACCTACCTGGGCAACCCATTCCAGTTCCTCATCCCCCTTCTAGTGAAGAATTTCTTCCTAATATCTAACCTAAATCTCCCCTTGGATAGTTTAAAACCTTAGTTTAAAATCATTACCCCTTGTCCTATCACTGTCTTCTCTGATGAAAAGCCCCTTCCCAGCTTTCCTTTAGGCCCTCTTCAAGTACTGCAAGGCCACTATAAGTTTCCCCAGAGCCTTTTCTTCTCTAGGCTGCACAGCCCCAACTCTCTCAGCCTGTCTTCATAGCAGAGGTGCTCCAGGCCTTTGATCATCTGGGTAGCCCTTCTCTGGACCCTCTCCAACAGGTCTATATCTTTCTTTTGCTAAGGGCACCAGGCCTGTACACAGTATTCCAGGTGGGGTCTGGAAACTATTACCTGAAAATAATGTTTTCTACATGCACTACTTGGAGTAGTCCTGCAACAGGTTGCAGTCTAAGGAAGAATTAATAGATACATATCCTGGAGTCAAACGTACCATGCTGTAATTGAGTAATCTCTGTTACTCGTCTGAGAGTAACTGCAAGACCATACAAAAATTGTAGCAGTAAGTAACTAAAGAAATGTTACATAATGTGATGACATCTGAACCAAATTTGTATCTAGTTGTATGAGCATAGTACTGCTCATATGCATGAATACTGAAATAAACTCCAATCAGTACAACTGCAGTGTGCATTCAGCACAGCAGGCCCATAGTGTGCACTGGGATCTAGAATAACTTTCCAGCTCATGTGGCAGTGCAGGGTCAGGCCAAAAACACTGACCTGTTTGGAATACCAGTAATGTCAGTGATCTGCATGTTTTTTTCTATAGAAAATGCAAGAGTAGGGGAGAAACATACCTAGAGCAGCTAACTTAATATTTAACATAGCAGGTCCCCAGCTTGGGTCCAGAGCATAGCTAATTTGGTCTTTTTGGAGGCACAAAAGTTATCTACAGGTTTTCTCACTGTGAGCTGTCCAATAGGCCTTAATAAATTCTATTAGCTACTCTTTTCCCCACACAGACTTACCTCTTCTAACATGTAACCCTCTATGATCATGTTGAGCCAAAAAAGACTGTAAAGCTCACTGGGATGAATTCACTAACTGCTCTGGGCTCCAGCAGAGGAAGCAAATGCATATTGTAAAGATGGACTCCATGTTTCTTTACTGTGTTTTCTGTAGCTCCAGTGAGTGGAACAGAACCTAACCTATTGACTTTTTTTTTCAGTTCAGTCTTTTCATGTGTAATGTTACTTTTTTGAACTAATAATCAATTGCTTTAGTGGGAATAGAAGTCACAACTGCTGATGCCATTTCTTCTGGCATGAACGAATAAGAGATCTTCAGAGCAAATTCTTACTCAAGGAACATCAGGAAATAGGGAAGACTGTATGCTATGCTCAAGCCCTAAACAGCCAGGTACATCCTGAAAGACTGAAGTGATGGATGTCATCTAAGCTGTCCAGAAACAAGACTGCAACACCTGATCAGTGTGATTATTTGCAGTTGTCTACATATGCATAAGGAAAGTTGTTCTGTCTTACTACACTTATGTACTTTAAAAAAGTGTTCCTTACAAAACTATGGCAAACAGATTGCACTGGTTTGTTTCTGGTGAGCAATGTTGCCATTATAGCAGCAGAGGGAAATCTGGAGACGCAGTCAAATCAGATGTAGTTTTACAGAAGTAAACCTTTTTCATTGCCCGTCTCCTGTGGAAATAAGACAGACCAATGTAAAGGTACATCCATAGGGGATTCTGCTGACCTACTTACGTTGGCCAGTGACAGGAACTTAATTTACCTGAGCAATGCCTAGCTGCAGAAATCTGTAATGTAAAACTAATAATGTGAAAACAGAGATTCCTGAGTAGTCAGGAGAGTGTGGAAGAAGAATTAATTTATTAATAATTATTTTTATTATTATTATAGATACTTGATTATTACTTTATTATTGTTAAATATATAGAAACTGGAACAGAAATCACCGCTACTGGGTTGCTTAAAATTAATTTAGTCTTACGTTCTAATGGGATAAAATAAGTCTGGTGAAAACCACCCAGAATCAAGATGGAATTATTCTCAAATTATGGGAAGTAAAATTTTTGCAAAAGCAAAGACAGGCTCTTACCAAATTTACTGTGCAAGTCTTGGCTTTTTGCAAAATCCCTTGCCACAGAATTGCACTCCAGAATTTGAATTTTTATTTTAATACTGCTACTTTGAAAAGAAAAAATAAGTATGTGAGAAATTGAACCAGATGCATAGTGCTACTTAAAGCCCAAGAGCACTGACTCACCACCACAAGGTATTTCAGCTCAACTTCAAGTTGATTTCTCTTCCTCTCTCCAGCCCTCACTAGAGCACTAGAGGAGCAGCCAAGAACATGTAGCTGCTCCTTATTCTCTGTTCATAATATAAGATAAGGTCATCAGCAATGAACACATGTCAGGCTGGAAGCAATGATAGAACTCCAAGGAATGTTTCATTCTCACTATAGAAGTTGTGGGTCAATGGATGGGATGGTTTTTATTTGCTTTTTTAATAGTTGTTTTTAGCCTTAGTAAATTCTGTGGTTTGGTGGCTTTAGAATCAGTCTCACAAGCTACACAACAACCAATACTGGGGAAAAGGCCAGATGATGGGAAGGTAGGAACTGCTTGCATTGTTTTTGCCAGGACAGGTCCGTATTGCCACAGTAAGCAGCAGGGCAACGGATCGTGACTGTGGCTGCTTGTTTGACTGCAGCTGAACCTACTGCAGGTATAGTTAAATGATGTCTGTCCATTCAACAGCATTTGTCCCAAGGATGTCTCTGTCCCAAATAATCAGTCCATAGCAATTTGTGTCCGTAGTCAGCTGCTCTGCAGAATACCTTGCTCCATTTACAAGTGCCTTCTTGAGTGTTAAACTGCTTTTACTTATGTTGAACTCGGAAGCTGGGTGGTTTTGAAGACCATCTTTAGGTTTTCTGTGTTCAATTCACCATCTGTACATAAATCTGCATTAAGCTAAACACATACATGAAAAAAAGACCACTGAAACAAATTGCATCATTGTATGCTTCATTTTAAAAAATAAGCAACTACATTTTCAAATGTAGTTTCTGTTAGTTTCTGACTTGTAATGCTGAGGTGACTTGTGATCTCCTCAAGCAATTTTACTTTACTCCCGAGACCTTCAGCTGTGGTTAACACAGCAAAACATTTTTACAGAATCCTCTGCCAACCCAGATTCCTGTAAACTGAGTATGTGAGAAGTTTGTCTGTCATGTAAGTTCTGAGGTGCTCTTACATAGAAATGCCCTTTTCTTGAGTCCTATTATCTGAACTGCACAGTAGAGCATATTATGTTTTGTTTATATATAAATGAGGATAAACTCCTGGCTTTACATATGGATCAAGTAGATGTAATTCACTTTTTAATTGCTGCTCCACACTTAATAGTTAATGAATATACCAAGTTCATTGTAACTATGCATGAGAAAATGTGCTATTTCTGCATCACCTGGGAAGACCTAATTATTGAATTACCCAAAAATGGGCTAAAGATGAGTCAGAGGTCAAGGAGGATTTTATATCTGCACCAGAAAACATATGTGGGCTAAGTCAGTATAGTATAATTTCCTTTTGCTGCTGTCTTAGTCTTTTGGGTAGAAGAGTCTTTACTCCACATTGTTGGCAAGAAACAAGCTATCTTGCTGTGAGGTAGTATGCCAGAAATTATCCAGAATGTGCACTTTAAGATAGAGAAGCTAGATAACAAGTGTTCCTAATTCACAGTGTAGCCCAGAGCTTTGGTTTACCTGAATGAGGAATTAGTGCAGTCTAACACTTACCTGTGGTTCCACAAGATAACACTTTGCTGTACTGGACAAAGCCTATATCTGATCAGCAATTCTACTCTATCTGCAAGTGCTAAATCAGCAGATTAACTTGTGACTATTTTGTCGATTCAGGAAAGCTAGAGTTATGTCTCACGAGTTTGTATTTTTAAGACAGAAGTGTGTTGAGGTCAGTAAGTCAAAGGGCTCAGAAAAGCATCCCGATATTGTTTCAGTTCCTGTGTCAGCAGAGTGCTTTATGTATGCTTGTAAGTCAGGATGACAGCCCAGTCTTCTGACAGTGTTTGGAAGTTTAGCTAGCTTGAGTAGCTGAGGAAGATTTATATATGAGCCTTCAGAAGTGTACTTCAGAAGTGTTACCACTGTTAGTTTGTGACACCAAGCTCTTGTATTTTGGGCTTGCTTTTAAACAGAAAAGGAAGCATGGAAAAAACAAAGAAAAGGTTACAAAGACCTGACCTGGCTTTGAGTTGTGCTCACTTGGCCAGATACAACAAACCTCTGTTTCTCTCTCAGTCCTTGCCCTTCTCTACTTCCCCCACCATCCCCAAAACTAGCAACAAGAAAGAGCCTCCAAGTTTCACTTGAAAATAATTGTCCCTTCTCAATCTGCTTTCATTTTAGAGCCAATATTGTAGTGTTCATGGATGCACATGGGAATGATTTTCTTAATTTGGCCAGATTAATAGTAAACTTTCGAGATATTTGTTAGCGTAGGTATTGAAAGTGCAACTTAAAAACCCAGAAACTAAGGAAAAGAAAAATCAAATTAAACCAGAACTATACTTCTCTCATTTTTGGGAGAAATGTATTTTTCTGAACCTCTGGCTCCTTTTGTGACACTATTCAAGATTTTTCTGTCAGCATACTCTTGCCATCTATCAAAAAATATCACATAAGGTGTGCAACACTTTCAGAAGTGTCTCAAATTAGTATCCACTGGTGTATGGTAGCACTGGTTGCTAACCACTTCATAGAGTATGAGGATTACACACCTCTATTTCTTACTGCCTTTACTAGTGTGAGGCATGGGAAAAAAAAAAAAAAGGAATGGGTGCTCCAGCACATTGTCAAAACTGCAACAACCAAGTTCCTGTTTGTAATAACTATTTGCTTGCATATACATATTGTATACAGGCAGATTCATTTTAGTCTGACATGATAGGTGAGTATCTTATGAAACACAGAAAACCCAAATGAAGAAATACCAAATAAAAGCATATGGCAGCTGAAGTGTCTTACTGGCTGATGAGCCTCAGCAGAGCTTTAAAAATGCTCCTCTTCTGGTAACTTCATACAAGCCTCTTCAGTCATGTTCTGTGTGATGCAGCTTGTGAGGAAGATTGGACTGGTTTTACCACTGTAGGAGGAGAGTGGGAGTAAGCAGGCTGCTGGAGGAGAAAACAGCTGCTGCACAGTTGCCTTGAAGTTTGTCTTGCTGTAGACTGGCACAAGAAAACAAGCTTTATAGGTATATCAAATGTATGTGTGATATTTGCCATGCCCTGTATCTACAGCATACCTTGCTCTGCTCCTTATTTTATACTGTACTATCTGCATTTTTTCTGCAGGGAGCAGAGGCCTCATCTGTATGATATATGTGCCTGGCAGCTTCCAATAGCCTAAGATGTGTAGGTTTGTGTTTAACAGGGAGTGCAAAATTGGGTGCTGTGTAGATTGATGAAACAATTGCTCCCAATGGTGGCACTGCCACCATTTTCTGTGTGAAGGAAATGGCCCAAGCAGCAGAGCTGCATGAAGCAGCAGGTAAGCCAGACAAGAATTTGTGGAAAGACCTCTCAGTTATAGTAGGCATGACTGCAACATCTCTCCTTCCACTGTTATCCATACTTCTCCTGGAGGTGTTGCTTGTAGAAACCAGAAGAAAAAGAATTATCCTGTCTAACTGTGCCATTTCCTTAGTCTTTCCTCTCGTGATTTGGTGCTTCTTCCATCATGCTAAGATGTTGGTAACAGAACTGTCCCTCTGCAGAAACTTGGCAGAGGATAGGTCTCATTCTTATGTCCCATAAAATTAATATTTTGGTAGAAGTGTCTAGAAGCTGTATCTGAAGCTGTATTAGCAGTGGAAGGTTCTCTCTCTGCTCACACAAGTCACCGTAAATGCTCTTACTGTCATAAACTAGAAAAGTAAATGTAAGATGCAGTGACCTCTACAGAGGCTAGTTGTCCTATCCTGGCTTAGTTCTTGTGTTCTTTTTTCAAATAAATTATTTCATTAAAACAAATTAGGCTTTTTGGCAATCATACTATCACCCTTTTTACTTTTCTCAAAAGATCTATTTTTTCCTTCTTGCCATAATTGCTTGAATCAGTACAGAACTCTCTTGTTACCCTGCTGCTCTGAAGCAGTCTTATCTTTCTGGGTACAGAACACAGGCAAGGGAGAGGACAATTACTTTATGAAAAAAAAATAATTATCTGATTAATGTAATCGTTAATAAAAAATGGATTAGTTTTTCTTTTTTTCCTTGTGTGCTTGTGCACCTCACTAGAAAGTTCTGAGATGACCTTTCAGTAAGTGCTACTGAGTGAAGAGAGTCCTGGGATGCCAGTCCCCCAACACAAGAAGGACATGGAGCTGTTGGAGTGAGTGTAGAGGAGGCCACAAAGATGATCAGAGGGCTGGAGCAGCTCTACTATGAAGACAGTCTGAGAGACTTGAGGCTGTTCAGCCTGGAGAAGAGGAGACTTCAGGGAGACCTTAGAACAGCCCCTGAAGGGGCAACAGGAAAGCTGGAGAAGGACTCTTTACAGGGATAGGGAATGATAGGATGAGGGTGAATAGCTTTAAACTGGAAAAGGAAGATTTATATTAGACATTAGGAACAAATTATTCACTGTGAGGGTGGTGAAACACTGGAAGAGATTGCCCAGGGAAGCTGTGGATGTCCCATCCCTGGGAGTGTTCAAGGCCACGTTGGATGGGGCTATGAGCAACACGGTCTAGTGGGAGGTGCCCCTGCCCATGCAGGGGGGTTGAAACTAGATGATTTTTATGGTCCCTTCCAACCCAAACCATTCTTTGATTCTTTGAACCTCTTGTTCTTTCAATACAAGCCCTTAAGTCAGTGTGACACTATGCAAATTCGCACATAGGAAGGCAGCGGTTTCCCAGAAATGTAATGCAAACAACTTGTTTAGTTTGGGATGAGGCTGGGGCTGTCTCAGTTGCCCCTGGAGCAGGGCAGATGCTGCAGTTCCATGATTTTCAGTGAGTTTCACCATGGCAGACCCCCACTGGTCCGACCCAGAAGCTGAGCTGGGGGCACGGTGCTTGCAGCATGCTTTACGTGTCAATGGCTTCAACACCTGCAAGCATTTAAATAGCTCCAACTATGTCTAGCCAAAGGGTTTTGGCAGTTTGTTGGGAAAAAATATCTGTCCTATCAGTGCTGCACTGGCCTCTGCATTGCTGCATGAAGGATATTTAAAGTGCTTCTGAGTAGGTGGCAGGTGGATGCTTCATATAGCAGCTAAGTGCCTTGTTCCCCAGAAACCATCAGGCACTTTCTTAGAGGAAAATATCACTATGTGTCATTACAACATGTACATTGAGGACAGTATTGGCTGCTGCATCTGTTGTAGGTCAGAACAGTTTAACTTACTGTAAGTGTTTGGATATGCAAGCATAGTCTGAAAGAGGCTGAAAATCCTATTTAAAATTGTTTTAGTAAGTAGTCATCTTGATGTAACTTTGCAGTTCCAGGTTTTACAAAGCTGTTGCATTAGCCACAGTGTTTCCTTCTGTTAGATATTTTGAGTGCTTTGGTTGTGATTCACAGAATGAGTGAGGAAGCTCTTTAAACAAAGCATGGCATAGCATTGGCCAAACTGGACCTGTCTCTGAGGAAAACAGCATCTGTGCAACTGCACATAGATGTAAACAGATAGAATTGGGTGTTTCTCATCAATAAAAAGAAGTACAGGGACTTGGGCCTGTACCAGCAATATCATCCTCATGTTGTCCAGCTCAGGCAAATGAGTTTGGAAATGGACGTCTGAATATTTTTTTGAAAGATGCAGAGCTGCACAGGTATCCATTACAACTTCCTATTAGATCCTATCCATTATTACAGCATCCTATATTCACATTAGGAAAAATAGTTTGCATTTAACACAGACTTTGGAAATTGTAAAAAAAGTTTCCCCTTTCCCAGCTCTGTTTACCATGCAGCCCTGTTTCCCTGGGCTGTTCCTACCCAACTTGTTATGACAGATCCTGCTTATGCCAGCATGTTCTATTGATACTGTAAAGATGGTTTTCTTAGGAAAGCTGTTTCAGAACAGCCATTTCACTAGTGTGTTACCATATTTCATGAAATCTAAGGACCTAAAAATTAATTCAAAGTAATAAAATACTCTTCTTCCTCCTAGAAATTATTTTTAAAGAACTGGTCTTACATAACAGCCCCCCTCACATATTTGATGAGGGATCACGGTGAGTGACAGCAGATGGAAAAGATAAACCCCAGTTCCTTTGTGGTGCATGAGGGCTCCTCACATCGTTGCTGTATCAACAGAAGTCTTTCATCTGAGCTTCCAACCAGGAAATGCAGAAATGTAAAATATGTTTACAGTGCCCAGCAGGTATTTCAAATCAATGATAACCTACAAAGGCTGATGTAATGGTCACAGATTTAGAAAACAACCCAAAAGCCAACAGCGCCTTCGTGACAGTGAAGGCATAGTATGGGCAAAACCAAGCATATTATAGGATCATAGAATGATTTGGGTTGGAAGGGACCTTAAAGATCATCTAGTTCCAGCCTCCCATTCCTGGGAAACAATTGCCCCTGGCTCTCATATGCAGAGCACAGGCAGAAAACCAGCACTCCCTGAATGCTGACATTGACATATGTAGCTTTCTTACATGTATTCATAAAGTGTGGCTCAGAATTTCATGCTGAAACATCCCCTACCCTCAAAGTCACTCTTGGACTGATAAAGATTATCATGACCCTTGCATATACCAACATCCTGATCTGTTGGAAAATCAAAGTAAGGTAATCTCAGTGTTATCTACCAGATCCCCAGCCCTCCTTTGTGTGTGTGTCAGAGCCCACTAGAAGTGTCTCCTACTACAACCCAAGTCCAAAAGTGAAGCATCCACTTCACCTGAAAGAACTGATAAAGCAAACATACAACTCTACTTTTATTTTCCACTAATAGGCTCTGTCACTATATTGTGTCTAAAAACTGATAATAATTATTTTTAGAAAAAATATAAATTTGGCAATTCACACCATGAAAAGCTCCCACAAATCCTTAAATAGCTATAACAAAATAAAACATTTTTTTAAAAGTGCCTTTTGCATGACAGCCCAATCATTCATAAATGTGGTTACATGATTCTACATCTTATTTAACTAAACTAAAGTCACTCCAGTCTTCAAAATGGGCAAAAAAGAGGACCCAGATTGGTCAGCCTCACCTCCGTCCCTGGAAAACTAGAGGGAAAATCTTACAGGGATGGGCTGAGGGAGCTGGGGTTGTTTAGCTTGGAGGAGACTTAGGGGGGACTATCACTCTCTTCAACTACCTGAAGGGAGGTTATAGTCAGGTGGGGCTGGGCTCTTTTTCCAGGCAATGAGCAACAAGACAAGAGGGCAAAGCCTCAAGCTGCACAAGGGGAGGTTTAGGTTAGATATTAGGAAGCAATTCCTCATGTAGAGGGTGATTAGACATTGGAATGGACTTCCCAGGGAAGTATTGGAGGCACCATCCCTGGATGTGTTCAAGAAAGGCTGGATGTGGCACTCAGTGCCATGGTCTTGCTGATGTGGTGGTGTCAGGTCATAGGCTGGACTCGATGATCTCAGAGGTCTTTTCCAGCCTTGGTGATTCTGTGACTCTGTGAAAGGTGATGGAACAGCTTGTTCTTGGTGCCATCTCAAAGCATGTTGAGGAGAAGAGGGTCATCAGGATTAGGCAGCATGATTCATTAAGGGGAAGTCATGCTTGACCAATCTGATGGCATAACTGGATGGATAGATGTGGGGAGGGCAGTGGATGTGGTCTACCTTGACTTCAGCAAGGCCTTTGGCACTGTCTCCCCAAAACATCCTCACAGCCAAACTCAAAAAGTGTGGATTGGATGGTAGAACAGTGAGGTGGATTGGGAACTGACAGACCTCAGAGAATGGTAAGTAGGGCAGAGCCTAGTTGGAACCTGTGTCTAGTGGTGTTCCCCAGAGGTTGGTACTGTGTCCAGCCCGGTTCAATATATTCATCAATCACCTGGACAAAGGGATCAAGCATACCCTCAGCAAGTCTGCTGATTACACAAAACTGGGAGGGGTGTCTGACACAGAATAAGGCTGTGCTGCCATCCAGCGTGACCTGGACAGGCTGGAGAGTTGGGCAGGGAGAAAACTTATGACATTGAACACGGGCAAGTGCTGGGTCCCAGACCTAAGGAGGAATGGCCCCATGTATCAGTACAGGTTAGGGGCTGACCTGCTGGAAAGCAGCTCTGTGGAAAAAACCTTGGAGTCCTGGTGGACAACAGGATGACCATGAACCAGCAAAGTGTCCTTGTAACCAAGAAGGCCAATGGCATCCTGGGGTGCATCAAGATGGGTGTGGCAAGCAGGTCGAAGGAGATTATCCTGCCTGTCTACTCTGCCCTAGTGAGGCCACATCTGAAGTATTGTGTCCAGTTCCGGGCTCTTCAGTTTATCAAGGAAAGCGAACTGCTGGAGAAAATCCAGCACAGGGCCACTAAGATGATTAAGGGACTGCAGCATCTACCATATGAGGAAAGACTGAGAGAGCTGGGTCTGTGTAGCCTGGAGAGGGAGACTGAGGGGGGATCTTATAAGTGCTTATAAATATCTAAAGGGTGGGTGTCAGTAGGGTGGTATCAGTCTATGCTCTCCAGTGTCCAATGACAGGACAAGGGGCAATGGGCACAAACTGGATCATAGGAGGGTCAAGCTAAACATAATGAAAAACTTATTTACTGTGAGAGTAACAGAGCACTGGAACAACTGCCCAGAGGGTTTGTAGATTCTCCTTCTCTGGACAAGTGGAGAAGCTCCCAAAAAGTGGAAGTGGCTTTTTAGTAGAAGTACTCACAGCTGCAGCTGTGGCTAAGTTTTGTCACTAGGCTGAATGTTCTCGGTTGTTTCTTTCTTTTTAATTCAGAAAGCTTGATGCTCTTCCACAGCCAGGTTAAACTATGCTCCCCATAACAGATTATTTCTGATCCCATGCCACTTGCTCCCATGATCACCCTAAGAAACTCATCCAGGTAGAAACTGACCAATTTGGCAAACACTCCAATCTTTACTTTATCTGTCAGTAGCCAATACAGTCAGCTAAGCAGCCAAATCAGTGGCAGTGCTAGCACAAACTGTGAGAGTAAGTAGATGAGACTTACCAAGAGGCCTTTGAAGTACTTCTACTAATCATTGGCAGAGTCAGGACATTTTTTAATCAGCTTTAATGTCACAGTTACTGCATATGGATCTACAGTCAGGACTGCATAATTATTATTCAGGATGCTAAAGACAATTAAATATTTGTAAATTTATTTTTTAAACAGTGCACATTTAAAAATAATATATAGCAGATTTAATAATATTAAGTGACAAGGTGCCCATATATGAGCACTTTACTTCATGCCATGAATGGTGAAAGCAAATGGGCTTGCTTCTGAAATCCTGAAGACTACATGCAGTTCTCTCCATTACATAAACTTTTAATATAAGCTCACCAAAATAATGTTCTCATATCCGCCAATATTGTGTAACATAGGACATCTATCAAGAGAGAGAAGGATGTTATTCTGTGTTTTGTCTGGTCATGTGCCTGTTGATTTTCAAGGAATCTAATCAGAGCTATACATATCCATTGATGATTCCATCTATATGGCTTGCACCTTAACAGTGTAATTTGCTCAAGTCCACGAGAACTTCTAGTTATGTTGGCTTATTGTGTCTTCCCACAGATCACTCCTCATCCTAACAGCAAATATTGAAAGAACCATCTAAAATTTACCTATTGCTACTTTGATACACAGCTTTTGCCAGCAGGAAATAGTTTTATTTTCATTACATCTCATTCTGGGGAATCTTACTCACTGCTTGGCAATTCCCTCACTCAGTATCAATTTGCTTCCCAGTACCACATGTTACATGTGCTATCCATCTCAGGCAGGTGAACTTTTTCAGAAACAAGGTAGTGCCTCCTGCTTACAATTTTTAAATCTTCTTACTATTAGTAGAATAGTTTTACAGTGAACTTGTAGCCTAAGGTTGCAACCATCATGTTTTTATAGACTTAATAAAAAAGAAGCCCCAAACCCACATTCCAAATGCTGAGCCTGTAACATTTTCACTCTGGAAGTGTTTTGTGTCCTGATAAAAACTATTTGTGCTTATGGAATTGCATCAAACCTCTAAATCTGCAACTTAGTCCATATTTCATCAATCTATAATGTTAAAACTGTTTTTAAGGAATAAGAAAATGTTACAAGTAAATAGTGAATTTAATAATAGCAATAATAATAATATTCATTATTGTGCATAGTCTTCCATGAGTAACTATCATCATAGCAAAAGGGATATGGAATAAAGAATGGGAATTTTACTGTTGAAATTAAAATGTGATTCTGTGATTCTGTAAATGCATTATTTTGAAACTGTAAGATGCAGGATCGCAGTAAGTTTGAAATCCTCACCAAAAGCTTTTGATCTGTGTCAATGTGTACTACCAGGTCTCTTCCATTAAACTGTTTTCACAAATATAAAACCTAAAAAACTTTCTTTGCTAAACCCTATACTGATTCCTACTAGTTTCAGAAGGAAACACAGTAATTTTTATTTTTTTAATGCATATAAAGAGAGATCTTTTGAGTGGCATGCACAGGGATCTTCATGGAAGATGGAGATCAGGAAATACAATGAAGCGCTGAAGTACTACAGAACCTTTATGAAGTTCAAAAATCACTTTCCTTTCTCTGGGAAGGGGCCCTATTCACATGCATACAGACAAAAAGACTAAAAAACTAACTTTCTGCATCTGAAGGGTGGGGGTTTTTTGGGTATCAGAGTACAATGCTACTTGGAACCAAGACTATGTTCAGAGACTTGGTTTCTAATGCAGCACTCTCTTGCTTAAAAATTTAAAAAGGTACAAAAGGGATTGACTCATATAGCTTCTTTAGACAGGTAAACAGACTAAAGACTAAGTGTAAATAGGCTGACTCCTTCTTTAATATGTTATTAAAACATCTGCCCTTCAAGACACACCTTTGTAGACAGTACTAAGCTTCTATAACCTCAGCAATGAAAGACAAGAACCCTCTGGTTGATTGGTATCTCATGGTTTTATCTTGATCTTTTTTTCCCTTTAGAACTATCTTTTTTCCTCAACTGTAAATTTCAATAACTTGCCATGAGCTTTAAAATTCATTACCAGTCTTCAAAAGAATTTAGCATGAAGTTTAAAGTTGTAAATGAGTTCTTACAGACTTAACTTGGAGAATGGCAAACATAAAAAAGTGAGTGAAATACAGAGTAGACAATATTGTGCCTTGCAGGTGTATTTAATGCAGATGTGCATATTTTGATGATGAGCTGTACAATTAAGTTTTCTGCTACTCACCACAGTAATCTGCATCACAATCAGGAAAGTAACACACACACCAGCTGCAGCCAAAAGGAAAGAAATCCTGTATATTAAGGTTTCCAATGTGTTTTTAAAAGAAATCTTCCCTTGAAGATCCTCGCAGAAGTCCCTGGTATGCACTCTAAATCAAGGCAACAAAATTGCCAGTAAAATTAAGGTTTAACCCACTGGGCAGCAAAAGGGCCAAGCGGGATGAAAATAAAACCAAACATGCAAATTACTTATCGACACTGATAGGTTGCTCTTCAGAGAATTTTCAGCACAAATATGTCCACAGGCTGGAAGTGCTTTTCTAATGCAAATGTAACTTAAAAAAAAGAAAAAAGGTAGGCCATCAACTGAAAGAAAACATTTATTAAATCAAAGACAATACTTTTCATTTTAGTATCTACAAGTCAACACTGAACTGATTTTATTGAAGAATGAACAGAATGTACAAAAAAAGTATGTCTGTTATAAAAATATGTCATTCTTTTTTCTGGCTATAGAAATGAAAACATTTTGACAAGTGCAAGATAGGTTTGGCAAGCAAATTTAAGCAGCTATTACTGAAGACAAAGTTTTAATAATTATGTAATTGTAGTATATTTAGGACTCATTTATAAAGTGGCACTGGAAATGCTGACCCCTAAAATAAATATCACTGCACTGCCATGTGTTTATGCACCTAGACATTTGGATACCTTGACCTTCTGTTCTAACAAATCAGTACCTTTATCAGTGAAGACCATCCAACCCAATTGGAACTATTCAACCAGATAACTGACACCTATCTTACGGAAGGCAAACTACCTCCACAGCTCTGTATTTTGTTTGTTTTTTGCAAACTGAGAGAGAAGATTAGGTAGGTTCATACATGTTAAATTATACTGACAGCTGTTGCAATAAGAAATCAGGGAAAGGTTGAAAAAAGAATAAAAAATAATCTATGACAGTAATCTATATTTATGAACATGTGAGTTTTAACATACAAAAATGGATTGGACTAGGCTCAGTTATGCTTTATTTGTTAGAATGGTTTTTTTATCACATAAAAATTTAACTCAACCAGGACTCAAATCACTGACTTCCCTCAAACCATCAGCAAAGAGGAGGAAAAGGGACCATTTATAGATAAAATGAAAACAACACAATATCACAATACAATTTCACAATGTGTAAAATAAACATGCTTTGGAACCTGAGCAAAAGACATTTTACTGACTTAGTAAAAAGTTACCCTGTATGTTGTTTTCATTAGCATCTGTTCTGCCAGATTATTTTGTTGCTCCTAGCAACTTCCATAGCCCCATAATATTTAGTACACAGAAACTGCCAATTACTTTGAGAAGTCTACTAAACTTTTCGGCTAATATTGCAGGCAGTCTGACATGCTGCTACTGGAAATGACCATACAACCCCAAATTAAGAAAAACTGTAGAAAGAAAAAGAAGCAGCCAAACATGATGCTTTTCTTTTTTTAAATAGCCTAAAGAACTTCCACAACACTTAGATATGGTACTACACTGGTTTACAGTCTCAAGGTCAGCTCTTTCAAAATAAATATACTGAACATTTACAACAAATGCCTCATGAATGCAAGCTCTCTCTTTACTATTTCAAGACCAGTTGAATAAAAACTAAAATAAAGACATAACTCTGAAGCAGCTAAGTTACAAGTCCTTTTTCAGAAACAGGCAGGAAGTGGTGCTACAGAAAAAAATTGTCAGCAGTCTGCAATATGCATTATTTTTTATCTTCTAGCACCAAGTGGGCCACTATATGAAGTCATCTACTCAGCTGATTTTGTATAAAATCACTGTGCTTGCAGGTCCCAGACCTTTCAAAAGGGGATATGAAGAACAGATGATTTAAGATATTAATGGAAACTCATTAATTTCTAAATTAATTGACTGGATAAAAGATTTAAAAACTAAAAAGCAATGGAGTGTTGTGCATTAGTATTTGTGAGGGGTGAGGGATGCTAGGGTTGGTGCTTTCATTTGCTTTAAAACAAAATAAAAAAAAAAAGCTAAAACCAATCCTAAACAGCTCTATGTCCATGATATCGGTAGAGGCCAACATGTGTATGCCACTGAAAGGCATGGTCAGACCAATCTGAGAAATGGCATCATCAGAGCAGAACAGGAACTTTTAACTGCAGTAATCACAGAGTAAACAATGAGCCATCACTTCTCTTGCCATGAGCACAAAAAGCAGTCACCAAGGCAAAGAGGGGACACAGGAAAGAAGATACAGGAACTCAAATAAACCTGGAAAACAGAAAACACACATTAAACTGAGTTTTGAACATTCTGAGTGACCATTTTCCTACTGTAACATTGCTGTTCCTTCATTTAACATGTATATTATGTTTACATGGTTGGAACTGTCATAAAAATGGTACCCTAATCATGTAACAAAATGCTTCTGAAATTTGTTATACAACTAACTTGACTTGCAAAGATTTGCCTACAATATCATCTTAGGTATAAAACAGGCTTACAGATGAATGATACAGTCTGCAAGGACAATCTCTTGTTCATTGTGTAAAAAAATAAACATGCCTACATTATTGAATTTTTTACTTAGAAATGCACTTTTAAATTGGGCATCATAAAGGCACAGCTATTTATAGGGAGCTAATTATGAAGTAGAATGCTTTTTCTTCCTACTACTCTTAACAGTGCCTAAAAAGCTGAGTGCAGTACTTACTGGAAAGGTTTCCCTAGGGTTATCCTGCCTTTGTATCTACAAGCTGCATCTGAACATTTGCAGACATGCCACCTCCATATCCCCCCTTGGACTGCATTTGGTTCTGAATTGAGCTGACCTGGAGACAGAAGCAAAAGTGGGGTTAAAGAAAACAAGGAAGGCAATTAGCAACTTATGGCATCTTACTTCCAATTTTACTTCTTGTTCAGGTCTGTTTTCCAAGTGCTCCTTTACCATTAAAGCTACATTTACTTTTTTTCATGAGAATATGTGCAGTGTAGGCTTATGGGAATTTTCACTTCTGCAGGCAGCACAGCAGGAGAGATGGAAGAACTTGTTCTCAGGCAGTTGTTTTCTCAGGCCTTCCCTGAGCCACTTTATTACTAAAAAAAAAAAAAAAAAAGCCAACCCATAAAAACTCTTACTGATAACCAACTTCTACAATTTATCCTGCAATATGGAAAATGTACTTGCTGAGTATGATAAAGTAAACAAGTTGACACCATTACTTAAAAAATATAATAGGCAACTTGCAAAATACCTGGGTAGTATCTGCACTATATGGCTAACTTCACATAATTAAAACAGGACTTACTAAAAAAAAAATGAGCTTTTGGTTTGTGGAAGGTTTTTTTATTTATCTGCTTACATTAACAGGACACTGTGCTTTCCTTAATTGCTACTATTCATTTAAATGGCAGGGCATTTATTGCTTAAACCATACTCAGTCTATCAACTTCACTGGAAATAGCTTATTTGAAGGTAGCCTGATGCAAATACATGCATAAAGAAAAATTCCCCCCACACAAAGACATGCAGATCCCTCTATGACTTCCGTTACATTTACCAACAAAAAAAAAAGGGAATCCATAGTTTTTCCCTGCTTGTGCTGCATGAGTGAAAATAACCAACTCCAAGTTCCTGCAGGAGGAAAACTTCAATCCTTAAGGTTTAGCCTTTCTTTCTCTGCACCCCAAGGCATACATAACAAGTACACAATGAGCACAACATTAATTCAAGGCCAGAGCTTCTGAAATAGAATTTGCAGCAAATCCTATGCCTGCAGGGCACCACTTGCAATTATTACATTTATGGTCCTTTACAGAGACCTCAAAACATCACTAGCAAGCTGTATTAAAACAGCACTGGTGAAATATTTCTAAGTAGCTTGCTCAATATTTTTTCTGTCTACAAAGACAAAAGACTGCTTCTCAAATGAGTGGGAAAAAAAACAACCTGCTTTAGGACCTTTGCCTTCAATCGTATGGCATACTGCAGTGCTGTGGCAGAAGATACAATCTTTTTGTGTAGTTAAACAGCACAATGTAAAACCATTACTTCGCTCAATTAAGTGTTGCATCTGCAGCAACAAAATGTCCTATTCACATTTTTCTTCAGGGAAAAGTGTTCAGAGCCAGTACTCTAGTGGGTCTTGACATCAGAGACTACAAACTCAGTAAGTAAGTGCAGAGAAATGCAACTACATTAATGATGTTTAAAAACTTGCACATACAACTATACTGGTAATCTCCTTCACCAAGCATCTTCTGTTGCTCCTCAGAACAAAAGGAGCTTGAATTTCATCTTTCTTTTCCTCAGAAATTAATCTAGATGTAAATGTATTCAAAAGAATGACTTGAAGATGGCATCAATTTCATGTGAATGAACTGTCTGGTGAAAGAGAGCTAGAAAAACATATCCAGGCCATGTCATCTTCTAGACTAACTACTTGCTATAAAGCTTTAACATTTTGGAGAATAGCAAATCAACACAAATTGTAAGGCTCAAGTGTAAGTATTTATGACTACTTCTTCTTACGGTTAGAATAATTTCTCTGGTACTTCAGTCACACAGATATAGATGTTTGTTTTATGGAGCAGGGGGGGATCAGTCTAAAATGCAGAGGCTGTTGCACTTAAAGTACAGAGAATCCAGCAAATTAAACTTGACTGCATTAACAGTTCAGTGGTCACTTCAGAAGAACTATAGAATGATTCAAGTTGGAAGTGATCATCTATTTCCAGTCTCCCTGCTATGAACTAGGGACACCTTCCACTACATCAGGTTGCTCAGAGCCCCATCCAACCCAGCCTTGAACACTTGTAGGGGTGGGGCATCCACAACTTCCCCGCACAAGGTGTTCCAGTGTCTCATCACCCTCACACAACAGAATTTCTCCCTAGTGTCTAACATAAATCTCCCTTCCTCCTGTTTTAATCTGTTACTCTTTGTCCTCTCACTACTGCCCTCTACGGATTTCCTGTAGCCTCTTCAGTTACTAGGAGGCCACTAAAAGGTCCCCCTGGAGCCTTTTCTTCTCCAGGCTGAACAAGCCCCACTTTTAGCTTGACTTCATAGCATTAGTGCTCCAGCCCTCTGATCACCTTTGTGGCCCTCCTCTGGACTCAATCCAGCAGTGAGTGTTGGACTCATTCCTTCCTGTGTTGAGGACTCCAGAACTGGACACAGTACTCCACGTGGGCTCTCACAGAGCAGCAGATGGGGAGAATCACCTCCCTTGACCTGCTAGCCATGTTTCTTTTGATGCAGCCTAGGACACGGTTGGCTTTCTGGGTTGCAAGCACACATTGTTGGCTCATGTTGAGCTTCTCATCAACCAACACTCCAAAGTCCTTTTCCTCAGGGGTGCTCTTGCACTTGGAACTTAGACTTGGAACTTGCACTTGGCCTTACTGACCCTTATTAAATATGCACAGGCTCACCTCTGTAGCCTGTCAGGTCCTTCTCAATAGCATCCCTTCCCTCAAGCATGCCAGCCACACCACGCAGCTTGGTGTCATCAGCAAACTTGCTGAGGGTGCACTCACTGTCTGTGTCACTGACAAAGATGTTAATCACTGACAGTCACAATACCGACCCCCAGGGAATGTCAGTAATCACTCATATCCATTTGGACATGGAGCCATCAAACACCATTCTCTGACTGCAACCATCCAGCCAATTCTTTATCCATTGAGAGGCCCATCCATTCAATCCATATCTTTTCAACTTAGAGACAAGAATGTTGTGCAGGAAAGCATCAAACACTTCGCACAAGTCCAGGTACATGATGTCAGTTGCTTTTCCCTTGTCCACCAATGCTATGACCCCATTGTAAATAGCGACCAAATATGTCAGGCATGATTTGCCATGGGTGAAGACTTGTTGGCTGTCATCAATTACCTCAGCATAGTTTCCAGGAGGACCTGCCCAAAAATCTTGCTGGGCATAGAGGTAGTTCCCTGGGTCTTCCTTTTTTCCCTTTTTGAAAACGGAGGTTATGTTTCCCCATCCCCAGTCAGTGGCAACTTCAGCAGACTGCCACAGCTTTTCAAATATGATGGAAAGCAGCTTTGCACCTTCATCCACCAGTTCTCTCAGGAGGTGTGGATGGATATCACTGGATCCCATTGACTTGTGCACTTTCAGGTTCTTTAGATGATCTCAGACTTGCTCTCCTACAGTGGGCTGTCCTGGTTTGAGCCAGGATGAAGCCAGTTTTTCTTTTGCTGATTTTTTTTTATTTCAGTGAGCTTTCTTCAACTAGCAACTGCGTGTTCTGCTAGGTTGATAAGACACTGGAATGTTTTTGTAATTGCTGGGCTCTCAAGGCCGTGCCTTTGCTCTGCCGGCTCAGACACTACGGGGGGATCTGTGGACCCCCCGTGGGAGGCTGGGTTAGACGAACAGCAAAACTGGCCAGAGATATTCCATTCCATATATCTACGTAGGCTCGGGGGAAGGTCGGAGATGACAGAAGAAAACTTCCTTCCTTCCTGCTTCGCTCTCTCGCCGCTTCACCTTGCCTGTCTATCTGCCTTCCTTTTTCTCTCTTTTCCTCTTTCTTCTGTTCGTGGCCGGCGTCTGGGAAAACACCATCTGCCCATCATCGTCGAACCCTTGACCTCAAGCCCTCCTGACCCTCGTAACTCTCTGCCTTTCTCCAGGAGCAGCTTCGGGATTCCTCGGAATTGTCTCATCTGAGGGAAGTGCTGTGGGAGTTGCTGGGGGTGGGGGGAGGCGAGAGGCTTCTGCCACACTTTCGTATAATCACTATATATATATATATACACTCTAATATCACGTATTAATATTCTAAATAAAGTTGCACGGTTCAGTTTTCAATCTAGACAAGTCTCTCTTTTTTTTCTCTCTCTCCTTCCCTACCTGAATAGGAGGGGGAGGGGATCGAGAGCATTGTTGTCCAAGTGAGTCAAACGTTGACATGGGCAGATCTCCTTTTCTCTCTGCAACTTGGGTGGTGTGGCCAGAGCCCCTGACAGTGAAGAGTGAGGCAAAAAAGTAATTAAGTACCTCAGCCTTCTCCATACCCTGGTCTCCTGGAGAGGGCTCACATTTTCCCTAGTCTTTCTTTTATCACTGATGTACCTGTAGAAGCCTTCATTGTTCCCTTTCATGTCCCTGGCCAGATGGAATTCTACCAGGCCTTTAGTTTTCCTAACCTGATCCCAGGATGCTTGGGTCACTTCTCTGTATTCCTCCCAGGATACCTGTCCTTGCTTCACCCTCTGAAGACTTCCTTTTTACACCTGAATGTGTTCAGGAGTTCCTTGTTCATCCATGCAGGCCTGCTGGCATTCCTGTCTGCCTTCCTCTTTGTTAGGACACATTGCTCCTGAGCTTGGAAGTGATCCTTGCATATTGACCACATTTTTTTGGATATCGCTCCCCTCCAGGGCTTTATCCCATGGCACTCTACGAAGCAGATCCCTGAAGAGGCCGAAGTCTGCTCTCCTGAAGGCCCAAGCTAGTGAGCTTGCTTCATACCATCCTGGTTGTCCTAAGGATCCTGAATTCCACCATTTCATGGTCACTGCAGCCAAGGCTGCCCTTAAGCTTCACATTTTCCACTTGCGCATCCTTGTTGGTGAAAACAAGGTCCAGCATAGCACCTTTTCTCATTGGTTCCTCACCCACGTAAAGAAGGAAAACGTCATCAATACACTCCAGGAACCTCCTGGATTGCCAGTGACTTGCTGTGTTGTCCTTCCAGCAGATGTCGGGGTGGTTGAAATTCCTCATGAGAACCAGGCCTGTGAATATGAAGCTGCTCCTGTCTGCCTACAGAAGGCCTGACACACTCAGTCAGCTCCTCATCCGCCTACAGGTGGAGCTACATGGACTCCAGCTGGTCACTGATGCAGAGGGCAACACCTCCTCCTCTTCTCCCCTGCCTGTCCTTTCTAAAGAGCTTTTACCCATCCATGCCCACGCTCCTGTCATAGGAGTCAACACACCATGTCTCAGTGATGCCAGTAACATCATGCTCCTGCAGGCGTGCACATCTGTAACTTCTCATTTGTCCACCACGCCACATGCATTTGCACAGAGGCATTTAAGTTGGGCCCCCATCAGAGTTGTTGTACTGACTGGAATTACATTATCCTGGATTTTAGGTGTTCTGCTGGCCTGTCATCCTTCTTCAGGCCCAGAGCCAAGTCAAACATTTCAGAAGCCGTAGAAGGACAGAATTCTGAGTAGTCTGGGAGATCCAAGCCGAGATACAGTAATTATCTATATAGTAACAAAGAGGTGTCTTCCACTGATATCACCACTTAAATCCAGGTTCAGATTTTTAGTACAATTCTCTTGGGTTATGTAGAGCTTGGGCTATAACTTGGCTCCATTTAATGCATTTCAGAATTTTTTCTCTATGCTATTTTAACTGGACTATAATCCCAATCTTCCCCAGAACTGAGAGAGAACTGGTAAATAGTATGCAATGCATATTGTCTATTTGTCCAATAATTATTTAGTATATTTCAGCTGGCACTGGATTGGTCTGTCCCGCTGCCCTGGGATACAACCTTGGGCTATCAAGGAGATTTTTCTTGAAAAGATTAAAAAAACCCAGCACTATTTCTTCATAGTGCTAAGCTGTCCCCCCATGGCCTCTGGCTGCTCTCAGTCACATGTGCATGCACTGGCCTCAAAGTGGTGTCAGTGGGATGGATTCAGGATCCCGTTCCCTGGCAAGGTTTCATTTTGTATAAGAAAACATACAGAAGATGAAATTTTTAAAAATCTGAGCAAAAAGCAGGTCTAACTATTGCAGGCTTGTAAGGTAGTATTTTTTCTGAAGCATCTTCCTTTTGAGGGAGTTTGAGCTACAAGAACGAACATCACAAAATGTAATTATTTTTTCTTTCCCAAAGATACTATTGCCTTCCTTTAATGATACATAACAGCAAGGTTCTTCTCTCTCATGCCTAATTTAAATAGATTAAGATTTTGGAAGGGAAAGAGGATTGCACCAATTACAGATCATACAATCTGTTGTACTGCTTATTTTTCTCATTATTTTCCTTTTCACCTTTCCTTTTAGAATTACGAAATAGCAGAGGGTCCTTGAGAAGGAAAATAACAAGAACCTAAGGACAGAAAATAAGAAATCAAGGACTAAACAGAGGATTAGGAAGCAGAAGAAAGTGAGAGTTCTCACCAGGAAATATGAAGGTAAAATAAGAAAGTGAAAAGAATGAGAAAGAAACAGTGGATAGAGGGGTCTTGCTGTTTAAATATACCTTTGACAAAGAAACAAGGTGCTCTACAGAGAAGGCAAACAAAAAAAAAGTGAGATATTTCAGTAGTCAGAAAACTATTGTAACTCAGAATCATAAGGTCATGTAATGAAGAAAAATGCTGATGAAAAAAGGCACAGAGCAGATAGTGGATGATGAACCACATACATTCGGGAAAAGCTAATGAAATTGCAGGATGTCATCCTAAGATGTTCAGAAGAGAGAAGGAATAAGAAAGTTCACAAAGGAGTATAATGTCCACATTGTAAAGGAGATTAAGCAGCAGAAAACCCATGTAAATTAAAGCCTTGATCTCAGAATTTATGCTGTGAAGAATGAACAAGGAAGCTGGATGGAGTATTACCACACTACGTCACCTCAGAAGAAACAGGAAAATAAGCAGTGCGAAAAAGCAGATTTGTGCTTCTGAAGAGAGAGACAAGAAAAAGGATTATTTTTGGCATACAGATTCTTTCTGTCTGGGACCAGAAAAAATATCACTCTGGCCACTGATGCAGCACATTACCCAAATTAAGAAAAGTGAGAGAAAGAGACAACCAGTTATGAGAATTCAAACTGTGTAGAGAGATAATAATTATTACCTGCTCTCTGGAGATGAAATGGATATGATGCAAGGCAAAGGAGAGGGCAAGCAGGGGTATAGTCTGAGGTGAAAGAACAAAGCTTCAGGCATCACAAGAAAACTTGTATTAGGCAGCTCAGCTGTGAGAATGAGGAAGGTTCTCACAGAAGGAACAACAAGCACTTAAAAAGAAAAAAGCCATGCTAAAACAAACAAACAGAAAACCCTACAAAAACCCGAACAAACAAACAAAACACAACAAAACCAAACCTACTCATTTTAGTATCACTTTATTATTTCAATTTATAATGGCTTTAAATATTAAAGTAATATATTGCGTTAAACAGGTAATTAGTTTTAACTGAATGCTACCAAGTTGAAGCTGTGTTTGTCCATTTAATTTGCTTACAGGTATTTTAGTACAAATCACTTCTAATTCACTAGGTTGTTTCTGGGAAAATGCAGTATATTGTTGGTCATGTAAGATTTTCCAGCTTTGCCCTCCCCCAATTCATACTGTAGTACAAAAGTTTATGCTGGATCACAATGTGCTGTAACCTAGTTGAAACTGCAAATGACTTCACTTGCCTACATTATAGCCGCCTCTTTCCTTTACAGCTCTGCTTTCTATTCTGATGCCTCTGACAGAACTCTTTCTTCTCTTTTGTCAAGATGTATTT
This sequence comes from Apus apus, assembly GCF_020740795.1. Taxonomy (NCBI): domain Eukaryota; kingdom Metazoa; phylum Chordata; class Aves; order Apodiformes; family Apodidae; genus Apus; species Apus apus. The sequence goes on along the minus strand of NC_067312.1, from coordinate 43,439,440 downwards.
TTCATAATTTTATTCTCAAAATATTTATTTTTCTATAAAGAGTATTATTAAGGTCAATGAGTATTTTTCATCATTATCTAGGTCCCTTGTAGGTCGAGGGAGCTTCTCCTCCCCCTCTATTCTGCCTTGGTGAGACTGCATCTGGCGTATTGTGTCCAGTTCTGGGCCCCACAGTTCAAGAAGGACAGGGAACTGCTTGAAAGAGTCCAGCACAGAACCACAAAAGTGATTAAGGGAGTGGAACATCTCCCTGATGAGGAAAGGCTGAGGGAACTGGGTCTCTTCAGCTTGGAGAAGAGGAGACCGAGGGGTGACCTCATTAATGTTTACCAATATGTTAAGGGCGAGTGTCTGGAGGATGGAGCCAGGCTTTTTTCAGTGATGTCTAGTGATAGGACAAGGGGCAATGGGTGCAAACTGGAACACAGGAGGTTCCATGTAAGTATTAGAATAAACTTCTTTACTGTGAGACATAGGGCTACAAAGTATAGAAAAAGCTCAACAAGGACACATAAAAATATTTGTAAGCATCATAAATCAAGGTAAGTTAAGAGTTTTTTATGAACTACATTTAAAATAGCTTAAAGCATTTAAGGTAATGCTTTAAGCCAATTTAATTTAAGCCAATTTAAAGATGACATTTTAAAGTTTTCTCTTCAATACTCTAGTAAAAATATACCTTTATTTTGGTACATAAAAGCCTTCAGAGCAGCAGAAAACAATGTGTTACAAACTGACCGTAAACCCCACTACCTGTTGCCCTGCACTGCTGGGGAGAGGAAGCAGAGAAACAAGGAGTGAAGTAATTTGGGCCTGGGAAGAAAGGAGGAGTGGGAAGAAGGTTTTAAAGATCTTGTTTTGTTTTCTCTTTGTCCTGCTCTGATTTTATTTGTGATAAATTAAATAGATTTTTTCCCTAAGTTGAGTCTGTTTTGTCCATGACTATAATTGGTGAGTGAATCCTCCCTGCCCTTGTACTGATCAACAAGCTTTTAGTTAGATTTCCTCCTGCCTGTCCCCCAGTGTGGGGAGAGGTGAGTGAGAGGATGCCTGGTAGTTACTGGCTGGGCCTAAACCACGAAAATTCTACACATAGCCTATATAATTTATACAGCATCTACTATGTGTTGTCAATGAATACAGGAATTTTAAAAATTATATTCCACAGTCTTGGATGCAAGTGTTCAGGGCTTAGAATTAAGACGCTAGCAGGTTGTATCTCAGTTTTCTAGATGTTCTTTCTTATAGTTGAAAGACACATTGCTTCAGCCACAAAATGCATTCATAGTGTTCCTGTAACTAAGATGAAACGCTCTTCATCTGCTCACACTTACCGAATTCATTCCACTGAACAGGTCTCCTGATCCAACATGAGCTGTGTGAACAAAGTTTGTTGGCTCCCCAATCATGCTTCGGTCAATCCGTCGTCGTCTTTTCTAAAAGGAAGGAAAGGACACTCTCACTGATGGTAATTGGAAATGCAAAACCAATGTAAGTCATAAATGTAAAAGTAAATTGTCCCTAGGATATTTCATACAAAGTAACATATTTTCATAGAGTCAAAAAGCAAAGTCTAAATTCCCAGGTTAACCAAAACATCTGTGATACTGTTCTTAGTTTTTAATAAGGGGATCTATAGCAATCATTAGACCTGCACCGATAGCACTCCTAACATTTAGGCCAACAAAGTATCTGCAAATAACCTTACTACATTCAATGGTTTATTAAGCCACATTTGCAACATTTCATACAGTAACCTCTGCCTATTTTTGTACTTAAAACATGTGAAATATCAAATTTGAGATTTAGTAATTCAAAACAAGAATTAATGATCAAATAACATTAGTATAGTCTATGAAACGCTTAACTTACAATTTTTATTTATTTATTTGCATGCCGTGAGAACTTTTCATAGAATCATAGAGCTGTTTGAGCAGGAATGAACCTTAAACATTGCCTAGCTCCAACCCCCGTGGCATGAGCAGGGACACCTTCTACTATATCAGGTTGCTCAGAGCCCCATCCAACTTGTACTTCCTTGGGCATCCTGTCCGAGTGTCTCACCAACCCCACACAAAAGAATTTCTCCCTAGTGTCTAACCTAAATCTCCCCTCCTCCTGTTTTAATCCGTTACCCCTTGTCCTGTCACTACTTCCCTTGTAAAAAGTCCCTCTAGAGATTTCCTGTAGGCCCCCTTCAGATACAGGAAGGCCACTAAAAGTTTCCCCTGGAGCCTTCTCTTCTCCAGGCTGAACAAGTCCTACTCTCAGCTAGTCTTTGTATGAGAAGTGCTCCAGCCCTCTGATCACCTTTGTGGCCCTCCTCTGGACTTGGTCCAGCAAATCAAGGTCCTTCTTGTGTTGGGGGCTCCAGAACTGGACACAGTACTCCATGTGTGGTCTCACAAGAGCAGCTGAGTAGAGGGCAAGAATCACCTCCTTAACCAAAAGAAGTGGCCACACTTCTTTTGATGCAGCCCAGGACACAGCTGGCTTTCTGGGCTGCAAGCACATATTGCTGGCTCATGTTGGGCTTCTCATCAACCAACACCCCCAAGTTCCTTTCCTCAGGGCTGTTCTCAATCCATTATCTACCCAGCCTGTATTTTTGCTTGGGATTGCCCAGGGCAATGTTCAGGAATGTTCTCTTGGCCTTATTGAACTTCATCAAGTTTGCATGGGCCCACCTCTCAAGCCTGTCAGGGTGCCTTGGGATGGCCTCCCTTCCCTCCAGCATCATGACCATACCACACAGCTTGGTGTCATCAGCAAACTCACTGAGGGTGCACTCAATTCCACTGTCCATGTCACTGACAAAGAAGTTGAACAGCATTGGTCCCAATACCAGCCCCTTAGGAACGCCACTCATCACAGATCTCCACTTAGACATCAAGACATTGACTGTATCTCTTTGAGTGCGAGCAGCTAGACAATTCCTTACCCACTGTGTTCCACCTGTCAAGTCCACTTTGAGACAATGACGTGATGTGGGACAGCATCAAATGCTTTGCACAAATCCAGGTAGATGACATCAGTGGCTCTTCCCTAAACCACCAATGCTGTAACCCACTACAGAAAGCCTCCAGATTTGTCAGGCATGATTTGCCCTAGGTGAATCCATGTTGATGTCATCAATCATATGTTTCTTTGCCAGCTGCCTTAGCATAGTTTCTACAAGAATCTACTCAAAGATCTTGCTAGGCACAGAAGTGAGACTGGTCTTTATTTCCCTGGATCTTGTTCTTTTCCCTTTTTGAAAATGAAGGTTATGCTTCCCCTTTTACAGTCAGTGGAAACTTCAGTAGACTGTCATGACTTCTCAAATACGATAGATAGTGGCTTAGCAACTTCATCCACCAATTCCTTTAGGACCTGCAGATGGATCTCATCAGGTCCCATGGACTTGTGCATGTTCAGGTTCCTTAAGTGGTCTCAATCCTGATCTGCCCCTGACCTTGACGGGTTTTTCACTCTCCCAGTCCCTGCTTTTTCTTCTGTGACTTGGGTAGTGCGGTTTGAGCATTTGCCACTGAAGACTGAGCCAAAAATCACTGAGTACCTCAGCCTTCTCCATGTCCTGTGTGACCTGGTCTCCTCTTTCCTTCCAGAGAGGGCCAACATTTTCCCTAGTCTTCCTTTTAATCAGTGACATATCTATAGAAGCTTTTCTTGTTGCCTTTGATGTTCTTGTCCCAGTGGAATTCAATCAGGGCTTTAGGCTTCTGTGGCTGCTTGGACTTTTTCTGTATTTGTCACCAGGCCACCTGTCCTTGCTTCTACCCTGTGCAGGCTTCTTTTCTGTGCTGGAGTTTGTTCTTGTTCATCCTTTTCTGTATTTGTCACCAGGCCACCTGTCCTTGCTTCTACCCTGTGCAGGCTTCTTTTCTGTGCTGGAGTTTGTTCTTGTTCATCCAAGCTGACTTACTGGCTGGAGCAGCTGAAATTCCTTTGACGTACTTCTCCTGGTGCTTCCCTGTTGGCTCCTATTATGTCAGGAGCCCCTGGCTCATTTCTGTAAGAATTCAAGTGTACTTCAGTGTGTCCAGCACATCTCAAAGCAAGAGGCTGAGGGCCCCCATGAGCATCCCACTCCTTTAGCCCTGGCATGTTGTCTCATGGCTTGTCACCAGGAAGCCTGATATCCTCCCACCCCTTCAAATCTAATTTAAAGCTCTGCCAATGAGCCCAGAAAGCTCCTGAGTAAAGTTGTCCCTTTGAGAAAGGTGAATCTCATCTGACACCAGCAAGCCTGGTGCTGTGTAGGCCATCCCAATATAGAAAAACTATTTGTAATATACTTCATGGTGATGTTCAGAACAATGCTTTGAGTTTGATCACGGTTACTCAGAGACATATCTTTACTGAACCCCATATACTCAGAAAACTTACAGTCTGCATGGTTGTGGAGTGTGAGCAGACGGGGTGGAGTCTGATAGTAAGGCAGGATGCCAGATCATGGACTTCAATTTCTGTGCCATAAGACAGAAGGCGAGAATTGCTTAACTTTTGCCACCCCTTTCTCAGAGTCACAGACTGAATTTCCATTTAATGTAATAACATGCAAATAAAAAATTGGAGGCACCAAGGACTTAATCTATCTACCTCCATTACATCTACATCCATTACACCTAAAAGAATAAACCAAGAAATCCTTATCTTCTTATTTCTTAGGCCAGAGACAGGGAGCTTGCACATAGCAAACCATGCAGTGTACAGTAATTAGTGTTAGATATTGTAAACGACTGTAGGTGATTCTTTGCTAGTCTTTAGCTAGTCAACCAGTGTCCACTAGTTAAAGTGAATTGCCATCAAACTGTTTCTAAACTCAAACGACTTTCTTATCAGAGACCATCAGCCAGTTACACCCTGGCATGTGATCTCCTTGAAGCACTTGAACAGTATTTAAAATATCTACTATATTAAGACCATAAAGCAGCTCACTCTGAAAGCCAATCAAACATTGTTTGTTTTTTTTGCAGCAGGAGCACCCAGTTTGAGTTTCCATTAGTGTTTTAGTTTGGACCATGAGCATGCTTTTGAAGCAACTTCGCTAGTCCCCATTCACCATGCTTCAATTTTAATTTCAGAGTAATCTCAGGGTAACTTAATTGTATTTATTTAGGGTGATGCTGAACTTGAAGTCTAGCGAATGCACTCCCATAGTTCACAGACATTGAGGCCAATCGACCAGGTGAGCTAGTTTGAAGCAGACCACAAAAGACATCTAATGCACATGATACTCCCCCAAAACTAACTGTTCTGCTCTACTGTGTAGCTGCTCCTACTAGAACATGACATTTCCATAGACATATCCTCAGCCAAAAATGAAATTATGACACATGAAAGGGATGTTGGGAGCACTGTAAAAAGTCACCTTTTTTTAACTCAGGAAACAAGAGTAGGGGACCATGCCTGGAAAGGTTACAAAGCTTTTTCAGAGGACATGATAAACATTAGTTTTGCCAGGATTTTATTGTGAGATTGTATATTCTAAGCCTGTGTATCTGTAAGAATACACGAATACATACAATACTACTGTTCTATAAACAGTAAGAATTAACACAGAGATTGATTCTTCAGTAAATTTAGAATAATAATTTGAAAGAAGCTGAGAAGCAACACATTAATCTCTTACATACTAAATTAATTATACAATTATGCTAATTTGCCTGTGTATTACTTGTGCCTTTCCATGCTTGTTTTTACTGCAAGTCATGTGCCTGAGGTGAGACAGCCCTCCAGAAATTCCCACTACCCTTCACCCATGCCTAAAAGGCCACTTGATAACAGACGATAAATAAAATGACAGCTGAATAGAAATGTGATCTATAAAACACCTATATACTTATGATACTAGTGCAAAAGACTTCAATATACATACACCTGAACATCTGTATCATAGAATCATTTAAATGTTTGTTTTGTATAAGTTTCTGATGAACACATATACGTCCCAATTCTGGCAGCCCAACTGCAATTAGACCCTATGTCCTGTAACTGTGTTTTTTGTGGATGTTTTATTAGCAAGGCAGAATGTAAAGCAAAGCACCCACATTATTATTAGCTAACTTGTCTGTTATCTTCCTAGTAATTTTTGGTCAAATTACTGAAAAAATTGGTATCAATGGGACAAAAAAAATTTAAAATCCGCATTGCAGCATTTGACTTTTTTTTCCACCTTGCCTTGGCCCAAGGGACTCCCCCCTTCACTAAGGGAGGAAGGAGTAGGAAGCAGCACAAAAGAGGTGAAATGAGAGGAGACCTGTAAAAGGATCTTGCAAGTGGAATATGAAATGTCGTAATTTAACGGCTTTACTCCATTGTTCCCTTGACAAAGATCTGCAGAATTTTGCTTGCAAAGTACACACCAGGTAAGTTTTACACCACAAAAAGAATAAATAATCTTTAAACAGAAGAGATGCAGGTTTCATTCCTCATTTGAGAGGAATGGAAGGAGTCTGAGGACCCATCTCGGAAGCTTTGTTTTTGGACATACACTAACTGCAATAAAATTAGATCACGATTCAGTAATGAAGACTTGAAGCCTCTTCTATTCTTAATCTGCGCCTGATGCTTTGCATCCCCACAGGGTAGCATCTCTTTTAGAGAATAAGATCAGAATTCAGAAAGTCACAACAGTGGCATCACTCAGAAATAATTTTGACCCTGCAAATTTCTATAAACTTTTGACAAACAATTTTAAACTTCTGTTAAAAAAATTAAACTAATCATACCATGTATTCAATTGCCCTTCAGCAAAGCCACAAGCTTTACTGTTTTATTGAAACATCATTTTCATAGTTAAAAAAACCAATGTACTGCAAGAAATTCAAAACTTTAGTTTGTTTATTCAAACAGATATTTGCCATGGGTGGGTCTAAAGGCATGTTACACTTCCTCTTTATTCTCCACTATTTTTGGCTTGCAACTTTTTTAATTCTTTAAAAGGAGTGCAAACTGTGTAAATGCAATGTGTACTCCACATTAGAATGGGCTATCATAGCAGCATTTCAGGCTTCAGTGGGCCCTCTACCTGCCAGGATTGCCTTCATCAAGTCAGCTACTGCTGGCTTGCAGGAACAGTAACTTAGCTAAGACAAAATATAGGGGTTTTTTCCCTTTTAAAAAATTACTACTGTCATAGAACAGGCCTATCTCTCTTGTGAAAGAGATAACTAAGGATTTTTTTATTTAACTCCTTACCAGAAAACTTTCCCTGATGAACACAGAAGTGAACAATTCAGCTGGACACTATTAAGAGTTGCTTTGCAGAATGAGTTTCTGTGGTCAGACATGGACCACTTACATTTATTGCCTCCAAAATTTGTGCACTTTTCTGAGAAGAAAGAGGACTGTGAATTCATAAACACTAGAAAGTTACACAGCTTTTAAACTTGTCTTCACAACATGAAGGTCAGTTTTCCCGGCTGCTCAATCACTGCTATCTCAGTTATTAAAATAATACCAAATACAGTAAGAAGCAATTAACTTTCTACAATAGCTCTTTGCAAGCTTGACTTCTAATTAACAGCAGGGTAATTTGAACATAATAAAATATAATAGCTTTTAACCACATCATCTAATCCTTTGCCACACTAAGAGATCTAGAGCTAATACATCTTTCCATACTAAAACAATCCAAATCCCACACTCTCCTAAAGTGAAATAAATCCCAGGAGTGTCACCACAACCGCTATTCTTACAGTAGGAAGGACAAATGCAAAGAAGGAACACACTCTTAGCTCTCCTCTGTGTTCCTGATATGCCTTTGTTTTCATTATAAGGATACACATTCCCAACTGCTGGCCTTTCTGGCAATCTTCCCATCAGCATTTCCTTGCTAGTTGTTCACCTGTTTACTCAACATTATCTCTGGGTTCTCCTTGCTGCTCCAAAGGCATCCTAACCAGCTACCTCATCAGCAAAGGCGTACTGTCACACAGTGACACCCTGACCGCCTCATTTTGCACTGTAGAGAAACATTCATAAACACAGAATCATGAATTTTCTTCAGCAGCCCACTTCTTGCTCCTGTGAGGACTTCTGCAAAGCACCCACATTTTACTGTCAGCATTGAAAACCTGTTTGACTTAGGTATGTCACTGGAACAAGTGCATCCCAAAATATGTTATGATGTAGTCTGTCTTTGATTACTCTTGAAAGGTCAAAGCAAAAAGGAGTTGCAACCTACAAAAGGGAAGCAGGAACAGCCTCCCATATTCTTCCCATACTATGAAAAATAGTCAAGCATTAGAAAGGTGATCCCAGGAGTGGATGTGGAAATGATGGCATTATACACAAAATAATAAAGAAGACAATTAGCACAAGCATCCAAGACAACTGAGCAATGATGGCCAAGTAGTTATTTTTGGGATGCTTGGATGCCAAATCCACACATAGCATGGCTAGAAGCATCTCTGGAAGAGCACTCTATCAACAATGCTTAAAAATCAATAGCTGTTCAAATTAATGGCTGCACTCAAAACTAAAAATAGCTTTCTGCTCAGCTTCTGACATATTCAGAACAGCATCTGACACAGAGCAGCAACATCAAAGACTGTGCCTGAAATGTGGTAAATACTGCCAAAAAATGGAAGCGAAGTTATCTGGAAGGTAATTAACAACTCCCAACAGAAGCACGGGGCCAATGGAAGTGCAACATGGTGTGCCACTGCAAATCTGTAGGCTTGAAAGATACAAAATGTAGAAAAAAGGCCATTGTAAGGAAAAACTTCTAGGAAAGCACTGTATTCCTACCTATTTCAGTTCAAGAAGGAAGATAAAAAGGAAGTCCTTTCAGGGAGTATTCTGCTTTCACTGGCAAAACAAAGGAATCCTTGCTGCCTTGTCCAACCTCCTATCAAAATGAAAATACCAGTTCCAAGCTTGTACAGTCACTTTTGCAGTCTAGCTGAGGCATGCTACAATTCTATAGGTCTTGAGTATAAACAATTATTAACTATATAAATTTCAAGTCAGGAAGTGTCCCATATTTCTAATCTATTTATCAAATCCTACTCATCTAAATACAGCCTCTGCGAAAAGAAGTACTCAGGAGCAGTAGCAATAGCTTCTTACTCTTCTACTAGCTACACTAAGACACAAATTTCATGGAGACCAAAGTCTTAGGTTGTCCTGGCTTTAGCCAGGCTAGAATCAATTTTCTCTTCGTAACTTCACTTTTCAGTTAAGTATCTTCTAAATAGCTGCACTTGCTGAAATTAACATAATGTTTTTCAGTCAGTGTGTGCTTCTAGGACTGATAACACTCAATATTAATAGTTATGGCTAGAGAATGTATGCAGAACCAATGGCACTGCTTGGTTCTGCTAAATATCTTATGCTCTGCAAACAGAAGGGAGGAAAAGGGTCACACCTGAGACATTCCTGTGGGGAAAGCAGACCAGACCAAAATTGACCAAACAAAGTATTCCAGCCCATATGTGTCATACTTGGTACAAATCTGAGGAATGATGATGGTTAAGCTCTCTTCATCCATGGCCAGCATCCTGACAGAACTCCATTTCTTTGTCTGCCTATGAGCCCGATCCATGCCTTCCTGAATCTGTGCATTTCTGCATCCAGCTCCTGCCTGCCACTGGACTCCAGGAGCCCAGTCTGGGACTTTCCCAGGGACTACCCTGCAGCCTCGGTGGTGATGTGCGCATTACTTCAGGGAGCATGATATTGGTTCTGTATATATCTATATATTTCATTATTATCTTTTTTCATAATTACTATTTCATTAAAGTTGTGTAGTTTAATTTCCAACTCATAAGTGTCTCTTCCTTTTTCTCTTTCCCTTTCTGGGAAGGGGAGGGGTTAACAGAGAGCATCTGTCATTTGTTTAATTGCCTGTCCAGCATTAAACTGTGACACATTTACACTCATTATTCACAATTTACTGCCACACTCATGAGTAGGATCAACAACACATCACACATTCACTTCTAGAGGCAGTGTTGCTGCTCATCATGTTTGGAAAATCTTTCTACTTACTAATGCATTTCTGTAGCAAGCCTATCCCTCCTTGTCTTGCAGTTCTTCTGCAGTAAGTTGTATATGATAAATTTATTACTGTGAAAGCAGAATTTCTATTTTTGTATTACTGTGTCTTTTATTTGCTTACCTTTTGACACCATTCCTTCAGTCTAGTACTGGCACTTCTAAAGTTGGATTCACTGTAGAAATCCAGGAAATATATTGGCTTTCTTAGTATAACACAATAAGCCCATATTTAGGAGCTTCTTTCTTATGGAAAGATTAGGATGATTAAGAAAGCATGGTTCTTTAGCAGTCAGTGAAACAGGGCAAACTTTGGCATTACAACACTGAGCACCATGGAGATCTCTCAGACTCCTCCAGGTTCCTGCATTACTGGCAATTTCAGGGCAATTGCTTCCCAGTTCAACAAGTATAGTCAGATTCTATCAAAACAAGATACAGTTAACAACAGCTGTTGGCTGCAGATCTACAGTCACCGGCAGTTCAACAAAAATTCAGAATGAAGAGAAAAAGAAGCAAAAAATACACAGAACAAACCAAGATTTTTCTAAAGCCCTGCAGGCTGGGAATTTCTAAACTGAGTGCATAACTGTACATTATTTACAGTAAGTATTTCTCCTTTTACTCTTCAGTAAATGCCTCTCATACCTAAAAAGACGGGTACACCAACTCCATCTTTCCAACAACTAGAGCTATGAACACAGACTCAAATAGTAACTGTTGGTAGTAAAATAACTATTGTTCCTAAATGAAAGAAAAAAACCCACAACGTATGTAAAGCATATCACCATCACTCCATTTCATAGCCTGAGTGTCAGGTACCCTTTACCAACACACAGGACTCCAGTGGACTCCGGAAGCTGTGCCAATAAAACAAGTTGGTTTTGAACAGCTGGCTCACCAGCATGCCAACTACCAAAATCAGATTGTATCAGGTTAAGAGTTCCCTGTGCCACAGTGTCATCAGGCTACACCACCCAGGAATACACTTCCATAATTCCAGTTTTCTCTGAGTTCCTGGATGGTTTCTATGCTTAATCTGCTTTTATGCAAAGCCAAACATTACAGCTTTGGAAATGACCCCTCTATAACATCATTATAGACAATTTTGTACATAATTTCTTAAGCCTTAATGTGTTAATTTCAACATATTATACTGGAAATGCAAATACAATTTAGGTAGACATTATTAATCAAATATTCTTTAAAACTCAACTGTAAACATAACATCCCTCCACTAAAAACAGCAGAAAGGATTTACGTGAATTTTCAGCTGCAAAGCTAAAAAAGTCAGCAGAAAGACCCATGCATTATGAAGACATGCAACATACTTCTTTGGGATCACTAAAGAAAAAATTTAGTAACTCAAACAAAACTCAAACCTTTCTGCCCTTCCCAATTGTTTCCCTGTAGGTCTAATTTAAAGACCACTCTACTGTGTTCTAAGACTGTATAGTTAAAGTTGATTTTTGTTTAAGAAACTAAAACATTAACTAGCATAAAACACATGCTGAAACTCAGGTGTGGCTGTTTATCTGGGGAACAGTAACAGCATGAGCCATACCCTGACCACTAAATGCAGTAAACAACAGCTCTCTTCAGAGTACACCCGAGTAGCTAAAAAACACTCTAAAATTATTTGAAAAACAAAATGTTCAGAGAGGCAGTACTTGCCTGAATACGCACCAGAGTGAGGCTCACAGTGTCAGCTTTTGTGCCTAAACTCCTCTCCTCTAATTCCCTCACTCCATGGCAGGATATTGATACCCAAAATTACAGAAGTCAGCATTTTAGAGTGATCAGCTAAGCCGCTCTGAAGATGAAACTGAGAAAATAATTGCAAGTGATTACATATTAAATTCTAGGGCTTATGGCGTACCTTATAATTTCAGGATCTCTGAGAATACATGAAGAACAGCTACAATATAATTCCATGGGAACACTATATGCATATCTTATGCATAAGTAACGAGTCATGATATGAACTGCATAACCAAAAATCTGAGAAACTGAAAAAGGAAAACTTTCATTATTGTGAAATTATGGAAATTAATCTAGTGAATTAAAAAAAAATATTACTGCAGGCAGACATCTTTAAAATATTAATTTAAAAATGTATATTGTGTGAGTTGCATATTAGTCCTAAGAACAATCTCCAACAAAATATTTCAGATCCATTACAGACACATCACAATAAAAACACAGTGAGACAGCACCAGAGGAAGCTTCTACTCTCAAAACTTCCTTTCACATCAAAAACAGTTCAAAGGCTGAACACTTAGCTTCAGGGCAACAACTGACTTCTCTATACAGTAATAAAAAGAGTATTTCCATATGGAGAGAGTGAAAGTGCACATCTGTCACAGTACATCCAAGCTACCTCTGCCTATAGATGCTGGCAAGTAGAAATGCATCAGAACCTACAGCTTGCCCATCTCCCCTGCTCTGACATGACGAGCAGAAGAGAGGAAAAACAACTGAACTCCCACCAGAAATATCATGGCTTTGCACATCCAACTTCCATTAAAAAAATTACAAACATTGCACTGGATTTGTTAATTTCACAGATCCTTCAGCACAGTCTCAAAGGACGGCTGCAAAACTATCAGCTTGTGGCAGCTCCTTTTGTCAGTGACTTACACTCGGTTTTGCTCTTCTGATGTCTTCTCACTGAAAAATTTGGAGATTTAAAAGAAGCAAGCCATCCAAGGGTGCTAACGATGTCCAGATCAAAGAGCCCGATTTACTTCCTTCCTATGTTTAAGAAGAAAGCCTAGGGTCTGCAGAGCCTGTAGATATTAAAAGCATATGTCACAGTTTGACTTAGGATTGACAATAATCCTCTCAATCTCCTCCCCCTCCCACCCAGGTAGGGAAGGAGAGAGAGAATGAGGAGAGAGACTCTCTGCGTTGAAAACTAAACTATACAACTTTAATTAAACACCAATAATAAAAGAAAATATGTACAATTATATATAAATATGGTCAGGAAGGTGCAAACCCTGAATGTGTCCTTCTTCAAGTATGTAGATAATGGCAAGACACTTTCTTATCAACAGAAAGCTGGCATAACTATTGTTTCCACCCCACAATGATCTATTTTTCATCCAATCAACTAGTATTATGTTAAATAAATATCATCACTACAGCTAACCAAGAGGTCCTAAAAATACCACAGCCATACTAAAGGACTGCAAAATATTCAGTTAGTTTTCATGGAGATATTTATACATAAACACAAAATACTGCCATTTTTGTTTTCTTTGTAGACATTTCTCCTGGATTGAGCCAGGATGAAGCCAATTCTCTTTTTACTGATTTATTTTTTTTTTTTTCCTTCAATGAACTCTCTTCCAAGCAGCACACAAGTTTTCCAGCTAGTGAACCGATAATGCCTGGATGTTTATAGTTAGTTCTGAGAGACCAAGGACACTTTGCTCTACTTGTTGAATCTGCTGCTTTGGACATTAAAGGAGCTGAGCAGCAAAGTTGGCAAACGAAGGTATTCCACTCCATGTATCTACATAGCTCTCAGTATAAATTCAAGGATCACAGAAGTCAAGCCCTTCTACTTCTTTTCTTCCATGTATAGCTGGTGTCCAGGGAGGACTCCATCTATCCATCGCTGTTGATCCCCAGGCCTGTATGTTCCTGACCCTCATCACTCTCCCCTCAGCTCCTGTCTGCTCTGCCGCTCTCTCCAGCAGCTCTGGGACATTTCAGAACTGCTCACAGCTCAGGAGATGCTGTGGGAGTTGCTGGGGGTGGGGGAAGGGCAATAGGGTTTTGCACATTCCTCCATATACTTGTATATATTTGTACATATTTTCTTTTATCATCAGTATTTAACTAAAGCTATCTAGTTTACTTTTGCAGTCAGGAAAGTCTCTCTCCTTATGCTCTCTCTGCTTTCCATAGGTGAGGGGGGAGGGGATCAACAGCATTGTTGTAATTGGTTTAATTGCCAATCCTGAGTCAAACCCTTAATGACAACAGTAATGACAACCTTAATATCACAACAGGCATTTTAAGATGTGTGAGGGCTAATTTGAAGGTAAAAGAAAAATCTGAAGAGATCTATCAGGCTGAAAGCACAAACAGATCAGGTTTCAGAAATAAAAGCCAAGCATTTTGCTGCTTATTTAAGCCTGCCCCCTTTGATAAGGTGTTCCCTCAAGTTATTTCTACAACAGCACTGAACAGGAAAGGAAGGAATTAGAAACATCTGAACTGGCAGCTCAGTATGTAATTCAGAAAGATAACCCTGAAATCTGAAGGCTCTAGTCTAGAGTTGTCACCTCTTACATTTGAATCTTTCATAGGCTTACTGAAGTGGCAAGCTGATAAAATATAATTTTGAACTAGAAGATGCACTTGCACAGCAGTGCCATATTGAACCAAAAGTCTGGCCCGGTACTTCATCAATAGCAAACACCTGGTTTACTGTGCATACTTACTGAGGTTGATTTATTTTGCATTTGTTATGCATACTGAATGCTACATTATCACTATTGCCTTCAAGTTTTTAAGAGCTGCATTAGTAAATGTATCCTGAGCTATACCTATGACTCTTCCTCTAGAGAAGAAGCTACAGCTGACAATATCTAACAGTCATTAATTTCCTTACATAACCACAGACAAAATAATTTAAGTCTTCTGTAGTATTCAATCCAGTTCATAAATAAAGAGGTATGTGTAAAGTTTTTTCTGCCTGTATTTTAAGATATTAAGCCTCTCCGTTCTAAATACACAACTGTTAATTCTCTTTCATACATCAAAAAGACATTAAGGAAATTTATTCTCTTACATCAGAACAGTAATTTTACTGCAAGCTCAAAAGAAACCAAATTGCTCAGCTGTACTGGGAAGTGGCCCAAAGCAGGTGGAAGTGTACCAGATCACGACCCAGGGCTTCTGGGACCAAAAATTAAATTTGCAACTTAAAAATGAAACAGGCAGAGAAAAAAAACCAACAGATTCCTGGTGGAGGTGATAAGCTCAGCCTAAGAGAAAAAGCACAGATATGTTCTCTCAAAGCTTGCAAGATAAAACTCTCTAAACTTCCATTGCCTAGCAAGGGATCTGGTAGTGAGGACTTGGCAGAGCTTACTGAAAATAAGCAAATGGGATGATAGCACATATGAAGCATGGGAAAAAAGACTCATCTTGTGACTGGGAAGTGCAAGATCAGGTTGCAGATCCTATAAAGGGTACTCAGTGGGTGGTGTAAGAAACCTGATGCAATCACAGAAAGTGCTGCTCTTCTCAAAATAAAAATGTTTTGGATTAAATCATAAGCAATTGAATACAGGCTACTTAAACAATAAGAAAACCTGAACATAGTTATTATGAGATTAATATCACCTCCTCGGTATCACGAAAACACATACAAAAACAACTAGTTGTCTGAAGTGTTCATAGTGGTAATTATACTTTTCAAAATCTGACAAGAAAACTACAGTTTTATAAGAGAACACCTTTTCTTGGGCTTTTGTTTGCATTTTACTGTGGCAAAGACATCAGGCTATTAAGAAGCAAGACCCACTGGAACATGTTTCCTTCACCTGTATCACTATTAAGTTTTGTTTCTTTGCATACTGAATTTCTTAATTTATTACCAACCTGTCAGCCTCACCTCTGTGCCTGGACAGATCATGCAACAGATCCTCCTAGAAGCTCTGACAAGGCACATGAAGGACAGGGAGGGGATTCAAGATAGCCAGCATGGATTTATTAAAGGCAAATCCTGCTTGACCAACCTAATGGCTTTCTACAATGGAGTGACTGCATCAGTGGGCAAGGGAAAAGCAGTGCATGTCATCTATCTGAACTTCTGAAAGGCACTCCCCTACAACATCTTTCTCTCTGCATTGGAGAGTGATGGATTTGATGGGTGGACTGTTTGGTGGACAAGAAATTGGCTGGATGGTCGCATCCAGAGGGTAATGGTCAATGGCTTGATGTCCAGATGGAGAGGGGTGACAAGTGGTGTCCCTCAGGGGCCTGGGGTGCTGTTTAATATTTATATCAGTGATTTGGACAGTGGGATCAAGAGCACCCTCAGCCAATTTGCAGATGACACCAAGCTGGGTGGTGCAGTTGAAATGCCAGAGGGACAGGATGCCATCCAGAAGGATCTGGATAAGCTGGAGAGGTGGGCATAGGTGAACCTCATGAGGTTCAACAAGATCAAGTGCAAGGTCCTACACCTGGGTACGAGCAATCCTTGCGATCCATACAGGCTGGGGGATGATAAGACAGCAGCTTCGCAGAAAGAGACTTGGCGGTAGTGGTGGATGAAAAGTTGGACATGAGCAACCAATGTGCACTCGCAGCCCAGAGGGCTAACCACACCCTGGGCTGCATCAAAGGAAGTGCGGTCAGCAGGTCAAGGGAGATGATTCTGCCCTTCTACTCTGTTCTCGTAAAGCTTCACCTGGAGTACTGTGTCTAGGTCTGTAGTCCTTTATGCAAGAGGGACATGAACATGTTGGAACGAGTCCAGAGAAGGGCCACAAAAATGATCACTGGGTTAGAGCACATCTCATATGAAGACAGGCTGAGGAAGTTGGGATTGTTCAGCCTGGAGAGGAGAAGGCTCCATGGAGACCTTATAGTGGCATTCCAGTATCTGAAGGGGGCCTGCAGGAAAGCTGAGGAGGGACTGTTTACAAGGGTGTGTAGCAATAGGATGAGGGGCAATAGCCTTAAACCACAGCAGGGTAGATGTAGGTTATATATTAGGAAGAAGCTCTTTACAGTGAGTGTGGTGAAGCACTGGAACAGGCTGCCCAGAGAGGTGGTAGAGGCCCCATCCCTGGAAACATTCAAGGTCAGGCTTTACCAGGCTCTGAGCAACCTGATCTAGACAAAAAGATCCCTGTGCACTGCAAGGAGGGCTGGACTAGACGACCTTTAAAGTTTACTTCCAACCCCATACATCCTATGATTACCCTATTTAAGAGAAGCATAGAGACCCATGTTCAAACGTGCCCCTTCCATGACCTTATTATGAGTACTGCAGTCTTGGAAATGATTAAAAAAAACATTTATCAAACAAAATAACATTAGGAGAGAGAGCAGAACACTGTTTTCCAAGATACTTGTTTTATTTCACAGCAACACAAGCATTCAGTTGGCACTGACAAAAGACAAAAAGCTATGCCATGACACATTTCAATAAAAAATGATGGCAACATGAATACTGTTCATTGCCATAAACTTTACAAATCTTATCTAAAATGAAAATGCTCTGGAAGGCATACAGAGTATTGGCGATAACCTAGAAAATGGCTTGGTGTACAGCCTTCTTTGAAATTGACTGAAAGGACTCAGAGCACATACGCAATTTTCATTTTAAGGGTACTATAGGTTCAAAGAATACACATGCCATACTGAAGATTCCGAATATATATTCTAGCATATATAATATGCTAGAATTATGCCAAAATAAAAGAGACAGAGACAGTTCCTGCATCCTGGATTTCAAGACAGGAGAGAAACTCCTTAGCTCAATGGAAGCCATAAATATCAGAAACATGCAAATACTAAAAGTTCCAGGGCTTTTTTCTTCAGTGAAGAGACTTAAAATTTATGTCACTAACATTAAAGTTGTTCCAGATATAAGTGCCTAGCAAAGACAATGAGAAAAAAAAATCATGTTTCAGAGAACGTAAGTTTAAAAAAAAAAAAAAAAGTAAAATGTTATGCCTTTATCAGAACAAGTAGCTAACTATGTAACTTCCCTGCTTTCAAGGTCTTAATTCTGAGAGGCTGGTGGTTGCTAGTATTGCAACAAGACCACATCAGTCCTTCCACAGGAGGAGTAGCTGAGGCAGTGTTAGTTAGGCCATGAAGAAGTTGACATGCAGGAGGCAAAATGAAAGAAGGCACAAGAAAGAGATGAAACTGGGAAGATAAGGCACTTCTGAGAAGCTGGGCTAAACTGACAGATTGAATGTGCAGTAGTGGACAGACAAGTAGCTTTTACGCTACATCAGTACCAGTAACCAGTAAACAAACAGGTTTTTCAGCATGTAAGTCTTTCATATATGCAACCACACAGCACCTGCAGAGACAGGGAAAAACTGCTTCCTTATGACTTCTCTGGTTTATCAGTTTGCTCACACTGACAGCACATGCTTTGCTACATGTCAGAGAAGAAAAACACTCCTGTACTTACTGAGATGTATCTTATTAAATGCTTCACTTACTGCAACAGAGCATGGCAGAACAATGGCTGTACAACACAACACTGCAAAATTAAATGAATAAGTGCAGGGGAACGACACCTAAGAACTATTGTCAAACATGACAAGGAGAAGCCCATTACTTTTTTTTCTGAGAAGCATCCTGAAGAATTTGGGCACTTCATAATGAACAAGGCTCCTATAACATTTGAAAGGCAGGTTTCAGGTACTAGGTCAATGCTTGTCAAGGTATCTTAAACATAAGGATGGTTTCAATTTTCTTAGTAAATGCATACCCCCAGATCAGCAGAAACACTAAAATGCATTGTTTCCATTTTCTCCACTTGTGAAGCACATTCTCCAGCCTTTCCATGCATGAGTCAGGATCCAGAGATCACAACACGCTGTACATATGCACATACTGTGCACCTCCTGGGCAGTTGCTTAACTGTATAATAAAGCTTAAGTGAAGATTTTACAAGGACTGAGCCTCAGAATTCTTGTAAACAACCAGAACATGCCATTTTCTATCTCACAGATTTTTTAACAGCCATACTTTCCTTCTAATTTAAATTGAAATACATATTCCAAAAACTAGGCTCTTTGGCTATATATGGACACAGGAAATATTTTAAACGGCTGCATGGTATTCAAGAAACAGGAGAGGACTGCATCTTCCCATGTTGATATCTCAGTGTTCATCTCCCACAATTCTGCTTAACTAAGAGTGAGATAAAGTTGCATTCATTTGTTAGAATGTTAATGGCCACACTTCAGTATTTGTATCACCACCCAAGGATTCTGGCATTCATGCTTTGTGCAATGTGAATGCCTAACATCAGATATATATTTTTTTAATCCTTTAGGTCCCTAACGCCAAATATTACCATCAGAGCATATTACTGTGAATTTGCTCTATTCACTGTGGGATTCTCTTGGTCACTGTAATTCCAGCATAACCTTAAGTAGCAACTGGGCTTTTTATCACACATTTGCAAGATAACTGTCCTTTCTGTACATCCATCTATCTTGATCTGGATGCCACACCATACAATGATTTTTCTCACAGTACTAATCAATATTTCCTACCTTCATGCAGGCCAACTTTGTCCCAACAGCACTGGACTCAGGAACACACTTTAAAAGTACTTAAAAGTACAAAACACATGTCTGTACTTTCTATCTTACTTATGTATGCTTTGAAATGTTGTTTTATCCAGCTGTTTGCTATGTACTTTTTCACACCACAGCTGTAACATCCTATTTTTAATAAAGTATTTATGGTACAAGTGTATCCCTTCACTCTCCTAATGTTTCATCTAAAATATAACAAAACAATTAAGGCTGAAATCCTTAATTAAATTAAGGTGAAGGAGGACTGGATTTCACTCTGGACTTTTTAACAGAATCATTTCCTTCCTTCATGATTGTCCAGCCACACTGAAGGCAGGCCTCAAGCCAGGCAGAAGACAGGACATTTACAGACCTCCACTCAAAAATTACTTATTTTAGAATGGTAATTTTGGTCCTCCTCATCATTCCTCTTCCTTTCCCCTCCTCTTCAATTCAAACAATAAAGGTTCTTTTCTTCACAAAGACTTTGGATAGATATGATCTTAAGAACAGGAAAATATCTGCATAACAATAGACTAGAACAGACAATTTTTTGCTCCCATTAAGCCAGGATGTTAGTTAATTCCTTTATTCTCATTGAGTTTGGCCAAACAGCACTAATTTTAAAAGCCATAAAAAATGAACTATGTAGTTACTTATATAAAAACAAAGCCATACCAGTATTTATACTTACAGGTTGAGGCTGTTCAGCAATACAGCAGTTGAAACACAACCAAAACTCACTCATTGTTTACAATCTGAGGTGGGAATGCAGATGAAAAGCAGGACTCAACCTCTGTATCCAGGTAGGAAGTTCTTTAAATAGGTTATTTAAAATGGTTCCAATGTGAAAATCTTTTCTCTCTTGAGTTCTTCTCCAAAGACAAGCCAGTTCCAGGACAAACAACTTGAAGGCAATAAGTTATTTTAGATTCTTCCTTCAGAAGGTTGGTCCCAGCACCACAGAAATGTTATGTATACTCCTTTGGTCTCTAGTGTTACATGAACCTGAAAATAGAAGTACATTACATCAAAAAGAAAGAATACAAAGCATCTTGAGCTCCCAGCCAGCCACCCACACCAGTGATTTCTTTGTAATATCTTAAACCACAGACTGAAGAGACACAAGCAAGGAAGTCATATGCTTATTTCTACAGTGACCACGAAAACTTGAATATACCAGAAATTCATATAAAGTTTATATTGCAGCTATGGTGAGATGAACTGGTACCAAGAACTGGTGTCCAGTCTCTGATCTGATTATGACTTTCAAATGTAACTTTAAAAAGTGACAATTGCCCATATATCCCTTTTAACTTCTTAGGGAATTGTGACTTATTGCCACTTCATAATTCTCAGTGGAAAAGTTACCCAGTCCATTTAAAGCAGAAGCTTAAACAGCATTTAACCTGAATCCCATTGCACAGCTATCAAGCAAAGAGATGCTTTTCTAAATGTTGAGTAAGCAAATAAATTCATATATATGAAAAACTTGCAAAACCTCAGCATTGTCCACATCCTGTGTGACGAGCTCTCCTGCTTCCTTCTGTAGAGGACCCATTTTCCCTGTTCTGCCTCTTTTCATTGATGTACGTGTAGAAACCTTGCTGACAGTGCCCTCTGCTCCCTCATTCAGGTAATTTATGAATATATTGAATATACTGAATATTACTATTCCCAGTACCGACCCCTGAGGGACTCCACTAGATACAGGCCTCCAACTAGAATCGGCCCCATTGACCACAACTCTCTGACTTCTTTCCTTCAACCAGTTCACAGTCTACCTCACTACCTGATCATCCAGACCACAGTTCCTCAGTTTAGTTATGAGGATGCTGTGGGAGATGGTCTCAAATGCTTCACTGAAATCAAGATATGTCAGAGTGTCAGCAGACAGTGAACTTCTTCATTTTGTAACAAAGTACTTTTTCCTGGTGCCCTAGAGATGGCTACTGAACTACTAACAGTACATTTTGTTGTTGGGATACCTTTTGCATTCTAACCTTAGCTTCTGTTCAAATATCCCAGTTTCCCTACCATTTGAATCTGCTTGTGCCTTTTACTTTAAAGAATTAAGACCCCAGCGTTATATGCAATTGTTCTGGTTTGAGCCAGGATGTAGACACTTTTCTTTCTATTGATTTTTTTTTTCTTCTTTCTCTTTTAGGTACTAGCAAGTCTTCCAGCTAGTGAACTGATAATGGTGGAACGGTTATAGATACTGCTGAGACACCAAGGACACTTTGCTCTGCTTGTTGAATTTACTGTAAAAATCAAGTCCATATTAAGATGAGCTGAATTTTTAAAAAGTTATTGTAAAACCAGCCATTTCATAGCCAACAACCCCACAGGATGCAACCACGAGGGACAGATATCACAAAGGAGCACCAAGATAGTTCTGGGACTGCATCAATGCTCCTTCTCCTCAGCAGTGTTCTCAATCCATTCTCGGCCCAGCCTGTGTTTGTGCTTGGGATTGCCCCCACCCATCTGCAGGACCTTGCACTTGGCCTTGTTGAACTTCATGCACTTTGCACAAGCCCACTCGTGTGTTCCCACAGCTGCTTCCCTCTGGGCACAGGCTGCGGGAAGCTGCTGCCAACCAGGACATGTCCCTGGGTGCCTCTGAGGTGTGAAAGTGGAGAGGGAAAAAGGACTCTGGGCATCTTCCATCCCTGGAGCCACCTTCAGTCCATGGGGCGTTGCCTAGGAAGAGGCAACATCACAACAGCCCCCCCTGTGACAACAGCCCCTGCCCTCACAGAGCCCTGCACTTGCAGGTCACCTTAGCACCTGTGTCCCCCCTGCTCAGATCACTTGCTGTGGTGAGGAGGAGGAGGAAGGCTGCAGGCTGTCCATCTCTCCCACTCAGTCTCGTTTCCCCCAGCCAGAAAGGCTCCCGTCCTCCACAGGACTGGGTCTGTGTTTCTGCTCAGGGAAGCAGTTGGTGCATTCACTCTGCCTCGTCCAGCTGCTGCGCTGCTTCTTGGACTCGCTCGAGTTCGGCATTGCCGGCAGCACCAGGTCACCTCTGTGGCCACGGACATGGGGCAGAGCAACAGGAAGATGAAAGCGTTTGGGAAGAGCATCTCCAAAGTAGAGGCTGTGGCCGGTCCCCTGGGGGCTCCCCTGCCTGACCCCCTCCTGCAGGCTCTGCGCTGCCCATGCCTGCCCTTCCACCATGGGCTGCCTTAGGCCCAAGCTCCCGGCGGCATGTGGGGCTTCCCGCAGGAAAGGGATGGAGTTCTGGGAAGGAAGAGCTGAGGCCAAAACGCTGCTCTGCTTGCTCGGGCTCCTCCCCACGTTGCCCTCCTCAGCAGGTGGTGCTGGGTCCCGGGGGCCCCGGGCTCTGCCAGCCACAGGCTCAGCACCCCTGGGCCTCCGCCCCCCCACCCTCCATCCCTGCCTTCCCCACCCCTGAGCTCCAGCCAGGCCCTCCCCTGGGGCTCACTCTTGCCACCCTCCTCTCCCAGGGCAAGGCCGTGTTCCCGCGTCTCCAGAGGGACAGCAGGAGGATGGCGGCAGCGCGCGCCTCCTTTGAAGAGAGCTCTGAGAGCATCCTGGAGGCGTCTGCCTGGGTGAGCTGCTGCCAGCGCTGC
The DNA here is from genome assembly GCF_020740795.1 of Apus apus. Classification (NCBI taxonomy): domain Eukaryota; kingdom Metazoa; phylum Chordata; class Aves; order Apodiformes; family Apodidae; genus Apus; species Apus apus. Next base: position 43,416,534 of record NC_067312.1, on the reverse strand, counting down.
CGGGAGGGAGCTGGGCCCCCAGCCCCTGCCGGCCCCTCTCTCTCTTGCCCGGCCACCCCAGCCCCGGCCCCGCGGCCACGGCTGTCACCCAGCAGGAAGGAAGGGAGTCCCAAGGGCCTCGCTGGGTGCCGGGCAGGCCCAGGGCTCCCTGCCCCTGTCGGTCTCTCTGGAGCTGGCAGCTGGGCCAGGGGCCCGTGGAGGAGGGAGGTCTGGGGGCAGAGCCCGGCACTGTGCCCCAGGAGATGGGTTCCACAGCCTGCACGGGGCTGCTGCTCCCGAAAGGCAGGTGCAGCCCCTTGGGCTGGGAAGCAGCTCAGGCCCGGCAGGGCTGGGGCAGGGAAGGCCACGGCGAGGGAAAACAAAGCCTTGCTGGCCTGGCCCGGGGAGCCACTCGGGGGGCTGCTGGTGTCCTGGCTCAGCTGCTGAGACTCTGCAGGCCCAGAGGCCACCACAGCACTCAGGGGGCTGGGGAGGGGCTGGGGGCTGTGGCCTCGGCACCTGGGGGGGTCTCCACACCCTTGACCTGTGGCCTCTCGAGGGGTACACTTGAGTTGGGTCCAGTGAGGTGGTGGGTGGGTTGGGGACAGGGGCTGGGGAGACGGCGGGTGGCCCTGGGGTCTGTCCTCACTGCTGCACGGCAGCCTGTAACCCTGCTCCCCTTTGCCTCCCCTGCCCAGGGCTCTGGGGGCCAGGCAACACCCCCCATGCCTGCCGTGTCACTCGTGGACGCCCAGTGGCTGGCCGCCTGGGGGACCACCATCCCAGCGATGGAGACAGTGTCCCACGGCACCCAGACGATCATCACACTGATGAATCCAAGGCGTCGTGGCATAACGACAAGCATCCCTGCTCTCCACGCTGTGTCCCGTGGCACCCAGACCACCATCCCGGGGATGAAGACACGGTCCCATGGTGTGAAGACCACCATCCCAGGGATGCAGACAGTGTCCCGTGGCACCCAGACCACCATCCCGGGGATGAAGACAGTGTCCCGTGACACCCAGGCCGCCATCCCAGGGATGCAGACAGGGTCCCCTGGCGTGAAGACCACCATCTCCGGGGTGCAGACAGTGTCCTGTGGCACCGAGGCCATCATCCCAGGGGTCCAGACAGTGTCCCGTGGCACCCAGGCCACCATCCCAGGGATGCAAACAGGGTCCCCTGGTGTGATGACCACTGCCCCATGTACACAGCCAGGGTCCTCTTCCCTGCAGGGCCTGCCCAGCCAGCAGCACTGCCAGGAGAAGGTGAGCTGGCAGCAGTCCCCAGGGGGGCTGCTGGATGCTGTGGGCCTTAGGTGGGCAGGGGGCAGACAAAGGGCCCCCGTGCTGGGACAAGGTGGGGGGCCATGCCCTCACTGTGTCACTGCTGTTGTTCCCAGACCAGCTGTCCAGAGGACATCCTTGGAAAGCTGGGGGTGGCTGGAGTGGAAAGGAATGTCAGCGACCAGATCAACCAGCAACTGGGGTAAAGGATGGGAGAGGGTTTTCTACCCTGTGTGGCTTTCAGGGAGGCTGGGATGGCTGGGGGAAGCCTGCTCTGGGGGCAAGAGACACACCCCCTGAGAAGCCCCACAGAGCCTAAGTCTGCCCATGCCTCCCTCTGGCTGCTCAGGTCCATGCTGTCAGAGCTCAAGCTGAGAGAGGTGCAGAGCAGGGTGAAGCTCGAGCAGTTGTTCCGAATGATGGAGCAGCTGAAGGAGCAGGTGAGGCCGGCGGGGAAGAGCGCTCGCAACACCCTGTGCCTCAGCAGGGTGGTCCTGGCTGTTGTCCAGGCCAAGTCCCCTGGCTGGATGGGGCCATCGAGCCTCCAGAGCACCAAGGCAAGTTGGCCACATCCATCCTATCTTTGAGCCAATTCCTTTTCCCCTTCCTGCAGATGGACAAGCTGCAGGCGAGAGTAGACAGCACAGGCCAGGCGCAGGACAAGGTGCAGGCAATGGTGGAAGGCATGGGGCAGGAGAAGAACAAGCTGCAGGCGACAGTGGATGGTGTGGGGCAGGAGCAGGACAAGCTGTGTGTGGCGGTGGAAGGCGTGAGGCAGGAGAAGGAGAAGCTGCAGGCAAGGGTGGATGGCATGGGGCAGGAGCAGGGCAAGCTGCGTGTGGCAGTGGAAGGTGTGAGGCAGGAGAAGGCCAAGCTGCAGGCGACGGTGGGAGATGTGGAGAAGGAGCAGGCCAAGATGCGGGCAACAGTGAAACGTTTGTGTAAGCAGCAGGACAAGGTGCAGGAGATGGTGGAAGGCGTGGGGAAGAAGCAGAACGACCTGCAGGCAACAGTGGAAGGCCTGAGGCAGGAGCACAACAAGCAGTGTGCGACTGTGAAATCTGTGGAGAAGGAGCTGCACAGGCTGCTGGTGATGAAATACATGGAGGAGGATGAGGAGGAGGATGAGGAGGAAAAGGAGGAGGAGGAAGAGGAGGAGGAGAAGAAGGAGGAGGAGCTGGCAGAGGAGCAGGCACTGTGCCCTTCCCCCAACACAGACACCAGCCCGCAGCCGGAGGACGCCCTGCAGAGGTACAACAGCCCGCAGGAGCTGGTGGAAGCCTCATCGCCGCAGCAGGCAGTGGACAAGGGAGCGAGGAAGAAGCTGCAAAGGAAGGGAAAGGTACGAAAGCACCAGCGTGGGGGACTTGGGGGGCGGCTGCCAGGACCCCCTGGCTGGTTGCGCTTGCTGCCCCCAGGTTGGCCTGTCCAAGTCAGCACCAGCCAAGCGGGTCCTGGGCAGAGTGACAAACAGCCCTTGTCCCTTGGGTGCCCGGTGGCAGAGCTGGCCGGGGGGAGGGAGGCTTTCCAGCCCAGCCGCCGTCCCTTGCCAGGCCCCTCTGCAGCCCCCCGGGTCCCTTTGGCGGGTGGCCCCGACCTCCTGGGGGCAATGGGGCAAGCGGGGCCACAGAGCCGTGTCAGCCTCTGCCCCGACACAAGCTGGCCCGGCCCTCCTGCCTCCATCCCTTCCCCAACGCTCTCCTGCCTTTCCCCATTGCTAGAGAGGCAAGAGAGCCAGCCTGGCTGGCGCAGTGGGTCAGAGCCACTTGGAGGCCACGAGGGAAGAGCTCATGGATGAGTGGCAGTGCTGGATGCTTGACCAGGAGCAGGATCAGATGGAGCACGTGTACTGGGACGTGAGTGGTTGCTTGTCCCCACCACCCAAAAGTGGCCCCTGTGGGGCCTGGCAGCCGAAGGCAGCGTCCCTGCCACGGTCTCCCCTCCTGGCTGCTCCCCCCATGCATCCAGGGGACTAAGATGTCCCATCCCAGGGCAGCTGGGTGAGGGTGTTTGTCAATCCCCAGCTGGACTACCTGGAGCAGGAGCCTTCCTGTGAGCAGCTGGAGGAGCTCGGGAGGAGCTCAGAGACAGAGGCTGATGCTGCTGCTGGGACGAAGGAGTGAGTAGGATGGGGGCAGAGGGACCTGCCATGGCCACAGGTCCCCGGGACCATGGGGACAGAGAGGATCCATCTGGGCTGGGTGGGTGGGGGTCTCCTGCAGCAGTCAAGAGGGCAGCCAGGAGGGATGCAGCCCAGCAGGGAGCACCTCCCGGGCCTCGCCCTGGCGCAGGGTGATGCATGGGGTGCTGTGGTGCTGGGCACTGAGCACCCCCGTGCCCCATCCCACAGGGAGCAGGCGGAGCTGTCTGGAAAGCTGAGGGTGCCGCAGGACTGCAGGGGCCTGGACACCATCACCCGCCCATCGCAGAATCTCAGAGACCTCAAGCCCCTTCCTCCCATCGGCGGGGGACCACTCCAGCCCCTTCCTCCCATCGGCGGGGGACCACTCCAGCCCCCCAGTGAGGTAGGGATGAGGGAGGGAGAGGAGACGAGCGGGGCTGAAGGGAGACACTGCGCGTCTGCAGGGCTCCCTGCCTCAGTTTCCCCAGGGAGAGCTGGGGATGGGAGGGTTAGTTGGAAAGGTGGGATTGGGCCCCGGCCTTCAGCCAGCCTGCGTTCTCCTTCCCAGCAGGGCAAGCTGGAGCTGGTGGGCCAGGATGGCCGCCTGGACAAGGGCCGAAGGGACAGGCGGCCGCCTTCGCTCGCGGCCAAACCGGCTCGACTCCTGCCGCTGCGGAAACAGCAGCGGTGAAGGGCTCGGCCCCATCCTCCCTGCCCTGCCAGGGACATCCTCCTGGCCAAGAGAAAGGGCAGGGACCGGCAATAAACAACTTCCACCTGTTCTTTCTTGGTGGCGGCTTACGTTTCTTTGCTTGGATTGGTTTTGCTTTTTTTCAAGTGAGATTCCTATGAAAACACAATCCAAAACAACAACCCCAAAACCAACCAGCTCCCCCGTCCCCAGGGAAAGGCCATGAAGGGCGGTCACAGGGATGGCGGAGCACCACCTTGCTACATCACAGCCCCCCGTTCTGCTTCCCCCTGGCCCTGGAGGGGTGCAGGGAGAGGGAGGGCAGGGGCAGGGCGAGGGTCCAGGGGCATCCGCGCAAGAAGCCAGGCTGAACTTGGGAAGCCAGAGGAGAGGCAGCTTTGCTGCGGGTGCTCAGGACCACAGCCCGCATCATCCTCAGCCTTCGCTTCAAACTTCACCCAGAGTAGAAGCCAAAAGCAGCTGGCTAAGCTGAAACCCAAAGATGCTCACATCTCCAAATCCCTAACTGCTTCAGGAAAACTGCACTGGCAGTTTCCATCCGCTGCTTTGGCAGGGTGCCAGGGACACGACGAAAGAATGCGCTGTTACATCCCATCAAGATTCACAGAACACACGGTGGTAACCTATCTGAACCCGAATTTCATAAGGCCCCAACTGCACTTAGCTCTAAAAGTCAGGAGGATTCTTTACATTATCCATTTTTGAAGTGCCTTCCTTGACATACCCCCTTTTTGGTTGCATCCTGCTTTCTCTTTTGACTGCCATTGGGCCTAGATTCTTCCTCCTTTTTGTCAGGTGACATCGCTTCACTACAAAGAATATTAGGACAGGAGTTCTTCCTCAGAGGGCTATTCCAAAACTAAGCAGGTTGCCTAGTAACTTCATAGGAAAACTCAACTGGGCAAGGCCCCGAGGAACTTCATGCAGCTGCTGCTGCTCTAAGCTGTGCCTGGAGACCTCCCGAGATCCTCTCCCGCCCACATGATGCTGTGAGCCTCTGCCCTTTCTTCTCACTGAAGGAAGGCCAGAGTTGGGCCTCCTGACCTGCCTGACCATGGCTGCCCTTCTTGTCCCGCCCCGCCTGATGGGAGCTGTAGGCCCGCAGGGCGGAGGGCGCGCCCGCCAGGAAGGGTCGCACCCGCAGCGACCTGGCCCCCTCAGCCTCCTCGGAGCCTCGGCCCCAGCAGTCATGTCAGTCCCTCAGCCCCTTCTCAGCCCTCCTCAGCTGAAAAAAATGCTTTGCTAGTTGTTCCTATCGCTAACATCACAAAGAGCAAAGCAATTTTATTCAACAGAACAACTTGAGGGAAAGAAAAAAACTATTTAAAAAAACCCACACAACCCCAAAAAAATCCTTCTACACTACCTTTCCTTTGTCAGATACCTAAAATAAGATCTTAGAAAAGTGCTAATGTGATGTATTTTCAATACTTAAAAGATTTTTTTTCTGACTCAAAGATGATCATCTGAATGCCATATATGTGTCAAGAAGCCTCGGTAAAACACGGGAATTATCAACCAAACGTGCAACACTTCACAGCCAGTTGTCTGCTTTGTCATAAGATCAAGCATAATATACGATTCTGTTAGCAAGGGTTGCTGCATTTGTCTCTGTAAATTGGCCAGATTGAAGGGAGGCTGAAAAACAGGGTTTGACAACACCGCCATCACTCTTTGATTTCACTCTCTACACGGTTCTATGGTGCTCTAAGGGGCAGAACACTACACAGCTCAGAGGTGAATGGTGAAACTCCTATTTGATTTTCCCAATTAAAAATCTGAATACAACTTATTTTAGCGTGTACAATTCACACTGCAAAATCACACTAGACTGTTATGTGACAACTCTGTCACATTTTAAGGCTTTTATACCTTATGTATGACTTTAATTGCCTTTATAGAAATGTTAAGTAATACCAAGAAATTAAGAAACTAAAAAGGATATATTGTTTAACATTTAAAGAGAAAAGCAATAAGATAATTTAAACTACTCTGAAATTTATTCTACAGTAGTTAATCTAACTCAAAACCAAAAAACTACTGCTTATTGTTACATACCAATCATAAAGGCGGCAAGTACAAAATTTGCTTTAACTGAAAGTGGGGATGGAACACATCCTCTTAAAGCATCAGCATTTCTCTTATTAAGGCAGTATTAACTTTTCTCTATGAAAGAAGCAAGGAAATAAACAGAGTACAAAAAGAGGAAGGGTCAAAACAGAAATCTCAATCTCCCCTCCAAGCTCTTCACATTTACTGGCAAAAAGGGGGCTAATAGTGAGCATTTACCTGAACTGGTCCAAACAGGAAAATGCTGTGTGCTGTGGAAGGTCAGTTAGAATAAAGCTACATAGTAATTATATAGTTTAAGAACAGTTCACTGTTTTAAAAAAAAAAAACAAACAACCACCAATTAAGTTCCTGTAAATGTGAACCCTCTATATTGTTTGACTACATACTTATTCCTGTGGCTTCAAACAGGAAGTGCAGTAACAAAACTCTTTGACAACTACTTGAAGCAAATAAAACCAACAGGAAGAGAAAGAAAATGTCTGCAGGTGTTAACGCCTCCATTTAACTAGATTTTGTCTGAAGCTCAGAGTGCTACTTAAGGAGCAGGGTGGGGAAATGGACCATGCACAATGTCATGACTAAGTATGTCATGACATGACATGAAGTATTATGACATAGAATCATAGAATGGTTAAGGTTGAAAAGGACCTTAAAGATAATCAGGTTCCAACCTCCCTGCTATGAGCAGGGACACCTCACTAGACCAGGCTGCACAAAGTCTCATCCAACCTGGCCCTGAACACCTCCAGGGAGGACACATGTTGTGGTTTGGGCCCAATACAACAACTAAGGAACAGCCACATGGCCACTCACTCAACTCCCCACACATAGACACAGACTGGGCTGAGAAGGACAAAGCTCATGGGTTGAGACAAAGGACAAGGAGGGTTCTTAACCGATTAAGGTCCCGGGCAAAATAGACTCAACTTAGGGAAAAAAATAGTAATTTAATTTCACACTAATCAAACACACCCAGGACACAGACAACACAAAGAGAAGGGCTTGCTTATGTTACCCCACCCCTCCCTTCTTCCTGGGCCCAAATCACTTTGCTCCTGGTTTCTCTCCCTCCTTACTCCCAGCGGCACAGGGGGACGGGATGGGGTTTAGTCAGTTCACAGGCTGATGGTTCCTGCTGCTCCTTCCTCCTCAGGAAGAAGGATTCCTTACAGTCCTCTCCTCCTTCCCACAGGGTCCCTGCCATGGGAGAGAGTCCGCCACAAACCTCTCCTTCATGAGTCCTTCCCACGAGGTCCAGAGCAAGCTGCTCCAGTGTGGGCTTCCCACAGAGTCATGGGCTGCTTCGGGAACAGTCACCTCCCCTGGCATTGGGGTCTTCCAAAGCTGCACAATCCGAGTCCACAGGCAGCAAAATCCTAGTTCATCCCTCCCTGCACCTTCAGGGAATGTTCCACCACATTCCTCCATGAGTGCAGGGGGAAAGCCTGCCATCTCGCCATGGGTTGCAGGGAAACTTCTGATAGGGCACCTTCTTTGCCTACTTCCTCCCCAACCACCAGCACCACTCTCCTTCCCCAGCACAGCTCCTCTCCCTGAAATGCCTCTCTGCTCAGGTGTTGTATCAGTTCTTTTTTATGTTAATGGCAGAGGTGCATCTATTGTCCCTCTAATGACTCCTTGGCTGGTTTTGGAGCAGGGGGAAGCTTCTCAGCTTCTTACCAGAGACACCCTGGGGCCCTTCCCCCACTACCAAAAACCCACCAAACCAGAACAGGGCATCCACAACCTCCCTGCGCAACCCATTCCAGTCCCATACTACCCTCATGGTGAAGAATTTATTCCTGATGTCTAACCTAAATCTACCCTCTTTCAGTTGAAAACCATTACCCGTTGTCCCATCGCTACCCTCTCTGATGAAAGCCCCTCCCCAGCTTTCCTGTAGCCCCGTCAGGCACTGCAAGGCTGCTATCAGGTCTCCCCAGAGCCTTCTCGTCTCTAGGCTAAACAGCCCCAAGACTTTCAGCCTGTCTTCATTGCAGAGGTGCTCCAGGCCTTTGATCATCTTGGGGGCCCTTCTCTGGACCCTTTTGTTAGAAATGAATGGTAGTGTTGATTTTGCATTCTAGTGTTAGAAATGTAGTGTTTGGTTTGGTTCACATATATATATTCTAGTGTTAGGAACATATAGTATATTTTAGTGTTAGGAATATAATTGTTTGTTTGAGAGATATCTACACATTCCAGTGACACCTGGAGTGGTTTATGGGCCAAGAAACTGAGGGACTTAATTGGGCTCCATCTGGGGGATCTGAACATGGAGAAGGATTTATGGCCCAAGATAAGGCCGAACAAAGCTACTTCTATGTTGCTCCTCAGGGCAGGATGACACCAGTAGATTGTTAATTGGGAAGACAGCCAAGGGGGCAAGAAAGGTCAAAATTTTACCTTAAAAGGTAAAAAGTAAACTGCTAGAATGGAATGTGTAAACAGGGGCGGGAAACTTATAGGATAATTTGAAGCGTCGGATAGGCTGTAAACCCTGGAGTACTCAGCCAGTGGGGAAACAGGGGAGGGAATTTTGCGTCGGGAATAGGGAATATAAACCGTTATTCACCTTGCTATAGGTGTGCCTACTTGCTTAGGTCACCCATTCTTGCAAGAATGTAAATAAACTGTGCTTCGCTGAAGGATCTGTGTGGGCCTGCTCATTGGCGCAACAAACGTTTCTCACAAATTTGGGGGCTCGTCCGGGATCAAAGTCATCATCCAGGGAGTCATCGTCTCCGAAGAACGGAAAGGTGCACCCCGTTGATTTCAGCGGTTCCGTGGATCGGCGGCGCTGGCTCCAAGGAGACTGACCAAGACCCGAGACCAGTTATAAACAGATCCCACGAACCACAGAGGGGGAAATAAAGGATAAAAGGAAAGTGGGCGCCTTGATATCGACCAGGCAGACTCTGTGCATGGACCAAGGTGAGAAAATTGACTGTTAAGTATTGCCTTGGTGGTCGGGGCCGGGGTGAGAAAACTGACTGTTAAGTATCACCCTGGTGGTTTGAGACTCTTGTGTGTGTGTGTGAGTGAGACGTACATTAGTACGAAGCGAGTGCGGAGTCCAACTTCGCGGTTCTGTTCTTCCGCGAGGAAAACAGCCGGAGAAGGACGAAGCGAGAGCAAAAGAGTGCAAGGAGAGTCTCGGGAATGAAATAAAAGCGCTAGGCCTAGGGAGGATAAGGGAATATCCTCGGGAGCAATTCCTCCATACAGTCCTTTAGGGAGGATGCTGCAGTACTGGGAAGTACTGGGAAGACATGTCAGGTATTAAAGGGAAGAATAAGAAAACAATGATAAACTATTGTGTGTTTATCTGAACATGGGAGCCCATACAGGGGCGGCATGTATTTTGGCCGAAGTATGGGTCAGATAATAGCTGGCTGTGCCAGGATTTGCTTTTCTGTGTGAATGCAAAAATTCCTTTTTCTTTGGAGGAGTGTGAGTATGCTCTGTGCTGGATAACAGAGCATCCCCAGGACCGTCCTGTTAACTCTCCCCCACCTCCTCACAATCCTAAGCCCCAGGAGAGTGTTGTAAATCATTCCTCTACTTCACACACTCCTGTGAATTCCTCTCCCCCTTTACAGCACCCTGAGCACTGTGACAGCACTTACAAGGAAGGTGCAAGTGCTGCGAGTGCTTCTTCTTTGACAAATTTTCCAAAATTGAGAAGAGAATTGGAACAATGTAAGAGAGATTTGGAGAGTTTTCTCATACAAGGGGGCAACCACTGACGGGCAGGCTCAGTGGAAGTTATGTTTCGCCTCCGGGAAGTAGCTCTTGGTCCCGGACAGGTGAGATATGTCAGTGCCCCGCTGACAAGCACTGAGGTGCGGAACTTTAAAAAGTAAATGAAATCATTGATTGAGGACCCTGTCGGCTTATCCGAACAATTAGATCAATTTTTGGGTCCTAATTATTATTCCTGAGCAGAATTAATGTCCATCATGAATATTCTGTTTAGTGGAGAAGAACGGGGAATGATTAGACGGGCGGCTCTGCAAGAATGGAAAGGAGGAACCCTCCCAGGCAAGGGGTAGTTCCCGCAGAGCAGAAATTCCCCAATGTGGATCCCAATTGGGATAATAATAACCCTGTACACCAGAATAATATGAAAGACCTGAGAGAACTAATAATACAGGGAATTAAAGAGGCTGCCCCGAGATCCCAAAATTTTATTAAGGCATTTGAACTCTAGCAAGGGAAGGATGAGTCCCCATCAGATTTTTTGCAAAGGTTATGGGATCAGATGAGGAAATATCCGGGCATGAACCCTGAGGATCCGGTGGCCCAGGGTTTGTTAAAAGTACATTTTGTTACTAAGGTATGGCCAGCCATTCAAAAGAAGGTACAGAAAGTAGAAGGCTGGAGTGGGAAACCGCTTGAGGAGTTATTGAGAGAAGCACAGAAAGTGTATGTGAATCGGGAGAAAGAAAAACAGTAACAGAAGGTTAAAATGATGGTTTTTATAATGGCATAGTGCAAGAGAGTGGAAACAGAGCTGAGGAAAGAGAGAACAGAGAATGAGAGCGAGAAGTGTAGAATGAAGTAGAAAATTATCAGGGCAAGGATTGTCCGGTAACCTCCCTTCAGCTGGATGTTATAACTGTGGCAAGCTGGGACATTTTAAAAAGCAGTGCCCAGACTTGAAGAGAGAAGGGAGGGTGATGTCACTGATGTATCTTGAAACTCAGGGGTTCTATCAGTCCCACCCAGAGCCCTTGATAAACATAAAGGTGGAACCCCAAGAAGAGGTAATCTTCTTGGTGGATACAGGAGCGAGCAGAACTTCTTTAAACTATGTTCCTCCTGGGCTAAAATTAACCTGTTAACTAATGTTTGTTTCAGGAATAGAGGGAGAAAAGTTTGGAGTTTTTACATTTGAACCAACAACGCTTAAAATTGGAAATAGAAAAGCCCAGGAACAGTTGCTATATGTTCCTGAGGCATGTGGTAACCTATTGGTCAGGGACATGATTATATGATTGGGTTTGTAAATCAGAACTCACTCAGAATGTATGGTTATTTCTATGAATGTGTTAACAGAACAAGATAAGGCTGGAATAGATAAGGGAACGGCAAGAAATAAAACAAGCCACAAATTCACTTTTAAATTTTTTGGGTAAGCAGGGCTTACAAGTCTCAAAGACAAAACTCCAATATGTGGAGGAAGAGGTTAAATATTTGGGACACCTTATTTCAGAAAGAAAGCGGAGAATTAACCCTGAAAGGATTCAGGGAGTTGTAAATCTGCCACTTACCCGGACAAAAAAGGAATTGAGAAAATTTCTAGGTTTAATTGGATATTGTCGCCTGTGGATCGAAGCCTATACACAAAAGACAAAATATTTATATCTTAAATTATTAGAAGAGGAACCTGATGTTCTTATTTGGACTAATGATAAAGTAAAACTAATCCAAGAACTGAAGCAGAGTCTAATAATGGCCCCTGTCTTGGCTCTGCCATCTTTAGATAAACCCTTTTGTCTGTTTGCCACGGTGGATAAAGGAGCAGCTCTGGGAGTTTTTACCCAAGAATGGGGGGGGAAACAACAGCCAGTGGCTTATCTGGCTAAACTTTTAGATCCAGTATCCCGGGGTTGGCCAGAGTTTGTGCAGGCAGTGGCAGCAACTGCCCTTTTGGCAGAAGAAAGCAAGAATTTAACTTTTGGGGAGAAATTAAGTGTAAGCACACCACATCAAGTAAATCCTGCCTCCTTTTTATGAAAAGGTGATAATGAAAACTCAGAACATAGTTGCTTGGACCTAATAGAATATCAAACCAAGGTCCGACCAGATCTTAAGAATATACATTTGCATGCAGGACTTTAGTTATTTATAGATGGTTCTGCAAGAGTAATTCAGGGAAAGCGGCACAATGGATATGTTATTGTAGAAGGGGTAAACAGTGAAGTTAAAGAAATGGGGCGGTTACCTAATGAATGGTCAGCCCAAACATTTAAGTTATATGTTTTCAATCAAGCACTACTGATGTTAGAAGGCAAGAAGGAACAATTTATACTGATTTTAAATATGCCTTTGAAGTAGTGCATACCTTTGGGAAAATCTGGAGGAGAGAGGACTGGTAAACAGTAAAGGGAAGGAGTTGGCCCATGGAAAACTTATTCAGCAATTGCAGCAAAATCTGATGCTGCCAAAAAAAAAAAAAAAGGTAGCAGTAGTACATGTTAATGGGCATCAGAAAGGAAACTCCCCACAAGCTAGAGGTAACAGGCTGGCAGATGAAACTGCTCGAGAAGCAGCCATGCAATCAGAAGTAATAACAATGAATTGTCTCATTCCTGAGATGCCAGCTCCAAAGACAACTCCAATTTTTGAAGAAAAAGAAAAAGAGTCAATTAAGAAACTGGGGGCAACAAAACAGAATAGAAAATGGTTACTCCCAGATGGTAGAGAAATGTTAAATAAACAAACCATGAGGGAAATATTAGCTGTTCTGCATCAAGGTAACCATTGGGGAACACAAGCCATGCGTGACCTGGTGCTACAAAAATATGGGTGCATTGGAATTTATACAATAGCTAAGCAAATTTGTAAAGGATGTATGGTTTGTAGAAAGATCAACAAAAAGGTGCTAAAAAGGCAACCAACAGGGGGGCGAGCTCTAGCTTTAAGACCTTTTCAGAGTATTCAAGTATCAAAGATAGGCAGAGCTAAATATTTACTGGTTCTAGCAGATCATCTAACAGGGTAGGTAGAAGCATTTCCTGTCAATATGGTTACTGCAGCAACAGTGGCAAGGGTAATCCTGGAACAGATTATTCCCAGATATGGAATAGTGGAAAACATTGATTCAGATCAGGGAAGTCACTTTACCTCCAAAGTGTTGCAGGAGTTAATTAACAGCCTGGATAAACTAAATTGCCTTGGACTAAGTGTCAAAGACATAGGGGTGTCACCTTATGAAATGCTGTTTGGACTACCATATTTAGGCAAAGGTGATGGACTTCCACAGTTTAAAACTAAAGATGTTTTTCTGAAGAACTGTATACTCGGGTTGTGGTCTTCTTTGTCCTTCCTTAGGCACCAAGGGCTCTTGGCGCAGACTCCGCCCTTGGAATCTGCAGTGCATCGATGCCAGCCTAGAGACTGGGTCCTGTTTAAATCTTGGAAAGAAGCCAAACTCCAACCAACCTGGGAAGGACCATTTTAAGTTCTGTTGACTACAGAGACTGCCATCCGGACAGCTGAGAAAGGGTGGACTCATTATACCCCACTCAAAGGACCAGTAGAGGCTCCACCTGAAAAAGAACAGTGGCGGGCCTACCCAACTGAAAACCCCTTGTGCCTTAAACTGAAGAAGCACTAAAATTGATCCATGCTAACTGATTAAGTAGAGTGTGTAGTAATTCTGGTTATTGCAGTTATTGGGTTAATGTTTATTTGTTGTGTGGAAAATCATAGGTTCTGTGGCATAAAAGGAGAAGAGAGCCTTTTAGTGAAAATGAGGGAGATCATCATAATAGTGAGTTGTCTGTGGATCCAAAAGTAGTAACCTTGACAGAGGTCAAGGATATAAAGCAAACCCTTTAAATTGAAACTGGATATGGAGATACAAATGCCTGGGTAGAATGGGTCAAATATACAGTGCGAAGTTTGCCATGTTTGTGTTTCAGGGAGGCCTATGAAACAGATAGTTCCTTTTCCATTGGGGTGGAGCAAAGACCCACAGGGAATGAAATGCATGATTGCTTTATATCAAGACACAACTGCATGGGGTGATGAGGCTTGCAAGTCTCTATCACTGCTTTTTCCTGCTGTATAGATCAAAGACCTCAGTGTGCCTCCTGCTTTCTCTGTAGTGCCCGGTAACCATACAGCTTGTCTCTCACGACAAGATGTGAATGCTGCCAGGTATCTCGGAGATTTGGAGATGTGTGTTGAGTCACTGAATGTGACTGGTGACAAAGCAGGAAACTACTCAGCTACGAGCGTCCCCAGAGCAGATCTGTGGTGGTATTGTGGAGGAAAAATTTTAAGGTCTATACTCCCTTACAATTGGAAGGGTACGTGTGCTCTTATTCAATTGGCCATTCCATTCACCCTGGCATATGTAGAAGAGCCTCATGTTGAGAGACAGAGAACAAAGAGAGGTCTAGGGATATCATTTGATGATAAGATTTACATTGATGTTATTGGGGTTCCTAGGGGAGTTCCTGATGAACACAAAGCTAGAAATCAGATAGCTGCAGGATTTGAATCCTTCCTGTTCTGGTGGGTAACAGTCAATAAAAATGTGGATATGAGGGATGCAATCAAAGGAATTGCAGAACAACTGGATGCCACCAGTAGGATCGCATGGGAAAAATAGAATAGCATTAGACATGATATTGGCAAAAAAGGGGGGTGTATGTGTAATGCTGGGGAATAGGTGTTGTACTTTTATCCCAAACAATATAGCCCCTGATGGTACAATAACTAAGGCACTGCAAGGACTCACTACTCTGACAGATGAATTAGCAGAAAATTCAGGAATAGATAGCTCACTCACTGGATGGCTAGAGTCTTGGTTTGGGAAATGGAAGGGGATGATAATTTCCATTTTAACATCCCTAATTATAGTGACAGGAGTATTAATCGCAATAGGATGTTGCATAATTCCACGTGTACGAGGCCTTGTTTAACATCTCATTGAAACTGCCTTATCAAAGCAAATGCCTCTAAAGCCGCCATCATACACTGACGCAATGCTATTATTAGATGAGCAAAATCCAGAAGAAAGATGTGAAATCATGTTGTCTGAACTAGAGGCGTCTTACAAAACAACCTGAGATAATGCAAAAGCAACAGTAGGGTAAATAAAAGAAGGGGGAATTGTTAGAAATGAATGGTAGTGTTGATTTTGCATTCTAGTGTTAGAAATGTAGTGTTTGGTTTGGTTCACATATATATATTCTAGTGTTAGGAACATATAGTATATTTTAGTGTTAGGAATATAATTGTTTGTTTGAGAGATATCTACACATTCCAGTGACACCTGGAGTGGTTTATGGGCCAAGAAACTGAGGGACTTAATTGGGCTCCATCTGGGGGATCTGAACATGGAGAAGGATTTATGGCCCAAGATAAGGCCGAACAAAGCTACTTCTATGTTGCTCCTCAGGGCAGGATGACACCAGTAGATTGTTAATTGGGAAGACAGCCAAGGGGGCAAGAAAGGTCAAAATTTTACCTTAAAAGGTAAAAAGTAAACTGCTAGAATGGAATGTGTAAACAGGGGCGGGAAACTTATAGGATAATTTGAAGCGTCGGATAGGCTGTAAACCCTGGAGTACTCAGCCAGTGGGGAAACAGGGGAGGGAATTTTGCGTCGGGAATAGGGAATATAAACCGTTATTCACCTTGCTATAGGTGTGCCTACTTGCTTAGGTCACCCATTCTTGCAAGAATGTAAATAAACTGTGCTTCGCTGAAGGATCTGTGTGGGCCTGCTCATTGGCGCAACAAACGTTTCTCACACTTTCCAACAGCTCTATGTCTTTCCTGTGCTGAGGGCCCAGAATGGTACACAGTGCTCCAGGTGGGGTCCCATCTGAGCAGACCAGAGCGGCAGAATCCCCTCCCTGGCCTTGCTGGCCACACTTCTTTTGATGCAGCCCAGGACACAATGGGCTCTCTGGGCTTCAGTGCACACTGGTGGTTCCTGTTGAGCTTCTCATCTGCTACCACCCCCAAGTCCTTCTCCTCAGGACTCCTCTCTATCCATTCTCCCCCCAGCCTGTATTTGTGCCTGGGGTTGCGCCAACCCTGGTGCAGGACCTTGCA
This sequence comes from Apus apus, assembly GCF_020740795.1. Classification (NCBI taxonomy): domain Eukaryota; kingdom Metazoa; phylum Chordata; class Aves; order Apodiformes; family Apodidae; genus Apus; species Apus apus. The sequence goes on along the minus strand of NC_067312.1, from coordinate 43,400,561 downwards.
CTTGGCCTTGCTGAGGTTGGCACTGGCCCACCTCTCCAGCCTGTCAAGGTCCCTCTGGATGTCACCTCTAGGGTGTCAGCTGCTCCACACAGCTTGGTAGCATCAGCAAACTTGCTGAGGATATACTCAATCCCTCTGCCCATATCTCCAACAAAGATGTTAAACAGCACTGGTCCCAGTTTTGACCCCTGAGGGACACCAGTCATCACTTGCCTCCATTTGGACATTGAGCCATTGACCACAACTCTCTGGGTGCGGCCATCCAGCCAATTTCTTATCCACTGAGTGGTCCAACTGTCAAATCCGTATCTTGTCATTTTGGAGACCAGGATTTTGTGTGGGACAGTGTCAAATGCCTTGCATAAATCCAGGTAGATGACGTCAGTTGCTCTGCCACTATCCATTATCCATGCATGCATATGCACAAAGTCATGAACAGGACTACTACTAGGTTTTTAGCTTCCGGTACTTTATAAGAGAGAAATTTACAATTATTCCTGATATGGAAGTAACATTCCATAAAAGACATGTAAGTAATTTATCCTTTTTTTGTTTGGTTTTGTTTTGTTGTTTGAAAGGCCCTGAAAGAACTATAATTTGTTTCAAGCCTGCAAGCTATAAGCAGAAAGTTATCATTTCAGAGTGTATTCTTCTTTCATATTTTTAACTTTAAATCTCTATTGTAGCCATACAATTTCCTCTTGCTGGTTATCAGATAGATTCAAGTGGCAGAAAGAAAAGAGGGGGTAGGAGGGTGGGAATTAAGGCATGTACAAACCAGCAGAGGGGTTGTGCTGGTGCACATTTCCATACACTTACAGCTGTAGCAATTGGAGGATACTCTCCAGCTCTCAAAGGAAGTATTTATTCCTTTGCCAGCCTCATTTTTTGAAATAAAACTATTTGTACAAAAAGTAGTAGAGGTTTTAAACAAACAGTACCTATAGGAAATTTGTCTTCATGCACAAATATTGTAACAGAAACCTTCTCTTTGTCAGGGCAATGAACTTGCAGAAGCACTCTTCCTCGCTTTCCCCCTGCCTACAGCAGGTATTTCTGAGGACTATTGCACTACTTTTAATGCACCGATTACCTTTTGCATTTGTCAGATTCTGAGAAACCTGAGCTACAAGTAAGTTTAGCAGGCAGTACAGTCTCAGTGAATGAGCAGTGCAGGCAACCTTCTCCCTAGCCCTGACATTTCAAAGCTTCCTGTTTCTCCAATTAGTAATTGCTTTCAATATACACGGGTTTGGTGCAGCTTTCTGAAACCGTTGATACATAGCTCATACTACTTCCCACACATGTATGCAGACAGGGACCTACTTCTCTGAAGTTTTAGGACAAAGGAAAGGAATAAGTGGTAACAAGTGAAGAAAGGCCATTAAAAATGTCAGAAGGTTCCATCCTGGTTTAGGCCTAGGTGGCAACACAGAACCATGGAGCCAGTCTCTCACCCCTCTCCCCACTGTGGGATGGGGAGGAGAAAATCCAACTCATGGGTCGAGACAAGGACAGGGATGGTTCACTCATCGATTATGGTCACAGGCAAAACTGACAACTCAGGGGAAAAAAAATCAATTTACTTTGTCACCCACAAAATCAGACCAGAACAAAGAGAAAACAAAATCAGACCTTAAAAATAGCTTCCCTCCTTTCCGGTATCAAACTACTTTGCTCTTGATTTCTCTTCCCCTCCCCAACAGCGGCACAGGGGCATGTGGAGTCAGGTTTCTAGTCAGTTCATCACGTTGTTTTCTGCAGCTGCTTCCTCCTCAGTGGAAAGGACTCCTCACAGTCTTCCCCTGCTCCATCATGGGGACCCTCATATGGGAGTGGGTCCTAAATTAACCTCTCTGACCTGAGTCCCTCCCATGAGCTGCAGTTCTTGAGGAACAGACTGCTCCAGTGCAGGATGCCCACAGAGTCATGGCCTGCTTTGGGAACAGTCACTTCCTCTGGTGCGGGGTTCTCCACAGCTACAGGTCCACACCTGCTCCACCATGATACTTCATGGGCTGCAGGTCCACATTTGTCCCACCATGGTCCCTCACAGTCTGCAGGTCCACATCTGCCCAACAGCAGCCCCTCACAGGCTGCTCCACTGTGCTCCTCCATAGGTTGCAGGGGAACAGCTGCTGTCTCACCACAGGCTGCAGGGGAACCTCTGCTCAGACTCCTCCTCTCTCTTCTTCCTCACCCACCTTGATATATCTGCTCTGGCACTGCTCTCACCTCCCCCTCTTCTCTGCCCTTCAAGTCTTTTAACAGGTCCCATCACACCTTTTTCAGAAGCCCTTCAACATCACTGTTGCTGATGGGCTCAGCCTCCACCAGAGGCCAGGTCTGCATTTTGGAGCTTGGGGAGCTTTCAGCGTCTTCTCACAGGTGCTACCACTGTGGATCATTCCTTGCTATCAAAGCCTCATCACACAGACCCAACAAGTTCACTGAGGCAAACTCTCACCAGTACCCTAAGTATTTAATGTTAAACATGGCAAACAGCTTTTGCCTTGCAACAGAAGTCTGACATTGTATCTAAAGATTTTTTAATCTTTAATTTAAGACATTTTAATGCACTTCAGTAGATTAGTGCTGTCACTTTCTCATCTTCCACTCAAGTACAAAACAATTACAACATCAATTACAGTAAGCAAGGCAGCATCAGATTTTGTGGGACTAGATAAGTTGAGCTTATTGTCACCCAGTAAACAATAGCTGAGGTCCACATTAGCTGGTTCAAAAAGCCAGATGAACCACCTCTGTTGAAGCCTTCCTTGGCTTGTCCAGATGAGATCTTGTAAATGGGAAGAGTATATCAGCGCAAGCAGCACAGTTCTGCCTTAGCTTTCAGTTTCATAGCTTGCAAGCAACAAAATAGCAATAGTTTTGTATTCAATGTGTAACAGAACAGTATTTCTTTAGATTTCTTCTCTAGCCCTTTTATCATTACCCTATTATTAGCTACTTTAGACGACTTGAATTCTGTGTGTAGACCTGCATGTGTGAATGTGGGAGAGCACTCAAAGAAACTTAAAAATTAAGATAAATCACATTTTCATAGCTACTTGGATCACTCTAGAACAGAAGGGGAAATTAGGACATTTGGAGGATGCACTTACATAAGGTTTAGGCAGAAATCTATTAGTTCATGTAGCCCATCTTCTAGATATTCCAGTTCCCAGTAGCAGTGGAGTATATTGTATTATCAGTGCTCCGATTAATTCTCCTAAATGACCACTCTGCAGCTTAATACAGATCACATGTGCTGACTTCAACTTTTACCCTCTTCAGTGGTTGCTCATTTAAACAGCACTCACACAACTACACATATGCAAGTCTAAATTAGGCTATGACTGGTCTAAAGTGTTTTTTTCCTGACTAGACTCTTAAAAGCAGTTTGTTTATTTATTTATTTAAAATGTCACAGGAAGTCCATCTTCAGATAAAAAACAGAGCAGAAGTAAAAGCAATACCACCCAAGGTAGGCAGGAAAAGCAGCATGCTACTGGAGCTGGCAAGTGCTAACTGGCCCTGTTAAGATTTCACTCTAAAGATAAACACAGGGAGCTGCACCAGTAGACTGAAAAAGCAAACCTTCAAAAGAGTGCTCTAGTGAGAAATATGTGTACATGTAAAAATGTTTACCACAGCTACATGTGCTTTCAGATCACAGCATGTGGGAGAAAAATAATTAAAAACTGATAAATTGCCTGGAGTTTTCCTCTTGTCCCATCAATAGGCAGAGATCTGCCAGCACGGTTCTGTGTAACATGTAACACGAAGTGATGCCCAGCCAGGAGGGTCATGTTTCATCTTTATCTAGCAGCATACAGCACGAGATGGCTCTGTTCCTTTGACTTAATACATTTCTTATGTCACTTAAGGCACAGGAAAATCTAAACATAAGTGGAGCAACAAGGTAGTTGGGTTCCTGTATCATAATTTAAACATGCCATAATGCAGAAGAGTGTCCTAATTCTATAATCCTTAAACAATTGCAAAAAACCCCAACAATTTAAATACACCTAAGAAGTATGCTTCCCCAGCACAGATAACCACTCTTACTCACTTCTACACACAAGAAGCCTATGAAATACCATGACAGTATGTGCATGCACATGTCCATATGATGGCATATACACAACCTGTAATTGTCTTACTGCTGCAATCACAAAGTATTTAATTCCTACACTGTCACGGTTTGGGCTGAACTGACAAGAACCAGCAACATGGCTGCTCACTCACACTCCCCTCCCAGCTGTGGCACGGGGAGGACACAAGCCAACTAGACCCTCATGGATGGAGACAGAAAATTATCGTCACAGGCAAAACTGATTCAACTCAGGGAAAAAAATATCAATTAATTTATCACTAATCGGATGCAAACAGGACAAAACAAAAAAAGAACAGTGCTTAAATACTTTACCCCACCCCCTCCCTTCTTCCTGGGCCTAAATTCCTTTGTTTCCGCAGAGAAGGGGACAGGGGACGGGGTTCAAAGTCAGTTTCAAAGACTTGTTTTCTGCCACTCCTTCCTCCTCAGGGAGGATTCCTCACAGCCTTCCCTTGTATCCCTGCGGGGTCTCTCCCATGGGACAGTCTTTCATGAACCTCTCCAACATAAGTCTTCCCCATGGGGTGTAGTGCTTCAGGAGCAGATTGCTCCAGAGAAGATTCAAGGGCTGCTTCAGGAACACTTGCCTCCCCTGGTGTGGGGCCCTCCATGGCTGCAGACTCAAGTCCACAGGCTTCAGGTGTACATTTGCCCCACGTGCACTTTCATCAGGGGGTGCTCTGCTGTTCTCCTCCATGATTTGCACAACGACAGCCTGCCCTCTCGCCATGGACTGCAGGGGAACTTCTGCTCAGACATCTCCTCCCTCTTCTTTCTCACCAACTTCGGGATCTCCACTCTGGCAATGCTCTCACCTCTGCTCTCCACCTCAGCTCTTTTCCTCCCCCTCTGCTCTCAGATCTTATATCCTTTCTTCCATATGTTAATCACAGAGGTGCATGTATTGCCTCTTTAATATCTCGGCCTGGCCAGAGATTTGGAGCTGAGGGAGCTTTTCAGCTTCTTACAGGAGCTGCCCCTGGTGCCTCTCCCCTCTCTGCGAAACCCATGCCACAACCTAAACCAGCAGATATTGCTAAGGTTATCCTGCTATATACAGCAAGTATAAAAATAACCAAAAAGCTAAAAAGCTTTTATCTTTACAAACCTCAGGCACTTAGTATGTATCAAAGAGAATAACTACAAACTGAAAAAAGTTTATAGGGTCAGCTTGTAAGGAAAAAAATCAGAGTTGCAGTCAGTATGAAATAGCATTTTGCATGTCAACATTACATTTTTTTGCGGAAAGGAACACTCATTTTTCAAAACAGCATGAGACTGAAGGAGGGTAGAACATGGAGAAAAACTCTTGAGATGGTTTTTATCTCTACATCTCAGACTAAGCTGGTACACATGCACACATAGCTCATTAATAACTGTAACACCAGTACCTATACAGAGTTGTTTCATAAAGGATATCCTGTAATTCAGTCCTATTTTGGAAACACCTTCAGACTGCAGCTCGCTTCAGATACTGCACATGAATTATGAAGAATTGCTTCTCTTCCTTCTCCCCTAGCTAAGAGTCACTGCAAATGATCCCTAATATTCAGTTGAATTTGAGTATTTATTCTTTGGAAGATAATCAGTAACCACAGAAAAAAAAAACACAACAAAACTGATAAACTGTTTATCTCCACAAAGGCAAATCTATGAAAAATGTAACTGCAAACAATCATCACTAATTTTCATTTTGTGATAGATATTTGCTTATTAACTTTTTGATTGGAAGTGCAGATCAAGTTTCTTGTTTGGCAAATCTGTGACAGATACATCCACTCTGAGTGATCAGTGCTTTGGTTCAGGCATTCCCAATACGAGGTATGACTGAAGCCAGCCCTGCTGCGTGATCCATGAGAGCTGTGCTAGGATGTATCTCCTCAGGGACTAAGGAATCTAGGCCATGTCTTATCAGGAACTAACAGTACCAGCCTGAGCTGAGACTAAACAAAACTAACACTGCTACACCTGCCCGTACAACTCAGAAGAACACTGTGTGAGACAATATCAAAAGCTTTGCTAAAATCCAAAATCCCACATCTGCTGGCTTTCCATGGTCAACTAGATGGGTGACGCTGTCATAAAAGGAAACTAAGTTTCTTAAGCAGGACTTTCCCCTTGTGAACCCATGCTGGCTATTATCAATGACTGCATTGTCTCTCAAGTGTTTTTCAGTAACTCCCAGAATAACCCTCTCCACAATTTACGAGCCACTGCAGTTAAACTGACAGGGCTGTAACTACCAGGGTCCTTCCTTTTAGCCCTTCTTGAAATTTGGGTTAAATCACTGCTTAATTACCATTCAATTATTGCTTAATTGATTACCCTTTATTTTTAATTCAGTCATAGATTAATTGTAATTTGATAATTGCTTAATCATTAATAAAACCCTTTTAGTTAACCCCATAATGATTACTTCTCTTAATTCACCTGCAATATGCCTTCTTATACACTAGACAGCATGAACAACTTTACCAAATAAATTTTAAGTTAATAAAATTTAAAGAATCAGAGAAATGTGCAACTTTAAAACCAAAAGACATTATGCTGTAATGTATGTAGAAAAATAGCCAAGCATACATATGGTCAGCTTAAAATAAAATTACATGGTGCACAAGACAAATCTTGAACACTGAAATGCAATTTCAATGGAGATACCAGAATTACTGACCTAGTTAAAAAACAGTGCTGTACAAAAAAAGGGAATTTCAAAATGTTCCAGAAACATTTTAACAAAGCACATATTCTCAGCAGAAGTTACTGCTTTCTGAAGCTTGAAAGCACAGGAAGCTAAATTATCTCCTCAGAAGTTAACTGCCTGTCTTGCCATGAAAACTAAATTGTGTTCCCTGTGTACCCATAGAAAGTTCAAGGCCATTACTGTTAAAAATGCCCATTTGTAAAATGCCCATCTGTAAAATGCCTTGTAGGTCAAATCTCAGTGGTGGTTAAGTCACCTCTAGTTTTACTGCCAATGTAAAACCACTGTAAATCTCCCCAGAAACGCCCATGTATACAATGACATTTACAGGTATTCAGTGAGCAAAAAATCTAGAATAAAGGCATGTCAAGAGTTAAGAGTTATTTTTCCAACAAGTTTTAAAATAAGTTGTTTATACCTGTAAAAGCTGAACAGGTTTTTTTCAGGTCCCCAAACTGAAAGCTGCTGACAAAACCATAAGCAACTTGCGATGCTTGTCTACTAAACATGAAAGGAACTTTATGTATCTTGTATTCTTAGTCAGAGGCTCTTTATAAGGAAGTAAACAGGCAATGTGAAAAGTGTACTCTGACAGCAAATAACCACAGGATTACACTATTTGAACTCCACAATGAACTTCTACTTACATTAAGTACAGCTATTCAAAACTGTTTTCTCATGTGATAGACCCCTGTAGAATCTAGTTAGAAACTTTACTTCCGTACATACTCTTGAAATTAAAACAGGCATATCACAGATCGGATCTGATTTTCTGGGTGCAAATTTTGGCTGCCAACAATGTAAAGAACATTAATAAATTTCAGAGATTATCCTATGCCACAAACTGTCCAACCTTATCTAAAAGCCTATTAACAGAATGTGTTTTAAAATGCTCCACAACATAAAAACTGGTTTTCTAAATTCTGAGGTGTTTTGGCTGTTTTCAAAGAAAAACCTCCTCAATTTCCAAAAGTCATTAAAAAACCACTCCTGTGGAATGAGTTGTGATAAATAGAAACGTTTTTCAAACTAAAGACCTTTCTGTTCTTTGTGAGGCAAAACTAATATTTTTTTACATATTACACTAATATGCAAGAGAGGCCTGAGACATTACACCCGGCCACTTACAGTTTCTTCCTCAGGACACAGACTAACTTTTCAGGATATGTCTGGATCCAGTGGATGGTCTCTTGCCTGCTCTCATGATACCCACATTCTTAGTTATGCCTATTTTGCCATTAGTTTGAAAGTTTTCTGTGAAATAGAAGCATTTGGTTTAAGACTTGGGCTATGTGCCAGCAGCAGCTGACAGCAAGATGAGCAGGTAAACTGGCACAGTTTGGAGCAGCTTCTTGGCCAAGACCCCATGAAGGCTGATGGGCGCAGCCACCTGGTATCCAGCTTGCTGCAGGCAGACCAGCCTCACACAGGGAGCAAGCCCTGAGGGCAGGGAAAACCACTCATCTCCTGTGACAGCCCCAGGGACAGTCCCATTGTTGTGATGGATACTAATATTACTAAGGTTTTATTTTTCTCCCCAATAAAAAAAACCTGATTCACCTGCAACATAATTGCTCATTTATTCTGACTGCAAACATACTTGAGTTGGCTTTGGAAGTACTCATCAGCTGCTGTTAATTCTTTTCCTTAAAAACGCTGCTTGTTTTTTTTTTCTCCTAAGCATACTTCGAGCTAGAAGCACTCTTGCTATTCATTTCCAATTACATTCTAGACTAAGTGCTCATGTCACACAAGAAAAGCTGTATTTACTAGAGGCAGAACTACTGCATGACATTTGCAAAGCAGAGTCATGCCAGCTATTCAATATGACCTAGTTGAAAATTAATGAGAACAGTATTTTTTTTTTCCTCCTTAAAGCACAATCTTAGGGGGAACAAAAACACACACACCCCCCACCAAGAAAAAAAAAAGGAGACCAAAAGACATTAAGAATCATATGAAAGAATTCAGGCCCCAATCTCAATCTAACCAGGGAAATCAGAAAGAGAAGGTACATACTGCTACTTCTTCCCAAAATCTCATTGCTGCAGCTTTCAGTGCTGCACATGCAAGAACACTGCAGCATGAAAAACAAGCTATCCTAAAGCAAAGAGCACACACAGTTGTAAATCTGCTCTGCAGGAGCAAAAGATTCAAATAGCGTGGTATTTATTGCTCAATTTACCTTCACAGTCACTGGTTTAATTGTTAACCTTCTTTTTGGTAGAAAATTGGTTTTATACACTTAAACACAATTCAAAGCAAAGCTAGCTATCTGCTTTGTAATTTAATGCAGTTTGAAAAACAGTACTTTATGTCATACCACCAGGTGTTCAGAAATAGATGTTGTGAATACATAGTCAAAAACAGTGCTTGTTCTATCTGGACTAGGATCTGTTTTCACTGAACACCAATTAACAAGCTGCCCAGCTCTTCTTATCAGCCTTGGTTCCCAAGACTGACCAGAGAGCTCTATTCTGGATTAGCAAGTAGCTATCACACCACCACAAAACCTTCCCAAAAATCCTTATCTCCCACAGAAATTCTCAAAAAAGCCACACCACAACCCTCCCCAGCCCCAAATGTGGGTACTTCATTCTTTGGCTCAAAGCTAGACAGCATTTATTGCTTACTTCCTGTAAGTTTCAGTTACAGTTACGTTCTTATACTGACTTCTGCATTTGAAAGTCCCTTATCTGTTAATTATATTAAAACCAAACTACCTTATTAACAAATAAATCAGACAACCTGTTCTGCAAAGAAAAGAAAAAAAAAGGGCAACCAAGAACATGCCAGATATGAAATTAGATTGGCTATTTATCAAACACTGTGTCTACAGAAGGAAGAGGCTGGTGCTCATTTGTCAGAGAGAGGATTTCATGCATAATCACCATGTTGCACTTAATCCACTTTGTGTGGACAACTCAGGAGGTGCCGAGCATGGCTGTATGTGAGGAAGCCAACTTTCACAGGCAGAGTGCTGGTACTGATGCCAGACATGTTTTGAGCAGACTGTACACATTAAGCTACCACAATTTCTGCGTACAGATATGACCTAGACTCACCTAACCTCAGAGAACAGCCCCTTGCCAAATCATGGAACCATTTGGGTTGGAAAAAACCTTTAAGATAATCAAGTCTTTTCCCTCCTCTCACAAGCTCTGTTCCTCAATCCCCTCCATGAGCATCTGTATGGAAAAGGGGATTGATTTTTGTGCAGCTGATAGATAGTTCTAACTTTGTTTTTAATGTACAGCCTACAATGCAGTGTAGTGCTGTCTTGCATGAAGGAATCAAAGCTGCCCCATGTCAAAACTAAATTAGCTATTTCCAGGCTATTTTAAAAACAAACAAACAAACAAATCCAGACTTAATAAAATTGGGGGGGGGGGGGGGGGGGGGGGAGAGGGAGGAGTTTGCTTATTGTTTTTTGTTGTTGTTGTCTTTTTGTTTGGTTTTGTGTTTCTTATTCTAGGAACTTCCTGCATGGAATGTGTTCATGGTACAGTGCTTTTATAAAGTATTTACTGATTTTTCAGTAACTAGTACGTCAAAAGAACCTCAAAGCACTCAGCCAACTCAGACACTTTTGTATGATGCTTCTTATTTCAATTTCATGGGAAAATTCTATTGCCCTGAGGAGAAACAGGTGTTTTTGCTGAACATAGACAAGAATTTCTTATTTAGTTGATACTAACTAGAAAGCCCCCTACATATTACATATGGCATGTAGCCATAGGACAAGGAGTAATGGCTTTAAACTGGAAGAGGGTAGGTTTAGATTTGACACTAGGAGTAAATTATTTCCTGTGAGCGTTGCCCAGAGATGTTGTGGGTGGCCCATCCCTATAAGTGTTCAAGGCCAGGTTGGATGGAGCTTGAGCAACCTGATCTAGCGGGAGGTGTCCCTGCCCATGCAGGGGGGTCAGAACTAGATGATCTTAAAGGTCCCTTCTAACCCAAACCATTCTATGGTTCTGTATTGAGTCAATACTTTTAATCACCAAAAGCAATTAAGACACCAGTGTGTTTTGACCAATGAATGAAAAATCTAAGTTACAAAGAATAAGCATGAGATAAACTAATTTAGCTTATTTATCAAACATGGCAGGTTTTTATTTGCATAGTCACACTTTCAGATGATAGATGAAAGCATAAAACATTATTTAGGAAAACTTGTATTATGCCCAAAAGCATAAATGACATCACCGATACAACTGGGTAATTACTCTTTTGAAGATATGTCTGCAAATCAGCACTTCTCTACTCTGACCCTCAGCCTCCAGGTCCCATTCCTACTCTAACAGAGATTTACAGCCTCAGTAGGAAAGTGGTTAAAGTTTCAGCACGTGTTATTTAGCATTACTTAAAAAAACAAGCAAACAACAAAATCCCCACACACAAGCAAAGACATTCTCAGATGAATGAGCACGCCTTTGCCATTCTGTTTTTCTTAGTGATGCTGTAGGAAAGAAATCAAAAGGTCTTTAATGTATGTTCAAGAATTGCATTACCCAAAAAAAAATTAAAATTTATCCAGTAACCATTTAAAGACTAGGCAAAAACTTTGAGAACCAGTATTAAGTAGGTAAATGAACTACAGTTTTATTCCTGAACTTAATATACTCCCAGCATTCTAACACAGGCATAACTCTAACTTGGGCCACACTGACTTAATTGATATATTTTATTAAGTCAGTTTTCTCAAAGGATAGTCATAGCAAAAGTTGGTAGTTACAAAAATACTGTAAAAAAATATCATGCGTACATATAACTACCTTTGAGTATAATTCACTATTGTATTTCTAACTATTTAATGGGAATTAGTTTCACTGTTAAAGAAAAGACTAAAAGAAAAGTTAAAGAGGCTTATAGCAGGCATAAGCTTTGCCAGGAGCATTCTAACTTAGAGGAAGTCTCCTGACCTCTTTCACTTTACATGTGTGGGGACACTGAGGCATAATTACAATATTATTTTAGAACACAAGATAGTTAAGGACATTCTTACACGACTTAGTTCTAAGAACAAACATTTTCACCAATTTACAGATTTCAATATGTCTTCTCACAAATCTAGGAAATCCAAAGTGCTCCGGGACGCTAGAGACACAGAATAACCATTTGCCCTGCAAAACTGGCCAACAAATGTTTATTAGTTTTGATAATTCTGTATGTTAATCTTTTAAATTTTTAGGACCACTCGTTGGAAAGAACAAAATAAAAATATGGTATCTTTTCACATAAAGCAACAGGTAAGTTTCTCAGAAGAACTTTTTCTGAACTCTTTTTCACAAAACCCTGAAGTTGCCATAAGTGGTCTGCATACATTGCTGATAACTTTAGTATGTGATGAATTTTAGAAAACCTCTACCCATCTGTCTTGGTATATGCTTTCATTGCATTCAAAAAAATGAAATGCATTTCATTGCATTCAAAGATCATCTAGTTCCCAACCCCCACCATGGGCAGGGACACCTCCCACTAGATCAGGTTGCTCAAAGCCCCATCCAAACGGGCATTGCACACTTCCCAGGAGGGGGCACCCACAGCTTCTCAGGGCAACCTGTTCTAGTGTCTCACCACCCTTACAGAAAAAAATTCTTACTAATAACTAATCTAAATCTCCCCTCTTTCATTTTAAAACAATTACACACACACACAAAAATTACAACTTTTTTTTAAGGAGAGTTTTTCAGTTATTCAATTTTGCTCTTTAGAACAAACATAAAAAGTGGTCTGTTGCAAGGCTGTCCGTAATACAACATGTTGGTTCTCAACTAACATCACTTGAGAAAAGGCTAGTTTTAATCCTTCTTTAGGTGGGAAAGACTGACTGTAGTTAAGCTGTTATTAATATATTGCAGCTGCTGCTGTATCCACAGATACTACTTCTCTATTAGATACTCGAAGTTATAGTATCCACGTGGGGAGGTGGTGTATAATAACTATCATATTTCATGTACTTTTAGTAGTTTCATTTTCTGTATGTCAACCTTGTCTTCTGGATTTATAAAACTGTGCAGCATACTCAGCAGCTCTTTGACAAAATATAATTGTATGACCTTCTTAAGAATTCCTAATTGTTAAAGCAAGTCTTTATTAATATATCACATTTGCTGCACTTACCAATGTTTACTCGCCAGGTAGATGCCAAAGATAATCCCAAAAACATGAAAGAAAATAAGATTTGCCTTCTTTGCTTCAATTAGGCAACAGTGCAGGACACTATAACTGTGCCAAACAGCACTGCACTTCTTAATGTTTATTAATACACAAATTTTGATAAATCACTAGAACTTAATATTTGGAATAGATTTTCATAATACATAACAGGATTTTAAACTGCTTAATGTTTTTCTCAAGATACATACATTACACTTAAGGCACGAGAGTAAAAAATAAGGCAAAAACTTTGCAGATGAGACAAGTTATACAAGAAAAATAAGCTAAAGAAACATAAATTACAGTTGGGAAAGAAAGTTTACTTACTAATGCTGACCTACAGAAGTTAAATGGAGAAACATCATCCTGTTTACTGATGCATGTATTTTCTAGTACATCATTTCTTTGCATCATTGTTCTTTGCAAAGCCCTGTTAAGTTGAAAGTAGATTTTTAATCAGTGCAAACAACAAATAAATATATAATGAAGTCATTAGTTTAATTGTGGCCACAAAGATTCCTCTACTGCTTTGCATTTAGCCAAACTGTCCATTTTCTTTTGTTTGTTTGTTTTTTAAACTAATGGTGAAAAAAAAAGTGAAGTTTGAAAGCTTGTCGTGTAAATACATGCCAGCTACAGTGAAGACGGCCTGCTTCAGAATTCCTAGATACAAACATAAAGGGTGATAAAAGGACCGACAGCTCTTCCAGTCTGAAAAGGCCTGTACAAGGCTGTTACCCAACATTCTATGCAAAGATGCATTAATGTCTCATAAATGCTTGTACACCAGTGCACACAGTATGGGGAATAAGCTGCAGCTGGATATGTGCATAAGGTCACAGTGCTATGATATCATTGATCTCCCTTTTTCAAACATTTTCTCAACTTCATCAATCTTTTAAAAGGCAAGATACAGGAAACAGTACAAATAAGCATCTGGAAGGTGCGTGTATGTGTGGGGGGAGATCACACATTACTTGCATTTTACTATGATTTTCATTATGCAGGACATAATTTTCCCTACTTCACAATCTACCCACCTTGACATTTTTGCAATGTATTCTATATGGTTTTTAAAAAACAAGTTTTTCAGCCTTTTCTCTGTATCTAGCTTCTATAGGATGACCTACCTGGTACAGCTCATATCTTAAAGAAATAAAGATACTGCAGTGAAAGAAGGAACCAGGGATTTAGGAAAACTGAACCCCAAACTAGTAAACATCTTCCTTCTTAATGTTTCCCTCTTGCACTATTACTTTGCTAAGGTTGAAACTGATCTTAGCTACAGTTTTATGCACCTATCAGCTTTCTGCCAATTATTTCAAACAAACAAAGCAAAGTGTGCCCAGCTGACAGATACACTTCTTTATGCTACCTCTACTCTTTGCAGTATTGCACTGCAAAGAAAGCATGTTGCATCCAGAGGGCAGTGGGGAGAGGAGCCAAATGTTAGAAAATAAAATGGAAAGAACAAGCCAAGCAAACCTTTTGTGCTAACTAACTCCACCTCTTCCATACAGTGAAGGTGAAAAACAGCCATTCAAAGTGACTTGAACTAGGTGCTTCTTGCTAGAAAGTCATTTTACACTTATGTTCACAGAAGTTTTGTTTAAAGAGAAGGCCATGTTTCCTTCTCCTGCCCTGAGTTGTTCAGGTCTACACATTAGCCTTCAGACTTTGTCCCTACCTACTCCTTGCTTTCTCATCTGTTCCTCAAGAATAGCAATACTCTCCTCCATGTACCCATATGACAAGGAAAAAAAATTCACTAAATATTGGATTTTGCTATGGTCAAAATACAATCTACTTACAGCAGATGTTACCTGCATGCAATGCAATCTTATTGTAAGACAGCAGAGTAATAAAGCTACATTCTTTTTCCCATTGTGGGCACTTCAATTCTGCTATCACATTACCTGACACATTTGCTTATCCACACTGAATTTTCAAGTACAAAGACTTCACTCTGGAGAATTTGTGTGGGAGGGAGGAAAGGGAAAGTGAATAAATGCGATTATAGACTCACAGAATACCTTGAAGACCATTAAGTCCAACGGTTACCTAGCACATTGCCAAGTCCATCACTAAACCATGTCTGTCACAGTTTGACTCAGCATTGGCAATTAAACCAATGACAACAATGCTCTTGATCCTCTCCCCTTCCCAGCCAGGTAGGGAAGAGAGCATAAGGAGAGAGACGTTCCTGACTGCAAAAGTAGCTTTAGTTAAATACTGATGATAAAAGAAAACATGTACAAATATATACAAGTATGTGCAGGAATGTGCAAACCCCTACTGTCTTCCTCCACTGCCAGCAACTCCCACAGCATCGCCTGAGTTCTGAGCAGTTCTGAAATGTCCTGGACCACCTTCAGAGACAGTGACAGAGCAAAAGAGGAGCTGAAGATAGAGTTATGAGGTTCAGGAACACACAGGTCTAGGGATCAACAGTGATGGATAGATTGCATCCTCCCTGGACACTGACCATGAACGGAAGAAAAGCAAAAAGGGAAGAAGGAGGGCTTGACTTCTGTGATCCCTGAATTTATACTGAGAGCTACGCAGACATATGGAATGGAATACCTTGGTTTGCCAACTTTGCTGTCTGTCTAGTCCACTCCTCCTTACAGGAGGGTTGTAGACATGACTGATCTGCTCCTTTAATGTCCAAAGCAGCAGATTCAACAAGTACAGCAAAGTGTCCTTGGTCTCTCAGCACTAACTATAAACATCCAGGCGTTATCGGTTCACTAGCTGGAAAACTTGTGTGCTGCTTAGAAGAGAGTTCACTGAAGAAAAAAACATAATCAGTAAAAAGAGAATTGGGTTCATCTTAGCTCAAACCAGGGCAAATGTCCCTGAGCACCACATGTACACATCTTTTAAATATCCCCAGGGATGGTGACTCAACCACTTTCCTGGACAGCCTGTTCCAGTGTCTGACAACCCTTTCAGTAAAGAAATCTTTCCTAATATCCACTCTACACTTCCCCTGGCAAAACTTGAGGCCATTTCCTGTTTTATCACTTGTAACTTAGGAGAAGTTATTATGTGCAAGAAAACACCTTTGAAAACGGTATCAGCAATCGTGGCATGGATCAGACATACTGTCTCCGAGCAATCTCTCCTATATTATTTTAGCTACCTGCTTGCACACAAGGAAGGAAGGGAAATAAATCACACACACAAAATACTGCCCTCTTCTTTCCAGCCTTCTGACCTAAACAAAACCTCTAATGAAAGCCTGAAAAATAAACAGTGGTTTGACCATGGTATTTCTCATGCCAAAATCACTAGACATACAGTAGTTCTGCTGATAAGCTTGAAAGGTCCTGAAAAACCAAGTGTAATACTTGTGCTTCCTCACTATTAAAATAATGCTGCTGCCACACAGAGTAAGATCTTATATCTATAAATCAATATAGTGTTTCTCACACCCATCAAAACCATTTGCCCCCTTAAAACAGAAAAATACAAGCTTCTTTACTTAATAACAAATACAGGAGTGTTCCAGACAGCCAGTGCAATAGGCAATCTTTTTGTAACACACGTGACAAAGCCATAAGGAAAATGGCAGCAGCAACCACTGCAGCTCTTCACATCAGGAAAGACTGTCAGGGTTCTGTAAACTATGCTGATGAAGCCTGCAGAACAAGCCACAGACAATGAAGTGATTTAATTACAAGGCTTAGCTCATGATTGCTTTAACATAAGATGCTTCCAAGTGTAGGCTTGAAAGAAGAACACCGTGCCAACTCCGCCTACTCTGTTCTCCGCTGTCTCTTGCCTTATTCTACTCTTTTGACAGGTAAACTTGGTTAATCAGTTATTTATCATGGTGAATACTTAGTTCCCTAGACCACAAGGTAAACACATACTAGCTATTCAGAACGATGATCCTTGCTCCAAGTGCGGTTATGAAGAAGCATGACAGACTAAAATTTCCTAACATATAAACCCACAACCTTTTCTGATACTGCCAGGATCAGGAAAACCTATGGATACCGGTACAGACTCCCCTTTAAATGAGACTATGCTTGGGTTTTAAACACGGTGAAACTTTATCTGATGCCAGTGTCGTGGTTTTTTGGCCGCTCACTCAACTCCCCGCCCTCCGCGCTTCCTCTCCCACCCCAGGGATGGGGAGGACAAAGTCGAGACAAGGGGACAAGGTGCAAGGAGGGTTCGCTCACCATTAATAGTCACAGGCAAAACTGACTCAACTCGGGGAAAAAATAGCAATTAATTTATCACTAATTGGATGTAAACAGGACAAAACCAAAAAAGAACAGTGCTTAAATACGTTACCCCACCCCTCCCTTCTTCCCGGGCCCAAATCACCTTGTTCCCGGTTTCTCTCCCTCCTTCTCCCCAGCCGCACAGGAGGACAGGGGATGGGGTTTAGAGTCAGTTCACAGGCTGGTGGTTCCTGCTGCTCCTTCCTTAAAGTCCTCCCGTTTCCCCACCGGGTCTCTCCCATGGTAGAGAATCCCCCACGAACCTCTCCTTCATGAGTCTTTCCCACGAGTCAGGGGGCTGCCTCGGGAACAGCCACCTCCCCTGGCGCAGGCTCCCCTACCGCTGCAGATCCAAGTCCACGGGCAGCAACTCCACCTTCACCTCTCCTGGCGCCTTCAGGGAATGTTCCACCACATTTGCCATGAGTTCAGGGGGACAGCCTGCCATCTCGCCCTGGGCTGCAGGGAAACTTTTGCTTGGGCACCTTCTTCCCCACCAGTCTCAGGATCTTGACCCCAGCAATGCCTTTCACCTCTCCAGCACAGCTCTTTCTCCCCTTACTCTCTGCTCAGGACTTACATCAGTTCTTTCATATGTTAATCACAGAGGCGCATCTATTGTCTTTCTAACGACCCGGCCTTGGCTACCTGAGCTGGGGGAGCTTTTAGTAGCTTCTTAGAGGAGCCACGCCTGGGTCCACGGTACCGAAATCGTGCCAGAATCAAACCAGCACAGCCAGGATCCCAGCAATTCGGGAATTAAAGCACCATGTAGGACAACCGCTTCATTTTCTCCTAATAGCTGCTGTGGCAAATGACCAAGAATCAGGAATTAAACAGACAAGCTTTGCAAAGATAAAAATAGCCCAGATCAGCACACTTTCATTTACAGAAGATGTAAAATTACTTTTTTTTTACTTTGAAAGAAGATGAAGACTAAGATTCTCTTCAGTCCTATCGAGACTTTTGCCCTTTCCTCAGTTTCCTTGAACTCCTAAGGACTTTTGCAGCCACTTTTGACGAACAGATTTTAACAGCTTTGCACTATATACAATTTATAAGTATTTTCATACCAACCTTTACAAACTTCGTGGTGAGCATTCTTTCACCACTCTACAGGACTGCAAACTCCATTATCACTGAAAATTTAAGCTGTAAAATTCAGTGAAAACTCCTCTGTTCAAGGTAAAAAAAGAGAGATCTTTTCTGCCTTCAAATTTTTCTTCGTTCTGTTTGAGTTTTGGGGTGTTTGCTTTCGTTTTCTTAAAGGTATTAAATAAGTTCATAGTATTTCATTTGTGTAATCCTTTCCAGTGAAAGGTCTGGTGATGAGTCAGTAGGATTTTGCTGGAGGATACAATCAAGTCTGCATATAGAACTGACTTAAGGAAATCAACTCAAATGAAAAGCAAGCAGCAACTACCTTTGACTAAATTATCAAATAATTGTACAGTGACAATTCAGTTTACCACACAAATTTCCTTATTCTGAATGAGATTCTGTCTCCTCCAATGCCACACAACTGCTTTTTCTCTTCTGTGTGTGGGTGGGGACTGCTTTCTCGAATCTTCTGTCAAAGATGTCCTGTGTATATTTGGAAGCAAAAAAAACCAAAGCCACACACTAATTCCTTTGCCTGCAATAACAATTTTTATCTGCAAGTTAAAATTAGACTAAGACATGCATTTAGAGTAAAGTTACACTTGCTTTTTAACCTGTTTTTCCATTATGGTTGCTCTTACTCAACTAAAGCAAAGGGCTTTTAAATGGTGTGTCAGGCTCTTCAAATTTGTAACTTTGCTTTCACTATCAACTTCTACGAAGAGCACAAGATAACAGTGGTTAAATCTAGCATGTAAGTACAGCCTCAAACCCTAACCCAGCCTAAAACATTTTCCTAAATTTTCCTATCTCTCACAAAAACACAGAGAATTCTACAATTTGAGACTCCGGGTGTCAATACTTGGAGACACAAAGTCTCAAAATATGTTGTAGTTTGAACACAGAACAAGTGAGGAAAAAAGCAAAATAAAGGGGGGAGGGGGAGGGGAGGGAAGCCAGGAAACTCCAGGAAACTACGAACTCATCCAGTCTACAATAAAACTCCAGTAAACCTTGCTTGAACAGTTTTAGATTATGTTGTTCTAGCTTTCCATCCAACTTCTGCACTGGACTGTATTGCAGCAGTCGGCAGACGGGAATGTGCTGCTGACTTGTGGTTGCACATTGGCCTGATCAGAGAACATCCAGGAATCATCACATCTGCTATTCTGTTTGCTCTGGACTCTGACTCACTGCCAGCTTGTAACACACACGTAAGAAAGTGAAAGAGGGAAAAAAAAAATATGCATCTATCTTGCAGAAAAGGGCTACTACGTTTGTCAAAACAGAAAACAGAAATAAAATAACCAAAATTTACAGGTCACCATTCTTCATTACAATAGCTAGATGAGCAGGGTGCAGTAACAGTGCCATCACTGGCAAGGTGAACTTGCTTCCTAAGTGGATTAGATCTCCCCTTTTTCTCGCTAAAAGAAGGGGTGATGGCTCATGTGCAAGGCTCAGCATGAAGATTAGATATGGCTTTGATCCTCTCATTGGGGACCATAGTTACTTCCCAGAAGCCTCCTTTGTCCACCACTCAGCTACAGATCATTTGGTTTAAGGTATTCATTATTCACTCTCTCCCCCAAACAAATACCCACTCTCTCCCAGACATGCAGCAAGAGTTGTGCCTATGAATCACCATCCACATCTGGGTAATTAATGAAATGTATTGTATTCACATCAGCAGCGTTATCCCAATTCATTCACAGGACTGCCCATACAAATAGATCAGATTGCCATCTTACAGATGAAACATTTAACATTTATTTCATCCATCACAATAAGCATAACCGCTTTAGAAACACCAATGCAAATCTTGTAAATAGTCTCAGGAATATATATATATATATATAAAGAATAAATTAGGTTGCTGAACCACTGCTTTTTTAATTATTATAGGCATCTATACTACAAAAATCAGCCCCAACTTAATTCCTTCATGCTTTCTAACTGGTGACAATGACTTGTGTACTGTATCACACAGCACTGTGAACTCTCCAAGAAACACACTATCAAGTTAAGACTTTAAAACAACAACAACACAACCCACAAGCAAATATTTTTACTACTTCTTATGAGAACACACTTACAGTATTATATTCAATATGAGAAGCCCAAAACAAGATACAGGTAAAAGCAGAACAACACAGGAAAGTGTTACGTTTCTCTATGTATTAAAAAACACGAAGACTTCACTCTAAGGGTTAACATTTAAAAACATCCCTAGGAACAATAACAGGCACACGGGTTCTTCTAAATACTATGCTACTGGTTTAATTTGCTCATTTTGTAATGCGGGCTGGGAAGCTGCCCTCATTCTGCTCTCATTCGTTTCTCCAGCCCGTTGTTGCCAGGGCTGCCGCTGCACGGCCCATTACGTCTTTGGAGGCGGGCACAAAGGGTTTCATTATCTGCTCCTCCGAGCAGGCACAGCACCGCCAGAATAAAGCGTTCCCCCGTTATCCTCACCAGAAAGTAGGCAGGCTACACAGCCACTTAGCACTGACCACTTACAAAGAGCTGAAGCAGGCAGCCGGTGACCTCCCTGACTGCCTGCTACCACCACAGGCTGCTCCCCTCTGGGTAAGGGTCTTCAGAAGTTTCTCCTTGATAATCCAGTCCTTTAGTCACGACTTGATGGGAAGTTCACACTGCAGTTCGACTTAAGAACTAGTGAGATGAGATTTGTTTTTTTAAAAACCAGTAAGAACAAGTCTCTTAATATTTCTCATTTTCCAAAAAGAGTTGTGTTTTCAAGTCGCCCTTTTTCAGGACACAGAGACTGAAGACACTGAGGGGAAAAGGGCACAGCCACCAAATCAGCACCATGCTGTGGTCTACAGTGGTGTTCATTCATACTGAACTGCCTTCCCAGGGCTCAATTTAAATCTTCATTGGTCTTTACAGCTGGATTTATTCTGTGATCACGTTTACACATTTGTGTGACTTGTGAAGGTGGGAGTGGAACATCTCCCTTATGAGGAAAGGCTGAGGGAGCTGGGTCTCTTTAGCTTGGAGGAGACTGAGGGGTGACCTCATCAATGTTTACAAATATGTTAAGGGTGACTGTCTGGAGGATGGAGCCAGGTGTTTTTCAGTGATGTCTAGTGATAGGACAAGGGGCAATGGATGCAAACTGGAACACAGGAGGTTCCACGTAAACATCAGAAAAATCTTTACTGTAAGAGCGACAGAGCACTGGAACAGGCTGCCCAGAGAGGCTGTGGAGTCTCCTTTGCTGGAGACATTCAAAACCCGTCTGGATGTGTTCCTGTGTGATGTGCTCTAGGTGATCCTGCTCTGGCAGGGGGGTTGGACTAGATGATCTTTCAAAGTCCCTCCCAACCCCCAAGATTCTGTGATTCTGTGATCCTGGCAAGGTTATGCACTCTAGTGCACTCCCAAAGAGTCAGTGGATTATAACTTCCAGACACAGTCTGAAATTAGAAGGCTGAGAACTGTCCCATGAGCTGACACTCATGATCTAATACTGGAAAGACCACAGATACAAGTATTGTATTTCAACTCTGTGTCAGTGTAGGACATATGCAGACAGTCTTGTCTATTTCCTGGTAACCTTTCAGAAAAAGGTCACATCTTCTCTAATATATTTCCTCTTGGTACTTCTGCTGAGGTCTTTGAGCCACCTGTGGTGATTTCTGAATTGGCACGAAGGAGGGTAGAGATCAACAACCTTAATTTCTTCAAGGGAAGTTCCTATTTTGAAAAAAGCAACACATCTTAAGTTAGCTGTCTCAGTTTTGTGTAAAGCATTTAATAACCAGCTGAGGGGGTGCATGGAAATGGTCAGGTGTTTAAATAAAGAGGTCCTGAAGGTTACAACTGGTATTATTTGAGTACCATCATGGTCACTTACCGAAAGTTCCTTGTTCTAATCCAGCATTGCAATGCATTAGCCTACAATTGTGGGCTTTCTTCCATGTGATTATCTCAAAAATTTGAAGGAGTGTGTTGGGTTGGTGTGGCACAGTTTTGGTAGCAGAGGAGGGGCCCCAGGGGCAGCTCTTGGGAGAAGGTGCAGAAAGCTCTCCCGGTGCCACCTCTGGCTAAAGCCAATCCCATCAGAGACAATGGGGCCTCTACAACTAACATGTTCAAGAAGGGGAAACAATTGCTGTAAAATCTCAGGGCAGGGAAGAGGGGCAGGTGAAAGCAACACAACTGCAATTCTTGAATATGCAATGTAATGAATAATGCTGTATTTGCCAAGAGAGATTGAATCTGCTTTCTGTCATTACCATATCAATTTTTGAACATTTCAAATTAACTAGTATGTGTGTATATTACCTTTATAGACACCTCAATCATTCTGATTGACTAAGTAAGATGTTCACAAAGCTATTGCCCTCAGCTTTAGGGTAAGACTTCAAAACAAATGTTGATTTATTTGCTTTATAATAGACTTGATATCCCAGACAGCTGCAAAATTTCAACAACACTAATAACATCTGTAATAATAGTCAATGCACACTGGTTAGCAATTTTCACTCAGTAATTCTATACTGGTACTTTGATGAGGAAAGAGACAAAGTTTTTGGCATTTTTGCAGAAGTTCTGAAATCAACAGTCTAAAATACTTTATTCCACTTCTTCATGAATATCTTATTTTACCATGATATTAAAATGCAATCTCTCAAAAATAAGTACTTTATAAAACACAACACATATATAGCACAACAATGAATTAGTGAAAAGCCTTTCAGAAGCTTATCTGAGAAGTTACTGGTCCTGTTGTGAAGCAACAGATTTTCCTTCTTTACATAACTGCTTCTTACGTAAACAATTCAATAGCTGTGTCATTGAATATCTCACAGAATCACCTAAGTTGGAAAAGACCTTCAAGATCATCAAGTCCAACCATTAACCCTACTCTACTAAGTCCAACATTAAGCCATATCCCCAAGCACCACATCTAGATGACTTTTAAACACATTCAACACTACTGTAGAAGCTTCAGAAATGAGAGCATATTAGGCTCAAGAGACAGGAACACGCATATGCTTTTGTGATAGTTGGTTTTTGGGACATAGAACAATGTCAGACTTTCCTGCAACACAGCTTTCCATCTAGGAATTTGATGCCTATTTACAAGGGGCAAGCCACAGCAATGTGATACATACAAGTTAACAAAGAGCATCCAAGAGCCTCCATGACTACCTTAGTAATAAGTCCCAAGCCCCTCATCCTTAAATGGCACTACAGTCAGTTTTTGCAGAGCTAGCAACTTTTTCCAAAGCTTTTAAAACAGAAGTAGTTACAGTTTTCTCTCATGCCACCCCACTAAGAACTTCATAATGTAACTATCTGAGCAGCATTCAAATTCTGGGACCATCAAGCAGCATTGCCACAGTGGTAGTGACCACTACAGCTACTTTGAGATGCAGGCAGCTGAAAGCAACAGGAAGTGACAGAAAGGTAACAGGAAAGCTTTAGTGGTATATTGGGGGCAGGAGAGAGGGAGAGAAAAAGCAAGGCAGAACAAAAAGAAACTGTTCTCATGAAACATGCCTGAAGTTTACATACAATACAAAAACTGGCTGGGAGATTTGGGGTCTTTTTAAGTACACCAAAAAAAAAAAAAAAGGGGGGGGGGGGGGAAGTAAAAGCATTCAAAATTATTCCACAACAGATAACCCACTGCATTAAGCAGCTTTGCATCTGAATATTAATATATATTTCAGCAAAGATGAAATAGTGCAGGAGATACTGAATAGGCAGCTGGAGACCAGAAGAGGTTACAGAAACAAAGGATTTATTGTATTTATTAGAGAGCACTCATTGACAAATTAATTTTCCAGACTCGCTTATCTGAAGGTAATAATGAAATTTTGACAGTAATCATATTATTCTTCTATGGCAACTCTGTTAACAGTGACAAATTTCAGCCACCTTCCACAAGTTTGTTTTCCGTACAACACACAAATCAAGTAATGACATCTATGTACAAACTAGTCAGGGGATCTGCACTTAAAAATCAGCTGGGACTACTATTTACTTAAGTCATAGTCCATGAAGAAGCAGAAAACACTGAACACAAGCAGCACTTCAGTCTCTTTCAGCATCCCAAGTTAGAAGCCTTATATTAGAAGCATCTCAAAACTCAACTGAAAGGTGAAGTAGCTAGATTTTTCATAAGTACCAGGTATTCAGTAGATTCCATTCAAAGCCTGCCAGGTATCTGAGAAACAGGTGTTACCCAACTACACATGTGGCTTGCTGTTTCACAATACAAACAATTCTTCTGGCACTCCTGCCCCCCAACAAATAATTGCAATGCTTCTCCATGCCTCTACCCCCTCTTCTGCATAAGGAAATTAACATATTTTCATATACCGGTATAGCAAATAACTATCATCCACACACTCCTCTTTAAGAGGCTATTTCACATATCCACCTAACCATACTAAAGGCATCTCCCCCAAAAATACTGGCACTAACTTAAAAAGACTATTCTTAAAAAGGGAGCTAGGCTGACATTACTATCCTCCTTTTTTATTTCACTCATATAACTAAAAAGCAAACTAAAATCCCAGTGAAGCCATTGCATCTACCCAACCACTATTTTCCTGCCTGAGTCAATTCAAAAGCAGCAGTTCTCTTCTGCTTGTTAATGGAATTTAAGAAAGTTACAGTTTGAGGCCATTCTTCCAGTTCTTCAAACTCCTGTACCAATGAGTCAATGTGCTCAGGATGTGCAAATACACATGTTCAGCCTCTGAACATGATTCATACTTAAGGCTGGTTGACCAACTTGAATGACAGAATAACTGTTGACAAATATTTGGAATGAAGTCTTAACAAACTAGCCTGAAAAGAATGGTGAGTCATTACAAATCCAGCCAGAGAGAGGCACGGATCTATTATGCAACAGGAATAATGGAAATATTGGCCTGCTTCTCATTCCTCTTCCAATTAGTAACAAATAACATTACTGGTAGGATTAATAACTGGGAATCAAGGAAGACTAGAAGGATTAAAGATTGATATACATTTTGATACAGAGAAAGACAGAAAGACAAGATGTACATCTTCTCAACTGCATCACTCAAAAGAAGAAATAAAATTCTTAAAAAATGTTGCAGCATTTCTCATGCTTAAGGAGGCAGGAGCAGGAAGAAATTACTTCGCTCACGGCATTTTAAAACAAAAATGACATCGCAGAATGGTGACTTGTAAGAAGCTTAATATGATTTAATTAAGCATATTTTAAGAAACTGGATCAGTCTCTCCTTGACACAGACTAGCATCCAAATACCTCAACCAAACTGCAACAATTCTGGACATGAGTAAACATGCAGACTAGGCGTCAATGAAACTACAGAAAGGAAGCGGGAAGTCTGTGAAATCTGAGTGTCCAAAGCTGAATGTCGTCAGGATTTTCGAAACAGTTTTTTGAATCTATGTAACAAAGTCCTGAGTAAGTGTTTAGTGCAACACATCACTCCTTCAAGGGACATAGTTGTAGGTGCTTTTCCTATTAAACGAGTACTCGGTTTTCTATACATAATATTAAAAAATAAAGCTAGAAGATAATCCATTCTATGTCCCTCAGTGTGCTGTAGCAACTGTTGGCCCAAAAGAAGACATCAGAGTGGAAGAGTATTTCCTGTGGCAAAGGTGAACCTGAAAGTTAAATTGGACCATTAACAAAAGTCTGTTCATTACTTTGTTTACCTTCTTGATACAAGACTGCTAATATGGGACAGAATATTATCCTTTTTCTTCTCTGCCTCTAAGCTACCTAACTTAATAGATTTTAAGTATCTCAAGTAATTTAATGCTGTAGAATAGGGTCTCTAAATTATTTGATAGCTATAGCAATCTAATTTGACTATATAATGCAAGCACATTGTCTGGTAGCTTTTCTGAAAGGATAGGTATTGCACATTGCAGGGTAACTACAAATCTGATGTAGAGAAGACAGACAGCAAGGACTAAACAGTTTGTGGTAAGGACTATTAACACTCAGCCAGGGCTCTCCCAGGAAACAGAACATTAGCGTTCAAGTAGTCCCAGGACATTTGTTGCTGGCATTCTCACTGCTGACAGCACTTTGTCCTGTGTATTACACACCACATTGGTTTTGGGTATTTTCTGTGGGAATGTGATTTTTCATGGTGGTAAAAGCCAAAATTACATTATAAGGCTTATTAGGCTTTTTTTAATTACAAAACCACAGATTTTGTATAAAATCACATACAAAAATAAAAACATTACTGTAGAGTACAGTGTGTGCAAGAGGGCAGGAAGCATGTACAGGTTTGTCAGGATGTGGTATTTCACAGTGTAAATAAATTTAGTCAATTTAAGATTACTGCATATGACTGTACTTCCAGAAAGAAAACAAATCTCATAGAACAGAACTTCTCGGTTTGTTAGAGATACTTTAAGTATAATAATAAAGTAGATTCCATAGCTAGTTAGAAGTCTAAATATAAAACCTCAAAAAGGAAAGATCTCGTAAAGGGGAACTTAAATTTCAATGAATTAAGTGAACTAAAATTTCTCTTTTTGCCCAAAACTCATTAATCAATTATTCAACTGGAAATTAAAGTAATACAAACTTGATGAGCATGGTAGAAGTCTAAACGCTTCCTTAGACAGGAAACTAAAATCCATTAAAATCTTAGTCAGAAAAGATGGCTCATGAACCAAATTTGGAAACAATGTACTATGAAAGCAAGTTAATAGAAAAGACATATTTCAGGTTTTGAAGATACACAGGCTTTTCTGTAGTAGACACAAACACAACACTTCAACAGTCTGCTAACGTTTTAGGCTTGGACTTAGCGCTACATATGAATGGAGTAAGGGGTTTCCCTGACAAACTCAAGCAATTTACTGGTGTAGAAACATTTATCTAAAAATCACTACCACTTTAACACTACATCCAGATGAAGAAAATAATTTTTTTCCTACCTTCTCCACCACCCCAGTATTCTAGATCTTTAGTGAATTAAGCGATAAGCAGCAATAACAGAAAAGTTAAGGAAATAACATTTTTATCTTTTTTCAGATTGCTCTGAGTTTGCTCTAAGCTGTTGGAAACTATACGTTCTGGAGTACCACGAGGTAAGATGAGTATACTACCTGTGATGAAGATCTGCAAGCCTTAATGCCTTCTCTTTCATATGACTGTAAGTACATCCATACACCACATGGCTAAAGTCATGCAGGAAAAAACACTGGGTATGTGAATGAAGATGCAAGTCCAGTCACAGGAGAGGGAAAAGTTGCAGAGTTTTGCATAAAGAGGCAGCAGAAAATGGTCCTCGTGCACTGTCCTGCATCAATGTCTTATAAACCACCAGTTTGAACTTTGAAACATTTAAGATAAATAAAGGAAAATATTAGAACTTCTAGCATGTGGATTTTTTAGGCCAGAATAGGACATATTCTAAGATGTTTACAAAGATTTTACACTCATCATTTTCATAGCTGCCAGTGAGACAAGTCAGGAAGGCTGTGCTTCTTTACCTGTAACTGAAACTTCCTGCAGGCACTCCTTGGAGCATGTACAGAAAGGGGAGACAATGGGTTGGGAACACATCCCCCATTTCTGGCACAATAACGAAATACAAGTATTTTCACACTGTAGAGTTCTCTTTGCTCCCTGCCTTCTCCTGCTTCAGGGGGGACCAACACTGACTGACACTGTGTTCCAGGAGAAGTAATGTCTTTTCCCCACTTGGTCTTCCTGCATCATCTCTCATCCATGCATATACTCTCCTACTGCTGCTTGCGTTACAGCCTTTATTCTACTCTGGTAGTAAATATTCCTCCTCTGTTACTCTCAGTCATCTTCTAACAGATATCACCATCTTTTACCTGCCCCTAACATACCTACACCTGCTACCCAACTGCTTGTCTGCTCTTCTCCTTCCATCTGCCTGTGGGGTAGTGTTTTTTGGTTCTAGGGTTTTATGGGCTTGGTTTAAAATTTATTTCAAAATTTCCTGATAGGGTTACTCTCCCCCCTCCTGGCAAGAGTCTCAAGGACAGAGATTTCCCACCCCCACACCCTGTTCTCATTCTGCAATGAAATATTTTTTCACCAGGTGGATATATAAACATCTGAGGGTGCTCCTGAGGCATAGCAGCAATCAGCAGGCCAGAGGAAGAACCGCAGGGCCAGTAGAGAAGACTGCAACTCTTGACCCCACTTTGGAATGCCACTTACACTTCTAGTTTCACAGGCTAGTAAAAAAAAAAAAAAAATCACCTCCTTGTCACATACTTCTCCAGGGTAAATTCTTATAGAGACTTCTCCTTCCCCAGGCTCTCTGGCAAAAAGATTTTAAAAGTACTCGTGAAATCACAGCTGAAAAAAACACACATGTGTTCATATGTGAAGGATGAGCTCATCAGTCATAATGAAAACACTTCAGTTATCAAAGGAATGCAGGGCAAGGGAGAGAGAGAGAAGAAAACAGAAAATGTAATGTTAGCCATTTACCTGTATTTAAATGAAATTCGGCATACTTTGAGTATTTTTAGGGAAAAGCATTACTTGAGTATTACTTGAATTACATAATTCACGAATGGAGCTCAGAAGGAGTAAGGCAAAATAGAAAGATACTTATTACAGACTACCTGAGTACAGGCTTTGCTCTCAAGGCAGAGAATTGTTCAATGTGTTCCACCTGTTACACCTCTTTTTGAGGAAGCAGCATGTGTAAGAAATTTTTATGCATGTTTCTTGAAGTACTGTTACGTAACAGAATCCTTCTCCACAGGTCATTTGGATTTTTAGACAGTAAAATATGAAACAGTAAAGGAATCACAAAGAATCACAGAAAGGAAAGCATTAAAGTAGAATTTACAAGCTTCTAAAATTAAGGTTCCTGTACAGAACTCAGCTCACAAGAAACCAGTAGTTTTCAGAGGTAACTGTTCCATCAGTACTCATATAATCCACAGAAATTAACCCTTCATAAATAAGCTGCAATTGTATTATTTACTAAAGCCAAATAGGAATAGATCTATCCCAGAATTCTGCTGGAAGCAAATTCAGCTGATTAAAAACACTGGCCATTTATCTATGTTATTTAACACTGTCCTGGTTTGAGCCAGGATCAAGCAAATTTTCTTGTAACTGTTTTTTTCTTTTTTTTTTTTCTTCAGTCCACTCTCTCCTAAGCAGCACACTTGCTGAAATTAACAGCAAAGTTTTCCAGCCAGTGGACTGATAATGCTCGAATGTTTATAGTTACTGCTGAGAGACCAAGGACACGTTGCTCTGCTTGTTGGATCTGCTGCTTCAGACAATAAAGGAGCAGAAGAGTCATATCTACAACCCTCCTGCAGGGAGGAGCAGACTAGACAGATGGCACAATTGGCCAGACAAACTATTCTATCCCATACATATGTAATTCTTGCTGTAAATTCAGGGATCACAGAAGTGAACTTCCCTTTTCCTCCTTCTTCTGTCTATGGCTCGTGTCCAGGGAGGACTCCATCTAGCCATCTCCTCTGATCCCTAGGCCTGTGTGTGTATCCCTGTACCTCTGCCCTCAGGTCCTGTCTACCTTGCTGTTATCTTCAGAAGTGGTTCAGGACTTTTTTCAGGACTGCCCCAGCTCAGAAGAGTGCACTGGGTGTTGCTGGGGGGAGGCAATAGGATTTTGCACATTCCTGCACATACTTGTATGTATTTGTACATATTTTCTTTCATCATTAGTATTTCATTAAAGCTGTCTAGTTTACTTTTCAATCTGGAAAATCTCTCTTTCTATTCTCTCTCTCCTTCTCCTACCAGGGTGGGAGGAGGAGAGGATAGAGAGCATTGTTGTCATTGATTTAATTGCTGATCCTGAGTTAAACTGTGACAAACACCACACCAAAGCATGTGTACTTGATGGGAATTAGAAGGTAATAAGGTCAAGCTGGATAAGTCCTTTAAAGCTGAGCAAACAAGGATAAGCAGTAGCACATTACAGTAAATTGCAAGTTAAATTATTAAAGCCAGCAAAGCTATCACACAAAGAACACCAAAGGAGTGTTGTCATCTTATTGAAGATTTAGGTATTGGAGATGTTTTAGACGACTTACTTTGAACAAAGGAACCAGAATGTGAAACTGCCATAAAGTAATTATCAAATCCATCAAGGATATACTTCGGTAAGAAAATTAGAGAAGGAAATCTAGATGAAGTATACATGGCTGTGCATATGAATACCAAGAGATCTTTTGGGGCAGCAGGACAACTGCTGTAAAAAATAATTTGTTACATTAGTTGAGGGTCACAAAATATCTGGACCCCCTATCAAATTTAGTCTGAATTAGATATGAATACTAAGAAATGTTTTTATTAGCAGTACAAAGGACATTTGTGTACCATAATTCTGCTGGGCTTCTCATCAGGGGCTCATCAGCAGGGAGGTCCTGGAAGCACTGCTTAGAATTCACGAGAAAAGGTATGAAACTGGATTCAATCTACTTAAGGTTAAAATCCCCCTTATGCTTGGATGGTTTTGGTACCACAACAAATATTCATAGATCTGTCATCTATGTTTACCTCAACATTTAAAGTGAAAAAGTAAACTGACATACCTGAATTTCACAACTTCAGTTACCCTACTCCTTTCTTTCAGCAGCAGGTTATTCACTGAAGAGATCCTCAGTTTTACAAAATAGTAATAATAAAAAAGTAATTCTCTATACAGCTCCCAAAGCATATTATTTGGAACAAAGAGCCAAGTAACTTCATTTTAGCAGAAAGAAAACAGCTAGCAAGAGGGAGAGTCAGGAGTTTCTCCAAACCTTCTCCTTTGCAGAGCACCACAGGTGTCAGAATGAGACAAATCAAGGATTGGAGGTTACCTGTTGTTCAGTGCAGTGTTGGAAGAAACCTTCACTGACTTGTGCAGTCTCAGGTGCTCTTTATACTTATCCTAATATGTTTACATATAGTTTTAAATATATACATATAAAAATTGTGTGTGTATACAGTATGATGTACTTAAAGGAAATAAATAAGGAGTATGTGTTCAAAAGCAGTTAACTACTTAGTTTTGGCTGCTCCCTTTGCTAGGTTCAAACCTTAATTTTAGTAGGGGCTGGTGGAAAAGCCCTAAACCAGATGTGTATTTCAACATTGTGTGCAAGATTGGTTAAATAAACCTTCTTAATTACAAGCCTGAGTTCACTGGCAATATAAAGTAGTTAAGGAAATAACTGGCTTGTACTAAGTACCCAGTAAAATATGCAACTTGGCAGCTAAGACTCAAGATGTGTGAAGTTTAGCAAACCAGTTTGTTATTAAGTTATTGTCCCTGACATCTGCTACCAAGCTCAGCAGTTTGCAGTAACATGAAAGATGGATTGCAAGGACTACAGGCAATAATACAAAGAGGTGGTCTAGTGACAGTAATCACTGCTCTAGAATCTGCTATTTAAGTAGTGATAGATTATTTACTGGTGTTTAACCTCTATTCAAAAACAAAACAAAACCAACAAGCTGGAACATCCCAGTATTCAGAGAGCATCCACTTGTAATGATAAATAATTTTGACTGCGTATATATATCAGAAGTAGTCTTCAAAAAACAAAGTAGCCTTGAAGCACAGAATGCCAAGTGATCCAGTTCGCACTTCAAATGTTCATGTAGAATAAGGTAAAAGTAGTAGTAAATTATATTTTATACATCAGGAGATGCATATGTTAGATAGGGCAATGGTTTGTAGATTTTATCTTTTAAAAAAACACATCCCCACCTAAAAAAGCCAAAAGTAATGCAAATCAAAACTCAACTCTCCTCTGCTATTGAGCTTCCTGGCATTTATCTTTCATGCTACGTGGCAAGACATTTGCTTGCTGACTTTCACTGAGGGTTTCTTTGTCATATTTCAGCCCTTCCTTCCTCACAAACTAGGGAACAGAGTTTTCTGTTTTTTCTCAGACTGACATAAGCCAGATTTAAAACGTAATTATTTTTTTTTTTAACTTTTATCCCTATAGTTTTCAGAAAAGACAGTCAAGAAACTTTACAGACCATGAACAAAGAGCTGAGGAAGATGAGAGCAGGTGATACAGACTATAAATGAAGAAGGTGGCCAATGGAATCCTCAGGTGCATAAAGTAGAGTGTGGTCAGTAAGCAGAAAGAGGCCATCTTCCCCCTCCTCCCTGGTGAGGCCACGTCTGGAATACTGCATCCAGTTCTGTGCTCCCAGTTCAACAGAGACAGGGAACCACCAGAAAGAGTCCAACAGAGGGCAGTAAAGATGACTGGGGGATTGGAGCATCTCCCTTATGAGGAAAGGCTGAGAGAGCTGGGACTGTTTAGCCTGGAGAAGAGAAGGCTGAGGGGAGACCTTATTAATGTCTGGGGTGGGTGCAAGGAGGATGAAGCCAGACTCCTTTCACTAGTTCCCAGTGATAGGATGAGAGGCAACAGGCACAAGCTGGAGCACAGGAAGTGTCATTTAAATATGAGAAAAAACTTCTTTATTGTCAGGGTGACAAAGCACTGGAATAAGCTGTCCAGGGAAGGTGTGGATTCCCCTGCTCTGGAGATATTAAAAATCCACCTGCATGCAGTCCTGAGTAATGTGCTCTAGGTGATCCTGCTTTAGCAGGGAAGTTGGACTAGGTGATCTCTAGAGGTCTCTTCCAACTCTGGCAGTTCTGTGATTCTGTGAAAAATGGTAAATCAAGAGAGGAATGCTGGAGAGGAAAAATGAGAAGCAAAAAACTTGTCTGGACAGCATTACATGTCAGACTGAGAAAGCTTTGATCACCTTTTTTGTTAGACTAGAAATCTGGGTGGTAAAAAAGAAAAAAAAAAAAAGAGACTTCACGACAATGAATTACAAAGAGAAATAGTATTAGGAATTGGCTATAACTACCTTCGCCAAAATAATGTTTGATGATTGTATAGCCCTAACAGTGACACAAGTATATATATTGAATACCTTTTTTCCTCAGACAACAGCAACCTTACAACATTTCAATATCTAATAATGTTTACATTTACCTCCATTGTCCTCCAGAAATCTTCCCAAGAAAAAAAACAAATAATCCTCTTGGAAACTACTGGAAGTCAGACATATAGAAGGCTGACCTCCGTGTCATGTTTATCTGTGCTGGCATCAAGTTTTCCTATTTCTTCTCTGTTCTAATAAAATTATTTGGCTTATCAGTGACGAAGGTGTGTCTACTGGGATGATGAATGAATAACATTGTATGAACACACTAAGGAGAAGACCAAGAGATACTTGAGTCAGATGCTGGAAGTGCAGAAATTCAGCTATGTAAGGCATGAAATCTTGGATTTCATTCCAATTAGACCCACTGAATTTTTATTATGGAGAAATTCAGTATGCATTACAATGCCTGAGAGGCTAAGACTTTCATAAACAGCAGGGAAAAGTATCTGTGCGCTAATACTTCTTTCTTAGATTTTTTTTTTATTACCATGTAACCTAAATCTGACAGTCATCTCTCACTATATAGAAAATATTTCCTTTTTCATAAGGAAATGGCCAAGTCTAATACTTTCACAAGTTTTGGTGGGAAGTAGGTGGGAATCTGATACTTGTCTCCTTTAAATCATATAAGTATCAATCTACCTGTGTGCTACTACAAATCCTGTACATAACAGAAGTAGACAGGTCAAAGTAATCAACCACAAAAAAAAATAAAAAAAAAAATCACCCAAAACTACAGTAGATCATTGTTTGAAGTCCTGTTGACCCTGAAGTTTTGCCTTTTAAAGAACTGGAAAGAGAGACATCCTGTTAGTGGACATTAAATATCTTCTTCAACAAGAAAATAAAGGACCTAGCTACACACACAGCTCCACTCCCCACACAGTGGAGTTCAGCCTTCACAAAAACAGCCTTGAAAAACTGCAACTTGTTTTCCTATGGCAAAGACTTTCAAAGTCAGCACTTACCACATGTACCCTCTCAAAATGAGGCCTGGCATTTTGAAAAAAAACCAAGCAACAAATCAACATAGTAATAAACACACTGCATATTATAAGTTAATGGAGTTATTAGAAAAAAATACACCATGTGAATGCACATACAGATGGCTCAGACCTACAGCTGACTATGTCAATTCAGGTCACACCAGTCTAAATACTCTACTCTGCCAGTGGCATGAGTGTCTTTCCTGAGCCTCCCCTGACTCATCTGGATTCTGATACAGAGAGAACATTTTGACTCCATAATCCCCTTAGTGGTTTTGCTATAGGGTTTATCCATGCAATAAAAGAGTAAAAAAGCCCATTGTCTCAGGCCATCTAATACAAAATTAATTATAACTTAGTCTGCATTTTGAACCAGTATCAATGCCTCTGCAATTCTCAATAGCAGTGGGCCAGTATTTTTAAATTAGTAAGATACTGTAACTCATTAAATTATATAGTAATAGGGAAAACAATATAGTAATAGGGAAAATAGTAATAGGGAAAACAAATCATCCTTCTCCAAGTCTACCTTTTTTTTTCCACTTTAGTTAGACTACTGTAGTCATGAGTCAATAGATGTCAGCTTTAACTTCTCCTGTTCCCCACACAAAAAACCAGCCATATAAATTCCTATAAATTCATCAAAATTTATAAGTGTGTGTTGTCAGCACTGAGTGAATAAAGGTAATTTTTAGGAAGCAATTTCAGCACTCAAGAACAGAGCACAGTTCCTCTTAATTTTTTTTTATTATTTATTTAAACTAGTAGTGACTACATAAGAAAACTAATTGTGTAGCTAAGGCAACAACTGCATGTACAAAAGCATTCAGACAGGCTGACCCAAAACCAAGAACCTTAAACAACTGCAATGTCTCGACAGAAATCACCACAACATGAGCTGTCAGTAGCAAGTGTCCTTGGTATGTAGCTCCAGCAGTAAAACACTGACTTTTAAGCCCATCTATAAGTTCTTAGAGAGGCAAAGACATTTTTAAGAATCTTTGCAAGATTACAAGATTCTCATATGCCATTTTCTGAACAGAAAGATGACTCATTGATTACCCACATATCTGATTATTTCAGTGGATTAGTTTCAGAATCACGCCAAAAAACCACTCTACTATAAGCAGTATTAGCTGCCTCACATTACTTTGCTTTTAAGCAAAGAACATATCTACATCAAAGAACAAGCAGTGCTAGTGGAACTGAGCATACGCAGTATTAACAGACTCTGTTAATACAGGTTCTGTCTTCAGTCTTCCTCCCCCTCCAACACACGCATGTATTACCATGGTGATTTGCAAAATCTGCTGCCTGGGATTTTGAAACAGTACAGTATTTTAAATGCTCTCAGCACCTTTAAATAGATACAAACACAACTTAAGTTACTTTAAAAGGGACAATAAGCCACAAATAGTTTGATAAAGCTGTCTTTACAGAGGAACACTAGCAAAAATGCCTTAATATGACCTCAACCAGTAAAAACAAAGCAACAAAGCTTTCACATTATGCTTTCTGTCTCTAAAAGAAAGGGAACTAAGTTTAAGGATTTGATAAAAGAAACAGTATACATTCAATATAAAAAGCATTATCTAGACTTGTCCATTATCTCCTACAACACTTGAGTAGCTATCTGTGGAAGTGTTCCTTTCAAAACAATTGATTTTCTTTAAAGGAATTCTTAATGTATATACTGTTTCAGTAAAATGCACATTTGTCTGGACTACAATGGGTCTATACGTGTTGTGAGCATTCCACAGGTGGGATCACTCTTGATGCAGTATCCTTTCATTTATTACAATTTTCAACAGAAATTTTTAAAAAACACAACACCATCATCTTAAGAAATGAGGATCATCCTGCTGTGAATAAAAATATATCCTGACAACACAGAGACCAACAGACTGGCAGCAAAGGCAAGTACCTGGCTCTTTGTGCCCCAGGTAAAAAACAGGTTAAACAAACAAATCCACCACAACCTTTGGTATTTGTATTGTCCTATATAGAGAATGAATATAAACTATATAAATCAATGGTTTGCATTGGAAGGGACCTTTAAGATCATCTAGTGCCAAACCCATCTGCCACAGGCAGGGACACCTGCCACTAGACCAGGTTGCTCAAAGCCCCATCCAACGTGCCCTTGAACACTTCCAGGAAGGGGACATCCACAACCACCATGGGCAACCTGTTCCAGTGTCTCACCACCCTCACACTACAGAATTTCTTCCTAATGTCTAACCTAACCAAAATCTACCCTCTTTCATCTTCAAAACATCAGCCCTTGTGCTATCACACCATCTCCTCATAAAATGTCTGTCTCTGGCTTTCCTGTAGCCACTTAAGTTACTGGAAGGCTGCTATGTACACATAGCTTTAGCACTCTCAACACAACTGTAACTCAGCAAGACACAGATAATATAAAAAAAAATCCTTCACGTTAACCCTACCAAGGGTGCTTTAAGAATTGATAAAATTGCATTAAAAAATGGGCATAGGTTTAACAGCTGCATTGTGGAGTAAACAGCAGCCAATTCCCTGCAAACCTTCAGCATGTAGAAGAATGCATTTATTTAACTTTTTACTTAAGGTATTAGAAGTAACTAATACCTTCACAACAGCCTCAGCTCTTTTAAAACTCAGTTATTATCTTTACAGGCTAATAATATTAGGAGACACAAGAAGCCGAATATTAAACAGATATGGTAGATATTAGCAAACACATTTTAATGAATATGATACAGCAAGGTACAGCAAAGCTCTATGAAGTTTCACACTAGTCTTCACCCATTTTCTCTGAGCATACAGAGAGGTGTTCAGTGAGAAACAGATACCCAGAGGTAAGGCAGTGACCAAAGATAACTGGGGCATTCAGACACATGTTTATGTACAGCGACAGTCGTTGATACAAGCGAGAACCATATCTAGCAAAAACATGCACTGCAGTAGTAACTTCTGTGATAAATAGATATGCAGTTTCTGGGCTCAGGTTGTAAAGTAATAAAGAGTTGCAACTAAGTTGCTGAAAGCTAATTTGAACGGTCCAAGTATCCATCAAAAGTAAGTCAAAGTAATTCTATACTAGTACTCAGTGACACTGACCAGAACCCAGTAGGTTTCTGCACAGAATAGCAAGAATCACAACACAGTTTGCAAAACAGACTGGCAAGAGATTATTCCTAGCAACATGGAACGGTAAGCTTACATATAATCTGCCACTCTGCAAGCTAAGTTCACCAAAAATAAAACAAAGCAAAGACCTGCAAGTACTTTTAACATTATCAAGTCATTTAATTCCACATTATGTCTAATGCTTAAAGGTTGGTCTATAAGTCATACTAACCAAAGCAAATGTCTTAATAGTTGGAAAAAAAAATATCTTTAATTCCAAGAAACTGCCACCTCAGCCATGCACAACAGAATGCAAGCTTTTTGCCTTGTCATCCATATGTCAATAGTGTAAAGAAAAACATAGGTGTTTTTATAGTAGTGCTGTAAATCTAGCAAGACATCCTAACCATAGAGGCAAAAAAATAATCCCCTTAACATGCCACCTTTGAGGGTCAAAAGGTCTGGCACAAATATCTAAAGGGTTTGTGCAAGTTTGTTCTAAAAGGCTTGCTCAAGTTACCAGGTGTTACACAGGAAGACTCCTCTCCAGTGGACATGGAATTATGGCAGCAGCTGCTGATTAACATCATTTCACAACCACAAACTTCTTCTATAAATGTAAGACAGTGTTGATTATACTTCTTGCTGGGGAAAACCATGAAATGCTATGTTTAACATTTCTTGTTTACTGTAATGCCTTCATAGGACATGATCTGATTTCTCAACAATACTCTAGGGTTAATGTTTTATCACTGCAATGAAAGCCCTGATATGTAGGTTAAAAAGTCACAGTAAAAGATTTAGAAAACCACTTGGAACACACACAAACACAATTTCTCTACTCCCCTTCCTATACCTAAATCAACTCATCTTATTTTTTGGACAGCAGAAACTATTATGAGATGTTAAAAACATTTATGCCTTTCCCCTATCATGACAAGCTATCATGTCCACAAAGCTGCCCACATTGCAAGCCAGCACAGAAGTTCTAACACCCTCCTAAGGTCAGAATTACTATATGTTTCAGAGCAATTTATTTTGTCCAGTTACACGGCAGTGTAAGTAAACTGTCTATTTTTCAATGAAACAGCTACACAACTTTGGTCTGAATACACAGAAATTTCACCAGGAAGTTTTTTGAACACATATTAAATGATTCTCTGCTGTGCAAAGGATACCAGCTTTTCCTTAAACCAGAAAGTGTGTAGAAAGTGTTAGCCACTAGCAAAATAATTTTAGGTATCCAAACAGCTACATCCAGATTCTAGTTTCTTAACCAAGCTAAGAGAAGAAATTAAATTTAATACAGTAGTGATGCAACTATTGACATAAAACTAAACTTACGTGCATACTAGAATTTATACAGTGATTTATTTCATTGCTTATTTGAGCTGTTATTAGTGGTTCTAATCACTTGCTTGATCACCTTCTACAACTTAATCTACAATAGTCCCTTTCATCCTTCAAAAATTGCTAAAATAGAAATCTAGTATTTTATTACATCTTTCAAAGTTGCATCTGTATTTCAATAATGAAACACATCTGTAACTTCAGGCTGGAGAGGTGGGCCAGTGCCAAACTCATGAAGTTCAACTAGGCCAAGTGCAAGGTCCTGCACCTGGGTTGGCACAACCCCAGGCACAAATACAGACTGGGGGGAGAATGTCTGGAGAGCAGTCCTGAGGAGAAGGACGTGGGGATGCTAGCAGGTGAGAAGCTCTCTACGAGCCACCGTCAGTGTGTGCTAGAGCCCAGAGGGCCAACCACATCCTGGGCTGCATCAAAATAACTTTTCACCAGAGAGGGTAGTAACAGGACAAGGGGTAATGGTTTTAAACTGAAAGAGGGGAGATTTAGATTAGCTATTAGGAATAAATTCTTCACCATGATGGTAGTAACACACTGGAATAGGTTGCCTCAGGAGATTGTGGAAGCTCCCTCCCTGAAGATGTTCAAGGCCCAGTTGGATGAGGCTTTGTGCAGCCTGGTCTAGTGTGAGGTGTCCCTGCTCACAGCAGGGAGATTGGAACCTAGTGATCTTTAAGGTGCCTTCCAACCTTAACCATTCTATCATTCACTGAGCTATTCATAATCAGATTACCTCAGCAAATTAATTGATTAAACATCCCTTGTGTGTGAGGAAAATGTATAATCTAATCTTAAGTACTTTGGTTAAATACAAGGAAACATACTAGTATTACACTTACAGGTGTTTCCTATACATTGATTTAAGCTTAAAAGTGACTGTCAGCCCTTGAGGATTAAATAAGACCCATCACCAAAAAAAACCAATCCCTAAAAAAAGGAGCTTAAGGCAACTCCTCCTCCAAGACTTTACAGGTTTTCTTTACTTTCCTATTTTTTAACCAATTATCACAGTACAAGAGGGATATGTTTGCAGTGGTCATGGGAGAAGTCTGGTTAGGATTTAGTTAAGTTTAGTTAATCACTCCATTCATCCATTGAAGTCCAAAAACAAAATCAGAAGACTTACAGTTTAATGCATATCCAACTTCGCAGCTCAGTATCACAGGACCTCGCGTTCTCCTGGCGTAGGAAAGCAAGATTTATAATTTCACTAAGAGCACAAGCTTGTACTCACTGAATAGCTGCCTAAAAACCAAACAACCCAGAAGACAAGCGCTACATTTTCAAACAGCGGCGATAAACACGACTTCATCCCTCGGGATGCGCCACAGAGCCACCACAGCTGTCACAGGGGCAGGGGGTCCCGGGCAGGGGCAGCCGGAGGAGCCGCAGCATCCTCGGCCGGGCACGGCGCCCTGTGCCCGCTGCTCTGCCTCTCGCTGCCCACCCACCTGCTCACAGCAGCACCTCTCCTCCCGCCACACGCTTTGGCAAGGAACGGGGGGGAAAAAAAACCAAACACAAAAAAGAGAAGCCCTCTTACTGTCTTTTTAATCGCTCCCGTCCTTTTTGTCCGAGTGCCAGTCCTACGGGACGGCTGCCGAGCTCCGCTCGCCGTGCCCGCCGCGCTGCCCAGCCCCGCTCCCGCCGCGCTGCTCAGCCCCGCACCCGCCGCTCTGCCCAGCCCCGCTCCCGCCGCGCTGCCCAGCCCCGCACCCGCCGCGCTGCCCAGCCCCGCACCCGCGGCGGCGCTGGAGGCTCCCCCGGAGCGCCCGTCTCGGCTCCCACCGCTGCCGGGCACCTCGCTCAGCGCTCGCTGCCGCTGCTCGGCCGCGGGGACTGCGGTGCGGGAGGCACCGGCGGGCTCGGGTGGCAGCCCCGCCAGCAGCCCGGCCCCCGCCGGAGCCCCTGCGCCCGCGCGGGGAAGGCAGCGGCCGCGGCGCAGCCTGGCCCGCCAGCAGGCACCCTCCCCGCGGGACGGCGGGAGCGGAGACCCCCGCGCCCTGCCCCTGCCACTCACCGCTGCCCACGGCGGCGCCCGCTCCTTTGTCTGCGCGCCGCGCCCCGGCACCTCCGTCCCCTGCTGCCCCGCGCCCCTCCCGCCGCGCCGGGGCGGAGGGGAAGGCAGAGCCGCGGAGGAGGCCGCTGCCGCCCGGCGTGACGCGCAGCCGGGGCGCTCGGCGCAGGCGCCTCCCGCGCCTGCGAGCCCGGCCGGGAGGTTCCGAGGAGGAGGAGAGGGTGAAGATGGCGACCTCGGCGGCGCGGGGAGAGAATCCCCGGGCTGAGCAGCTGCTCTCCGCGGGGCCGGCTGGGTTGGGCAGGCCGGGGCGGGGCGGGGACAAAGCAGGTTTGGCTGCAGCAGAGCCGGCTGCCGCTGCGTGTCCGCGCCGGCGCTGCGCCCCCTGCCGGCCCCGCTGCGGCAGCGCCCCCTGCCGGCCCCGCTGCGGCAGCGCCCCCTGCCGGCCCCGCTGCGGCAGCGCCCCGGCGGGCACGCGCGCGGGGCGGCGGCGCCGGGTGGCGCGAACGGGCCCCCTGAGGTGGGACCTCCCGGTCGTAGGCGGGAGAAGCCAGAGCTCAGAGTCCTCCGAGGCGGGCGGAGTCATCCTTCCAGTGCTTGAAAGGGGCCTGCAGGAAAGCTGGGGAGGGGCTCTTCGTCAGAGAAGACAGTGACAGGACAAGGGGTAATGGGTTTAAACTGAGAGAGGGGAAATTTAGGTTAGAGATTAGGAAGAAACTTCACTACAAGGGTGGTGAGGAACTGGAATGGGTTGCCCAGGGAGGTTGTTGAAGCCCCATGCCTGGAGGTTTTTAAGGCCAGGTTGGATGAGGTTTTGTGCGGCCTGGTCTAGGGGTAGGGCTCCCTGCTCATGGCAGGGGGGTTGGAACTTTGTGATCTTTGAGGTCCCTTCCAACCTTAATGATTCTATGATCTCACATCCTCAGATACTTTTCCTGTTCATCTGGGAGGAGACTGCGAGCACAGAGGCAGTCAGTACAAATGCCTGACTGTTACAATGTCTGTCCAAAATCTTGTACTGCCACCGCACACCCTAAAGAGGTGTGGAAAGCAGGTCATGGAAGCTGTGTGGTTAAGGTTTGCCCTCTAGGACAAGAGAAGGAGCACTGACTTCCCAACCCCAGTTACTGAGAGCAGCAAAGCCCCCCAGCACATTGGTAAACTTCCCTATCCTGTGTGCCCCCCAGGAGTCACTACAGTCCGTGACAGCCATACGAACCTGACCTTGCGAGGAGGCTCATTGTGGGTGTTCCACACTCATAAATGATTTGCTGATTCAAAATAAGTATGGCACCATTGCAACT
The DNA here is from genome assembly GCF_020740795.1 of Apus apus. Lineage (NCBI taxonomy): Eukaryota > Metazoa > Chordata > Aves > Apodiformes > Apodidae > Apus > Apus apus. The sequence continues at coordinate 43,358,500 of NC_067312.1, read as the reverse complement.
CTTGAGGAAAGTTCTCTCCATTCCATTCCACTGGACCATATATTGACTTTTAAAAAAAAAAGATGGACAAAAGCTAAAAGTGGCAAACATGACTCAAATTTGAAACGCCACCTAGAGTGACCTGGACAAGCTGGAGAAGTGGGCCCAGGTGAATCTTATGAGGTTCAGCAAGGCCAAGTACAGGGTTCTACACCTGGGCTGGGGCAACCAGACGTATGAATAGCAGCTGGGGGAAGACATGCTAGAGAGCAGCCCTGTGGAAAAAGACCTGGGGGTAGTAGTGGATGAAAATCTGGATGTGAGCCAGCAATATGCAATTGCAGCCCAGAAGGCCAACAGCATCTTGGACTGCATCAAAAGAAGTGTGGCCAGCAGACAGGTTATTCTTTTGCTCTACTCTGCTCTGAGTTGATTGCAGATCCAGTTAGTCTAACCAGAAGTTCCTTCTCAAGCTCTGTTTCTCTGGACTCCTCTCACTTAAAAATTCTTGGAAGAAGATGCAAAACAGTATTGAGGAAGACACGCTAACAGAAATTCTGTTGAGCTCTTGCAAAAAAAGTGTAGTTAAATTGAAATGTTGCAAGTAGACGCAGTTACATGTAAAATTTCTCCAGAAACATTATCCTGGTTTGGTAAGTGTACAAACCGAGAAGGGGAACACCGTGCAACATTTTGCCTAAATATTGTGCATTTAAGATACATGAAACAAGTAAGAATTTCTGGCTGTTATTTGCCACATTTCACACAGGAGCAGGTGAATCACAGGAACATCACAGGAATCTTAGGCCAAAGCTGCTAACATATTAACAATTCCCTTGAAGAACTGCCCACTTCAGAAGTACCACTGTATTCTGAAGAGCTGTGGCATTTTCATTAGACCCTGTGGTAATACACAGTTAGAACTGTTTCCCAGAGTGATTCTTGTCAAGGAACAAAGATGTGTCAAGTGGTGGCAGCCACAGTCATCTGTCTTAGATTATTCTGGTACACCTTCAGAGTTTCAGGCATATCCTCTGCCACATGTTTCCACAGACACTAGAGTGCCCAAAGGCACATTTTGTAGCCCAGGAGCATAAACTTGTAAGAACCCAGCCTCTCCAAACCAGGTCCAGCAAGCAAAGTCAGGGGAAAGCATGTGCCAAATACTTGTCAGAGGACAAGTCATGTGCCAGGCTGCTTCTGGCAGCAATGGTTCTTATTCAGCTGCCATAGTTTCTAACAAAGTACTAATCAGTACTGAGAAGAAACAAGTCAGCCATGCTTGCAAATGAGCTCAATTAAGCCTTCAATAGATTGAACTGAGTTGGACAAATGTACTCTGACCAATGGTTTGTACTCTGTTGTTAATTCCTCAAAGGCACAGTCATGCTGTCTTTACCACTATGCAAGTATCTCTTGTGTTCTTCTGACTAAATACTGACAATTCTTCTGGTTTCTTCTCTGAGTTAGAGTCTTGCCCATATTACTGGCTACTTTTACTAATTATTTCCTCTATAACCAAATATAGGCAAGACTTCATATTTCAAAAACTTTCCCCTCTCCTGCTGTTATCAAAGCCTCAAGCCAAAGCATGAAGAAATGGTCAGTCAGAAATAATATTTATGTAAATCTTTAATGATGTATTACATTCTTCCCATCCTGTGGGACAGAGAGCTTGCTAGTTAGTATAGCCAACAAAACAAATGGAGATCCATCATAGCAGGCTTTGATGTCTGTGGAAAAAAAAGAAAAAAAAAAAAAAAAAAAAAGGTTGCTTTTAAAAGGGAAAAATTACTTTATAATTCCAAATTTAACAATGCATTCTTCCCTTTTTCAAATTAAAAATAAAATTTAATTGTTAGCTGTAACTAAATAGGAGTAGGTGGCTATAATACTCATAAACTCTATGGGATTCCTCTGTTTCTAATGAAGGTTGTATACAAGTCAGTGAAGGTGTGGACCAGCAATTACAAGTGGCTAAGGCAGCTATTCACTGAGCTGTTTGCTGACCAACTTACATTCCTTACCTCTAGCAATTGTATACCTTCATGATGGTAATCCAGGCAAATGTGGGGTTTCTTGCAGTTGCCCTAGGCAAACAACCAGGAGTACAGTACATTAATGTGGCTCAGCCTACAAGAAACAACATATATGGTCTGGTCATTCAGTCCGTTTCCAGGGTCTGCTTGTGACCAACTCTGCAGGTGAATCTAGTCATAACAGGCAGCTTTAGGAGGAGTTCAACCTGATGAGCGGAGGTGGTAAGCGTGGAGAAGCAAGTATAGCCTCTTGCTGGCTTTCTCCTCTGCTGAAAGAGAAAGCTACTGGGGATATTCACCATCCAGTGTTTTCTCTAAATGTTTTTTCCTGGTGAACAAGTCCAGGTAAGGGATAAATGGCTTTATTTCCAGAAGAGGCAGAAGTTTCACCTGGAAGTCTTGGCAAACACTTTGAATCTGCATGGGTTTTGGATATAAGCCCCTCTAAAATGGTCTGAAAACAGCCCATGTGGAAACTGATGCACTTACGACCTTCTGGGTAGCCTGTGTCTCTCTCTGAATTAGATCCAGAGACCTGAACCACCAGCTAAGGTGCTCTTTCACCGAGTAAAGGGAGACATATTTACCACTCACCAAAGAAGTGTGGGAAGAATGGAAAAGAACATGTGTCCTCTTGACTCACTCACCTCTCACTCAACATGTAAAGACCTGAACTTGGCAAAGTAGCTCAGAGCTTTTCTGCATAATAATAACAAGATTCTTGAACAAAAGAAGCTCAACAAATGAAAATTCAAAGGGATTTTCTCAGATACTAGTACAGTTTCTATCAGAAAGGTTCTTCACTAAATAACTGCAGTGATATAGTTACTTCATCGTAAGCCTGCAATGAAATCTCTGTATGATATTTTGATTATTTGTCCTTTTTTTTCTGACAGAAATACAACCCCATAAAAAAATAACATTTTTTACACTTGCAAGAACCAGGGCTGGTAATCAGGTTTCTAATATATTTTCTGGATATTTCCTTAGTTTTCATTCTGTGCATGTATGTGACTTTGAAAAATCACAATTATTTAACATGTATCTCAGTTGCCTCTTGCAGCTTCTGGCTGTCTGGTCTGTTCAGGTTGAATGTTTTTGTTACGCTTGTGCTATGTTTGCACATTGCCTGGCATTAAGCAACTCCCAGTTTGTTTGGCTTCTCTGCTTGCTATGGTGATACAAATAATAAATAATTCTACACTTGTAAAATTTAGTATCATTTGAGAAGCTCTAGGGATTAACTTTGCTTTCTTGTTTATGAAAATACAGTTTTATTGGTTTTACCAGAGACTGGGGACATTCCATTAGGCACTATATGAAGTAGGCTTTGCCTTTTACAGGCTTTGCAACATGCTACTATGCAATGGGGTAGCACGGTCTGGGAATGTGAAGAAAGCCTCCAGAATCCTCTGGTGTCTAATTTTTTTCACCATTGCTGTTAATATTGCTAAGTGCCTTACTCACATCACGGACAGTTCTACAGAGTTATCTCATTAGTGCTGCCATCTGGGTTCAAGTATTTTCCTAGTTAACTTTTATTCATCCAGGAAAAAGTTCTTTGAAGTCAACAGGAACGTTGGTAAGTGACTTACTAGGTCTCTGAACCATCTACAATCACCCTACAAACACCCAGCCAGCACTTTGAAAGCTGACGTCACTCCTTTGTTTTTACCTAAACTAATTTTTTTCTTTTTTTCTTTTTCTGTTTTTTGTTGTTGTTTTTTTTTTTAATTGCTGCTTCTATTTAAGATTTATACTCAGGTGTTTTTTTTAATGAGACCATACCAGCCCTGTCCTTAACTGCAAACTAAGTGGACTCACATTCTTACTACTGTTAACCTGCCTGTCCCTGCAGCACAGCCATCTCAATTTAACTGTGGAATGGTGCTGAAATTACAGCTCTTGGTCTTGTAACAATATAAATCCCCATTGCTTTTTAGCTTTTTCTTACTTAAGGCTGTTCAAACCTATTGCCCCTCCCCCCTCCATGCCTACCCCCCTTCAAAAAAAGGAACATGAAAAGGAAACCAGCATTCCTAATGTTGGAAAATAACTCAGAAATTTAGAATGATGTGGTTATTTTGTGTAAGGTGTACTCTGTACATATATATATACAAGCTAAAATTGCAGTCAGAGAGGCACACAATTAGTACCACAGCTAGCACTGAGCGAGGGCATCCTGCAATAACTAGGCATTGAAGAAGGTAATTAATCAAGAGATTAAAAGGGAGTCTCATGTAAATCACCAACTTGGCAGAGAAGACTTCAGGTCTATATGGATAATTGGACCTAAGGAATGCAGGAGGTGGTAAAGAAGAAACAAAATCAAGAAGATCGATGGCTAAACCAGTCTGGGGCAGTTGAAGATGTGGAAGTTGCAATACTGTGTCCTTTAGGTGAACTTAGCTCATTATAATATAATTATAATACTAAAAATCTCACCAGCAGGTCAAAAAGACCCCTGCCCAGGTGAAGACCCTTCTCCTGAGCATGCATGATAGTAGAAATAGTGATATAACCGTATTATAACTATATGTAAATCTCTTACAAATCACCATAAGGAGGATGGACTTGGAAACTTACTAACGCCATAGTTTTGTGTATAAGTATGTAATGAAAAATCTCCTTTGGTGTGCTTGATATATGGGAAGGCACCAAGAACTCAGCTTTGCACAAACCTGCAATAACTAACAATGTCTCCTTCCTAAACATTGTCTCTTTGTCTGCATTTTGGGAGCTGTCTTCAAATGGTCAGAATAATGCTACTTCTGGCTTAAAAAAAGATACGATAGGATTCAGTACTCTGTATCAGCAACGTTTTGTGCTTCTAAGGTAAATTTTGTCCTCTCCCTGAAACGTTCTTTTGATTTCTAAACACAAGGAAGTGCCCCAATGTGACCCTGACCTTAGAACTTGTATGATTTCAGTGGAAGACATGCTACTACCTTCAGCAAGAACAGTTTTTTGTGTGCTTATGTGCTTAGCTTTGTAACACAGTGCTTTGTGTGGGGGAATCTTTTTTCTACGTACCAGAAAATTCTGTATGCAATTCCACCTTATAAATATCATTGTACCTTTTCCATTGTGCTTTTTTTGTGTGTGTGCTTTTTTTTTTTACTTTACATTGTAAAATGTTTATTGTAGCTAGTTTAAAGTTAGTTTAATTTTGTTATTTAATTTTAAGTAAGACAACAGTATCCCATTCAGCTGATAGATAGGTAGGACTAAAAGCTTGCTTCCAGCAGTGTTTGGCTGTGCCATCAGCCACTCCATTAGGATGACTTCCTTGTTTGTCTGACTGGCAGTAAGCTGCATCAAGTCAAATACATATTGTTGGTACTTTTGATCTCTTGCCAACCTGCTAGATGAATTTTGAATTGCATCAGTCCTAGGCCATCGAATACTTAAGTTTGTCTTAAACAGGACATTCATATTCACAAGAAAAAAAAAAATCACCCTCAGCATCTGAGCAGTGCCCAGAAGCACATGCACTTTTAACTTGCAACTGGGATTTCAGACAGTGTTGTCATTAAATACCGGTGTTTATGTCATGTCCATGTACTGGCCAAAAGAGGCAGGGCTCACAACAGAACAAGATGATGTGCTAAGAAAAATACGATTAACTTTTCCTAGAACAGGAATGCCACTAATTGCTGGAAGAGTTGGTAGAGTTTCAGAAAACTCTCAGGTCACCCCAAAGGCAGGATTTATATGAAATTGCCTCAAAAATTAAGCTTAAATGATATCCATGCCACATAAAATGTGTGTGTGAGGTTACATAGTTGTTTGGTTTTTTTTTTATCCCCACACCATCAGCCTGACTCATTCACTGCTGGGGAAGGTGCTGTTTTGCATGATCAGCTGCACTGCCAGACACTTTACCACTACAGGGAACGGGTGTCTACTCAGGGTTGGGCTCAAAGACCTGCCTTTTTATTCCTGAATTAAACAAGCCCACTGATACAGCAAATAACATTGACAATAAAGTACAAGTCATGTGAATGTTGCCCATAGGATTTGGTAAGATATTTTTTTCTCCTAAGGTGTAAATTGATAACATCCATTCTGAATGTGTCTCAGATTTGCAAAGGGAAGTGAAATCTCAATCTATGCCAAAACTACAAAAGAAAGACACAACAAAACTAATCATATAGTTTGAAACATGACTAAGATGCACTAACAGTAAGATAACAGTATGAAGTTCCATTAATGCTGGAATTCATAAATTCCAGTTTTTGAGGTTTCTATCCTGTGATCAATTTCCTGGTGTCTGTCAAAAAGTCAAATGACCAAAGTTTTTCTTAGAGTGGAGATGTTCACAAAGCCTTTACTGTGTGATTTCTCCACAGTCTAATAAGGACAAATAACATTCTGTAGTTTTCCGTCTCTGGGCAGGTTTCTCTTGTCTCTTGGGCTACCTCTTTAAATGAAATTTGCAGGGACTTACTAAGCTGGGACTTTACGTTTTTATGACAAACATATAGAAATACATAGCACATGCAACTTGAAGTAAGGAAAGAAAAATCTTTCACAGTCACACACACACAAAAATAAACTTTAGCACAGAACTGAAAAAGACAGCAAATAGAATAACAGGAAAATATCTTCAGAGGTATGGGCCCTCAGTGGAAGTAACTTGCTGCCATGCCTTCAGGGCAGCCAGCACCAGGAGCAATGCAGTAGGTCACTACCTGTACAATGGTGGTGTGATGGCCAAAGCTTCCTTCACACTGCAGTGGCAGTTTAATCAGGCCTTGGGTCCAGTAAGACAAGAACTTAGGTAGTCTTATTATGATAACCAGCATGTTGAATGGCACTGGTAGTAGTATTAACTAAGGTTTACTGGTCAGTGTTCTATTTCATATATTCCTGGAACCTCTTGTTGTTTTGGTTTTGTTTGTTTCTTTGTTTGTTTGTTTTTTGTGGGACAGCCAGAGCAGCAAAGCATGAGATGATTGAAGTGTAGAGAAATATCTTGCCTTGCAATCATTCAGATAAATCTTGGGCCATTCAGAATTCACCACTTGTACCCAAGTCTTACCTCCATCATATTACAGAACTGTTAAAATATTTGAGGTGAAAGTAATAAACCAATGAAACTAATTAATACAAGTAAGTTTCTGTGAAATATGGCAGGAATGTTCACCTGATTTTCCACTGTAAATAGAAGCATTCAGCTGCTGCTAACTGACATAACCATGTCTTTCAATTTTAGTATAATTTGGTGGATTCTGAGTGCTTGGAGAGAAAATGCAGGCACTGCAAGATTAAACTGGGTGGACAAACTTAAACACAATCTAGGATACTAACTGTCATTCCAGTGCCAAATTAGGAACCACCTCCTAGAGGTACTCCAAATATTCAACTCCACTGAAATCTATAGCAGCTTCAGCAACATCTGGAAGAACAGACTGGAAATGGGGAAATATAAACACCGTTTTCAAAAAAGGAAGGAAGGAAAGAAGACTCAGGGAACTACAGGCCAGTCAGTCTCACATCTGTGCCCAGTAAGATCATGGAGCTGATCCTCCTGAAGGGTCTGCTAAGGCACATGGAAAACATTGAGGTGGTTGATGGCAACCAATATGGCTTCACCAAGGGCAAATGGTGCCTGACATATTTAGTGGCCTTTTGTGATGGGGTCACAGTGTGGGTGAACAAGGGAAGTGCAACTGACATCATCTACCTGGACTCGTGCAAAGTGTTTGATACTGTCCTGCGTGGCATCCTCCTCTCAAAATTGGAAGGGTATGAATTTAATGGATGGACCACTTGGTGGATAAGGAATTGGTTGGACAATCACACTCAGAGAGCAGTGATCAATGGCTCAATATCCAGATGGAGACAAGTGAGGAGCGGTGTTCCTCAGGGGTTGGGACTGGGACTGGTGCTGTTTAACATCTTTGTCAGTGACATGGACAGTGTAATTGAGTGCACACTCAGCAAGTTTGGTGACAGCACCACACTGTGCAGTGTGGTCAACAAGCTGAGGGAAGAGAGGCCATCCAGAGGGACCTCGATAGGCTTTAGAGGTGGGTCCATGTTAAACTCATGAAGTTTAAAAAGGCCAAGTGCAGGGTGATGAACATGGGCCAGGGCAATCCCAAGCATAAGTACAGGCTTGGTAGATAATGGATTGAGAACAGCCCTGGGGAGAAGGACTTGGGAGTGCTGGTTGATAAGAAGCTCAACATGAGCCTGCAGTGTGTGCTTGCAGCTCAGAAAGTCAACTGAATCCTGGGCTGCATCAAAAGAAGAGTGGCCAAGAGGACAAGGGAGGTGATTCTACCCCTCTTCTCTGCTCTCGTGAGACCCCACCTGGAGTGCTGTGTCCAGTTCTGAAGCCCCCAACAAAAAAAAAAGACACAGAGCTGTTGGAGTGAGTCCAGAGGAGGGCCACAAAAGATGATCAGGAGGCTGGAGCAGTTCTCCTACAAAGACAGGCTGAGAGTGTTGGAGTTGTTCAGCCTGGAGAAGAGAAGGCTCAAGGGGGACTTTACAGCGGCCTTCTAGTAACTGAAGGGGCTACAGGAAAACTGGGGAAGGACGCTTCCAACCCTAGACATTTTGTGATTCTATAATTTTATTATCTCCTCTTAAAAAGCAACAGGACTTCTATTGCACCTGAGCAGATTTCAGCTATTCATTCCAGAACAGTTAGTGTGGAAACAAAGCAGACTACTGTAGGTACTATTCATAAGCAAAGTAAGTATGCTACCAGAGCGGGTTCAGGAGTCTGACTGGGGTGACATCTTGCTAAATAATATAGTTGTTGTTTTTCTAACATCGCAAAAATTGTCCAAGCAAAATGTTGATAAATTGTTCTCCACGTTGAAAATCCCTGGCAAAAGGAGTGATTACAGGGTGCATATATTAAAAAAAGAAAAAAGAAAAATTTGAAAAGTTATCATGAAAACATGGAGGATGGCAGCAAGGGACAACTATATAAAATGCCCCACCCCTTTATTTATTTAGGAGAACATTCCAGGGATTTCTATGCTGAATGTCTCACTGAAACTGTAACGGGTCTTTTCCTCCAACAACCCACAGCTGAGTTGTACATAGAAATAATATCTAAATAGAACTGTGCCCTGGAGGATATAAGGATGCATCATTTCGAAAAGTCACTATGTACTTTGGTGCCTTGTGTCCACCACATGATTGCTTCCCTTTTGGTTACTGTATTTTTAGGCCTGTTGGTCCAAAGACACATCTGTAAACAGATTATCTACCAGCTATTTCTTTGTGAACATATGCAGCCTACATCAAAACCACCTGCAATGTCCTGGTTTTTAACACATGGAACTGCCCTACCCAGGGCCCAAGGAATTAAAAAAGGAGTAATATCAGTGTATCACACAGGCTGTTGTTGAGTGTCTTATTCTGGTAGCATTACTGGGTAGAAGGGGGTCTGTAGAAGTTACCAAAAAGAAGTTACTTGCTTCGGCATGTGGAGGACTGGGAAAGACTTTCTGCTTCACAACTCCCCCAAATACTCACAGGTTTGTCACCATCTGGTTCTATTTTGAGGCCCTGTGCCTAAGGCACTTCAAGCACCATAGAATCATAGAATCATAGAATCATAGGGGTTGGAAGGGACCTCGAAAGATCATCTAGTCCAACCCCCCTGCCAGAGCAGGGTCACCTAGAGTACATCACACAGGAAGGTGTCCAGGCGGGTTTTGAATGTCTCCAGTGAAGAACACTCCACAACCTCTCTGGGCAGCCTGTTCCAGGGCTCTGTCACTCTCACAGTAAAAAAATTTTTTCTGATATTCACCTTAAACCTCCTATGCTCCAATTTGTATCCATTACTCCTTGTCCTATCACTGGTCATCACTGAAAAAAGCTTAACTCCATCTTCTTGACACTCACCCTTTACGTATTTGTAAACATTGATGAGGTCACCCCTCAGTCTCCTTTTCTCCAAACTAAAGAGACCCAGCTCCCTCAGCCTTTTCTCATAAGAGAGATGTTCCACTCCCTTCATCATCTTTGTGGCTCTGCGCTGGACTCTTTTAAGCATTAAGCCCAGAGCATTAGCCAGCTCTGGGCTTAAACCAAAATCTTGCCAGAGAATAGCTATCAAAATTTACCCATGAAATGTGGGATCTTGTTTAAAAACATTCTAATCCACTCAAGCATTAATCTTTTGTTTCAAGGTATTTTTTAATCCACACATTGCCAGTGCTCGGGTAACTTCAACAATGTTAAGAACATGTTGGAACAACAGCAAATAAATGCAGGAATCAATCCTGCTCAAATCTGTTCCACATAGCTGTCAGTGTTTTGCCTGTAATGTTGCACCAGCAGACTCCTACCACTCAGGAATGTTTGGAAATTTTTGACAAAAAACCTTTTAGTAACTTCTAGCAAAAGTTTACAGCTTTGCATTTTAAGATACTCTGTCTATAAGATACTTGTAGTGACAAACTGGATTTAATACGTAGGCATAAGTCAATGGGGGGTAAACAAAAGATTTACTAATGCATTTGGGTCATAGGACAGATATGTGGAGTGGCCTTCCTTGTTTTCTCACTGACCATTCTAGATCTGGAAAAAAACCTAAGAGATTTCCTGGGAAGTGAAAGTCTTTACCTATCTCCCATGCTGCTTTCTCAATAATGCAGAGGTGCTTATGATAAGACTTAAATGGAAGCTCGATTAAGCTTAGTTAGTTTTAGGAAGAGGAAAGATGTTTGCTATGAGAAAAAAAGAAAATAAGAGTATTTCAAAGTATCAAATTAAAGACATGGGGCTCATGTCACACTTACTATGCCCAGACAATCTAATGCGGGAACAGAACAATTAAATTTGCTCTGGCCTCCCTTTAAAAACGTCCTCTTCCTAATTCTCTAAATTGAGACTTTAAATGAACACCTACACACCAAGCCCAAGCCCTCCTCTTGAAGCTATAAAATTCCTCCCTCCTCAAAACTCCCTCTATAACAAACTGTTCTTCCAATCACAGAAATTAATAATCCATGAACAAGCCAGATTCTATTTCAGAAACTGCCTCAGCTTTGCTGAGATTTCATGCTTACCTGCCACCATCAACTACATGCATTTTACCATTTATCATTAATTGGCTCATGATTGTCTTTCCAGTGTCTCAATATAGGAGTGCACACTTATGCCAGGATGGAGTTGGGATACAGCCAGGCATATGGGAACACACTGTCCCTGCCTCTTGTTCGTACCTTTACCTTTCTTATTATACAGAGCTAAAGAGGATTAGCATCCCATGAGGGACTTGCAATGTGTTTCAGCATATTCTGTGATCAACATGTTGGTGGACCACAATATGGGATGTGCCAAAACGCATAGTTACCCCACAGTGAAGACACAGCCTGTTAGTCCCATACTAATGTTAGAAAATCTCGTAACTGTCAAATTTCAGTTAAAAATTTAAAACTACTGATATGATTATGCAAGATACCAGCTTTTTTGGCCTTTCTGGCCATTTGGTGTTCAGCCATATTTGACTGCTGCGTATTCAGTTTTTGCAAGTACAACAAACTGAATCCATGGAAACAAGAAAAGACTGTGTATTCATTCATTTCTCAAGATGGTCAACTGCTTTGAAAACAGGGAGCAGGAGCATGCTATAAAGGTAATGGAAACTCAGGGTATTAAATATGGTTACTGTTAGTTTTGGTTTTGTTTACTGTTTGATTTGGGCTAGCAATCCAAAAGCCCTACTATGTCATATTTGAAAGCAAAACAAGAAAGTTTTCACATTATGTAGAAACAGATCCAGCCTTGAAGAGCTCACAATCAAGATGAAGAACAAGATGGGGTAAGTGAAAGAAACTATCATGAAGGAGGAGGTGGTATGATTAAATGTCACCACTTGGGTGACTTTGGTACTACTCTCCCTGTTCCTGGCTAACCACTGAAAGACAAGTCTTTCTCACCATTTATGTATCAAAATGGTGTGTTGAACCCAGTTTGACACTGAAAAAATGCCTTTGCTGGTGCTCAGTTCATGCAGAACCATAATACAAAGAAAAAAAATATTTTGGCCACAGACATTTTCTAGCAGTTTTGTTGTTTTTTTTCCCCAGTTGTCTCTTTTGCTTATAATAATTTTTCCTTAAGGCATTGATTCAAATTGAATTCAAGAATTCCCAATTAGTTCACACCTGTATTTGTCTTCCAAAACCTACAAAATGTGTGTAGTGTAGACATTGGGTCCTGTCTCTCTGTTTAGTGGTCAGGATGAGCCAAAACCCAGAGAACAGAATTGCTGTCTATTAGTCCCCTCCATTCTCCCACTTAGAGGCTGGAAGGTAAATCTAGAACGACTTTTATAGAACAGGTAAAGGACAGTACCACATGGGATAATAAAGATATAAAATATATACAAATCTTAATTTCAGTGGTCACTGATAGAGTCCAAAAATCCCTCACAGCAGAGCCAACTCAGGAAAAGGGGCTAGGGTTGCAGGGAAACTTCTGATAGGGCACCTTCTTCCCCATGTCCCCGCCAACCACCACAGTCTTTACAGCAGCACTGACCTCTCCAGCACAGCTCTTCTCTTAACTAACTGCTTGCTCCAGCTCAGGTGTTAGAGCCGGTTTTTTGCATGTTAATCACAGAGGTGCATCTAATGTCCCTCTAATGGCTCCTTGGCTGGTTTTGGAGCAGGGGGAGCTTCTCAGCTTCTTACCAGAGCCACCCTGGGGCCCTTCCCCCGCTACCAAAAAACCCACCAAACCAAGCCAGCCCAGTCTCTAAGTTCTCAGGTCTGCAGCAAGGTGCTGCAGGAAGCTGTGTTCTTAGCTGCTGCTTCTCCTGTGCATCTTTCCCAGTTATTTCTTTGCTCTGCTGTAAACGGTGAAATGAGTTTGCAGTAATGAACAGTTATAACTGCTCTATACTGTCTATAGACCTCCTGCAGCAATGCAGAAGTGAAAGAAACTGAGCTACTGATAGGGATGAGTGAAAGTGCCCATAGAAGGGGTCCTTCTTCAGTGCCCTCTTCCAGCAAAGTAACCTCTTTTTCTTGTGCTTTTGACTGGGCTAGGCTGAGTGAACATCTGGTATTTGACAATATGAAGGGTCCCTTTTTAACCACCAAAAGTGAAAAACCCACATTTCCTAACTTTCTTGGAGCACACCTTGTGGTGGACAAACAAAATGCATTTCAAGCATTTTGAAGTCCCCCGTGATTCAGGCCTCCCAATAAACTCACGGAGATGGTATAGCACATTGTTTATGTTTGCATCTCAGGATGCTGCTGTAGGATTTTACTTTTTTTTTCTCCCTTGAAAATATCATTGCAATAACTAATACATTACTAAGACCTTAGCCCTTCACACATCCATGTGGAACTTCACACAGACAAGTTGTCTCATTCATTTAGCGCATTGGAAAATGCAAATATACTCATATCTGACACTGCCTGTCACAGTGCTTTGCCTTGTGCTGTTTGCCATCTCTGAGAGCCAGTTCTGAAGGAACTGCAGGCAGCCCAGCAGTTAAACCCTGCCTACATGACTTGGCAGTCAGCCTGCAAAGCTGTAATTTCACCAATGACCTGGGGATATCTCTAGAATAGCAATCTGCCTCACAACTAGAAAATAAATATACTTCTTCTTTATTCCCCTGTATGGGGACAATTAAGTTGCCTTCAGTGAGATTATTCATGAAGCTGCTTGTAGGCTGATGTGCTCCTGTTCATGGAGAAGAAAATATGAAATGCTGATACTGCTCTATGTTGTTTTACATCTCTGTCTGATGGAAGAACTCAGAAGTAGGGCTTGGATTTATTGTTGTTAAAAGCATCAGTGTGAGAAAAAAGTTAAGTGTGGAGAGAAGGAAGATTAACTTCTTTCAGAGCTAAAGTGGTGAACATGAGAGAAGGCTCAGAATGTTGCACGTGTCTTAAAATGGCTTGTTACTAGCCAGAAACTTTTATTGTGCAACGAAATATGCTTCCTGCCTCGTGCAATCTGACATAGTTTATTGAAAATCTAAGTTTAACAAAGCTATTTTTATTTTCAGGAAGTCACAGTTTATATGGTTTGAAACATGAATGCATGAAAGGCAGCCCTGGGGTAACTAAGCCCATATCTGGAAATGCAGCAGAGGATCCATTGTGTCAATTGTCAATTTAACAAAGTCTGTTTGAAGAAGTCAGAACCAGTAGTGTTCATGCTCCTAACTTGCTCAACACATACTCTTCTCAGCAGTAAATACCCTCCTCTATTTTTTTAGTGATTTTACACTTATTTTATAGTGATTTACCCCTTTGTCAAAAGGGACAGGGATTTGCTTGAGAGAGTCCAATGGAGGGCAACAAGGATGATTAAGGGACTGGAACACCTGCCGTATGAGGAAAGGCTGAGAGACCTGAGCCTTTTCAGTCTAGAGAGGAGAAGATTGAGGGGGGGGGGTCATACTAATGTATGTAAATATCTGAAGGGTGGATGTCAAGAAGGAGGGGTCAATCTCTTTCCAGTCATGCCCTGTGATAGGACAAGGGGCAATGGACTCAAACTGGAACACAGGAAGTTCCACCTCAACATGAGGAAAAACTTCTTTGAGGGTTACAGAGCAGTGGAACAGGCTGCCCAGAAAGGTTGAAAGTCTCCTTCTGTGAAGACTTTCAAGACCCATCTGGATGCCTTTCTATGTCACCTGCAATAGGTGATCCTGCTCTGGCAGGAGGGTTGGACAAGATGAACTCCAGAGGTCCTTTCCAACCCCTACCATTTTGTGATTCTGTGATTATTCTCATAACTGACAATTTCTTACAGTTCTCCTTTCCTGTAATTGGCATTAAGTATCTCTATTATACAGAAAAAAGCAGATGTGAATAGTGCGATGCCTTCCAAATAAAGTGTCACTTAGATCAAGGTCATGAGACCTAGTCTTCTTGAGCTGTATTCATAACTCTGCCACCTACCTCCTTTGATAAACCACATAACTTCTCTGCACCTGTTTCTCCACCTGTAAAACGGGAATAGCAATAATTTTCAAGCTCAGTGATACACACTTTATGAAGTACATTTGCTGCTCATGAAGACAGAACATCTCACAAGAGCCAGATACCTCAATAAACTCAGCAGAGTATGGGAGATGGACACAGCTCTGGTCTGACCAGCAGGATCATTCAGCTAGCTGGCCATGAATACTTTGCAGGTTGATACCAGTAGAGGCCTACAGTCACTTTGTTACAGAACTTGATACCCGGGTTTGTAGATCTGGAGGTTATTTTAAAAGATAGTTTTGTTAGCAGATGTCATATACTAACTTAGCAGAGAATAGTTTAAAACTCTAAAGTAAAAATATAAGCTATTTTCTAAATGTTGTTTGTTAGGGTTTTTTTAGAGTTTAATCTACTAAAATTGCCTTAGGCTTATTTTTTGGTGCATGTTGAAAATTAACATCAGTTTTAGGTTATTTGCAATTTGACTCTAAATTTCAAGATTCCCTGGAGTTGAGAAACATATGGAGGGTTTGGTGAAAGTTTAGGTTAAATGTGTAGACTGATGCTGGGAAGAGATACTTGTCACTCTCCCCCTGTTCCTCTGAGTTTCTTGACTGGCACTTCTCTTTCCTTTCCCTTTCCCTTTCTGACATGTTTCTCAAAAACCATCCAACTTATGTTTCAGTTCCCATACTTCTACTAAAATACTGCCAGTCTTTGTAACACTAGCGAAGAATGGGTTTCAGTTTATTTATGCGCTATATTACACTACTGTGCTGTAGCACTAGAAGGTAACAGCTGGTTGAATAAATCATAGAATGGTTTGGGTAGGAAGAGAACTTCAAGATCATCTACTGCCAAACCCCACTGTCATGGGCAGGGACACCTTCCACTAAATCAGGTCACTCAAAGTCCCCATCCATCTTGGCCTTGAACACTTTCCAGGGATGAGGCCTCCACAGTCTCCCTGGGCAAACTGTGCCAGTGTCTCACCACCCTCATACTACAGAATTTCTTCATTTTTTGTGGCCCTCCTCTGGACTCATTCCAACAGCTCTGTGTCTTTTTTTTTTGTTGAGGGCTCCAGAACTGGACACAGCACTCCAGGTGGGGTCTCACGAGAGCAGAGAAGAGGGGTAGAATCACCTCCCTTGTCCTCTTGGCCACTCTTCTTTTGATGCAGCCCAGGATTCAGTTGACTTTCTGAGCTGCAAGCACACACTGCAGGCTCATGTTGAGCTTCTTATCAATCAGCACCTCCAAGTCCTTCTCCCCAGGGCTGTTCTCAATCCATTATCTACCAAGCCTGTACTTATGCTTGGGATTGCCCTGGCCCATGTTCAGCACCCTGCACTTGGCCTTTTTAAACTTCATGAGTTTAACATGGACCCACCTCTAAAGCCTATCGAGGTCCCTCTGGATGGCCTCTCTTCCCTCAGCTTGTCGACCACACCGCACAGTGTGGTGCTGTCACCAAACTTGCTGAGTGTGCACTCAATTACACTGTCCGTGTCACTGACAAATGTGTTAAACCATCAACACCAGTCCCAGTACCAAATCTTGAGGAACACCACTTGTCACTGGTCTTTATTTGGACACCAATTCATTGATCACTGCTCTCTGAGTGTGATTGTCCAGCCAATTCCTTATCCACCGAGTGGTCCATCCATTGAATCCACATGTTTCCAATTTAGAGACCAGGATGTCATGTGGGACAAATTTTACAACAGTGTTTTGCACATGTCCAGGTAGACTATAGAAGTTCTTCTCTCCTTGTCCACTGATGCCATGATTCCATCAGAAAAGGCTACTAATTATGTCAGGCACTATTTGCCCTTGACAATGTTGATTTATATCAAGGCTGTTTTATGAAAAGTGGTCCGGAAAGACAGATAGTTTCTCAGAGCTCCAGTGAAAGACAAAGCCTCCTACCTGAAAGGAACAGACTAACCCCAGTACTTATGTAGTCCTGTTTCTCACTTATGTAGTCCTGTACTGAGAACTTACTAATGATCCTCTTTATGAGCCCCACTCTTCAGCACACAGTTCATTTCAAGCACTGAAGGGAAAGTTGAGGCTGCAAACTTCGTTCCACTGCTAAATTAGGCAGCTGTTTTTGCCAGGACCTCTATTATGCCCCCAAGAGAGAGGAGCAGCACTGAGCGGAGCCAAGGGAGGGATCCTGAGTGAGAGTATGGTTTCAGGGGCAGTCCTGCTCCTCCCATCACATCCAGCAGCTGAAGTTCTCCATACACTTGCACTCTTTTTAGTAATTGTTCAGCCATGAGACATGTCAGCCCTCTGATGTTACTGTTGGCCAGTATTTCTTTTTGAGGGCTTATTTTTCTACCAGATCAACAAGCTGACCTGACTAGCCAAACCATCCCTAGTTTTGTTGGAAAAGCGATAGCAAGAACATGTACCTGGGAGCAAGGCATATCAGCCTTTTCTGTGACAATTCCATCTTCAAGCAGCTTAACCCAACAACGATATTGTGCTGAAAAAGTGTGTGAACATGATTTACTCCACCAAGGCAACCTGGTTTTATGTCTTGCAGCATTCCCTTGTGTAACTTCCATTAACATTATACTTGTGGAAACGTATTTTTGTCAAACACAGCCTGCTAGAGTCAGCATCTGGTTAAGCCAACTTCAAACACAACTGTTACACCTACATAAGAAAAATGCATGTAGCAGCATGACCCAAGCAGTCTTTGTGTCTGTCCCTATGCCCCAGTGAGAGCACTGTCCCTGCACAGCTGGAAAGCAGCTAGCTTGTGATGTGAAGCAAGAAGCCCATGAAGATCCAAATCAGCTACTGAGTTGTGCTCCACACTCGCCAGTGTAGCTACATATTGTCAGAGCTTCACAAGCTATTGTTTCTTGATCAGTTCCTCTAAGTCTCACCTGATGGCTCAAGACATTCAAGAATTAGCTATGTATGAAGATGCAAGAACACCCAGAGCATGTACCATAATATAAGTAATTTTATTGAAAACATAAGCATAACTTTCAGACCTTCTTCTAGGACAAGCTAAACACAAACATGTTGTAGAAGCAACACTAAACAGAACACTTGCCAACTATTAAACTGATTTATAAACTTCCAGCTTGAAAATTTTCACAGAATCATTGCTATCCTGTTGTGGGCACCACAGCACGTCTGTCAAATAGCTATTACTCAGAAAGTATTTTCATGTGAAATATTTAGTTTGTAGCACAGTGAGAATGTGTGTAATTCACCAAAGAATTGTAGAACTGCACTGTTTCTCACTGAATCAACTTTAATAAGTGATTTCTAACAAAAATTCCTGCTGTGTCACACAGAAAAACTGCAACATTATTGATTCTCCACAGATGTATCCTTTGGCTCCCAGATTTGCTTTTCCAGATATAAAACCCTAAAAATACTACTGCTTCACTGTAAAAAAAAAACAACTTGAAAGCAATCTTATCAAGCCTAATATATTACAAGATTACAATACTGCTGTTATCAAGACTTCTACACGTAAGATGTATTTGTGAGTGCATTTACACACATCTAGATCACATACATATGTTCCAGTCACCTCATATAAGGGAGGAGGTTACTTAAACTGAGAATTACAAGAGGAGTAAGACAAAGTATGGTTCTTTGTACAAAAATGGACAAAAATAACCAAGACATGCTCAAGCACTGAAGCCTAATGAGAAGCATGAGAACATATTGTTACACCTGCCTCAGATACACACTGTGAAATGGACTTGACCTCCAGAAGCTTACCCTAAATTTGAGACCTTCATCTTTCCTCCTGATCTGTCATCCAGGTCTCAGATCTGCTGATGTGTCAGGGAAAGACCAAATAAAGAATCAAAGGCAAATGTCTGGGTTTTTTTTTCACCAAGCTAGTGGAAAAAGCCACATCATTTCACCCAGCCTCCTCTTTGTGGGCAGATTTATTTAAAGATGAGAGACAAGAACTGCCTCTGCTGATACATCTCAATAACAGCTGTGCAGGGCAGGCTATCTTGGTGCACAGGCAGGTTCTGGAGTGTGTACTGAAAAACAAGGGTTTTAAACAGGAAGACTTACCCCCTGTCAGCTAAGCTCTTTGTTCAACTAGTAAGAACCAGATACTTCCTTCTAAGGAAATTCTGTAATGCCACCACAACAATTTTCTTTTTTGTAGCTGTGAGGAAGTGCTATTTTGCTTCTTTGGGTACACATGCTGCATACGCTGTTCCAGTTTAAAAAATGTTCTCTCTTGTGTTGTGTTTATGTGCATAGCTCATTCAGTTTTTCCATGGACATGCTCTCACTCCACCTCTTTACCCTAACATCATGCAGGGAAGTCTGGCAAATATCAGATCAATCTCTTCTTATTATGTACAGTCACTGTATTAAGTGCACAGTCATTACCCTGCTGCTTAGATGCTGTGGGTGCAAATACAGTCCCATCACTGCTAAGTTCTGTAGTGATTTCATTCCTGCAGCTAAACGCAGAAGACAAAAGAGAGACAACAAGCTGCTTTGAAATGCGTGCAGCTCTGGTGTCATCGAGACAGCACAAACCTGACCATGGTGCTCTCTGGCTCATAATTCTGCCTCCCTGCTCCATTCCTATCTGTTGATAAAGTATATTTCTTTACCCTCAGCTGCCCGTAATGCCGGGGCATTAATGCATTGTGGATACACAGCCAACATTCATCCTCCCCCTTGGCCAGACATCGGGCAGCTCCCTTGCACCTGACCTCTCCTCCACTCTGGACTAGGCAGCGTGGGCGAGTTTCATTTCACTCCTCAGCATCCCCAGAAATACTTTGCATATAAGAACTTCAGATGTCAATCAGAGATAAATTTCCTGTTTTCCATTCAAAACAGTCCTATGACACAACCAGAGCAGTATTTCTACCCTAGCATGGCCAGAGAGATTTTATCTTAAACGCCTACTCATTGCTATAAGTGTAATACGAAGAAACAACACAAAAAATATTTGTTTCTTCAAAAGATTTTAAGACCTGCTATCCTGCTGGTGTTCTGGTAACTACACTGCAAGTATAAATTACCACAATACACTACTGAAACTTCCTTCCCTTTGGTTCCCTACCACCATATAATCTATAAAGCAGATCTTAAAACAGTTCTCCTTGGTTATAAACATGACCCCGTCAACCTTTTTAATCACATTTAGCTCAAGGTTGGTGTTCTGACCTCCCAGTCAAGCACAAGCCACGTCCCCTCCAAGAATCCAGCCTCTGCTGCATCTCACCCTCCATGCTCCTGAACTGTTACTCTAATTTCTTGGTTTCCTCTTCCTGCAGCTCCCTCAGTCTCTTTCTGACTGAGGCTAGTATTTTTTCTTCATGAAAACCTCTCCTTAGTTTTTGTTTCTGTTTCACACCCCAATCTCAGTGGATGTATCTTTGTTAAAAAAATACACATGTATGTGTTACAATGAAACTTTCTGGTTGTAGCTTGAGCAGGTAGGGTTTTTTTGTACCCTTCATTTCTTCCTCTGTTGCACTATGTTTAAAACTAACTTAGAATATCTTAATTGTGTTTGAAGGCCTCCTTCCCCTGGCATTTGCTTTTACTACTGTTAAAATGCTAAATAATTGTAATTGCTATTAATTTATACAGCGGCTTTTGGCTTTGGAACGTTTGGTCTAAACCACTAAATTAATGGTTTTGGAACCTATGGAACAAGCAATGAAATATCACTGCTTAAGGAAATTCAGTAGACTACCATTTTTGAGATCTTACACATGATTTCTTGCTACTTTCTTTGTCCGTGTATTAACTATAGCTCTACCCTCAATACATGGCCTACCAAGCTGAGACTAGGATAAAAAGCCTCCTTTGAAGTACCCAATTAACTAGTTTTTCCACTGTGACATGCATAAAGATTGACTGACACACTCTTCCTTTTGATTATTTTATTTGCATAGACATTCAAAGCACAATGCAGTCAGCCCCTTTGGCTATCTCCAGCACAAAAATCCTGAAAATGTCTCCCTTCCTAAAAGAGTTTCTAGCCTGGACTACAGTTACTATCAAGAGGGAATAATGAAGATATCTTCAGGGAAATTACTGCAATTAGTCCTCAGCCTTTATGCTGGCTTCAAAACAGTAAACTGCATAGTTTTACAGCTTTTGCAACTTAAAACCAATACATGCCAACATGTAATGCAACAAGAGAGGCAAATCTGGGATTCCTGAATGGAATGTGGCTTGCAAACAGTCCAGCTATGGGCAGTACTTGCTGATTGTACAATGAGGGAGCTGTATGGGTCTAGAGGCTGCTAAATCACAAAAAGCTACTTAGCTAAAGGAGAAAAGAAACAAAAGGAGTTTCTATGATCAATATCATCACATAATCCTCTTTTCCTAACTGATCCTCGGGTTGCTGCAATCACTTGGCTTAACTGGCAAAGAAAATCCAAGTAGGGAGCTCTTACATCACCGAAAGGAATCACAAAACCACTGTGGACTTCAAGGGGTCTGAAGGGAATCTTTCAGAAGAATTTTTAGCATTCTTTTTAGAAATCCTCTGAAATTTTATGTTACCCAGGTCTTCATCTTGGGGTGATGTCTGTCTCCCACAAACTCTCCAGCACCTCCCATGCTTTCCTCAACACTTCCGTCCCTCTGCTCATGCTCAAACACCAAGAACTGCTGTGCAGAGGCCTTGTCATTGCCAACCACCCCTGATTAACAGGGCTAGGGACCTGCCTGCAGCCCCCTTGCCTCTACCATGGTCCAACAACCAAGGTGCTAGATGATGTTGGGAGGATGCAGTCCTGCAGGTTAGATTATGGGAGAGGCTATCAAAGCAGCAATAATATTTGGGATATTGAAACTGTGATGAGTATGGATGCTGAGGATGACTGTGCAAGGATATTAGGACACTGAAAAGTTCATCACTTCCAGTTCCTGCACAATACATTCCTGAACACCAGCAACAGCAGCTGAGGGCTGAGAGCAGGTCCAACTAGTCCTCTTGGCTTCTACACCATGCACTTCTCTGAGCAGTGCCACAGGGACTGCCCTGCTTGCAAGACCCATCCTCATCTTGTGTCATCCATGGGACAAGAGATCAGACTCCCTAATGTCCACTGGAAATTGGCCAGAATACTGTCTGCTATGGCAAGCTCTGAGAAAGCAATTCTAAAATATGGAATCAGGATTTTAACTAGAATGTCAAGGATCAATTCTCCATTCACATTTCTAGTTGTCCTGTTTCTTCTGCAAGAACACATTATTACACAAAATAAATAGGCCTAGAGCACAGAGGAAAGCCATAATACACCCGTGTCTTGGTGTTTGTGTTTGATGTGCTTTTGTCAATCTAAGGTTATCTGAGGATGTTCAAGTACAAGGGTGGATGTTAAACTAGAACACTTTATTATGTCAAAGGTACTGTTAAAAAAAATCAAACACATTGTTCAAATTATTGCTTAAGTCAGGTAATATCTGTTGAAGCATTGATGTACCATTTGTAAAGGCATGAAGTTGAGAATCATAAACCAAGGAAGTTACAACATTTGAAACAGTACGTAACTTGGCTTTTGAAGCAGCATGTTCACAGCTGCACAGCTTTGCAAGCATTCAGTAGTGCTAACCTGTGTTGAGATCCTTTGACAATTTCATTGCTCCATACCAAAATGTTGTGTGCCTATGCAGGTAGAAGGTCTGAAGGTTTTGCTGGTGCTCTCTGCAGCTAGTTCTGTGACTATATATTTTTGGACTGTCACCATCCCATGTATATATTTACACACGTATATAGTTAGCTGTACTAGATATGTTTCTTAGGTAACAGCCTAACATTGACAGTAGAGATAGAACACACAAGATAAGAGCAACAAAGCTACCTTCTTTGAAAGGAAAACAACCACTGTAGTGAAGATGTATATAGATATTCTCCAGGATAAAACCAAAAAAGTTAAAATGGCTCCAGAAATTAAATGTTTGCTTACACATCCTTTCTGCTGACTTCTGTATCACTTCTAGGCGACTCATTACCCAAAGGCACCCAGTGCAAACAAAAGCTTGGCACACTTGGAAGATTATGCCACATTCTGTTTGCCTTATGCACTGAGGCGAATTCAATGAGATTGCTTCTGTACACAGATTTACTATCAAGTTCTTTATTTTGTTGGCAAACTGTTGCTATAAAACATGCTGCCAGTTCTGCAAGCATTGAAGCATTGCTTTTACTTGTTCTGCTCATATAAGCAGGAACATGTATTTGTTCAAATGCTGATGTGATCAATGCCACAGCTGGAATTTTCATACAAAGTCGTGCTTTAAAAAAGTAAGACACTCCTTATGGTAAGTCCTTTCCCATTGCTGTAGGAGTCATGGTCTGGGTGAGGGCCACACACCCAGGTATTTTAAACCTGTATTTCTATACAGTGACTTTCTACTTCCTCATTATGAGATTGATGGTTAATGATAAGATGAGAAGTGCTGGCCTTTCTGGTTTTAATGGACTCAGGATATGTACAATGATTTACATGCTGCATATACAGCTTTCTGGCACTGAACAGGCTACAGGCTGCTCTTAACTCTCTTCAGTTCAGCAGGGCCAGAAAAAACATCAGCCTCTTAAAAAGGATCATTCGAGATACCTGCTACACAGTTAGAATCAGTCCCCATATAGTCACAAAAAAAAAAAAAAAAAAAAAAAAAAAAAAAAGAAGGAACACTTTGGTTCTCAGACAGCAAATGCCTTGAGGGAAGAAGATCAAGACATATGGTGGCCAACAGAAAGAAGAAGATACAAGACGTTTCTGTACCTAGACTAAGACTGCTCTGATTATTGTATCCAAGTCAGAGTTGCTATGTGCCAACACTACATAGCTAAGCAGAAGCAGAACTTCAGACTTACAAGAAGCCTTCTCACAACCCTGGAATGACTATGAAATGAACCTGAAATGTGGAGTGCTTCCACTGATTCTAGTGGGATTGAGTCTTATCACCTGACCAGGTGTTATTTTAATCATTGGTCTAGATCTAGTACAAGACCTATTAATAAGTAAAATACTAGCATTTAAATGCTTAACCTTTGCCAACTAGCTGACTATTAGCTGTTAATTTTATTGTTAAGACACCTTTTTGCACTATTGCTTCAATGTTCTCTTCTGCTATCCTAAATCTGGTTGTGCTCATGCGTTTTTAGTTCAGTAGTGAAGATCCTGGTGCTGTTTGCAATAAATCTTGTTTTGTGCATAGACATCTTGTCTGCTACCTCACCCTGGTTTGGACAGTGCTGGGACCTGTGCTGTTTAACATCTTTGTCAGCTACATGGACAGTGGAACTGAGTGCACCCTCAGCAAGTTCGCTGATGACACCAAACTGTGTGGCATGGCTGATATGGTGGAGGAAAGAGAGGCCATCCAGAGGGACCTTGACAGGCTCGAGAGGTGGGCCCATGCAAATTGCATGAAGTTCAATAATGCCAAGTGCAAGGTCCTGTGCCTGGGTCAGTGCAATCCCAAGCACACAGGCTGGATACATAGAGAACAGCACTGAGGAGAAGGACTTGGGGGTGTTGGTTGATAAGAAGCTCAACACGGGCCTGCACTGTGCACTTGCAGGCCAGAAAGTCAACCATGTCCTGGGGTACATCAAAAGAAGTGTGGCTAGCGGGTCAAGTGTGATTCTCCCCTTCTGCGCTCCTCTTGTGAGACCCCACCGGGAGTACTGTGTCCTGTTCTGGAGCCCTGAACAAAAAAAGGACATGGAGCTGTTGGAGTGAGTCCAGAGGAGGGCCATGAAGGTGATCAGAAGGCTGGAGCACCTCTGCTGTACAGACAGGCTGAGAGTGTTGTGGTTGTTCAGCCTGGAGAAAAGAAGGCTCCGTGGAGACCTTAGAGCAGCCTTCCAGAATCTGAAGGAGTCTACAGGAAAGCCAGGGAGGGGTTTTTTATAAAGGCTTGTAGTGATAGGACAAGGGGTGATGTTTTGAAGATGAAAGAGGGTAGATTTAGGTTAGACATTAAGAAGAAATTCTGTAGCGTGAGGGTGGTGAGACACTGGCACAGATAGCCCAGGGAGACTGTGTTCTCCTCCCTGGAAGTGTTCAAGGCCAAGCTGGATGGGGGCTTTTGAGTGGAAAGTGTCCTCACCCATGGCAGTGGGATTTGGCACTAGATGATCTTGAAGTTCCCTTCCTACCCAAACCATTCTATTATTCTATGATACTTGACAACTTCTGTGTAATTGGCTTTGCACAGTGTTCCTGAAGGGCACAGGTAGGAGAAGTCAGATGTGCAATGTTCATACATAGATTATTAAGACTGAAAAATAGGACTAGTGGCTCACATAGTTTCCATCTTAAGTGACCTGGCAGGAATTCTGCTGTAGAGACCATGACCTACAGCAGAGTACTACAGAGAGATGTACTCACTAAGTTTTATGCAGTATTTCTCTCCTGGTCTCCTTATTTCTGTTAAGCCATGGTGGAGAGTAAGACTCTCCTTCCCTTTCAGCTTCTGCTGCCTTCTCTATGGCTGAGCAAATTGCTTCTCAATGTAGTATATGTATAATGCAGCTGGTATTTTAAGTGTTTGTAGTTAAAACATTAATTGAATGCATTTTCTAAAAAAAACAGTGAAGCAGAATTTCAAACTACAAAACTAAAGTAGGGGTATAGCAAATATGTCAAACAGCATGCTGCAGTTCATAATTTGATGTAGGTGCTGCATCACAATGTGTGTTTCTGTCTTCATTTAGTCTGTATGTGGAGCTAAGCTAAAGCAGTTTGCCCTTTTACCCAATGACCTCTTCCCAGCTAAGAAGGGAATCAGGAAGAAAGAAGCCCCATGGGTTGAAACATAAATTGATTTAATGACATAACAAAACTAATACAAAAACCAACAAAGTATATAAGCTCTTACTCATCCTCAGGAGCAGCTTGCCAAGAGGGACAAGTCCCAGGAAGCAGAACTCCCCACCCTCACCATACTCCCCCTTTCATAATGAGCATGAGGTGAGTGGCGTGGGATACACCTGTTAGCTAGCTTGGGTCAGCTTCTCTGACTTAAGCTTGCAGCTGCCTCAGGGCTAGTAATGGCCTGCTCTTCATGCTCTTTCCCACTGAAACCAGGACAGTTTCCTGTGGCGATTAAGTTCATGGACTCCGAGTTTCCCTGATCAAAGACCTTTATTGTTCTTACAGCAAGCTAGTTATACACTTTGTTAAGCTGATGCAAGCATCTCTGCTGCAACATTCTGCAACATCATCTTGCAGTTTAGCCTTGCTGAAGCCTGTGTTTCACATTTAGAGGCTATATTGTCAGGGTAGTTAACACTGCCTTACAACGGTTTCTATGTTCTCTTGTCTCAGTTGGTTTTACTGTTCTGAACACATACTTCTAGTTCAACTTTCCCACAGCTTCAGGCCTATGAAAGCAACTATATCCCTCAGGCCTGAGTCTCCTTCTGATTCCCCAGGTGAAGCATCCTTTGCAACTCTGTCCCAGGTCTTTTGTCCTTGTAGTCATAAATCCCTTAGATTTCGTCGTTCACACCGTAGCTAAAGCGAAGCAGTATCAAGATGCATACCTGCCACAGTTCTGCCTGCCTTAGTCCTTTCCCTGTAACTTCTTTAAACATGCATTACAGGCATTGCGAAACAAACCTCACATGTTTTAGAGTCCTTTTTTCTTCCTTAAAATTATTTGTATTATTAGTCCAACATTAAGTTGCCATGTTTCATTTTCTCATACCTAACATGCTTTTAATTATTTTTATGAAATTGCAAGAAGCTGTGAGCTTGCTACCTAGTGTCTGCACATCTACAGTGTTATGAGAAAGTACGTTTGAAGTCGTTGTATGATCCTCCTCATCGTAACATTTGAGTTTTACAGTTCCCTTACCTTCTATCTCCGTAAGGAATAAAAATACAGACAGAAGTCTCTGTAAGACATTGCAACAGAGTATTTATTTATCTAAGTCCCACTGAAAACAACTGAAACAGAACAAAAACTTGATAAAATTATACAGAAAAATTAGTGCAAAACAGATAACTGACCATGCATCTTTCTAAGAATTTACTTTCTGCACATGTTGCAGTCCTAGTTATGACTGCAATGAAACATAATCTAGCAAAAATTAATTACGTAATTTGCCATTATTATTTATCTGTTCAATCCTCTGTTCCTCTCCAGTCCACATATAATCACTCTTCCATTCACCTCCAGTCTGTATTGCAGCCCAGAATTAAAATCTGACACTTACTTAGAGTGGAAAACTATTTCAAGAAGCATTTATTACATTGACATTTTTGATTCACCAGTGCAAAGCTTGTCCCTGATATTCCTTTATTCCATTTGCTGTTCCTTCTATGAATTTTAATGCTGTCATCCTTGTTCATTGTCCTGGTTTGAGCTAGGACAGAACCAATCTTATTTTAGTAATTTTACTTCTCAGTTAACTTTCTTCTAAAAAGCTGCACTTGCTGAAATTAACAGCATGTTTTCAGTCAGACTTTTCTAAGACTGATTTAATGCTCAGTGTTTATAGTTACTGCTGGAGAATGGTATGCAGAACTAAGGCCACTGCTTGGTTCAAAAAAGCATCTTATGCTCCAGAAATAAATGAGAGGAAAAAGGGTCACACCTCTGACATTCCTGCAGGGGGGAGAGGACCAGACAGGTGACCCAAATTTGACCCAAGTATTCCATCCCATATGCATCATACTTGGTACAAATTCAAGGAATGAAAAGGGTCAGGCCAGCATCCTGAGAAGAGTCCATCCATTTGTCATCCTTTGATCCCTATCTATGTGTTCCTGAATCTGCATGTTCCTGCATCCAGTTCCTGCCTGTCACTGACTCCAGGAGCTCAGTCTGGGACTTTCCCAGGGCCCTCCTGCAGCAGCCTCCATGATGATGTGTTACTGGGAGGGAAGTGTGATATTGGTTCTGTATATATTTGTAATATATTTCATTATTTTCTTTGTTCATCATTACTGTTTCATTAAAGCTGTGTAGTTTGGTTTTCAAACAAATAAAAAAAGTCTCTCTTTTCTCTTTTCTTTCCCCTTCTGGGAAGGGAGAGGGATTAATAGAGAGCATTTGTCAGTTGTTTAATTGCCTGCCCAGCATTAAACTGTCACATTATATACTTACAATTTTGCATTTCATTTATTGGTTTGACAGGAGACAGCCTCATGTCAGCTACTACTGGACAACACTGCAGGGTCCAGTGAGACCACATTATCTGTTTGTACTTTGGCAAAGCATGTTCAGAGGAAATCTACTGAGGAAACCACATGCATAATTTAGTACCAGTAGCCCAAAAAATACGGCATGTTCTCAATATTAAAGGGAAATTCCTTCAGGGACTATTTCCAACTAGGTAATAATTCCTTCTTCGCTCTTTCTCAGTACTACGTTGTGATACAGGACATCTCTTCCCTGCTGATCCAGTAGAATGTTGGCCAAACTGCTACAGAAAGTTTACTCCAAATGTAGCTTTTGAAATCACAGCCAAAGTAATTACAGCCTGAAAGCCATAGTCTTTCTGTTGTGACATAGCTAGACACAGCTAACTGTGTAAAGTGTAGGTTTATTCCTTCTCCTTAAAAGCACTTGTTTTTCATGGGCAGAATTTGTGCCAAGTCTCCAAAAATCTTCAAAGAAACTGACTTCAGGTTGTACCTCTGCAAGTGTCAGGACAAATCTGAAGCAGAGGATAGCAGTTGTCTCAGAGAGAAACTATACCAACAGACTGAGAAAGATCTACACAGAAATATCTGTTGCTTATTTGCAGGTGGACAGCAACAGATCAAAGATTTTTATCTTAAATACATACTTAGTGATGGAAGCACTGCAAAGACCTTGACATTTTTACCTTTACAGCGACTGGAAGAAGTGCAGAGTATTATGTGGGTCACTGCCTGCTTGTTTTCACTACCACAGTTCTACTTCAGAGAAAGCAGAATAATAGAATTCCCATGCTCAGCTACAAAGATGTCTTTCATTTAGGAAGGGCAGTTTGGGGGCAGCTGAGTCAACCTTCACACTAAGCCACTACCCTAAGAGAATACAGCTATTACTATAGCAGCAGGTGAAACAGCAGAACTGTTCCCCTTTTTAAGATCTAACGCAGAGAAGGCCATCCACACTCCCAGCTTCTACATATTGTAGTTTCACCATCTGTTTATTTAATCTTGACTGATCCTGAACTCAAGAATAGACTTTCAGGTAGAGGAGATGGAAAGCTGAAACATATGCTTCAAGAAAAAAGAAAGCATAATTTAAAAAGTAGATGCTTTTATTCCTCCATCTAACACAAACTAGACTATAGAAGTGCTAACTAAATGGAAATATTTGCTTATAAAAAGAGCAAAATATTTAAAATTGCTGTTTATCAAAGTACAAAGATGTGCCCTTTCTCTCTTTCCCCCCCTCAGATTTATTATTGCTGTTAGAAAAAAATAAAGCCAGAGGAAATCTAACCTTTAAAAAACCTGAATAAAGCTATCATAAAAGCTTCAAAAGTCATGTCTTTCAACAGAATTAGATACCTGGGTATCTACACCACAGGTTTAGAATCATAGAATCATTAAGGCTGGAAGGGACCTCAAAGATCATCAAGTTCCAACCCTCCTGCCATAAGTAGGGAACCCTACCACTAGAACAGGTTGCACAAGACCCCATCCAACCCGGCCTTAAAAACCTCCAGGGATAGGGCATCAATAACATCCCTGAGCAACCCATTTCAAGTCCCCACCACCCTTATAGTAAAGAATTTCTTCCTAATATCTAACCTAAATCTCCCCTCTTTCAGTTGAAAACCATTACTCCTTGTCCTGTCACTATCTTTTCTGATGAAAAGGCCCTCCCCAGCTTTCCTGTAGGCCCCTTTCAAGCACTGGAAAGTGCTATGATGTCTCCTTGGGGCTTTCTCTTCTCTAGCCTGAACAGCCGAACTCTCTCAGCCTGTCCTCAGAGCAGAGGTGCTCCAGCCCTTGGATCATCTTTGTGGCCCTTCTCTGGACACTCTCCAACAGGTCCATGCCTTTCTTGTGCTGAGGGCACCAGAGCTGTACACAGTACTCCAGGTGGGGTCTCAACAGAGTAGAGGGGCAGAATCACCTCCCTGGCCCTGCTGGCCACACTTCTTTTGGTGCAGCCCAGGACACAGTGGGCTCTCTGGGCTCCAGCACACACTGGCGGCTTATGTTGAGCTTCTCACCAACTACCACCCCCAAGTCCTTCTCCTCAGGACTGCTCTCTCTCCATTCTCCCCCCAGCCTGTATTTGTGCCTGGGGTTGCGCCAACCCTGATGCAGGACCTTGCACTTGGCCTTGCTGAGGTTGGCATTGGCCCACCTCTCCAGCCTGTCAGGGTCCCTCTGGATGTCACCTCTAGGGTGTCAGCTGCTCCACACAGCTTGGTAGCATCAGCAAACTTGCTGAGGATACACTCAATCCCTCTGTCCATGTCTCCAACTAAGATGTTAAACAGCACTGGTCTCAGTAGTGACCCCTGAGGAACACCACTCATCACCTGCCTCCACTCAGACACTGAACCATTGACCAGAACTCTCTGGGTGCAGCCATCCAGCCAATCTCTTATCCACCGAGTGGTCCAACTGTCAAATCCATGCCTTGTCAGTTTGGACACCAGGATGTCATGTGGGACAGTGTCAAATGTCTTGCACAAATCCAGGTAGATGACATCAGTTGCTCTGCCACCATCCACCATCTCTGTAGCCATGTTGTAGAAGGCCACCAGACTGGTCAGGCATGACTTGCCCTTAGTGAAGCCATGTTGGCTGTCACCAATCACCTCTTTATATTCTGTGTGCTTTAGCAGAGACTTCAGGGGGACCTGCTCCATGATCTTGCCGGGCAGAGGTGAGACTGACCAGCCTGTAGTTCCCTGGGTCTTCCTTTTGCCCCTTTTTAAAAACAGAGGCTATGTTCCCTTTTTTCCAATCTGCAGGAACCTCACCAGACTGCCATGACCTCTCAAATATGATGGACAGAGGCTGAGCAATTTCATCCGCCAGCTCCCTCAGGACCTGTGGGTGAATCCCATCAGGTCCCATAGATATAACTCATACAACCAACATATACTTGATACATCATAGAATATTTGTTAGTAAATTCAATAGAAATATAGCCTAATAAAAGTTTACTAAAATAATGAATTTCTATACTAAGGGTTGCTTTTAAAACAAGGTGCTTTGTGAAACTATCAGTCAACTATGCCAAGCATCCTGTAGGTTGTGATAACATCAAGTCTTCTAAGACCCTGGGCGCCTACAGACACACTGATGTGGATTCTGATCCACCTGGGCAATCTACCAGCGGAGACTGGAGACAGGACCAGGACAGGGACAGGACAAAGATGACAAAGGACTAGAATCAACAAAGAACTCCACAGGAGACCCTCGAGCATGCATAATTACAAAGATAGCCAATTCCAGGAAATAAAATTACTATGTAGAAGAATTCCGGGAACTCATTGACATGGAACTGAATATGCATGGTTTTGGTGTATATTAGTAGGGGTGTTTCACTGACTCGTTGGAGCACTCATGGTGGATAATTCCCCAGTGCTTCCCAGCGCTGCAATAAAGAATGCCTGCTCAATAACAGCTTGTTTGTTGTTATTGGGTCTTGATCTCGGAATCCCTACCCAGCCGCACCTAGCCTCCCACTGTGGTGAGGAGTGTTAGAAAGCAAGGGGGTTTGGAAGCTCCGAATTTTTTTGTTTCATACTTTACCCTCAAAGATTACTAGATTTGTACTAGTTACCAAAACATCAAACCTTTGCAACTGTAAAATACAATTCTTAATAGTGAATTCACATTGCAATTTATATTTTGTGTTAAGTGATTTATTTCCCATAAAGCTAAAGATCAAAGATCTGACAGCCGACCAAACTCCAGAGTTTACGATTAAATTGTTAGAAGTAGTTTGGAAAGAGTTATCTAAGGCAGGGAAGTTCTAGGACTTGGATGTTCCTTTCAGTTGGTCAGCCTTCACTTTTAAATTGTCAATTTATTTTTTTCCTTTTTTTCAAGGAGGTAGAAAGAACTTCAAGCTAAATTACTTAATTTACAGGTCCAGTGTGATACAAACAGAAGTGATGATGGTATGGAACATTCAGGCTAGTTTAGCTTCTTCAGCTGGATGACCTCCAAGGAAAAAGAATAAATGTTAGTGCTAGATTTAGTCACTAAAGTTGCTGTGGGAAACTGTTCTTTTCTTCCCCACATAAGTCTAAACAAAATGTCTTTTAAGCCAGCGAAGGCCTCTCCTGATTATCCCCAGCTAACGAACTAAAACAGACTCGCTTCTCAAGGACAACTGAACCCAAAACAACAGCTGTGGTCCGGGACAGAAAGGATGGACGACAAGCCATCCTGTGCCCCTGGCAATCACCGCCTTAAAGTGGGGCTCACGGACGCTCATTGGCTCTGGACAGTGACACTGACTGGACCGGTGGGTCAGGGGGTATAAAAGGTGGAGAGGGCAGCAGGTGGGCCCCTTCCCTCCTCCCTGAGGCTCGTTCGGATGCTTTCTGCGTGGGACACCCCCCTGCTGCGGACACTGGTGCTGGGACCCTGCCTGCCTGCCTGCCCCGGGTCCAGCCTGAGCCTCAGCGCCGAGCGTGCCGGGGTCCCGAGCCCTGGGGTCGGGGCCGGAGCCCCCTCCCCGTGTTGCTGCCGCTGGAGAGGAAACCAACGGGCGCTGCACCCGCTGCCGAGAGGCTGCCCCTCCGACACCACGGACCTGCCGTCCTGCCTTCCGGCCACCGACCGACGCTGGACAAGCCGCCGGAGGGTAACATCACCTCACACACACACACACATACCCACACACACATATTCCTTTCCTCATACTTGCACACACAGCGCGACCTCTTAAGGAGGACCGGCGTCGGGTTTCCTTCCCTCCTCCCTCCTCCCTTTGATCCTTAATCCTCTCCCTTAAAAGCACCTTTGCATTGCCTCCCTAAAGGACACTTTCTCACCACATACATCTTGATATCCCTGGTAGCCATTCACACCTGTATTGTCCCCGAACATCATCCCTCGGTTTGTGTTAACCCTTAATAAACCTATTAGTTTGTGGAGTAAATCTTGGCTTTAGAGGCAATCTCTGAGCGTGGTGGGGTGGGGGTGCTCTCTAACTACCACCCGGAAACACGGTCCCGCGGCCGTTGCTCCGTGAGAGGCAGCGCCGCGTGTGACCCTCGGGCTCATTCACAAACCCCTCCACATTGAGAGGGGGAGTCGCAAAAGTATCCTGACAGCCGGTAGCCCCCCGGTACCGGCTTGCGACAGTTGCCACAGGTTTATTGATCTTATATCACTTGAAATATGGCCTGAGAACTCTGCACCTTGGGGAAGGTACAAGCCACTTTTCTAGATGAAACTCCTAATGCTACTTCCAGATCAATTATTTATGGAGTTACTTTGTGGTGTACAACAGCACCTTGTAAAAATAGAAACTAAATGCTTCTTTTACTAAAGTGCACAGGAAAAGAGAACGGGATTAATTTGGCCCTACTAAATTAGAAAAGGCTCCATTTCACCTGAAGACTATAAAAACTTGAAAAAAAATTCCTACCATGCAAACAAAATCATAAAGATTAAATTTATCACCTTGTGTTTTATGAACATCAGACTATAGCAAATGTATTAACACCAGGCTTGTTCCCTATACCAAGCCACTGTCTGCCGAAACACCCCCCCCCCCCCCCCCGAGAAACCTTATATTTTGAAACTGTTAAAGGAGAGGGAAAGAACAAAAAAACAAACAAACAAAAAAAGGGAAATATTCCTTGGCTGACCATTAACGCTTTCATTAAACCTACAGTGTACACAAAGTCAACACTTACTGAAGGAGAAACAAGGGCAGAAGGCTCTAACAGACATCTCTGGCAAATGATGTCAAAAGTTGAAGAACTGAAACATTTCTTCTGTGTTATCACTGAGGTGACATTTGTTCTACCAAACTCTTGTTAGCATGTGACTACCTCAAGCAGACCTGAAAAGCACCTTTTAAATACCAAGTCCTTCTAAGCAGCAGGACACAAAGGCACCTCCAGACAGCAACACTCAGTCGTTAAACTTCTTGGCTATAGAAGCTAAACTGTTGAAGATCTGAACAAGGAGTGAGCTCTTTTCAACAAAACCTGCCTCCTGCCTGCAAAAGATCTCTACGGATTTTTTCAACTACAGTTTAAAGAACTACTGCCTTTAAGGCTTATATTTTAAGACTGATGAAGCATACTCTGGAAAAAAGGGAAATACATTTGCTCTAAAATTCTGCAGAAAGAAGTACTTAGCCGCTGACATGCTCAATGAGGAAAAGACTGGATACAGGCACTAGTTTTACATTTCATTAAGCCAGTGAAGCCATGCCAGAACCCACATGGATATGCAATATTGGCATCTTGGAGGCTTACTAAAAATATACAGGATGACTGGGACGTGAAATAGATCTGTGAGGTTATTAGTCACTCCTATGTCACTCCTGTGCGAGGTTTTTTTCTTTAGATCCTAGAATGGTGCTTGTTACTGATTTCACACAGGTAAGATTCTGTCTATCACTGTAGCTGTATCTGATTCCAATTAAAATGGAAGTGAACAGATCTTCATGATGAATTCCATCAGAAGTACGTGTCCCTTCAGAAAACTGAAGTGACGGGCTTAGTAAATAAATTCACTCTAGGTAAGTCAGATCACTTGTGACTAAGCAATAAGCTGGTTTGGAAAATGCCTCAGTAAGTCAGTCACTATAATTTATTTTGATGAACTTTAAGAACTCTCTCAAACATTACAGTATTTTAGTGTACAATTAATGACAACATCAGAAACCATGCTTTAGATCCAAAGCATAAATATAAGTGCCACAAGATGGTTTTTCATTACTTCAAAGCAGTATATGATTGATAATAAATGTACAAATAAATATTATCAGGATTAAGAACGGCATTTAATTTTTATTTTCTTTTGAAAAACTCTGGATTGCTAGGAAACAATCTCTGTCTGATAACTGCCATAATTGAAAATTTCCTGACTCAAGTTACACAATTCAACAGCTAAAAGAACTGTTTGTCTTGAGATTCCGTGGAAGTATTAGTAGCTTCCACAGAAGAAGTGTATGATGACATCATAGTGCACAATAAAATCAGTGGCTTGGTCTGTTTTTCTGGTAACAATATTTAACTGTTTTAAAAATTCAGCTTTAAAACAGTTATCCACTATTGGTTTTCAGAGATGATATTACAGGATATTAAACTTCTGGGGAAAGTGCCATATTTTCCTCAGGATTCATGCTTTTTTGTTGGTTTATCAATGTAAGGAGTGTTGTCTTGTAGTAGATCTTTCCTGGGTATGAGCACTGTAATAGAAAAAGAAAACAACTATAAAAATACCAATCTATGGGAAACTTTTAAAAAATCTAAAGTTGTTTTTATATTTACAAACAAAAAATCAGATTACAAAAAAAATCAGGTTATTACAAGAAATCAGGTTACTAAAATGAGAATCTGAACTTCTGCTGAGCATACAAACAGTATCATGGTATCTACTCAAGACAAAATTATATTATTATTTTTATCTTCTGTTGTTTAGAATATTTCCTTACCCTTTTTCCTTTTAAAAGCACTGAAAATACATAATAGTATTGAGAATTAATAAAAAATGGTAGAGTAGTGCAGTAAGTTTTAACAAGAGAAAGCATCATCATTTTATCATGCCTGTGTCAGATTATATTTCCTTCAACACTTCCAAAAACAAATACTAAATTTTACTTAGCCCTCTTCCCAATGTCCTGGAATCTGATCTGTAATATTAATTTTCTCTATTTTAAAACGCCAACAGGAAAGGAAATAATCAAATTAAAATTATGGCCTCTAGATCATCACAGAAATGCAGTATGATAGAGTTTGCCTATATACCATTTTAACCTCTTCTGGAGTTTAAGTTCTTGCCTCCCAGCTCTTCAGAAATCAACTTGTCCTTCCTTCATGTTGGATTTACTCCAGCAGCAAAAACTAAAGGACAAACACTTGAAATCAATGTAATTTGACCAGGTCAGAAAGCTGTGAAGGGTACAAGTAAACCTGTAAAACTATGTGTCTTTGTCTACGTGTGTGTGTAATAAGTAACATTGTGTCCAAAGTGCGCCAGTATCCCATTAGAAAGAAAACTGATTTCCTTGAATTATTTTGCATCTGTCTACAGGTACTGATGCATTTACTAAGTTTCTAAGAGCTCTGAGTAACATTTCAATTGCATTTTTCTTAGATAAAATACTTGTGACTAAATTCATAACAAAGTATGTTGATCTGCACATCTAAGATAGGTACATGAAACAGAAATGCCAAAGAAGAACAGAATTGGATATAAAGTTTGAAACAGAGACATCCATATATTACTAAGTAACATAACTCGGACTGAAACATTTTTTAAAACAATTCATTGTTTTAAAAATTGTCTAATAAAACTAATGAGCTCCTAAATGAAACAATACTCTCTTTTGTAAGAAAACCTCAGCATAATTTATTTTTTTAAAGATTTACCTGTGAATCCCAACATGACTATACACCACTGAATCTCAAATTGCTTTTGAAGAGTAAGATTGCCCTGTGCACTGCTTCTATGACAGCACACAGTAACTGCATTTGATTAGGGAGAATGCTCCCCTTGCCAAAATACTTGTTCTCGCTGTCCAAGACAAGTTTTTGCCTTCTTCTTTTCAGTATTTTAGACATGCTAGATTACATACATAAATATAAAAAAACCAAATAGGTGTGGCTAAGTTGTGTATTATCAGCTTTAATACACAAAGTCAGGAGTCAGAAGATTCTGACAGTAACTCACTGAAGGAAACTAGCTGCAGCAATAGGTTTCTGAAACATTTTAGCTAGTTTCTTTTTTCCCCACTCTTCTTTCATACAACATGGCAACTGATGACTTCAGCCCTTTCTGGGGCCGGAGGGAGGGTGAAGACTTGAGATAAAGCAAGGACATAAAACTAATTTAAATACATATATAAGTATTTTACAACATTTTCCTTTTACCAAATAAGCCAACATACTTCCCATTATGACAAACTAAACCTTCACCTATGGTTTCCAAAATAAACATGTAGCTAAGATGAAGCACTGAGAAGTAAACTTTCCAACTGAGGTTGCTTATTTTGATTTGCCAACAAACAGCAATTCAAGCAGCAACCTTAGGGCTGCACTTCCACTTTTTTGGTGTGTGTATGTGTATGTGTTAACACATCTGTCCCAATCCTCTCACTTACTACAAGATGATAACTTAAAAGGAATGAGGGAGCTAATTCTCTTGGCACTATAGAAGTTACCACATCATAAAGATTTAAGGTTCAAAAAGGTTTTAAGATCTTCTTAATTAAAGCTGTACTGGAATTTAATATCCTTTTAATGCGCCACCTAGACAGATTCCCATATATACACAGGCATTTCCTACAGCCAAGTTCCAACCAGAAACTGGCTCCCAGATGCCAACAAGCAAAAGAAAGTGAGAAGATCCACTTGGTATTTTCATCATAATGCACAAGGAGGGGATACAGCCAGGAAAGCAAAAAGGGACACTTCATACAGTTTCACTTTGTGCTTAGCAATAAGAGCTGGGAAAAGAAGAAGGAAAGGGGGACGCTTGCAGTGATGGCATTTGTCTTCCCAAGTAATGGTTACATCTGACAGAGCCCTCCTTTCCTGCAGATGAACCTAGATGCTTAGAAGGGGAAGTAGTGAATGAATTCCTTTTATTTCCTTGCACACACGGCTTTTGCTGATAAACACCCCCAGGTCTCTTTCTGCTGAGAAGGCCTCCAGCCACTCTTCCCCAAGCCTGTAATGTTGCAGGGGGTTGTAGCCAAAGGATGTGGCACTTGGCCTTGCGGAAGCCCATATGCCCATTGACCCAACCTGTCCAGGTCCCTCTGAAGAGCCTTCCTACTCTCAAGCAGATCAACACTCCCACCCAACTCGGTGTTGTCTGCAGACTTACAGAGGGTGCTCTCAATCTCCTCATTCAAGTCATTAATAAAGATGTTAAATAGGAGTGGTCCCAAAACTCTGCACTGGGGAACACCACTTGTGACCAGCTGACAAATAAACAATTGATTCTTATTATGCATTATACTATAATATAAATTACATTACTTATTCTTACTCTGTGAACTTTATAATGATACTCTGGATTTCTTTTCTCAGCACTCCTAATCCTTTAATTGGTGATACAGTACAATATCAAGACTAAGCACGTCTCACTTCAATGTATTATTCTAAATACACACAAAATACAAACTGTGATGGCTGTTTCAAGACTATTGTTTCATTTTTACTAGAGTAAGATCACTTACAAAGCAAGAAGTAAAGCTTAAAACTATCCAAAACAGATACACAAACACACACACAAAAAAAAAGGGCAAGAGATTGCATAATGACATCCTTCGCATTTGTAAGCAGGTCAAACGCTGTTATGGTTTGAGGGGACCCAGTAAATTGTTGACACATACAAAAGGAACTAGAGAGACAGGCTCTTTAGGACAATGAAGGACCTGGGAGGGTTGGAACAGAGAGGTGTCAGTATTCCCTCCCACTTCTTGCCATACTCTATAAAAGCCAGGAGAATTGGAAGCTCAGCCCCTCTTTTCCTGCACCGTGGACTCCTCTCCTAAGACAGCCTTGCCACATGGGACTCCCACACACCTATTCTTGCGATTACTGAGATCAGTTTTGCATATACCTACCTGTATATAAGTTCATATATTGTTCCTCACCCCACATGTTACTCCCTTTTCCGTGTTAAGAGTAAACTTGTTCCAGTTTCAATTTCCAACCTGTAAGTCTCTCTTCCTTATTCCCCTTATAGCTTCCCTTGGCAGGGTGGGCAGGGAAGGCAATTTCGTTTTCATTTATAGAGATTTTTAAAGGACACATCATTAAAGCTCTGCTACAGTCAAAATGCACAAGTACCACTGGTCTCGCCCTGTTTGCTGAATTAAGTTAATTCACTGTAAAAGGGTATTAGATTGATCAGAGAAGATCTCGCCTTTGTAAATAATTGCTGACTACTCCCAGTCCCAATTCTGCTCTTAGAACACAGGAAAACAGCTTCTAGGGTTGGCTCAACCACATTCCCATGGATCATCGTGAGGCTGACCAGTTTCCTAGATTAACCCTCTTGCCCTTCTTGAAAAGGAAAGTGACATTTGCCAGTCCTCAGGCAATTCATCTAATCACCATCCCCTTTCAGAGATGATTGAGAGTCACCTTGCAATTACACCAGCCAGCTCCCTCACCATCCATGGGAGCATAACATCAGGTCCCACAGATTCATGCATGTCACATCTGTTCCAATGCTCCCTAGTCTTTTCGTCCTCTAACAAAACAAAGTTGTCTTTGCTCCAGGCATTCCCAAAGGACTGAGTCCCACAGTTCCTGAAGGTACTAAATACAGTCACTGCCTCTTTTCTACCAGCCTTCATATTTCAAACTATTTGTGTAGAAACTTTGTACCTCTGAAACCTCCACCTGTTCTAGGTGGAGTGATATTAGTCAACAGGGTTAAATTAAAGCTTTGGGCATAGATATGACAGACAGACTGACTTTTGCCCTCTCCATTCCTTCACTTAGTTTTCAAATTTTACATTTATTTACTGAACTACATCTTTTTAGCATGCAGCTTTACTCACGTATTTTGTTGGAATCTGTGTGAACTGCCTGAATAACAGAAGTTCTGAGAATCACTTCAACATCTGAAGCTATTTTGAGAAGCTAGTAAAAAGGAATTAAAAAAAAAAACAACACTGAGTGATTTAAATTATATGCAATTATTCCTGAAGGTATTTTCCATAGCAGACAACTATTCAAATAATAAAGCCAGTCAGTTCTATTATTCAGTTAGTTATATACTATCTATACATAGCTTTTACTTTGGGGATCCTAGAATAACTTACAGGTTGACAGGAAGGAAACTTCTCAGTCACACATGGCAGTCTAACATCTATACACCAAATTAAAACTGCAAATGAATAAGGTAGAATGTAACTACCAGAAGAAGTAACTAGGTTTAAACAATTACAAACACTGGTGGATGCCCCAACAACATCTGACTATCCTGAGTGAAAGGGCAATCTGTTTCCATTAACATTACTACTCTTGAAATAAAGATACAAAAATAAGGGCAAAACATGAAAAAAATTATGGATGCTAAAGCTTCATGGAAAAACAGTACAGGAATAAGGCACTATGTAAAGATTAGTAGAGGCATTAATATTTGGCAAAATGCCTAGGTGATCAGCAAAATCAAACTTTGCTACGTTTGCTGAACGATTAAGAGAAGCCTAATACTTGTTTGCATGATACCTACGCCAGAAATAAATGAAACTGCACAAGTGAGACACTCTGGGAGACAAGCTGACACTAGGAAGCAATGTGTGCCAAAAGAACTGTATCTTTGCAAGAGTTAGAGCTCAAGACTTGGCAGCTACACTGAACTTCAACTCCCCCCTTTCCCTTTCACAGGTTCAAACTAGGTCCCCTCCAGTTCTGCCTACTGAATGCCCATTGGCATGCTCCTCAAGCAGTCCTTCCACTTCAGATTTATGTTACAGGAATTCTGCCATTTTCTCTGAGGCTGCTACACAAAACAAGCCAAATCACATGAAGCAGAGATAACAAAGGCAACTTCAGAAGTTCACTCCCGACTGAATAAAATGCTGCAGCAGATTTAGTTGCCACATGTCACATTCTAATACTGCAGACAGTTATTCCTACCTCCTTAGGTTACTCTATTAACTAAGAATTTGATGTCATGTCAGCAGACACTGCATCTTTCTCTTCTGGCAAAGTAATGCACATTTAATTGGTCAGCGTTCACTTTTTTTTAGCAGCTGTCCAAAGCAAAACACTAACACTCTTGTGTTTATGCAAGCAAGTGTCCAAATTCTCACAAGTCCTGTATATAATGTGACTCAGTTCCTCTGCATCTGAGTACACTCAGTGTGTATAGATATATTTATATAAACACACAAATATATATGATAAATATGACAGCTGCTATGAAATTCCAATATTCTGTGTTTGTGATGGAAGTCCAGAATTTCTTCCACTGACATATTTAAACAATTAACCCACATTAAAGAGTTCCATGTGTAATTTGTAGATTGCCACTCCTAACAAATATAGATTTTAAAATTACAGTGAGTATTTTTCTATATATCTAAACCAAAAATAACATACAATTTAACAGATCAGATACCAGGAACACACGTATTACTTTAGGTGCCAGATAACAAGCAGAAATGCTAGCAAGTCCTAACTAAATGCTCAGAACTATTTATGTTATTGTCCAGTGACTGGTATGATGCAAAGCTTTAGATTTACTCCTGCAATGGACAGATAGGGGCACCTTCTGCCAAATGATGTTCAGTGACAATGTAAATACAGTCTGTTAAAAGGCTAAATGACAAGGCTCAAATTATTCACTCTGTATGGATGTTAAGAACTAAAATATCTAAAATATAGGAGGTTTATTTCAGGCTTCAGTAACTTTCAAAAAAATGACTTAGTAAAAAGTGTTACAATAACAACTGAGCAACACATAGTGAGTTAACAGACTATTCTACTCCTTTTAGCATACCATGAGGAAAGAAGCAGCAGAAAAACCAAGTAGTATAATTATTACCTCTGCATTACAACAGTCATGATCACTTGACTGTTTTACTGCTTTTAGCCTCCCACAGAAGATGCTGCCTCATTTTGATCAGGAATCAAATTAATTTCTCATGTTTGCCAGTAAGGGAGCAGATAAATTTCTCTTTCTTTCTGTGCTAGGTAAAGTGACCACAGCTCAGACAGATATTATGAGCAAAATACACAAAAATTAACATGAAAATAGTAAACCAGGTTTTTTCCATAATTCTATTACAAGCTTCAAAATAAGCATATTCAACTACCAGAAGACACTTTCTCCCTATGGATTTTTTGTATGTGAAAAATGCTATAATAAACTATTAATAGCAATGGAGGTATTAATATATTTTTTTTTTTAAATAAATAAATAAATAAATAAAAGATAATCTGGCTCTCACAATGTCTTAAAATGTACTTAGAGATTTTTTAAGTAAAACACTCCTATTTAAGTATTTTTATACAAAGTGGAAAACACAGCAAAAACAGGAAGTACCTCATTTATCTTCTCTTCAGATGTCTCATCTTGGTTATTTTTGAATTCTTCATTTATCTTTTGTCTTGCAGCTAAATAAACAAAAAAACTGAAGTGTGAACAAAAAATTGTATATTGTCTTTGTTACTGCTTCAAAGATCAGAATTCCAAATCCTTCATAGCACTTCTGTGGTGCACTCTGTCTGCAATACAAGATTGCCATGTAATTCAGGTGATGTCATATTTTAAATGACCAGTATATTAATAAAATATGATAGTCCATTTATCATTCTGCATCTTCAAAATAACTAAGGTACAGAAGTCACTATTAAAAACTGGTTTAGTAATAAAGTATCTATCCCCTGAGGAGCAACTGTATAAAAAACGCTTTAAGAGTCACAGAATGGTTTAGGTTGCAAGGGACCTTAAAGATCATCTAGTTCAAACCCTCCTGCATCAACTCAAATGCTTGGTACACTTAAACATGCTTTGGCTGGACTGAAGAAAAAAAATTAAACAAACAAACAAACAAATAAATAAATAAATCCCAGAAAGATTACCAAGGTTCCAAAAAGTGATGTCTTCCTTAGAAAAGATGGCTTCCATACTTGGGTCTAACAACCAGTTTTTTGTTTCACATTAAAGGATATCTGGTTATGGACACACAAGTTCTCCCAATGATTACTTAGAACATGTGGAAAGGAGTAATTTAAAGGAAGATTATGGTAAGAACTCTTGGTCTGTGTATTTAGAGAAGAAAGTTTCACAGAAAAATAGGTAAGCATTCACCACACACAAAAAGTATCTCACCTTCAAGGGCTCTGGTATCATTTTTAAAAACTTCTTGCCGGGTTCTGTGTAATAATTTAAAAAGCTTCAAAACCTGTCAATACAACATCAACAAAATTACCTCATTTGTTCACAGGTTTCTTAGTTAAAATGAACATGTCACTATTAAAGCGTGTTCTTTGTTCTGATTGAGCTTTGATGTTCTTTCCATTTAGTACAGGATTTGGCATGGAATCAGTATCTAAGATGCTTAATCTCAATTCCTGATCCCTGCAGCCAAGCAGATGTGAAAAATAAAAAACCTAGACAGTTCTAGATGTTTCAGTTAAATTTAAGATGCTGGGGAGTACAACACTCTTAAAAATAATTTGCCATGACAGGAATATAATCCTGAAAATACGTGGACAGAAATATATCTATTGTACCAATACCAAATAAAGCCAACAGAATCAGAATAACTCTAGCAGTCAAGATACCCAAAGGGACTAACTATATCAAGAGCACATCCACTGGTTACTCTCTGATTACAAAAGAAGATAGAAACATACATATCTAAGGTATTCCCACATTTACAAAGCCAGTGTGAAACAAGTGGATCTTAAGCTGTGCATTAAATAGTTTAACTATTATTTTTCATGTCTCTGTGTAATACCTGGTCATAAATCTTCTGCAGGTGATGTAGCAAATGCAACACAAAGCAAAGTCCTTCCCTAAAGATCACTGCCAGATCAGCAAATAAAAATTTCACTAAAAGTACTCAAAAACTTAGGATTTACAATGCAGAGATGACAAACCTCAGTATCTAAAGCAAAACCCTTCCGATAATCACAGTTCACGGTCATGTGATTCAAGCTATTTGTTACAGAAATTCTCAAGTCCTTCTCAAACTTTCTGGGGGTTTGTCAGAGACTGACAAGAACTTCTGAGAAGACAAAAAAAAAATATTATCTTGATAAGGAGATAACCTTTTGAAGTTATTTCTAGTACTTCCTAGTGTGTTTTGACATACTAGAAGACACAATACCAGGTACTCATGATAACTCTTGGAATGTTGTCTCACAATTAATACTAAATATTAGAAAGATGCAGAGGAAACACATGGATGAAACCGAAAAGTGACCATCTTCTGTATCAGCCTGCTCTGTACCTGTAAGCTGGAGATGCAAGCAATACCATCATCTAAAAGGTCAATAAAAATATTCTGGCAGGTCACCTCTGCTTTAAATCTGCCAATGACAGAAAAATGGTAAGCATCTCTGAAACCTACTACTTCCAAAAGGTGTCAAGATATTTATAGGTTTTCAAGCTAACTTCTCAGCCTCTGCTCAGCTTGTCAGTTGGCTACACCTTGAGATAATTCATCCACATCTAGAGAAAGACAGTTTTTAGGAAGACATAAACTAGTAAGAACAAGCAACCTTCCAGTTCAGTACTACTTTAACAAAATATTAACACCACTTTAGTACTATTAAAGGGCAACTTACAAATATGAACAAATTCAAACCTCACTTCACCACATTTTACAACGATGAAAGGCTTAAATAATTCTGTCTTTATTTTTTGTTGCTGTCTCCCCATCACAATTCATTCTCTCATTGTATTTTAACCCCTACTTGATTGTCATATCTTTGTTTCCTTTTCCCAGAACGGCCTTTGTATGCAAAACCCTACTTTCTATCACCTAGTT
Source organism: Apus apus (assembly GCF_020740795.1). NCBI lineage: Eukaryota > Metazoa > Chordata > Aves > Apodiformes > Apodidae > Apus > Apus apus. Next base: position 43,313,901 of record NC_067312.1, on the reverse strand, counting down.
TTGTGTCCTTCTTTGGCCAAACAGCTGCCCTCTGTTGACACTTTACACACTAGGAACCGCGAGAAAAAAAGGTGTCTACCCTCCAGCCAAAAAGCTCCCTAAGCATGCAGTTTGTGTCTAGTTTCTACTGACGCTCTAAGGCTGCAAATTGGGATTGCGGGGGGCACAGCCCCCCGGTCGGCGCTGCTCGCACGGCCCGCAGCCCCAGCCCCGCCGGGCACGGCGCAGCGCCGGGCACGGGGTGACAGCACCCGGCCGGCGGCAGCGTTCCCCTCGGCTCCGGAGCGCTCAGCAGCACGCATGACTCCCCGCCTCACCGAGGCCAAGCGGGGAACTCAGGGGCACCCGCTGCCGCTGCGACGCGGCGCCGGAGGGGGGCGGGGGCCCAAGGCCTCACACGGGGCCTTCCCTCCCTGCCCTGAGGCCGCGGCTCCAACTCAGTCGGGAGCCAGGGAGGCGCCAGACCCCCCGGCAGCCTCACGAGACACGGCGGCGACGCGGCCGCACAGAGAAAAGGCGGCGCAGGGCCCGGCAGGAGAGGCCGCCGCCACCGCCGCCCGCCCGGCCGCGCATGCGCCGCAGCTCACCTGCCGGCGGCTCGCCATGGCGGCAGCCGCCCGCTTCCGGCCCCGAGCGGCGGGAAGGCAGGCAGCCGGAAGTGACGAGAACACACACGCAGCTTCCCCTTCGCCGCCCTCCGTGACGGGAAACTCCGCCGCCCTTGCTGCCCCTGCCCTGCTGCCCCTGCTGCCCCTGCTGCCCCTGCTGCCCCTGCCGCCCCTGCTGCCCCTGCTGCCCCTGCTGCCCCTGCCCTCCTGCCCCTGCTGCCCCTGCTGCCCCTGCACCTGCTGCCCCTGCCCTCCTGCCCCTGCTGCCCCTGCTGCCCCTGCACCTGCTGCCCCTGCAGCCCCTGCTGCCCCTGCCCCTGCCGCCCCTGCCGCCCCTGCCGCCCCTGCTGCCCCTGCTGCCCCTGCTGCCCCTGCTGCCCCTGCCCTGCTGCCCCTGCTGCCCCTGCAGCCCCTGCTGCCCCTGCCCCTGCTGCCCCTGCCCCTGCTGCCCCTGCTGCCCCTGTCGCCCCTGCTGCCCCTGCCCCTGCTGCCCCTGCAGCCCCTGCTGCCCCTGCCCCTGCTGCCCCTGCTGCCCCTGCTGCCCCTGCACCTGCTGCCCCTGCAGCCCCTGCTGCCCCTGCACCTGCTGCCCCTGCACCTGCTGCCCCTGCAGCCCCTGCTGCCCCTGCACCTGCTGCCCCTGCACCTGCTGCCCCTGCACCTGCTGCCCCTGCTGCCCCTGCCCTGCTGCCCCTGCTGCCCCTGCTGCCCCTGCTGCCCCTGCTGCCCCTGCTGCCCCTGCCGCCCCTGCTGCCCCTGCACCTGCTGCCCCTGCCCCTGCTGCCCCTGCTGCCCCTGCTGCCCCTGCTGCCCCTGCTGCCCCTGCTGCCCCTGCTGCCCCTGCACCTGCTGCCCCTGCAGCCCCTGCTGCCCCTGCACCTGCTGCCCCTGCACCTGCTGCCCCTGCTGCCCCTGCCCTGCTGCCCCTGCTGCCCCTGCTGCCCCTGCTGCCCCTGCCGCCCCTGCTGCCCCTGCACCTGCTGCCCCTGCCGCCCCTGCCGCCCCTGCCCCTGCTGCCCCTGCCCCTGCTGCCCCTGCCCCTGCTGCCCCTGCACCTGCTGCCCCTGCCCTGCTGCCCCTGCACCTGCCGCCCCTGCTGCCCCTGCACCTGCTGCCCCTGCCCTGCTGCCCCTGCCCTGCTGCCCCTGCCCTGCTGCCCCTGCTGCCCCTGCCGCCCCTGCTGCCCCTGCACCTGCTGCCCCTGCACCTGCTGCCCCTGCTGCCCCTGCCCTGCTGCCCCTGCTGCCCCTGCTGCCCCTGCTGCCCCTGCTGCCCCTGCCGCCCCTGCTGCCCCTGCACCTGCTGCCCCTGCCGCCCCTGCCGCCCCTGCACCTGCTGCCCCTGCCCTGCTGCCCCTGCCCCTGCTGCCCCTGCTGCCCCTGCCGCCCCTGCCGCCCCTGCTGCCCCTGCTGCCCCTGCTGCCCCTGCTGCCCCTGCTGCCCCTGCTGCCCCTGCCCTCCTGCCACTGCTGCCCCTGCTGCCCCTGCTGCCCCTGCACCTGCTGCCCCTGCAGCCCCTGCTGCCCCTGCCCCTGCCGCCCCTGCCGCCCCTGCCGCCCCTGCTGCCCCTGCTGCCCCTGCTGCCCCTGCTGCCCCTGCCCTGCTGCCCCTGCTGCCCCTGCTGCCCCTGCTGCCCCTGCCCCTGCTGCCCCTGCAGCCCCTGCTGCCCCTGCTGCCCCTGCCCCTGCTGCCCCTGCTGCCCCTGCTGCCCCTGCTGCCCCTGTCGCCCCTGCTGCCCCTGCCCCTGCTGCCCCTGCAGCCCCTGCTGCCCCTGCCCCTGCTGCCCCTGCTGCCCCTGCTGCCCCTGCTGCCCCTGCACCTGCTGCCCCTGCAGCCCCTGCTACCCCTGCACCTGCTGCCCCTGCACCTGCTGCCCCTGCTGCCCCTGCCCTGCTGCCCCTGCTGCCCCTGCTGCCCCTGCCGCCCCTGCTGCCCCTGCACCTGCTGCCCCTGCCCCTGCTGCCCCTGCTGCCCCTGCTGCCCCTGCTGCCCCTGCTGCCCCTGCAGCCCCTGCTGCCCCTGCACCTGCTGCCCCTGCACCTGCTGCCCCTGCTGCCCCTGCCCTGCTGCCCCTGCTGCCCCTGCTGCCCCTGCCGCCCCTGCTGCCCCTGCACCTGCTGCCCCTGCCGCCCCTGCCGCCCCTGCACCTGCTGCCCCTGCCCTGCTGCCCCTGCCCCTGCTGCCCCTGCCCCTGCTGCCCCTGCACCTGCTGCCCCTGCCCTGCTGCCCCTGCCCCTGCTGCCCCTGCTGCCCCTGCACCTGCTGCCCCTGCCCTGCTGCCCCTGCCCTGCTGCCCCTGCCGCCCCTGCCGCCCCTGCTGCCCCTGCACCTGCTGCCCCTGCACCTGCTGCCCCTGCCCCGCTGCCCCTGCACCTGCTGCCCCTGCTGCCCCTGCACCTGCTGCCCCTGCCCTGCTGCCCCTGCCCTGCTGCCCCTGCTGCCCCTGCTGCCCCTGCTGCCCCTGCTGCCCCTGCCCCTGCTGCCCCTGCTGCCCCTGCTGCCCCTGCCGCCCCTGCTGCCCCTGCTGCCCCTGCCGCCCCTGCTGCCCCTGCCCCTGCTGCCCCTGCTGCCCCTGCCCCTGCTGCCCCTGCTGCCCCTGCTGCCCCTGCTGCCCCTGCCCCTGCTGCCCCTGCAGCCCCTGCTGCCCCTGCACCTGCTGCCCCTGCCGCCCCTGCCGCCCCTGCTGCCCCTGCTGCCCCTGCAGCCCCTGCTGCCCCTGCACCTGCTGCCCCTGCTGCCCCTGCCCTGCTGCCCCTGCTGCCCCTGCCGCCCCTGCTGCCCCTGCACCTGCCGCCCCTGCTGCCCCTGCACCTGCTGCCCCTGCCCTGCTGCCCCTGCTGCCCCTGCCGCCCCTGCTGCCCCTGCACCTGCTGCCCGTGCTGCCCCTGCTGCCCCTGCTGCCCCTGCTGCCCCTGCCCTGCTGCCCCTGCCGCCCCTGCCGCCCCTGCACCTGCTGCCCCTGCCCTGCTGCCCCTGCCCTGCTGCCCCTGCCGCCCCTGCTACCCCTGCTGCTCCTGCTGCCCCTGCCCTGCTGCCCCTGCTGCCCCTGCTGCCCCTGCTGCCCCTGCACCTGCTGCCCCTGCCCTGCTGCCCCTGCCCTGCTGCCCCTGCCGCCCCTGCTGCCCCTGCTGCCCCTGCTGCCCCTGCCGCCCCTGCTGCCCCTGCACCTGCTGCCCCTGCTGCCCCTGCTGCCCCTGCACCTGCTGCCCCTGCCGCCCCTGCTGCCCCTGCCCCTGCTGCCCCTGCCCCTGCTGCCCCTGCACCTGCTGCCCCTGCAGCCCCTGCTGCCCCTGCCCTGCTGCCCCTGCACGTGCTGCCCCTGCCGCCCCTGCTGCCCCTGCCCTGCTGCTCCTGCCCCTGCTGCCCCTGCTGCCCCTGCACCTGCTGCCCCTGCCCTGCTGCCCCTGCCCTGCTGCCCCTGCTGCCCCTGCCGCCCCTGCTGCCCCTGCACCTGCTGCACCTGCTGCCATGCTGCCCCTGCTGCCCCTGCACCTGCTGCCCCTGCTGCCCCTGCACCTGCTGCCCCTGCTGCCCCTGCATCTGCTGCGCCTGCCCTGCTGCCCATGCCCTGCTGCCCCTGCTGCCCCTGCTGCCCCTGCTGCCCCTGCTGCCCCTGCTGCCCCTGCCCCTGCTGCCCCTGCTGCCCCTGCTGCCCCTGCCCTGCTGCCCCTGCTGCCCCTGCTGCCCCTGCCCCTGCTGCCCCTGCTGCCCCTGCACCTGCTGCCCCTGCCCTGCTGCCCCTGCTGCCCCTGCTGCCCCTGCACCTGCTGCCCCTGCACCTGCTGCCCCTGCTGCCCCTGCCCTGCTGCCCCTGCCCTGCTGCCCCTGCACCTGCTGCCCCTGCTGCCCCTGCTGCCCCTGCCCTGCTGCCCCTGCTGCCCCTGCTGCCCCTGCTGCCCCTGCACCTGCTGCCCCTGCACCTGCTGCCCCTGCTGCCCCTGCTGCCCCTGCTGCCCCTGCCCTGCTGCCCCTGCTGCCCCTGCTGCCCCTGCCCGTGCTGCCCCTGCTGCCCCTGCACCTGCTGCCCCTGCCCTGCTGCCCCTGCTGCCCCTGCTGCCCCTGCACCTGCTGCCCCTGCACCTGCTGCCCCTGCTGCCCCTGCCCTGCTGCCCCTGCCCTGCTGCCCCTGCACCTGCTGCCCCTGCTGCCCCTGCTGCCCCTGCCCTGCTGCCCCTGCTGCCCCTGCTGCCCCTGCTGCCCCTGCTGCCCCTGCACCTGCTGCCCCTGCACCTGCTGCCCCTGCTGCCCCTGCCCTGCTGCCCCTGCTGCCCCTGCTGCCCCTGCACCTGCTGCCCCTGCCCTGCTGCCCCTGCTGCCCGTGCTGCCCCTGCTGCCCCTGCTGCCCCTGCTGCCCCTGCTGCCCCTGCACCTGCTGCCCCTGCACCTGCTGCCCCTGCTGCCCCTGCCCCTGCTGCCCCTGCTGCCCCTGCTGCCCCTGCTGCCCCTGCTGCCCCTGCACCTGCTGCCCCTGCACCTGCTGCCCCTGCCCTGCTGCCCCTGCCGCCCCTGCTGCCCCTGCACCTGCTGCCCCTGCACCTGCTGCCCCTGCACCTGCTGCCCCTGCCCTGCTGCCCCTGCTGCCCCTGCTGCCCCTGCCGCCCCTGCTGCCCCTGCCCTGCTGCCCCTGCCCTGCTGCCCCTGCTGCCCCTGCCCTGCTGCCCCTGCTGCCCCTGCCCCTGCCCCTGCTGCCCCTGCCCCGCTGCCCCTGCCCCTGCTGCCCCTGCCCTGCTGCCCCTGCCCTGCTGCCCCTGCTGCCCCTGCCCTGCTGCCCCTGCTGCCCCTGCCCCTGCCGCCCCTGCCCCGCTGCCCCTGCCCCTGCTGCCCCTGCCCTGCTGCCCCTGCACCTGCTGCACCTGCTGCCCTGCTGCCCCTGCCCTGCTGCCCCTGCTGCCCCTGCCGCCCCTGCTGCCCCTGCACCTGCTGCCCCTGCTGCCCCTGCTGCCCCTGCACCTGCTGCCCCTGCCGCCCCTGCTGCCCCTGCCCCTGCTGCCCCTGCACCTGCTGCCCCTGCAGCCCCTGCTGCCCCTGCCCTGCTGCCCCTGCACGTGCTGCCCCTGCCGCCCCTGCTGCCCCTGCACCTGCTGCCCCTGCAGCCCCTGCTGCCCCTGCCCTGCTGCCCCTGCTGCCCCTGCTGCCCCTGCCCCTGCTGCCCCTGCACCTGCTGCCCCTGCCCTGCTGCCCCTGCACCTGCTGCCCCTGCTGCCCCTGCACCTGCTGCCCCTGCACCTGCTGCCCCTGCCCTGCTGCCCCTGCACCTGCTGCCCCTGCTGCCCCTGCTGCCCCTGCCCCTGCTGCCCCTGCTGCCCCTGCTGCCCTGCTGCCCCTGCTGCCCCTGCACCTGCTGCCCCTGCCCTGCTGCCCCTGCACCTGCTGCCCCTGCTGCCCCTGCACCTGCTGCCCCTGCCCTGCTGCCCCTGCCCTTCTGCCCCTGCTGCCCCTGCCCTGCTGCCCCTGCTGCCCCTGCTGCCCCTGCTGCCCCTGCCCCTGCTGCCCCTGCTGCCCCTGCTGCCTCTGCTGCCCCTGCCCCTGCTGCCCCTGCTGCCCCTGCTGCCCCTGCACCTGCTGCCCCTGCCCTGCTGCCCCTGCTGCCCCTGCTGCCCCTGCTGCCCCTGCACCTGCTGCCCCTGCACCTGCTGCCCCTGCCCTGCTGCCCCTGCCGCCCCTGCTGCCCCTGCACCTGCTGCCCCTGCACCTGCTGCCCCTGCCCTGCTGCCCCTGCTGCCCCTGCTGCCCCTGCTGCCCCTGCCGCCCCTGCTGCCCCTGCTGCCCCTGCCCTGCTGCCCCTGCCCTGCTGCCCCTGCTGCCCCTGCCCTGCTGCCCCTGCTGCCCCTGCCCCTGCCCCTGCTGCCCCTGCCCCGCTGCCCCTGCCCCTGCTGCCCCTGCCCTGCTGCCCCTGCTGCCCCTGCCCCTGCCGCCCCTGCCCTGCTGCCCCTGCTGCCCCTGCTCCTGCCCCTCTGCCCCTGCTGCGCTGGGAGGGCTGCGGTGCAGGCAGTGGGCTGCCCCATGGTCAAGGTTCTCCTGCATGAGATCACCCCCTCAGAGCCCGACACCAGCGCGTGGTGTTAGAAAAAAATGTATTTTAGCCATTTCCTTCTGAAGAAAAAGGCCGTTGTTTCAAAGAGGTGATTGGAAAGCCATTAATTTGTGACCCACATTGTATTTTACGCTGCTGCCTGTCATTTCCCAGAAGTAAACTTCAATTCCTTTTTCTAAAAAATGCCGGTACTGAGATAATAAAGGATTATTTGTCAACACTGATCGTATTTTGTTTGAACACCTTTTCTCTTGGAGAGAATATTCTGGCTGGGGCTAAAGAACAAATACCAAATTTAAACAATGACCATGTTTTGATGCCTACTGAGGTTGGTACACATGAATCCAGCAGAACTGTGGGTAAAGCAAAAAGTAAATGGTTCTTTATAAAGGTGACCTAAAGAAATAACAGATTCAGACACCAGAACTACCTTTGGTAATAGATGTCAGGGCCTTGAGTGCACTAATAAGCCTTCCTGACCTGACCAGTTATAGGAGACAAAACGAAGGGACAGGGCTACGCAGGCGGTGGTCCTAACACTCCTATTGACTTGCAGTCCCCCAAAACAACAGTTTGCTGAGAAGGATAAGAGAGGGAACTTGGCAAGTGCAAGGGAGTGGAAAGTCCCTGGGTTCTACCAGTGGGTAACTCAAAACAGTTACAGAAACTTTTCCCAGAAGCGAAACCTCTCTGGAAGAGGAGGTGTGGGGAGGGTGGGGGCATGTTGATGACAAAGGAAAGATTGTTGAGGAATACCAGAAGCCTATATAACAGCCTTCAAGAGTTACAAGACTCTGTGTCACTGTACAAACTTTAAAAAACATTAGTCTTCTGAGGGGGAATCTTGAGAGATAACGAAGGAAACATTGTGCCATAAAGCATGAAGTCAGCAAAACCTGCAGTTTTGGGGACAAGGTGAGGACAGCAGGGGGAGATTGTGACCACTGACCCAATACAGGACAGAAAAAACTTGGACCCCACACCTGCAAGGAGCATGTGTGTTAGTTTACTTAGAAAAGTGGAGACAACCAAAGCAATAATAAATGTTCTGGTAATTAAAAGAGTGAAAGTTCCAGAAGCGCTGCAGCCAATAAACAGGACACACAACAAAGCTCAGGCTCTGTCTCTCCACAGTGAATGCCCGAGTTGGCTGGCCCAAAGCTGGATCCCGGAATGGTGATCTCCCTATCCCTCTTAACTTTTCTTCTCCTCCCTCTGTCCCTCTCTCCCGCTCTCTTCCCCTCCCTAAAATCATCAAGTAATGCAAGGTGTACCATGATGGTACCCAAGTGGCGCAGCTGGAACACATATGTACAGTAACACAAAGCACATCATACCACTTGCTAGAATCTGTTATATGTCATTGTCAATTATAGTGAGTCCAATTAATGCACTGTGAAAGATTAATAAATGCTTGTGTATGTATTTTGAGACTTTTTTTACCGTTGTCCACTTTGTTACAGATTTTCAAATCTAAGTCACTTCTGAGTCTGAGTCTGTCTCCCTCTTCTGAGTGGGACATGACACCAGCCCATAGCTGAGAGCCCCCTGTTAGCCTCTCAGGACTTGTGATTTGGCACCATAAAGGGTGGCCCAGCCCGTGGCTCTATGGAGATCACCATCATGGGCTCACAGGATTCTGTAATACACCAAGACATCCTCTACATTTCTCCACTTCATTACAAATAATCACAAAATAATCACTAGCAAGGGTACCTATGATTATTAAGCAAATATATATCTCAAGCTATTACAAATTAATATCAGCAATAACTAACAGCAACGATCAATCATAAACAACAATCAACTTTATTGCCACAACCAATAACAGCAACAAATAAGTAGGATTTTACTATTGTGGGTTACTACAAACTTAACGTTAGTGAAGCAACTTATCAACAATAAAACAGCAGATATATTATAACAGATTACTTGTACGGATACATAATACCAGTATCAAGTGAGCTGGATTTCAGAGGGGGTCAAACCACCCCAGAGTAGAGGACATACTCATCCTGGAGGTGGGGGGACAGACCGAGCCGACGGCAGCAGCAGTTCCAGAGGGAACATGAAGTAACAGTTGCACTTCCAAGGCGATCTGTGGCATGGAGTCTGGAACCAGCCCCGTGTTCCCAGTGGGAGTCCAAGACCTTGTAGAAAGTTTCTGCAGAGAATTCAGCCTGTTTAGGAAATGGGAAGTACGTGCAGCATGGGATGTTCTCAGAGAGGGAGGCTTCATTTTAGGAAAAAAAAAAAAAAAAAAAAAGTTTTTATATTATAGAGACAGAAGAGGGTGTAGGACACCACCACTTCGAACAGCCAACGAGTGCTTTTAATCTCTGTTTTCCACCTGTAACAGCTAATAGATGATGAAGTTTGCTCAATTTTTATTTTGCCAGACTGCAGTTAGGACAGCCAGTGGCAGTTACAAATTCTTACTTTCTCAAGGTGTTTTCCCTTTTCTCAGATTATTTTTCACCATTTCAAATGAAAAGTTGCTGTTACAGTTCCTTGTTTCTGCACTTATATAACATTATTATATATATTACATGTATTATTATAGATATTATTTTATTATTATAAAATAATTTAAAAATTGCCATTTACATGATGAGAAAAATATATGTTGATGTCAGCTGTATGGGAAAAAAATGCCTTTGCCTTTTCAGAGAAAACTTCTCAAATAGGCTTTTTATGTCTGCCCTAACATAAGAAATACACTTTCTAGTCTGACTCCATGGCAGCCCATAGAACTACTTAAAGAACACTAACATCTACATACGGATCCTGAATAAGTATGTGTATGTTCAACTGTTCCTGAGTCTTTCTAGCTATTATAAACAAAATATGTTTAATTCTTGAGAAAATAGGGCAATAAAATGATTCATATATTTGCTTAACAACCATGAGTAAACGAGCAGAGAAAGCAAATATGCCCCTGAAGCACCAGTTCCACCCTGGTTTTAGTTGTCACACTCCAATACTATCTGTAGGATGTATACATGTCAAAGTATTTTAATACTGTACCATCAAGTGAGGACCAGAGTATCATAGAATCATAGAATCATAGAATCATAGTATCATCCCAGGCTTTGTCTGAGCTTTATTTACTGTATCTCAAAACATAATTGCAGAGTTATTACTAGATGTGTATGACAAATTATGCTCTTTTTGTACTAAGTCCAGGTGATCAAATGTGGAACCGCTGTGGTTTTAAACCACTTAGTAGTGTTTATTCCCGGCCTCCCTCAAGAGTTATCTCCCTTGCAAGATTTTTGTCACAGGGCAAATACGTATAAAAGTCGATATGAAAACCTTCATAGACAAAACCTGAGGGAAAACAGATTAAACATATTTGAAGCCTGAAGCTTATAAAACGAAGCTTTGTTGTTACTCGTTTGTTTGTGTGTTGTGGCTTTGTTGTTGGTTGGTTGGTTGGTTGGTTTTTCCCCCGGCGCTAATCCTTCGGCTGCAGGATAGAGTCCAAAGAAGACCCACAGCGCTGGATTTGAAGCACCAACAACCAACATTCCTGACGGCCGCAGCCTCCCCTATGCCTCTATGAGCACGCGGAGCGCGCGGCGCGGGGCGGTGCGGTGCGGGGAGGGGCGGGGTAGGGACGGAGCGGGCGCTGGGCGGGGCGGGCACGGGGCGGGGCGGGGCGGCGCGGGGCGGGGCGGGGCGGGGTGGGCGCGGGGCGGGGCGGGGCGGTGCCACCGGCGGTGCCCCCAATCGCCGGGCGGCACGTCGGGCGGGCCCCGCGCCCGCCGAGCCAATGGCCGCCGCGGGGCTGCGGCCGCCGCAGGAAGCGCTGCCCCCCGGGCCGCGCCGAGCCCAGCGCCATGGCGGACGAGGTCAGCAAGGCGCAGGCCGCTCGTCCCGGCGGCGACACCATCTTCGGGAAGATCATCCGCAAGGAGATCCCCGCCAATATCATCTATGAGGACGAGCAGGTGCGGGCGGCGCGCGGCCTCCCCCCCGCCGCAGCGGCCCGAGTCCGGCGAGCCTGTTGCGGTGCTCGGGAGCGCGGCGGGGCAGGCGGAACGGGCCGGGCTCTTCCGCAGCGTCCCTAAGGCGTCGGGCTGCTGGGGTGCGCGGCCTGGCTCGGTCTGGCCAGCGCCTCGGCGGACGCGGGGCGGCCGGTGCTGCCTGGCCTGCCCGGGCTCCGCCCCGCGGTGTCCCGCCCAGCCCCGCGTGTTGCCGAGGGCCTGCGGCGCTGGGGACACAGCGGCGCTGGTGTCACTGGCCCCGCGGCTGCCGCACGGCACTGCGGGTCGTGCGGGCTGTGCTGTCAAGGGACGGGGGTTCTCGCACGTGGTGCAGGAGGGTGGTGACGAGGCCCTGGGTTAGCCCCGACGGGCCGCCTGTCTCCCGGTGGATTCCGGACGCGTGTGTCCAAGCGGTGCAGCGTCCCTAGCGGCTCTGGAAGGTGCAGGTCTGGATCTGCCTTCCCGTAGCTTTGTGGAGATGATACGGCAGTGCCTGCCAGGCTTTGGTTGTGAACCTCAGAGCGATCATTAGAGTAGAAAATTATGAAGAATCACAGCTTTTTCTGTTCACAAAAGTTTGAAACTGGTCATCCCTGCAGACTGCAAAAATAGGTAGAAGTGGTGAGGTGGGCCCGGCAGCGCGCAGCGGTGCTGGTGCAGCGGAGCGTGCTAGGAGCTGGGCGAAACGGCTAGGTCGTGGAAAGCCGCAACTGTTACCTCCAAGGTGTAAACTAAAGTAGTATCCGGTATAAACCTCACCCCCTTTTAAAAACAGAAGTACTGAACATCAACGGGAGCTTTTTGCTTTTTGAAGTAAAACATCTGCAGTGTAGAGTACAGATGCCCTAAAGATGTTTGACTGATTTGTGTGCCTGTAAAAAATTATGCAGAGCTCGGAACAGTGTTTTTCTTAATAGATACAGAAATGCTGCAGCTGCCATCTACTCTCAAGATTATTGGAAATTTTCAGTGCTGTATGAAAATCATGTGTATGGGCCTGCCCTGTGTTTATGTGAGAGTGCACATCCTTTCTTTACCAGGATCAAAGCTGCAGGACATTTTTCCTCAGTTGTATTTGCTACAGCAGAGTCACCTGAGCACTCTGCCATTTTCAGAATCAGGCCATTGACTTTGATTAGTGACCTGGGAGTATATAACCTACTCTTACTACCATTAATGCAGAATTTTTTTTGAAAGAGTAATTTACTGCAGTATCTCTTTTGATTTTTACCTTAAACTACTCACAAAGGTAGAACTGCTTTTAGAGTTTAGTTGGCTATAGTGGATTATTTTAAATTAGTTTTGTTGACTCAGGGAAGATCTTTTTAGAGGTGGCTGAAAATGTTACAAGGAGGAATGAAAGCAAGCCTTTTAATTATTAATTGACAAGTAGAGAGGAGAAGATATTAAAAAGTACAAAGTCTCTGTGGAATTAAAACTTATCACAATCTAAACTTGCTGAAATGAAGACTGGTTTATTATAGACTTCCTATGATTGTGCTTTTGTTTGGTCTTACTTCTGCTCTCTGCCCCATAGAAAAATTACTTGCTAGATTTTTTCTGCTCATAAAATTCTTTGCCTCAGTTTGGATATTTGCATTCAGCGTTTATGTGCACCCTTTGCCTGTACCTAAGGGTATTTTGTAACTGTAATGTAACTTTGCAAAGGAAACAACCGTTGCTGTTGGCAAAAGCCAGCTTCTTTCAGTTGAGTTAAAAAGCAGTATACTAGTATAGAAATTTCACTTCATTGTTTCACAAATAACTGAAGTAATCTAGGAAATACATATTCTGAAGAATGTAAGGTGTGTTTTTCTAAGTATGCACTCATTTATTAAGTATACACTCTTTGTGGCAAGGCCACCAGATGTTTTGCTATTAAATATGATGGGTAAGTCCCCTTTGGTTAGCAGTGGCACAGTGCATGCTCAGTGTGGGTGTCTGCAGATTGTGGGGCTTAAAGTAGCAAGTCCTGTTTCTGTGGTTGGTCACTTGCACAAAGAGGCATACCTTCCTTTTCTCCTCCTCTACTTTCTCTCCTATTTCATATATTGACAGTTTGAGATTTGGTGTAGTTATGTGCTGCCTGCAGTTTCTGATTGATAGTAATTTTGGTACTTGGATAAAATTATTTGTGAGGCAGCTACTTACAGATAGGTTGTTCACACTTCAAAAGAAATATCTTCCCCTCAATTTGAGAATATATAAAGTAGAGCCAGCCCTAATTAATTATTTTGAAATAATCTTTTTTCTGAAATATTTGTTGCTATTGAGAATAGAAATGTAATGTGGCCTCAGTCACATAACTTCACATTCTTGAAATTGCCTTGCTATCTTTGACCAGGGCAACATCCAGACATAACCAGAAGACAATTAGCACCTGTTTGTCATTTGTTTTATTAAGCAGGGTGTTAACAAACAAGTGAAATAAGCATAAATGTACTTTTATAGGTGTGCATGCTATCAGCACTGTCAGTCGTCATGCATATGTAGAAATAATAAATGCTGAACCTAGTTGTATATTAACGCGTGGAGAAGATTATAGCTTTTAAATAATACCTAACATATAATATTTTTTTTTCACACCAGCAAGTCTTGGGAAGTTGGTGTTGTGTGTTTAGAAATTAGAGGACTTCGAATAATATATCACTCAAGAAAAATAGACATTTCTTTTTGTGTTTGGAATATCTGATAAGCTGCTTAAATACGTATTGATTTACCCAAACACTTGCCTTTCTCTGAAGTAAGTAACGTTTTAACTGTGTTCTCTTCCTCCAGTGCCTTGCATTCCACGATATTTCACCCCAAGCTCCAACCCATTTCCTAGTGATCCCTAAGAAGCCGATTGTCAGGTTATCTGAAGCAGAAGATTCTGATGAATCTGTAAGTACTTTAGAAGCTTTCTGTACACCATGCTCCATAATTTACAAAGTGCTCCTCCTATTGACTCTTGACATTTCAAAGAGGGAAAGTCAGTTTCCAATACTATATTCCTTCTTTTCTAGCTTAGAATGGGAATGATGTTGAGGTTTTCCAGTAAAAGTAGTGATATAAAGCCAAAGGTATCTCTGGGTATGAATTTGGAGTGCAAAATGCATTGTTACTTTGGAATGCAGTCTTGATGTCTGCTTTCGTGGTTTACAGGCAGTGTTACTTATTCTAATATGGGCTCGAGATTTTTGGCAGGCCAGAAATGAAGAAAGGGAAAGTTCAGCTGAGAGGTGCTGAGTATTTTATTTGTAGCTGTACATGTCAAGTTCAAAGATCTTTCTTTACATAACAAGATAGAGTTTATTTTCCACCAGAATTTTTTTCTTGCCTGAAAGAGTAACCGGGCCTTTAACTAGGAGGTTAATTTAGTTTCTGTGACACTTTTGTAGTCTGTTACTATCTAGCTTGAAAAAAAAACTTTATCTCTTTTTTCCCTCTGTATTATGTGTAGTCAGCCTTTATATAAAAGTGTCAGTTGCAAGCAGACAACTTGAAGAGCTGTGGCTGAATCTCTGAGAATTAGCTTAGTGGCTTATTTGAATGGTTCACTTCTCTCATGCCTCCCCTCCCTGCCCTTTCCCCTTTTTGTGTGTTTTCTGTGTGTTTGTTTCTTTTGTTTCTTTCTTTTTTTTTTTTTCTTTTTTTTTTGTCTCCTCCAGCTTCTCGGACATTTAATGATTGTTGGCAAGAAGTGTGCTGCTAACCTGGGCCTGACCAATGGATTCCGGATGGTTGTGAATGAAGGGCCGGAGGGTGGGCAGTCTGTCTATCATGTGCATCTCCATGTTCTGGGTGGTCGTCAGTTGGGTTGGCCTCCTGGCTGAGATTATTACACTACAAAAGTTAATTGCATACATACAAATTACCACCAAATAGATTTAATATGTTGCTCATCAGTGTAGCCACTGTTAATGTGCTGGGTTTTTTTTGGATTGTGTGTCTAAAGGTAATAAATGCTCTGAACAACATTCACATAATAAAGATTTAGCATGTGAGAATCATATCTGTCTGGTGTGCCTTATTGATGCAAGCAATTTCTTAAAATTATGTTCTCTGGAGTTTAGGTATGTAGTGTGTTTCAGTCTGCTGTTAATCTTCTGTACACAATGATTTGCTGATGCATTTGAAACCAGAAGTGCAACTGCTTGGCAGTCTTTCATATGTTTTGGGAATAAAACTGAAGTTCTTTGAATGTTGTATGTAAATATGCTTAAAGCCAGTGTAGGCTGCTGTTAAAGCTTCCTTTAAAAGTGTTATGTGAAATTCTGCATGTGCCATGCAAGGGCTGTGTCAGTACAGTGCAATGTGTTGGAAACCTACAGCTCCTATTGGGAGTCCTCTGTCAATGGCTGTCTTACAGAGCCCCTTCTTTCTCATGAGAAAGGGTAAAACAATAGTTGGAATGGCAGCTGTGACACTTCCAGAGCACACTGGTATTTATGCTGTGATTTTGATGGAATTCATGATCTAAATGAAAATACTGAACTCTTCATAGAATCATAGAATCATAGAATCCTAGGGGTTGGAAGGGACCTCGAAAGATCATCTAGTCCAACCCCCCCTGCCAGAGCAGGGTCACCTAGAGTACATGACATAGGAACGCATCCAGGTGGGCTTTGAATGTCTCCAGTGAAGGAGACTCCACAACCTCCCTGGGCAGCCTGTTCCAGTGCTCTGTCACTCTCACAGTAAAAAAATTTTTTCGGATATTCACCTTGAACCTCCTATGCTCCAATTTCCACCCATTACCCCTTGTCCTATCACTGGTCATCACTGAGAAGAGCCTAACTCCATCTCCCTGACACTCACCCCTTACATATTTGTAAACATTGATGAGGTCACCCCTCAGCCTCCTTTTCTCCAAGCTAAAGAGACCCAGCTCCCTCAACCTTTCCTCATAAGGGAGATGATCCACTCCCTTAATCATCTTAGTAGCTCTGCGCTGGACTCTTTCAAGCACTTCCCTGTCCTTCTTGAACTGAGGGGCCCAGAACTGGACACAATACTCCAGATGCGGCCTCACCAATGCAGAATAGAGGGGGAGGAGAACCTCTCTTGACCGACTAACCACACCCTTTCTAATGCACCCCAGGATGCCATTGGCCTTCTTGGCCACAAGGGCACATTGCTGGCTCATGGTCATCCTCCTGTCTACCAGGACCCCCAGGTCTCTTTCACCTACACTACTCTACAGCAGGTCAGCTCCCAACCTATACTGGGACATCGTGTTGTTCTTCCCCAAATGCAAAACTCTACACTTCCCCTTGTTGAATTTCATCATGTTTCTCCCCGCCCAACTCTCCAGCCTGTCTAAGTCTCTCTGAATGGCAGCACAGCCTTCTGGTGTGTCAGCCACTCCTCCCAGCTTAGTGTCATCAGCAAACTTGCTGAAGGTACATTCTGTACCCTCATCCAGGTCGTTGATGAAGATGTTGAACAACACTGGTCCCACTACCGACCCCTGAGGGACTCCACTAGTCACACACCTCCAACCAGATTCCGCCCCATTGACTACAACTCTCTGACTCCTTCCTTTCAACCAGTTCTTGATCCATCTCACTACCTGATCACCAAACCCATTCTTGATCAACTTATCTACAAGGATGCTGTGGGAGACAGTGTCAAATGCCTTACTCTGTAGGGCCTTATAAGATGCTCAAGCAATTTCATCTTGGTATATAAACAGCATGATGTAGTATGTATACATTTTAGATGCTAGATTTTATTGGGTGAATTTTGTCCTTCAATGAATAGTAGTTTTTCTATGTTGCAACACTCTCATTTGAATCTCCAAGCAATGAATTTAGTATTACAATGAAGTTAGGATTACAGATGTGTCTGATAGTGTAAATATAAATCAGCTGTTCTTTCTGTTAAAACTGAGAAGTCACAGCTTACCAGTTTTTATGTTACAAGATACTTGGAAGTGTTTAGTCAGATACCTTGAGAAAAACTGGTGTATCTGTGAGCACCACTTCTCCAAAGTAGAATTTTAACACCAGAGGACGTAAAGGTGCAATTTCTATTCAGATGAAAGCTTGTTAAGTTGGTAAGCGCATTTTAATTCATTAAATTTGAAAGTATTCTCTAAGTAATTCTGAAGGTTCTGAACTTTTGGAGTTTTTACTTAACACACAACTTCATCTGGAAAATCAGCTAGCACTTCTGAAGGTGTCTGGTCTATGGATGAGTTAGAAATAAAAAAGTGGTAGTCTGACAGCTGTTCTCCTTGATGTCCTACACACATGTGAAGAAGAAAACCACCCAGTCCCCCATAATTACAGCATCCCACAGCAGACAGCTGAATTGCAAGAAGGAAGTATCACTAGCAGGTATGTATAGTGAGGCTACAGTAAAGGTTTGTAGCTGGGAAGCTCACCAGTGGAAGAGGTTCACAAAAGACACTTAAAGGCACTGAGATTAACCATCATCACCCAAATGTGGGAAAGGGCATGTGATGTATGTACTACTTTCACTTTTCTAATTTCTGTTCATCTGTGTGTATGCTTTATACCAACATTGGGATTTGTGAATTGGAGCATGACTGGTCAAGTTTATTGCATCAGTGCTGAACCTGTATTGCCGAGGTCCAGTTTCCGTGGCAAGCCGGGAAAGAACATGACACACCAGTATGATGTAGATTCAGTCCATGTTTATTAGGCTGCGTGCAGATTATATAGTCTTAGGACAGCGTGTATGTCACCCACGTGGCAGAGCAAGGTTTTGAGTGGTTAGTGTACACTGTTTACATGTCCCCATTCCCCTTTTAATTGGTCCCAACTCCAAACCCTTTGTCCAGCCCCCCATCCCATTTACCACACTACCTAACTGCTGTATGTCATCTTCACTATCTCATTCCCACAGAGCGGCCCTCACTGTTTCTCTTGTTATCTAAAGTTTCTCATCATCACCAACTAGTTCCCACAGAATGGCCTTCACTGTTTCTCCTATTATCTAAAGTTTCTCATAACCATTCAGCACAGCTAGGGCCCCAACATCTCCCCCTCTTCTTTCAAATACAGCATTCGCTATATTCTGCATACTATTTTGTAAGCATCGCAATAAACAAGGTAAGCAAGCAAGTATAATAAGTACAAACACACCTACTACTAAAACCTGATGCAAAATACTAACTACCCATGGTCCCAAGCCAAACGACCTTAACCAATCATCAAGCCCACGGCTGTCTTCCTTTAGGTTATGCAGCTCATCCTTCAACTGTTCTGTTTTCTTCTGGATAGATTCAGAGTGATCAGAGAGATTCATGCAACACATTCCTTCAAAATCCTGACATCCATGACCGTGGGCCAGCAACAGGAAATCAATCGCGGCCCTGTTCTGCAATACTGCATGATTGACGCTAACGACATCTTGAGACAGTTGACCCAATATCTCAGAGGTGGTATTAAGTTCATCTTTGGCCCAACACGCCATCTCTTTTACGGCGGTCATGGCCCGGGCTGCGGTTGCTCCGGGAACTACCAAAGAGGTGAACACCGTTCGTAGCTGTGACCAGAAGACTGGTTTTCCCACTTTACTGCAATCCAGCTCATGCAACTCTCTTTTCTCTCTTTTTCCCTCTTGAGCCCACTGCATCACTACAGACATGTTGGGATGAAACAGCGTTAATTTCCCTAAATAACATGGTCCCCCATGCGGGCTGGCTGGTATGCCATTCCAGGCCCTGTCCCCACAAATCAAAAACAAACCCCGAGGCAACCTCCGGGCAGGCTGCCCAATCATGTTACAATCTGAATACACATATGGATATACCTTTCCCTCTTGTAAAGCTGAGTCCACAGTAGCCCAGAACTTTCGATTTGTGTCCCACATACCTGAGGGTGGGTGGAAGGAAACCCAACCCCCATTCTTACTGCTATTAGTGGCGTTAAGACTTCCCCAGAGGTCTAATTCTTCTGGGGGTGAGGTTGAGATCTTATTCAAACTCTTGATGATGTCACATTGCCATTTTCCATCCTGTTTTGCACTGGTCACCTTTCTTTTCTCTAAGACTGAATTATCTTTGACCCATCCCTTAAACTCCTGGGGCAGCCACATAGGCACCCCTATCAAACACGTGCGGAAAGGTTCAGTCGGGCTACCTAGACTCAGACAAAAGGCTGGCTGATTGGTACGATTAGCTATTGTCACCCATATGTTTTCCTGAGGCTGCACAAATCTTTCAAACTCATTCCCGCTCCCAGTGCTCCAACTCAAGGTCCCAACAATAAACAAATACACATATGACGTTTTTACAACACGTCTTGATGACTGTCGTCAGACTATATGGCTGAAATGTCCAAGGTCTTTAAAACAGTCAAGCTGTCGATTCAAGGTGGCGTTGCTCCCGTGGTCGGGCCTCTAGGCTCAGCTGCTGTCGAGGGGTCGTCATCCAGTCTGCTAACGCTCTTCCTCAGCCACGGACGGACCCATTTGGCGGGAACCCAATGCGTCTCAACTCCTGTAATGACACAAGCGTAGCCCCTACCCCAGGTTATTAGTTCCTGCGGGCCTTGCCAAGCCTGTGTCCTTGGGTCAAATACCTCCACCTGCACCTGCTTTCCAGAAAAATCTGTAGCATTAAAAGAGAAATGAGAAAAGATAGGTATGTGATCATCTGAGCGTGGATTAAGCCAGTTCAGGACATAACATGCCTTGCATACAAGCTCATAGGGGCCCACCTCCCCCTCCTTTTTTAAAACTCCAAGCAAACGCTTTAGGTTCTGATGATGTCTCTCAACAATGGCCTGGCCTCCTGAGTTATAAGGAATGCCTGTAACATGTGTAATGTCCCATTGGTGAAAAAATTTGCGGCATACCTCACCCTTATACGCTGGTGCATTGTCCGTCTTAATGGTGTCTGGACGGCCCAGCACCGCAATTGCTTGAGACCAGTGCAGCCGAGCTGCCTTGGCGCCTGATGACACTGCCGGAGTTGCCCATATAGCTTTTGAGCAAGTGTCCACTGTGACATGCAAATACTTCAGGCGACCAAATGGAGGGAATACTGTAACATCAGTCTGCCACACTTGACGTGGCTGACTACCCCTAGGGTTGACCCCCTGTTCCTGAATTGGTGATAACCGCGCACAATCGGGGCATGCTGCAACAATTGCCCTAGCAGTTGCTCGCGGTATCTGAAATTGGCACTGTAACGCGCGGGCAGAGTGATGAAAAAACTCATGTGAAGCACAAGCCTGCTGCTCAGGTGTTACATGGGCTACACAAGGACTAGAAACAACCTTGTCAATATAGTCATTGCCTTCTGCTAATGGGCCTGGCATAGTAGTGTGACTTCTGATGTGAGAGCACCAGAGCGGTGGTTGGCGTTGTTCCATGATGTTCCACAAACAGATAAACAGTGCTTGCAACTCCTTATTAGCTACATGTCCTAAGATAGATCGTGAAATTCGTGTCACTGCTCCAACCACATGTAGTGAGTCCACTACAAGATTTAGGGGATAATGAGAAAAGTCTGTTAGGGCCCAAATTACTGCTTTTAATTCTAGCATCTGTACTGATGCTCTATTCTGGTTTACCCGAGTAACCCAACGCCCCTGTTCCCGGTAGGCACACCCATATTTCCCAGTACGACTACTGGCATCAGTAAATACAGTTACCGCATCAGAGATGGGATCTTTGTTCAATACGGGTCTCTCTTCTAATACTAGGGCCGTATTAAATAGTGGATGGCTTGGATAATGATTATCTAAGGAAACTCCTGTGGTTGCCAGAGCAAATGCAATGCTTTGCTGAGTCCAGTCCTCGATCAGGTCTAGTGTTTTAAGTGGCAAAATGATTGATGAAGGATCTCTTCCAGCAATAGTTCGAAGGCGACGTCTGGATTTCAGCAACAGCACTCCAATAGCTTCAAATCTGGGCGTGATTGTGTTCCGGAGGTGAGATGGCATAAAAACCCATTCCAAAATGTATAGCTTCCCTTGATCGTCAATCTGGGCAATTAGAGCAGCAACTTCTCGATGTTTGTTATACACTATGAGAGTTACGGGCAAATTTTCTTGATACCGATACGCTGCAGTGCCTGCCAGTTTTTGTTCAATTAATTGTATTGTCTTCTTTCCGTCAGGGCCGAGTTGTCTTGGCTCTGCGGGATCTGTGGCCCCGTGCAACAGCGCAAACAGAGGTGCCATCTCTTCATTGGTGATGCCACAATAAGTTCTGATCCACTGTATGTCACCAACCAATTTTTGTACTGAACTCACTGTATTCACGTCGGCTCTTAACTGCATCTTCTGTGGGCGTACTCGAGAATCTGTGATGGTCATACCTAAATAGTTCCAAGGAGAGTGTCGCTGGACCTTTTCTGGAGCTATGACCAGACCATATTGCCGTAAACAGTTCGTTAGCTCCTGCTCCAAAGTTTCAGTGATTTGACCCTTGCTGGCCACTAGGATATCATCCATATAGTGGTAAATTAGTAAATCAGGATGCGCCGTTCGCCAAGGCTTCAAAGCGAGATTCACAAACCATTGACAAATTGTCGGAGAATTTTTCATTCCCTGCGGCAAAACTGTCCATTGATAACGCTCAGCCGGCGCGGCTCGGTTGATGGAAGGTACAGTAAATGCAAAACGCTCGCTATCTTCAGGATGTAGCGGGACGGTGAAAAAACAATCTTTTAGATCGACCACTAGAAGGTCCCAATCCTTTGGCAACATTACTGGTGATG
This sequence comes from Apus apus, assembly GCF_020740795.1. Classification (NCBI taxonomy): domain Eukaryota; kingdom Metazoa; phylum Chordata; class Aves; order Apodiformes; family Apodidae; genus Apus; species Apus apus. The sequence goes on along the minus strand of NC_067312.1, from coordinate 43,292,590 downwards.
GGAGGCCGGGTTGTAGCGCGCCCATATCCTGCATACAGTCATTAATGGCACGCAGGTCATGTAACAACCGCCATTTCCCTGACTTCTTTTGTATGGTAAAAATTGGCGTATTCCACGGGCTTGTTGATGGTTTAACATGGCCTGCTTGTAGTTGTTCTTCTACCAGGGCTTGGACATGTCGCAGCTTCTCTTCCGGAAGCGGCCACTGGTTAACCCACACTGGCACATTGGTCTTCCACGACAGTCTCAGCATTGGGCGGGAGCTGCTATCCGTGGGCCGCTATTAAAAATGCGTTTGCATCGTCAGGCCCCATTGGCTCAAAGCATCTCGCCCAAGAATCCATAAGGGCGTGTACATTACGTAGGGGCGGACATGAGCCACGTTACCTTCCGCATCCGTCACACTTACAAAAGAGTCACTAATCCTAGTAGCAGATTGCCCTCCAATTCCAGATACAGAGATATGTAAGTCCTGCAACTTCCAGGCTTTAGGCCAAGCATGATCAGGTATGATAGTAACATCAGATCCTGTGTCCAGCATCATTTCCACCCCCTGCAGGGTTATCCCTTCTGGGCCCACGATATTCACTGTCCGTTTTGGGCGGTCTGTGGTTATGCGCTCACAAAAGGCCACTTGGGGCACTCCCGTGGAACCAAAACCACCTGTTCCCCGCTTCACGGGCTTGGTTCTGGGGACAGCTCCTCTAAAAGGAATAAGCTGGGCTATTTTACTCAAAGCTGGAATAGTAACTGGGGGCGAAAAAATTTTTACCATAATTCCAATGTTCCCAGTATAATCCGCATCAACACAACCGGGCAAAACAAATATACCCATTCGTGAAGCTGAAGAACGACCAATCAATAGTGCTGATAGGCCATTCCCCAGTGGACCCGTGCAAGTAGATTTAAGCACATGCACCTTGTCATCTGTGATTATTGTAGATTCTGCCACTGCCAGATCGACTCCTGCGCTTCCGGCTGTGGCGGCTGTGAGCTCGTGGAGGCAGCCGCTACCCAGGGATATTTGTTCGCCGCGTCCCTCTGCACGCGGCTCTGGTAGTTTCCCGAAAGGGCAGTACCATCCTTTCTAAATCGTGAGCGACATTCGGCGGCCTTATGCCCAAACTTATGACATCGGGCACAGTTTCCGTTAAAATAACCAATTGGCCCCACACTCCCGGCTCCTCCTCCCCTTCTACGCTCTGGGCACTGCCGTTTCAGATGTCCCACTTTGCCACATTGAAAACAAGCTTCGCGGAGCCCCTTATTCCCCCGCCCTTGGGGCTTCCTCTGATCTAACGCTGCCGCTAGAGCCTGAGCGTGGATCTGCGCCTTTTCTGTCTCCATCAACAATGGATCACGTGCACAGGCTTCCACCATCTGTGCAAGAGAAACCCCTGGTTGCAAAGTGGCAAGTATCTGTCTACAGGCCGAGTTGGCATTTTGAATAGCCAAGTCTTTCACCAAGACTGCCTTCACTTCCTGAGGGACAGTTGGGGCTGCATCCAATGCCTCTTTAAGTCGGTCCACAAAACTCAAAAAGGATTCCTCTGGCTTCTGCATGATCTTGGTATATGGCAGCTGGGGAGCGTCCACTTGTGGCAGGGCCAAAAATACGGCCAGAGCAGCATTTTTTGATTGCGTCAGGATTCGAGGGTGTAGCGCTGCCTGTCGGGATGGATCCCGAAATTGCCCCGTACCCATCAGTTGGTCTAAGCTGACGACGCGCAGTGGATCACCTGGTGCCAAATTAAGATTCTCTAACATTTTGGCCTCTAATCGTTCCTGCCATTTGGCCATCCAGAGCATATAAGTGGTAGGTGTCAGGATCAGTTCCATCAGGGATTTAGATTCAGATGGAACCAGCTCAGTGTATTTAAAGAGGGCACAAACTTGATTGCGTACTAGTTTGTTATCATGGCCATATGCCATCACTGTCTTTTGTATGTTAGTAACCATTTTCCAATCTAAGGGATCCCAACGTGGGCCATGCTGTGTCCGGGTGACTGGCAGGGATAAAGGGGAAAGCGCAAAGTCCCCTTCTAGCCGCGCATTTTCAATGATGCCTTTCCACCGGGTGGTGTGATTATAACTTGGGTCACTAGGTGGCGCTCTCGTCTCGCCTGTCTCCCGAGCTGCCGGGGAAGAAGGCACTTCTGTTTTTTTACCCGATGACGTGGGCGGGCTGGGCGGGATTCGAGATAACGGCTGCCCTCCCCCCGGGGCGGAAGAATGGGCGCTGCACCCCATTATTTCCTGAAACTCCTGTATCCGCTCCTTCTCTGCATCAGAGATTCGAGCAGAGGGTCCATGCTTAAGTTGTAAATAATTATCAGCTTCTGATACACTCCATTCCCCGTCTGCTACCATGTTAAGAATCCATTTGCGCAGAGAGGGGGGCAGGCTTGTTAGTTCCCTGTCTGGCGGGGCGGCAGCCTGGTGAGTTGCCGGAGTAGTTCCCGAGCCAGACTCAATAGCCTGTAGCTGCTGCTCGATATTCTTTAGCCCGCCAACAATCGCCTCATGGGCGCTCTTATACGCCTGCTGTATTGTTTTAGCCTTAGACCCCCGATCTAGGCGCTGCATCTGCGCAAGCAGCTCTGACATTTTTTCTGCCTGTTCCTGAAGCGCTGCTTGCATACCCGCCATTGCTGTGGGCGGCGTCACCTCATCGTCTGGGAGGGGAACCTTGGCAGGGTCGATTTCCATCGGCAGCAGGGGTGCCGAGGGTTGTATTTCAACTTTTAGCCCCTCATCCGCTCGCTTTTCCCCCTCCTCCTCACCATTCCAGGGGGGCAAGTCATCATCCACACCTCCCCACGCCTCCTTCTCTGCTAACGAGATCGGGAAGGCATTGCAACCGCCCTCCGGTCCCCCATCCTGAGGCGCAGGATCCTTTAACAACGTCCGTTCCGGGGCGCCCGATTGCCGGCGCTCCTCCCCACTATTCTGCACCGCTCGCCGAAGAGCTGCGGCAACTTGAGCTTCCCCGTGCAACTGCTCAATCATGGAGCGGACTGCGCGATAGACCGGCGCGAAACGTTTCGCCTCCTTGGAGCCGATCTGCACGGACTCCCACAGTTCTCCCCCCACCTTGTTCCAGGCGGCCGGACTGTACACCTGCGAGGGCTCCTCCAAGAGTCCCTTCCGCCTGCACCATACCAACAGGTCGACCAGCGACTGTCGGTCTAACTTTGTTTCAGTCTTTTGCGCCAACTTCATTACACTGTCTACCGTGGCGCGCTCCGTTGCCGATGCGGCAATTCCCATCCTGCGTTCCCGATTCACTGATCGGCGTGGCCACAACCCGTCTCTCTCGAACGGCCCAGCTTACCCGCTGGCAGCAGGATCCTTGCCCTTCTTCGGCTCCGCTCCTCTACCCCGTTGCACGTCGGGGTCACCAGATGCCGAGGTCCAGTTTCCGTGGCAAGCCGGGAAAGAACATGACACACCAGTATGATGTAGATTCAGTCCATGTTTATTAGGCTGCGTGCAGATTATATAGTCTTAGGACAGCGTGTATGTCACCCACGTGGCAGAGCAAGGTTTTGAGTGGTTAGTGTACGCTGTTTACATGTCCCCATTCCCCTTTTAATTGGTCCCAACTCCAAACCCTTTGTCCAGCCCCCCATCCCGTTTACCACACTACCTAACTGCTGTATGTCATCTTTACTATCTCATTCCCACAGAGTGGCCCTCACTGTTTCTCTTGTTATCTAAAGTTTCTCATAATCATCACCAACTAGTTCCCACAGAATGGCCTTCACTGTTTCTCTTATTATCTAAAGTTTCTCATAACCATTCAGCACAGCTAGGGCCCCAACACTGTATGAAAGTAACATAAAGCTTGTGTTGCTTTGCTTGGAATCTCACTTACAGAGGTATGTGTTTCAGGAAGGTAAGAAGACCTCAAGTGAGGGCAGAGCCACGGAAATGTTGTAAGGTTAGCCACCAGGTGAGTTCCTATCCAGTTTAGTTGTGCTTCAGTTTCAGATGACGATGATCCACAGTACCTTGAAAACCAGGGAATGAGTCTCACAAGATGAGAAGAGCCGAGCTTAAGACACCTGTCAGACAATTTTGAGCCGAATGATGGAAAAACATAATTGAAGGAAAACCTTTTCCCTAATTTGTGGCTGTTAAGAAGATCACTGAACCTTCAGGAGTTGGGAGAACTCTATTAGTTGCCCTCTTAAAAGTTCTTAAAAGTATCTGTCAGTTTGTTGCTAAAATGTAGATTTCAGCCTCCCTGCCATCAATTTCCTTCTTAAGTTGCAGTCTGTTACTTCTATGACTAGGTAATCTGCTCTGGTGCAGCTGCACTGTCCAATAATTTCTAAGGCTGGTTACAAACTTAGATACGTTAACTGCAGCACAGAGGGACAGCAAACTTTATATTCCATACATAAAAAACCAAACCATAGGAAGAGAGATGGACATGGGAAAGTAGGTTTAGCCTACTTAGCCCTTCCACTCTACGTGGCTGATGGACTTGAGACACTTGTTGGTCACAAGACTCACAAGATGTCTTGGTCTCTTCTATTTCTCCAATTGTTTGTACTGAGATGGCAAGCCTGTAAGCAGCAGAAGGACTTCACTTTAATTTTCATTGTCAGAAGGTGAAATTCTTTGCCTGAGTAGACAGAAGCTGATGACAATTATTATGTCTCTGCAAACTTCCTAAGATATCTGGAAGGTGTTTCTGCTTTTCAGAGGTAGGGATGGAGTGGGGAATGTGTTGGGAAGCAATTGGGGGAATTTTGAAGAATCTAGATATAGCTTATAAATGCAGGAAGACTGGATTATTACTCTTAAGTTTTGGTGGTCTCTGGTGGAATTTATGTCTTATCTTGCAGATACCGTCATTGTTAGTTGCTTCAAATCAGAGACAACAAAAGGCTGTTAAGCAATAATCCAGTAAAAAAGACCTTGGCATGGAAAATTACTGGTAAAAAAAAAACACAACAAAAACAAGCTTGTGGATCATGTATCCATTTTATTCTTTTTTTAAGGATTTAAAAAACAGGAATCAAGAGGTATTTATACTTCAGTATTTCAGTTTGGATTGGAATTGTTCTTTCAAAGCTAATTTGGCTGTGTTTCAGTTTGTAGTTTTGGAGCAGTCTCAGGCTGTGTGGGTTGGATTCTTCTTGAATGAAATGGAGGATGCATGCCAAGACAGACCAAATATACTCCGGCCACAGAAATGCATTTGGTCTGCCTGTCCAAACTAAAGCTTGACAAAAGAACAAAAACCAAAATGCTGAAATGTATGTGGTGTTGGTGTTAAGACTTTCACATTAGCTGTACAGATTAACTCTTCCTGATCCATACTGCTTGCTAATGCAGTATTTCTAGTAAAGGTGGCATCTGTAGGGATGGCAATGAAGATACAAAAAAGAAGCAGAGCTCACACAGAAAGCATGACAGATCATGCACTGAGGAAATGGACTTGGGCTTTATGAGAAAATCACAAAGAGAGAGTGAGCTTGGCCTGAAAAGACTTCGTGGTCAACAGGGCAGTTATGTAATGCATAGAGTGAACTGACAACATAAAGGGGTGTGTCTCAGCTTACAGAGCAACACAGACTACTTGAGCATTCAAGAGAGTGAAATATTGCATCAAGATGATTATTTTTCTCCAGCTTGAAATAATAATTTCTCTAAGAAGAGCATGGTTATGTTCAAACCCTCTGTATGTTTAGGTTTTACTTGTATCTGCTGCATGTTTCTTAAAACTAGGCAGAAAGGAATGAATTCAGGAATGAATGACAGGGATGTGTTTGAAAGAACCATGAAAGACTTTGATGGATCTATGCTAGCTCCATCTGGGGATGGATGAGGAGCTGACTGAAAGTTTACAAGTCAGGCTTATAGGGAAGACAGGGGCAGGTGATACCATAGTAGGAGTCTGCTACAGGCCACCTGACCAGGAAGACAGAACAGATGAGGCTCTCTATAGACAGATAGGAGCAGCTTTGTGTTCACAGGCTCTGATCCTCATGGGGAATTTCAACCACCCTGACATATGCTGGAGGGACAACACAGGAAGGCACCAGCAATCCAAGAAGTTCCCTGCCCATGGCAAGGGGGTTGGAACAATATGATCTTTAAGGTCCTTTCCAAGCCAAACCATTCTATGATTCTGTGATGGTATGATTTTATGTTTGGTACAGAGGTTGATTCAGCCTCTCCTTATTATGACCACACTTACAGGAAGTAATATTAGACTCAGCTTTCCAGCTCCAGGATAGTTGTAGTTGATAAGCACAGGAATACTTTGCAAGGGAAAAATGGATAGGAGTGGAAAGAGGAGGATAGAAACAACTAGGCTCTAACTTAGCTTGTCAAGATAGTGGGCAAGGTAAGAGGGTGGGAAAGCTGTTGGGAATATTGGCTTGGGAGCTTGGTATGAGAAAACTGGGATAGTAAAGTTTGTTGCCTGACTGACAAATATTTTTTTTATTTTCAACTCATGGTCCATCAAATTTTGCAATACATAAAATCAGTGTAAACTTTGTTTTCCCCATGATTACATATGGAATTTCAACTTCATTTTGCATTAAAATTTTGTGGTGAATGAGTAGTTACAAAGGAAGCATATAGGCAGCAGAAAATATCCGTGATGAGCCAGAAAACAGAATTCCTCAAGAGTCAAGTTATAGAAAATATAAGCTTTGAGATAATGCTACAAAACCTCTTTCCCTGTTTTTTAATTTCAAGATTACATGAAAGTATGATTCTGTTTGCCATAGAGGAGGACATGTGCAGACCAGGGGGGCAAGTAGTGGGAGAAGTCAGAGACCTGACCATTTTCTGGCAGGAAAGCCTGCCATTTGTCATACAAGATTTGCTGTTTTGAAATACAAAAATTAAAATGTTGGCCAACTTAAGCACGGCCAGATAATGCATAGGCAGGATGGAAGGTGGGTAGGGAGAACTACAGGAAGGTTTTTCTTAGGAAGCTGGGGAGCAAGCAGCTGCCCTACTGCAGGAAGGACTGGCAGTGCAGTGCCATGTGGCAGGGAGGACCAGCAGGATGGGGAGAAGTGGCATGGTGCTGCAAAAACCTACAGCATTACATTTCTGGCTAGTGGCATGTACAGCTTTGCAAAATCCTGTAATATGCAAAAAAAACCCAGACAACAAAGTAACATATATCTCTAGAGAAGTATTGTAATATATATATATATACACATATATGTGTGTGTGTACATATACATTAAAACCCCCAAACTTAGAGTGTTCTTCAATGACATTCTTCTGTACTCAGAAGGTACAGACATCCTAATCCGCCTGCTTACATATCCCCCCTAACAGGTAACCCCACTGTCTACAGATTTTGTTTGTTGATTCTTAAGTTTGGGTTTACAGATGCCAGTTTAATCCAGACACAAAGCAGATGTTCTTATCTCCTCTCTTGTAAAGACACTTGAAAGGAAGAAGAAACCACAAAAATGCTTGGCTTTACACTGAGCTTACATAGATATATAGAATGGAATTCATAGAATCATAGAATCTCAGGGGTTGGAAGGGACCTCGAAAGATCATCTAGTCCAACCCCCCCTGCTAGAGCAGGGTCACCTAGAGCACATCACACAAGAACGCATCCAGGTGGGTTTTGAATGTCTCCAGTGAAGGAGACTCCACAACCTCCCTGGGCAGCCTGTTCCAGTGCTCTGTCACTCTCACAGTAAAAAAATTTTTTCGGATATTCACCTTGAACCTCCTATGCTCCAATTTCCACCCATTACCCCTTGTCCTATCACTGGTCATCACTGAGAAGAGCCTAACTCCATCTCCCTGACACTCACCCCTTACATATTTGTAAACATTAATGAGGTCACCCCTCAGTCTCCTTTTCTCCAAGCTAAAGAGACCCAGCTCCCTCAGCCTCTCCTCATAAGGGAGATGTTCTACTCCCTTAATCATCTTTGTAGCTCTGCGCTGGACTTTTTCCAGCACTTCCCTGTCCTTCTTGAACTGAGGGGCCCAGAACTGGACACAATACTCCAGATGTGGCCTCACCAATGCAGAATAAAGAGGTAGGAGAACCTCTCTTGACCTACTAACCACACCCTTTCTAATGCACCCCAGGATGCCATTGGCCTTCTTGGCCACAAGGGCACATTGCTGGCTCATGGTCATCCTCCTGTCTACCAGGATTCCCAGGTCCCTTTCTCCTACACTGCTCTCCAGCAGGTCAGCCCTCAACCTGTACTGGTGCATGGTGTTTTTCTTCCCCAAATGCAAAACTCTACACTTGCCCTTGTTGAACTTCATCATGTTTCTCCCCGCCCAACTCTAGCCTGTCTAAGTCCCTCTGAATGGCAGCACAGCCTTCTGGTGTGTCAGCCACTCCTCCCAGCTTAGTGTCATCAGCAAACTTGCTGAGGGTACATTCTGTACCCTCATCCAGGTCGTTGATGAAGATGTTGAACAACACCGGTCCCACTACCGACCCCTGAGGGACTCCACTGGTCACACACCTCCAACCAGATTCTGCCCCATTGACTACAACTCTCTGACTCCTTCCTTTCAACCAGTTCTTGATTCATCTCACTACCTGATCACCAAACCCATACCTGATCAACTTATCTACAAGGATGCTGTGAGAGACGGTGTGAAATGCTTTACTGAAATCAAGGTATACCACATCTACCGCTCTACCATCATCTATCCACCTAGTAATTTCCTCATAGAAGGCTATGAGGTTAGTCAAACATGATTTACCCTTGATAAAACCATGCTGACTGCTCCTGATGACCCCCATATCCTTGATATGCCTGGAGATAGTGACAAGAACAAGTTGTTCCATCACCTTTCCAGGGATGGAGGTGAGGCTGACCGGTCTATAGTTACCCGGGTCCTCCTTCTTGCCCTTCTTGTAGACTGGTGTGACATTTGCTACCCTCCAGTCCTCAGGCACCTCTCCTGTTACTCATGACATACCGAAGATGATGGAGAGTGGCCTAGCAATGACCTCCGCCAGCTCCCTCAGCACCCTTGGGTGCATTCCATCCGGACCCATCGATTTATGGATGTCCAGATTACTCAACTGATCCCTAACCCAATCCTCATCTACCATGGCAAACTCCTCCTCTATCTTGACTTCTTCTGGGGCTATATGAATCTGGGGCTCATGGGGAAAGCCTGCAGGAGTAAAGACAGAGGCAAAGAAGGCATTCAGCACCTCTGCCTTCTTTATATCCTCTGTCACCAGGGCTCCCACCTCGTTCATCAGAGGGCCAATATTGCCTCTAGTGTTAGATTTGTTAGCTATGTATTTGAAAAAGCCCTTTCTATTATCCTTAACCTGACTTGCAAGGTTAAGTTCCAAGGAGGCCTTAGCTTTCCTAATTGCCTCCCTACATCCTCTGACAACAGTCCTATATTCCTCCCAAGTGACCAGCCCCTCCTTCCATGATCTGTAGACTTCCTTTTTCCACTTAAGTTTCCCCAGCAGTTCCTTTTTTAACCATGCAGGTCTCCTAGCTCCCTTACTAGATTTCCTAACCATTGGGATGCTCTGATCCTGTGCTCGCAAGAAGTGGTCCTTGAATGTTGACCAGCTATCTTGAGCTCCTTTACCTTCTAGCACCCTGTCCCATGGGATTTCCCTTAACAGTTGATTAAGGAGGCCAAATTCTTCGGTCAATGTTGCTGTTCATCTAGTTTGCTCCTCCCTATAGGGGGCTTGCAGATGTGACTCTTCTGCTCCCTTAGCATCTGAGGCTGCAGATTCAATCAGCAAAGCAAAGTGTCCTTGGTGTCTAAGCAGTAACATAAACATCCCAGTGTTATCAGTTCCCTAGCTGGAAAAGGATAATTGGCTTTATCCTGGCTTAAACCAGGTCAAGCAGGGAACAAGCCTGGGTGATGGCTGACTCAGAGGTGCCTCCATGGGCATCTCTTTGCTGGATCCCTCTTGCAGTGCACATAATTAACATCTCTGGCTGCAAACAATAGGAACTGAACATTGTTACAGATCCCTTCGCATGGCAAAGGCATATGGAAAGGGCTACAGCCCAGCTGAGGAAGGGTCAGATTGTATGATAGATCCACCTTTTGGGGGACCAGGCTGGAGTGTCAGTGCTGCCGCAGGGTTTGGCCAGCAGGGGCAGGAGCTGTATCTCACTAGCCATGGTTTTGGCTTCCTGCCCTGCTGGAGCCATAATAGGTTGTCTTCTTGATGCTGTGTTCAGCACACGGCTGGAGCACCCCTTTCCAGGGCAGGGGGCCTCCCAGGGGAAGTGATTGCTCATTTCCAGGAACATTTGAATGAGGGAAAGCTCCTGGAAGCTTTCATAGTGCTCAGTGTCTCCTCAGTGCTGAGACTTTTGTGTCTGAAGGGGACAATGGCTGCCTGGTGCTGCTGGGGCAGCCCGGACCTTTTCTCTGAACTCCTGCTTATACCAGCACAAACTCTCAGCACTGGCAGGACCTGTGCCAAGGTGTGTCACACCCGAGCTACATGCTGCAAAACCTCTCTTGCTTCTTCTGACCCTGCATCCTCCTAGTGTCAATTAATACAACCTTGCAGTACCAAGACTCCGGTTTGTTTGCCATCACATCTCCCCTCCACGGGCTCCTTTGGTTGCTCCTAACAAGAGCTGGTCTCTTCAGCCACACCTCCAGGAGAGGGGACCAATATGCACACTGCAGGGGACTTGTGGCTTTTTCAGGTGGAATAATATTGTCCTCCACTCTGATCCCTTCTTCTCCTCACTTCCTTTCTCTGCTGGTTTGGTGGGAGCCTTTTGCACCCCTCAGCCCTCCTTCCTTCTGTCCCCATTCCTCACAGCACAGGGCTAGAACATGCTGGGGCTGGGATGGCAGAAGAAGTGACTTCAGTGCTGAAGCTCCCGGCTCTGCCTCTTGTGTGTTCTCTAAATGCTGTTTTATTGCCAATGCTATGTTCACACAGCTCCTGTCTGTGCCACAGAGGCTGTGGGACTGCCTGGGTAACCTGCTGTGGGCCAGGGACAGGAATGGAGGTGTGTGGAATCCCGCCACTGACATCTCATAGGTTAATGTCTCAAACAGGCCTTGTGGTAGGAAAACCTGTGGAGCAGGGGCAGGTGTTGCCCCTCTGTTTCTAGGGACAAGGAGAAATGTCTCTGTTTCTTGCACATGCACAGCTATGAAATCTACCCTGCTCCCAGAAACCCTGAGGACAAGCGACATTAACCTGTTCTCTGTGTGTGTGTCACTATGGGGGTTATTCCGTCACCCCTGTGGGGAGGAGGCAGTGAACCTCTCCAGGACCCCATGCCCACTGACTTATTTTAGTGTGCATGTTCTTCCACAGCTTAGAGGGTTAGTTGGTTAAATATAAAAGGGGCTGAGTTCAGCTCCCTGTGCTTTTTTGTTTTGCTTGTCCTGCCTCTGTCTCTTTTCCTCCACCACCTAGGGAACAAGCAAGACCAGCATAGAATCCTAAGAGTGGTGATATATCTCCTTTTCCCTCCTTTTCCCCACCATTTCTCTCTCTATGTTTCTTCTATGTCTCTCCCGCTTTTTCTCTTCCTCTTCCCCACAGGTTCCCTCTCTCACCCCCATTCTCCCTTTCTTCTCCAACTTCTTTCTGGATCTTCCACAGGTATCAGAACATGATAAATTGTGCCAATCTATTTGTTTGCTATTTACAGTTGATCAAAGGGAAATGTTGCCCTAAGTGTTGTTATTGTTGTTGTTCTGACCCTTTTGTCAGCTGCATTGTTGGGGTTTTGAGTAAAGCTTTGCTTTATTAAAACCTCCTGAGGATGTTTGTGGTCCCTTCTTGTGCTGCACAGAGAATCAAAAACAACTTCCCTGAGCCCATGGGGACGGACGGGACAAGGTGCCAGAACATGCCCAGGTGCAGCCACCAGGGATGGGAACAGGTCGGTGAAGCCCAAAACACTGCCTGTCCCACCAGAGCAGCTGCTCTGGGATGGTGTCTGGCCTTGATCCTCACTCCCAGGGTTGTTTAGGGTGGAATTGCTGGGCTCAGTTGAATTTGCTGGTTTGTACCTGCTGCATTTGGGTGCATCCTCCCTGTCTTGTCCCATTTCCCACCTTGCCTTCCAGCTCCCACTCTCTGCCTCACCCACGGGTGTTCACTTCTTGCAATCCAACTGCATCCCCCAGAGGATGGTGATGAAAATCTGCCACTGAAAGAGAGGAAGCTCTCCCTCCTCCCAACCAGCTGAGCCTTCACCCTTTGAGAACACTGAGGGGCCTGACTGCTTCCTGCGGCAGCCCATAGTGACCCTGGGAGGGGAGGCAGGATCCGTTTCTTTTGATACAGGATTTGCCCCAGCATCTCCCCATGGGAGAGCGCTGGGGCGGGCAGGTGGAAGCACTCTGAGCAATGCAGAAAGCACAGAACATGGAGCTGATGTGAAAAAGTCAGAATTAAGGAACAGAGGTGGAAGTTCTAGGGAAACTCTCTCTGGGCTCTGTCACCAAGGTTCATCCTCTTTCTCCCTGTCCCCCAAGTGGTAGCCTTCCCATTAGACCAAGAAGTAAGATCATAGAATCATGGAATGCCAGGTTGGAAGGGACTTCCAGGATCACCTGGTCCAACCCTTTTAGGTACAACTATATTTTATATGAGATGGCTCAGCATCCTGTCAAGCTGGGACTTAAAACTCTCCAATGTGGGGGAATCTACAACTTCCCTTAGAGGCTATTCCAATGTTTGACTGTCCTCATGGTGAAAAATTTATGCTTGTGTCCAACTGGAATCTCCTCAGGAGCAACTTGTGCCCACAACCCTCGTCTTCTCCATGTGACTCCTTGTAAGTAGGGAGTCTCCATCTTCTTGGTACTATCTTGTTCCCTTTTAGTACTGAAACATAGTAATCAGATCTCCCGGAAGCCTTCTTTTCTCAAGGCTGAACAAACCTAGTTTTCTCAGCCTCTCCTCATAAGGCAGGTCCTCTGGACCAATGCATGTGTCCTCACCATTGCAGTGGCCCAGGAAGAGCTGCAGGCAGGAGGGGCTGGCTGGGGATGCCCCAGGCACAGGGAAAGCCACGCACACCCTGGCCCGGCACAAGGGCTATCAGTCAGGTCAACGGATGATGCTCTGGAGGGATTTCTGACAGGTGGGAATTAAGAGAAGAACAGTGCAATTATGACTGCAGTTGTCTGAGGGTATGTGAGAAACCAAGATTTGGGGAGGAGAGGATACTTTTCATTAGCCATTAGATCTTTTGCAACACAGTGTTTGTGAGTCACTGACAAGGAGATCACAAAGGTGGTGGCTGAGAAATGGGAATGGCTTTGTTCTGGAACTGAAGCCCAAGTTGCCCACTAATGGGCTTAGTCAGCCTACTGCATCTGGAAATATACAGTTTATTTTCTCAAAACTGAAGATAATTCAGTTAGAGGCGGAGCCTGTTGGGAAGTCTGAGTAGTCTGGGGAGACGGGCCAGCTGGGGGTTGGAGCCCCCAGGGGTAGGGGCTGTTTCTGCCCCGTGCTCTTGGCCTGGGGCTCACAGCTGGGAAAAGACTTTCAAAAATGCAGCTGGAAGCAGTCAGATGTGGCCACCCCCCCCAAGCTGAGCCTCAGGGTCTGCTGCCAAACTGCCTTCAAGCCAGCTCTCCCAAGCAGGACATTACCCAGGAGTCACTGGGAGTGCTGCTATTCTCCATCAGGAGGCATGGCACACACCAAGCACACCCAGAGCCCTACCTGTTCCAGAAGATTCCAGTTCCAAGTGATGCCACAGGAGACAGACTGAGTGGGCTGTGATTGGAAGGCCAGTTGTGAGGTCACAGAGCCCTGCTGAGCCAGGCTGTGCTCTGCAGTGGTTCAGTTGTCAGTGCTGGCGCAGCAGCAGCGGCAGCGGTAGCGGCAGCGGCAGTGGCAGCAACATGATGAAAGTGTGGGGGGCTTTGTCCTCTGCCTGTCTCCTTCTCTTCCTCCTCCTGGTGGTCCGGCAAGCCTGGGATGGCCAGGCTGCTCCACAGCAAGCATGGGGTTTAGGGAGGTGGGCAGCTGAGGGCCGGCACCCAGCTGGGGCCTGGCTTTCAGCCTCAGGGACATGTGTACCTAATAATAATTTGGTACCTAATTCCAAGAAAGAAGTGGCCTTATCACCCCATGAAGTCAAACAACACCAGCCCCATCAGGGCTTGATTTCCCCCATCTCTCAGAGAAGTGGCAGCTACTATTTCCATTGGATGAACCAGCTTCCTTCATGAGACACATGAGGTCTGGGGCTGCAGCTCAGTGCGATCCCGAGGAGCTCCAAAGAGCCTCCCTCTTAAGACCAATATTTATAGGATCCAAGAAGCTTGGCTTTGGTCAGTACTTTTCCGTGATAGCCACAACTGGGGTTAGGTCATCTTTGGCCTCTGTTCCATGCACGAGGTGTCTCAGGTACGTTCTGCAAACAGTTCCAGGTACCATTAGGGAGTGCCTGATGGCTCCAGGTGGCTACATTCACACCAGGACAGAAAGGTACCCAATTATCTAGACTTCCAGGAGGCAAGGTCAGTAAATGCCATGTTGCATCAGCCTACTGTACCTGCTGTTGGAAAAAGAACAATGTAGGGACCACTGCACTTTTAACTAACTCAGAAAAAATGTTGGCTGATATTGCTGTTGCAAGGTGGCTCGGTGAACAGGGGGGTCTGCACCAGCTCAGAGCCCTCAGGATGAAAGCCTGGAGGGGACCTATTTTTGTCCATCTGGTCCCTGAGGGCTTTTGCAAATGGCCTGGAAACAGTGTGTTAAGATCTTCCAGGTACCAGCACACAGGTAAGCCTGGCCCCTCTGCCACTTTGAAGATCTCTGCTAAAATCTCTGTCCCAAGGCATTACCTGACCCCCTCCAGGTCTTCGATTGTAGCATTCAACCCTAGAATCCAAGCTTTGCAATCTCAAAAGGAGACTTGGAGCCCTAACGTAGGCATTTGTTGCATCAGAAGGAGGGCTTATAATCTGCAGAGGTGGCTTGAACACTGAAAGTCTGGCTGGACTCTCAAAATGCCGCTTGGGAGCCTGAAGATGTGCATTTGGAAACTGAAAACAGGGCTTTGGACACTAAACCTAAGACGTAGCCAAAGAAACAGAGCATTGGGACCCCAAAAATGAGGCTCTGGGGCCTGAAAAGAGAGTTTAGACACTGAAATGAAGAGATGATGCCTGAAAAGGAGGCCTTGGCCCTCCTAGTGGGGCTTTGGGCTCTAACTAGGATGGGCCAGATGCTCTCCCTGATGCTTTTGACAGAGCCTGCAGTGGAGGGAAACCCAGTGGTTCCTCTGGTGCCCCCTGAAATGAAGCTTTGCTGCTGGATCTGGGCCTGTGGGCACTGCAAGTGAGGCTTGGAGCTGTAGAAGAGGGTTTGATCCCCCTTCAGGGGGAGTTTGGGCTGTCCAAAGGAGGGTTTGGGCTCTAGGAATGGGGCTTTGGGTTTGAGAATGAGGCTGTGAAGCCTGAGATGAGGGTCTGCACCCTGAAATGATGCTTTTGCACCACCCTCAGAAGGGGTCTTGGAGGCTCAGCGTGAGGCTTTGGAGATGAAGGAACTGAAGCTGTGTCAGCTCAATTAGGAGCTGGGAGCCCCAAAGCCTCCTTAGTGTGGACTGAGTCTCTGGCTCCCCTGAGGGAGCCCTACCCTCCTGAGGTGGTGGCAAGTGGGGGCAGTGCTTGGGGGGGCTTTGGAAATCTCCCCCCACGGCTAAGGGCCGCGGCATTACCTGCCCCCCTCCAGTCCCTGCGCCAGAGGAACCTGTGCCAGAGGAGCCTGTGCCAGAGGAGCCTGTGCCGGAGCCCCAGGGCAGTCCCACAGGTAGGTCACTGGAGGGAAGGAGCTCTTCCTCTTCTGCTCCTGGGAAAGGGACCTTTGTGATTTCTGGGCTGGTGCTCAGAGCAGCAGAAGAGCAGAGGGGCGCTGGGTGGGGCTCACTGCTGCAGCCTGGGGCACTCCGCCTTGCCCAGAGGTCTTTGCCAGCCTCTCCCACCCTGCGCTGCTTCCAGGGCCTGCCGCAAACCCAGCGGGCTTGTTGGGCTGGAGCATGGAGCCAGGCTGAGCTCCATGGAGTCCCTTTTCCCAGCAGCTCCAGGCAGGCTTTGTTTTGGGCCATTGTGGTCCAGGCACCCAGGAGGTGTCTGCCCAATGCTGTGGAGCGGAGGGGAGCGACAAGTGTCCTGGCACAATCCTGCCTTTGAGCTGCATTCGCTGCCCTTCAGATCTGAACAATCGCTGGAAATATTTCACGGGATCTGCTCTGCTCTGCTCTTTTATTACAGGCATGGCTTCCGGTGATGGGCACCCAGGTTCACAGCTGGCTTCAGGAGACGGGTACTCAGATTTCGAGCTAGGAGACACAGGTGTGGTCCTTGGACACCTGCAGAGTAAGTCATGGCTTTTTGCTTCCTTTGGGAGCTGCCAGCTCCAAGCCGAAATGCGGGTGAGGCACCTCGTGCGGGTGAGAGATCCACAGAACTGCTGGTGCCCTCTGAGTGGCTGGCTGGATTGTATCTCAAGTTTGATCTATATGATGAAACTTCATGTCAATATTTCATTGCAGATGGGGCTTCCACTTCATCTCCTTAGCTGGATCCTGCAGTGGTGGTCACCTCACATCCCAGGGGTCAGTAGGCTGTCTTGGCTGACTTCACAGCCCATGCAGTCATTTTCAGTATTTTTATTAGTGAGAAGTTTAACTTAATACTTTCTTTTAAGGTCCTGAACAAGCTAGTTACAATTTTCCAGAGGGGAAAGGCTCTCGGCATCCACCAGGAGCGCTGCAGGAGTCCTGGAAACACTGGAGAAGGCAGCATACGGTGGGCATCTATCTCTCTTAAGCAGGAGACTTGGGAAGCTAATGTCCATGTGTGCAGAAGCCATAGCCTGCCTGAGCAGAAAGGGGCTGGTCAGACCCTGGCTGCCCTGACACTTGGTGTCATGCCTTGCTGATGAGCTGCAGACTCTCTGCTGCCAGTTGTGGCTGGAGCTGAGTCGAGGGGCAGCTGCTGCCCCAGTGACACTGTCACTGGCCAGATCTGTTTGTGGCAGGCAGTGGTGTCCAGCTGGCAGAGCCGGTGGTGCTCATGCCTTGCTGCCAGTTGCTGCCAGTTGCCAGAGTGGAGAGTGCCCTGGGTGGGGGGAGAGGCTGTGCAGGCAGCTTGGGGGCCCACCAGCAGCAGGCTCTGCCAGGGCTGCAGGAGGCCCTGGCCAGGATGGGAGCAGCCCCAGCTTCATCACCAGCTCCTGCCCCATGTTTCTGCATGATGTCTGAGGACTCTGAGTGACTCGTTGGGGTCAGGGACAGGGCACAGCTGGACATGCAGCTTGAGGCCAGACACCCAGCTTGAAGGCAGCTGAAACGAAGGGCTGTGAATTCAGCCTAGGATGGTTTAGCTGCATAGTGTCCAGCTCTTCAGTGTTTTCCACAAATGACACATTGTTTGGACTGGTGACAAGCTGCACCCCCAAATGCCCTGGCATTATGCTGGCATTATCCAGCATGTGTGTTGGCTCCTGAAGATGGTGTGCTGCTGATGAGGAGTGGTTACTAATAATTAAAATGTCTTTCTCACGAAGCCAAACATGAGGCTGTGGAGGAGGCACTTCAGGAAGATCAGTCAGGGTCAGTCTCTGCTGAAGGAACAGGAGCAAATCAGTCAACAGGCAAGCCAGGTAACTGCTGCCCTGGGTCACCCAGTATCATCAATCAAATGCACTGTGTGTCTGCAGGCTCTTCCCTGGGTGGCCTCCCCTGCCCAGTGTGTCAGCAGCCAAACCACGAGCACACAGACAGTGCTCTCAAAGCAGCCAGGAAGGGCTCTCTGAGGGTGGCTGTCAGCTCTGTGCTGTGGAGGTTCTTGCTGTCCATGTGCCAGAGAGAGGCTGGGGACCCTCTGGGGATGCAGTTTGATGCCCACCCCCTGTTCCTCAGAATTTCAGAACTTGGCAGTTTTGAGAAGCAGGCCATCTGCACCAGGTTCAGCAGATGATGGGAAATAGGGTTCTTCATGGCATGTAACTCCCTCAGCACCTGCATACCAGCGCTTGCCATGAATCCCTTGGCCCAGGCATAACAGAGGGGGATCCCTCCTATGAACCCATCTCCAAAGGGATTCCCTAATGGATCAGGCACGGGCTTGGAGGGAACCTCCACTGTCCTCCTGCATCCTCTGTGCCTGAGCCATGCTGAGGCTTTACCTTTCTTTGATGTTGGTAGTGCTGTCCAGCCTCAAGGAAGCCCACCAGGTTAGGAGATACAAATTTTTGGGAAAGAATCCAGGTACTGAGCAGTCTTTCAGGGAGCCTCAAGTGGGAGAGAAGCCCTGCAAACTAGGGGCATGCAAGTGGTGCTTGTGCTGGGGAAGAGAGAGCAAGGTTCAGGCGTCTCCTGAGAAGGCCTGACTCTGTCCCCCCAGGGTGTGGATGTGAGACTGGGGAGGGAGAGCTGGAGCTGGCACCACCTGCCACAGGGAGGGTTTTCATCCCTGTTGCTCAAAGGAGCAAGTGGTCACATTGCTGTGCTCCCCATGTGTCTCCCTCTGGCCTCATGACATCTGTTCAGTGGGACAACCTGTCCCAAGGCTCAGGGAGCCTCTGTGCAGCAGCGCTAGGAAGTGGCACAGAGTGAAGGAGGAGAGCACAAAATGAACTGTGCACATGGGAAAGATGGCCAAGAAAGGGGGGCAAACCTGTGACACCAGGAGCACTGGGTTACAGCCATCCCAGAATGTCAACAAAGCTGAGAGGAGAAAGAGAGGCTGCAGAGTGCTTTGATTTTCAAGGGCTTGTGCCAGCAGCGAGGGAAGCAAGCAGTCCAGAATCAATGTGATTGATAAAGCAAGCTTCCCTTTATTGAATACACAGTGTTACTTTTATACCCTTTTCCAAAACTACTTGTAGTGATTTCATTGGATAGTCATTATATCATCGGATAGCTCTATTTACATGCTCCACCTTCTATATGGTAACATACACACATAGTTATCAGGGTTCTTCTTTATTCTCTATTATTCTACTTCCCTATCTTGTCCTTGTGTTAGTTTCCTTGTTACATTCTTATATACAAGGCCCAATGCCTACCTTTGTTAAGCTAACAAAGAGACTGCTTATACTTGTGTTAGGCTAACAAAGAGATTGCTTGTACAGTTGTTACTTGTGTTAAACTCTCAAGGAGATTGCAAGGACCCATGGCCTTGCTGCTCAAGCCATTCTTCAACAATTCCCCCTTTTTCTTTTTGTACAAGCAGTATCTTATCAGACAATCTTGTTACATTTTTCATAATACAATGGTAAGCTATCTTGATTACAATCACAATAAGCAATAGCATAGCGACCCAACGCAATCCCTCTTTAATGATTGATATCAGCCAAGGAGAAATTCCTCCAAATATGGATGTCAGCCAGGAGTCAAATGGATTATTGTTAACTGTGATTTGCTGAGTGTGTTCCCTTAACCATTGGAGCTGTTTATGAATGGAGGCATTATGATCTGATAGACTGAAGCAACACATCCCTTCAAACTCTACACATCCATGTCCTTGGGCCAAGAGTAAAAAGTCAATGGCCGCTCTATTTTGTAGGACAGCATGCCGTAGGTTGTTCATGTCTTGGGCCATGGCACTTAAGATAGCCAAAGTTACATTAGCTTGTTTAACGGCCCAACATGCCAATTTTTCAAGGGACGCCAATGCATGTGCAGTACCTATACTAGGTATCATTGAGGCAAACACTCGTCCCGTGGTTGACCATAGTGCTATTTTGTCATACAATCTGGAGTCAAGGTATTTAGGAACCTTCTTGTATGCCTACCACCATTGGCCAGTATGTTGAGTATTTGTGTATGGTCTAGGTGCAGCAACATTAACTTTCCTAAATAACAGGGTCCACCAAAGGTGTTCTTGGGGATCCCCTGCCAGGCACGATCACCACAAATTGAGAATATTCCCGGAGGTAATGCCTTGGCAGTATTATTTACCCAAATTGACTGGTTCCTCTTAGATGTTTCTGCACCCAGAGCTCCCAACCCTTGACTTGCTGAAGAGTTAGTTCCACAGTAACTTCCCTGTGACTGATAGTCATTCCCAGCAGTAGGTGTGGTCATGTTTGTCCCTCTTTGGAATCCTGCCAACATTATACAAGTCTGAGTCCAATTTTCTGAGGTGTTACCTATTGTCATGGACCCCAATAAGTCTACCTCCTGAGGATCCCAAGGTAGGCTAACATTTAACCCATTTATTAATTTAGCACTATAGCCACTAACTGTTGTTTCATTCTCACAGCTCCCACTACTGTATTCCTTAAACTGACCCCGGTCATAAGAGGGCACCCCTATTAAGCATGTATGAAATGGGTCAGCAGCTGATGCAAGAGATAAACAAAAAGCTGATTGTCCAGTTTGATTCGCCCAGGTAACCCATAGATTCTGTCGAGGACTAATGTCAAGGAGGATGGCTTTTCCTCCATTAGCTACCCAATTTACCAACACTAGACAATTTAAAACAGTCCAACCGCTCAGTCCCATGATCTCAGGTCCTTTAGACAGCTTCTCTTCTATGAGTCGTGGTTGGCACTGTGCGAATCAACAGTCACTGTATCTTCTCTTTTTGCTGGACCTGTCCACTTGCTGGGTACCCACAACGGTCCTGTAAGAGTAGTAACACACATATAAACTCTACCCAGATACCGAACTTCAGCAGGGCCCTTCCAGATACCTGTAGCAGGATCTCTGTACATCACATACAATGGTTGTCCCCTACATTGTCGGTTTTTCTCGAGCCCACTGTGAATATATGTGGGTGAGACCTCCTGATCAGCAAAAATACAAAGATAGTTCATGACAAATAACACCTTAAAAAGCTTTTCCTGAACATCTAAAATGTCACTAAATCTTGCTATATACATTTTCAGAGTTTGATTAGCTCTCTCCGCTATGGCCTGTCCTGTAGGAGAGTGAGGCACCCCTGTAATATGTTGTACTCCCCATTGTTGGCAAAACTTTTGCATTCATTCACTAGAATATGCCGGGCCATTATCTGTCTTAAGCTGCCTTGTAACTCCCATCACAGCAAAACAGTTAGTCAAGTGACGGATGACATGAGAGGCTTTTTTGCCCGTCTGGGCTGAAGCCCACACAAATCTGCTAAAGGTGTCGATGGTAACATGGATATATTTCAGTCGTCCAAACTCAGGAACATGCGTGACATCCATCTGCCATACTTCATCCGGGCCTAGACCCCGAGGATTCACCCCAACGCCGAGACCTGGACCATGATGGCTGCAGGTAGGACACGCCTTCACGATTCCTCTTGCTTCTTTCATCATGATGTTGAACTGCTTGTGTAGACCTCGAGCATTTTGATGAAACGTCGCACAGGCCTCTCGAGCCTGGATAAATTCATTAATGGGCACCGTCACTGACACTAACTGATCTGCCTGTGCATTGCCTTCGCCCAGTCCTTCACTCCACTGATGACTCCTAATATGCAGAACTGCGTATGGCTCCTTCCTTTGGAGTATAGCAGCTTGTAACTGTCTCATGAGATCAAACAGACAAAGGTTCTGGATATCTTTAATCCTAGCACTCTCTATCCGTTGGGCAATTCCAGCCACATATAATGAGTCAGTTATCACGTTCAATGGATCCTGTGACCAATGCTTGAATGCCCAGACCACGGCAGTTAATTCCAGTGTTTGCAGTGTATCACCAGGTTCTGCTTCCAGAATAATGTGACACCACTGGTCTTCCTTAAACCACGTTGCCGCTGCTCGTCGTGATCGTTTCCCAGCATCTGTAAAGACCGTAATGGCTTCTTTCAGGGGCTGCTCACTTCGCTTTGGTAGTGGAAGCCATTTATGTTGGCTCATCCACTTTAACACTGATGTTTTTAGAGAGCTAATGTTAATCTCTTGGGCAACACCTAAGATGCTATGTTGTAATGCTTGTGAGTGTTGCAAATACCATTCCAAGTCTGCTCTTTTTATAGGGAGGTATATTGTTCCTGGTTCTTTCCCCGATATCTGTAATACTCGGGTACAGCCTTTTTTTGATCAATTCAGCAAGATCATCCACCTGTTGTTGAATTGTTGTCTTAGGCTGTATACCGGTGAATAACCATTCCAGGACCTTAAGCTCCTTTTCCCCCTTTTTCTTTTTGCACTGTGTCAGTGCACCAACAAAGTGTGATGCTCCTAACAGAATAGTCAAGTCTATATCCAATAGCAGGTCAAGGCGGTCAACTGCACGATCCGCTATAGTTGTAGCAATCTGCTTGATCTTGTTGCGTTGTGCAGCTGTGCGTGTTACTGGTTGTGCAGGATCAGTTCCTTTTAATAATGGCCGTAAAATTTCTAGCTCATCGTTGGTAATTCCAATCACAGGACGTAGCCACTGCAAATCTCCCATGAGTCTTTGGGCATCATATAAGGTTTTGATCTCTATCTGAATGGACCATTTCTGTGGCTGAATGTGTGATTCTGTAATAATCCATCCCAGGTATTTCCATGGAGCCTCTCGTTGAATTTTGTCAGTAGGTATAATTAATCCCTGCTGTTCAAGCTGTTGAGTCAAGAATGTCTCGTGGTCTCGAGAAAATGGAGGTTCTTGAGCTATCAGGATGTCATCCATATAGTGAAAAATCAAAGCCTCTGGCCAAGCTGCTCGAACAGGTTGTAATACTGCATCAACAAATAGTTGGCACAATGTGGGACTGTTCTTCATTCCTTGGGGCAACACTACCCATTCATACCAGTTGGCTGGGGCCTCCCGGTTTATAGCAGGTACTGTAAAGGCAAAACGTTGTGTATCCTCAGGATGAAGTTTGATTGTGAAAAAACAGTCCTTTAAGCCTATAATCAATAAGTTCCAATGTTCAGGCAGCATTGCTGGATTGGGTAGGCCTGGTTGTAAAGCCCCCATAGATTGCATCTGTTGATTAACAGCACGTAAATCATGTAATAGACGGTATCTGCCAGACTTCTTTTTTATTATAAATATAGGTGTATTCCAGGGACTAGTAGATGGTTTTATATGTCCTTGCTGTAGCTGCTCATTCACTAGCTCATGCATTTGCTGTGGACTTTCCTTCTTCAGCAGCCACTGCTTGATCCAGACAGGTTCACTAGTTAACCACTGTAATGGAATCGGGAAAGTCCTCACAGTGACCGCCATCAAAAAGGCCTATCAGTGGTCAAAACAATCCCAAGCTGATTTAAAACATCCCGACCAATGAAGGCATTCACCTTGTAGGGCAGTGGCATTACTGTTACTGGTGTAAACACAGCCCTTCCATCTATGATGATTTGAATTCTTTTCTGGCTTCGTTGCACTGAAGCAGCTCCTCCTACACCTTCTAAACTGTCCATCACACCCTGTAGTGGCCAATGAGAGGGCCAAATTGAGCTAGAAACAATAGTCAAGTCAGCTCCTGTGTCCAAAAGAACCATAAACTGTAATGATTCATTTTCGTGCCTTAACACTGCGCTGACTAGAGGGCAATGATCCACGTGCATGGTAAGCAAAGTAAGTCCTCCAGTTGAACCAAATCCTCCACGACCTCGCTCCAGAACTTGAGGGGTCTGTGCTGCGTCCGTTAATTGCTGCATAGGAACAAGTTGAGCAATCCTGCTTCCTTTTGGAATAAACATAGGAGAAAAGTGTGTCTGGATAACTATTTCAATTTCTCCATGATAGTCTCGATCGATGATACCAGGAAGTACAAATAGTCCTTTTAATCCACTGGACGAACGTCCTAACAATAGTGCTCCGTGTGTCTGTCCCTTAATCATCACCGGTCCTTTAACTCCAGTAGGAATCTTTTGAGGTTTGTTCTCAATGAGAGTCACATCTATTGCGGTTGCCAAGTCCAAGCCGAGGCTTCTAGATGTTGCAGGCTATAATTTGTCGGTACTTTGCAATTGTCGTCGCGAGATGAAGCTGTTGCTACATGAACTGCTGTTGGTGTCTGCGCGCCGCAGTTCCTGGCGCTCCGTCTCTCATTTCCCGATCCTCTGCGACAGGCTTCTGTATTATGGTTGTTCATTCCGCAGTTTTCACACCGAACTTGTTGCACCTGGCATTGGCGTCGCAAATGTCCTCTGCGCCTACACCGGAAACATTTTAAGTCTTTATTTTTTGGAGGTCTGCCTGAAGACAGATTTTGCGGAAGAGGCGCAAGGGCTGCTAAGACTCGGTTCTGGGCTTGCACTAAATTGTTCCCTAAATCTTTCACTGCTTCTACCAACATTGCTTGCGGTCCAACCGGTATCCTACTCATCTGATCTAACATTTCCTCTACAGAAGCATCCCCGGGCAGGGTCACAATAATAGCCCTAGTAGTGGCATTACAGTTCTCCATAACACATTGCCGTAATAATGCTCCCTTCATCCACTCCTGCACATCTGAACGATTAATTGCATCGGTAACCCTGTCCACAAAGCTAGCAAACGGCTCTTCCCTGCCCTGTTTAATAGACATATAGGACGGAGTGGGTGGTGCTGTCTTAACCATTGTTATAGCTACGCAGGCTAACCGCATTGATTCCCTTAATACTGCCGGACCTAGTTGTACCTGCATATCTACAGTAGCAAAAGGACCTACACCCATCGAATGTTCCACCGTAACACCATGCAATGGGTCCTGCTGATCGCGGGGGATGTTAACTGCCCTGTCACAAAGTCTATTCCAATGCGCCTGCCACAACATTAATTTCGACTGCGTCATAATCATTCTCACAATTGTCTTAATATCTTCTGGACAAAGAATTCCACTGCCCCAAATATAATTCAACATTTGCCTGGTAGGTTCACTGTGTAACCCAGATTCATTTACCGTAGCACGTAACTGTGACAACAGCTTCCAATCAATAGGATTATACTCTCATCTTGCCCCTTGATCTGTAACTTCAAAGAACACCGGAAACGCACAAGATTCCTGCATAGCACTTAACAAGTCATGATCACCCTTCTCGATAGCTGTCCGAGAGATCTCCTGACCGTTTATACGCAATGCTCCCGCGGAACTTTTTCTGAACTTCCCTTCCTGATTACTGTCACTTTTCACTACCAGCTCGTTCTTCGGATTTTCTGCTGTCTCTGGTTTCAACTCCTCCTCGGCATTCTCTGACAGTCTGCCTTCTCCATTGTGTTCTTCTAACTGCGGAGCCGATGGCCCCCCTCCCCCAGAAGCACTATCAATCAAAGGCTTCACTAACACCGAACACCCTGTCGGGGGAGTAGGCACATAATCAACCCCTAAGTGAAGCTTGCCTGCCTCTTTTTCCGTACCTACTCCTTTCAAGTGACTGGAAGCAACTGCTGCTATTTTTTCCTCTGCCTGATACTGTTTTAAGACAATTTATCACTGCCCGCCAGGGCTTCATTAACTTTTTCACACCCTTATCATCATCTATTACCCTATTCCATAACAAATCACCATACTCTCGCCACACCTCAACCTGAAACAACGCACCTGGATCCTTAAAACAACCTTGATCTTTCCCAAAAGCTACCAACCCCGCTAACTCCTTTTTAAGGTCAATATCCTTTACTGCCCGCTTTTCTAAAAAGCGTAATAATAAATCAAGGGCTACCTCACTTTCCATTTTCGGCCAGTATATCTATATATCCCTGACCCTAATAATTTAGTGCAGCCTTTTACCTTGTCTTAGAGCGTGCTCTTCATCAAAATTGTCATAAGGAGCCCAGTAATCCGGACGGGGAACCTCTGATATCAGGTCAGTTCAAGCACGGATCAGCCTGTCGGTGCCAGCATTCTGCGGCTGATCTTCTGCTCCCCGGTCGCTGTTACCGGTGCTTTCCAGAACTCCCGCCGACTTCGGTGACAACAGGGAATGGGGGTCCCTGTTCGGGCGCCACTTGCCGGCGGCGAGGGAAGCAAGCAGTCCAGAATCAATGTGATTGATAAAGCAAGCTTCCCTTTATTGAATACACAGTGTTACTTTTATACCCTTTTCCAAAACTACTTGTAGTGATTTCATTGGATAGTCATTATATCATCGGATAGCTCTATTTACATGCTCCACCTTCTATATGGTAACATACACACAGAGTTATCAGGGTTCTTCTTTATTCTCTATTATTCTACTTCCCTATCTTGTCCTTGTGTTAGTTTCCTTGTTACATTCTTATATACAAGGCCCAATGCCTACCTTTGTTAAGCTAACAAAGAGACTGCTTATACTTGTGTTAGGCTAACAAAGAGATTGCTTGTACAGTTGCTACTTGTATTAAACTCTCAAGGAGATTGCAAGGACCCATGGCCTTGCTGCTCAAGCCATTCTTCAACAGGCTTGGCGCACTTCCTTTGTTGCTACTGAAGGTGAGGAAATGTTACAGCCCCAGGATGTTCACTGGCTCAGAGATGCCAACCAAGTGAGAGAACATGTCCTCACAATGTCAGAGGTCCTGTGAGATTACCCATAGTGATCACACTAACGTGCAGAATTCTTCTTCCTCCAGGCATGGATGGGAAGATAAAGACAAATGCAGAAAAGTTTACTTCAATCTGGACCTACTTCATCATAGGTGTTGTGGGATTCTTGGTCTTCCTGCTGCTCTGGTGGTTGTTGTGCATAACCTGTCTGTGCAAGCACCGAAAAGAGTGAGTTCTTGGGAGGGTTTTTTCCAAACCTCTGCATTAGGTGGCTGCAATTAGTCGGGAAGCATGTAGAGGCTGGGTATTCTGGAATGCCTAGTTAGTTACTGGCTAGACTCCCCTGAGGTTTCTGCTGTAAGATGCTTTAGCTGGCCCCTCAGCTCATGGGCACTCTTCTGAAACCTCTTCTGACTTGGCAAGTGTTAGTGAAAAGTGATCCAGCCTGGACAAGAATAGACCCAGCAACAGAGGCAGAGCAAAGTAAGAAACTATGAACAGCAAGGGGTGGCATTGCCTTAGGCAGTAGAGAACTGCAACAGGGACATCTCCCTCCCTACCAGGGAAGCTGGCAGCAGAAATCACCCTGTTAGCTAGTGCCATAAATGCCAGATGTTCACCTCAGCCAAGGTGTCCTAGCAACTCAGGCTGTGGTCGAGAGACCTCCCCAGCTCTCCGCCTTGCTTTGGAGAAGAGAGAGGCTGTCCCATCTGCCCCTCAGCACCACCAGCATGCTTCTCCTCAGCACCTGAAGGGTCTTTGTCTTCACAGGGTTATGCAGCTGGCTATGCTCTTGTGAGAGGAAAGACTGAGAGGACTGGGAGTCACTGCTGTCACCATAGAATCATAGAATCATAGAATCCTAGGGGTTGGAAGGGACCTCGAAAGATCATCTAGTCCAACCCCCCCGCCAGAGCAGGGTCACCTAGAGTACATCACACAGGAAGGCGTCCAGGCGGGTTTTGAATGTCTCCAGTGAAGGAGACTCCACAACCTCCCTGGGCAGCCTGTTCCAGGGCTCTGTCACTCTCACAGTAAAAAAATTTTTCCTGATATTCATCTTAAACCTCCTATGCTCCAACTTGTATCCATTACTCCTTGTCCTATCACTGGTCTTCACTGAAAAAAGCTTAACTCCATCGTCTTGACACTCTCCCTTTACATATTTGTAAACATTGATGAGGTCCCCCCTCAGTCTCCTTTTCTCCAAACTAAAGAGACCCAGCTCCCTCAGCCTTTCCTCATAAGGGAGATGTTCAACTCCCTTAATCATCCTTGTGGCTCTGCGCTGGACTCTTTCAAGCAGTTCCCTGTCCTTCTTGAACTGAGGGGCCCAGAACTGGACACAATATTCCAGATGTGGCCTCACCAATGCAGAATAGAGGGGGAGGAGAACCTCTCTTGACCAACTAACCACACCCTTTCTAATACACCCCAGGATGCCATTGGCCTTCTTAGCCACAAGGGCACACTGCTGACTCATGGTCATCCTCCTGTCTACCATGACCCCCAGGTCCCTTTCACCTACACTGCTCTCCAGCAGGTCAGCCCCCAACCTGTACTGGTGCATGGCGTTTTTCTTCCCCAAATGCAAAACTCTACACTTGCTCTTGTTAAACTTCATCAGGTTTTTCCCCGCCCAAGTCTCCAGCCTGTCTAAGTCTCTCTGAATGGCAGCACAGCCTTCTGGTGTGTCAGCCACTCCTCCCAGCTTGGTGTCATCAGCAAACTTGCTGAGGGTACATTCTGTGCCCTCATCCAGGTCGTTGATGAAGATATTGAACAACACCGGTCCCAGTACCGACCCCTGAGGGACTCCACTAGTCACAGGCCTCCAACTAGATTCTGCCCCATTGACTACAACTCTCTGACTTCTTCCTTTCAACCAGTTCTTGATCCACCTCACTGCCTGATCATCAAACCCATACTTGATCAACTTATCTACAAGGATGCTGTGGGAGACGGTGTCAAATGCTTTACTGAAATCAAGATAGACCACATCTACCGCTCTACCATCATCTATCCACCTAGTAATTTCCTCATAGAAGGCTATGAGGTTAGTCAAACATGACTTACCCTTGGTAAAACCATGTTGACTGCTCTTGATGACCCCCATCTCCTTGATATGTCTAGAGATAGTGCCAAGGACAAGTTGTTCCATCACCTTTCCAGGGATGGAGGTGAGGCTGACCGGTCTATAGTTACCCGGGTCCTCCTTCTTGCCCTTCTTGTAGACTGGAGTGGCGTTTGCTATCCTCCAGTCCTCAGGCACCTCTCCAGTTACCCATGACTTACCGAAGATGATGGAGAGTGGACTAGCAATGACCTCCGCCAGCTCCCTCAGCACCCTTGGATGCATTTCATCCGGACCCATCGATTTATGGATGTCCAGATTATGCAACTGATCCCTAACCCAATCCTCATCTACTATGTCCTCACCTATCTTGACTACTTCTGGGGTTATATGAATCTGGGGCTCATGAGAAAAGCCTGCAGGAGTAAAGACAGAGGCAAAGAAGGCATTCAGCACCTCTGCCTTCTTCATATCCTCTGTCACCAGGGCACCCACCTCATTCAGCAGTGGGCCTATATTGCCTCTGGTATTAGCTTTGTTGGCTATGTATTTGAAAAAGCCCTTTCTACTGTCCTTAACCCGACTTACAAGGTTAAGTTCCAAGGAGGCCTTAGCTTTCCTAGTTGCCTCCCTACATTCCCTGACAACATTCCTATATTCCTCCCAAGTGACCAGTCCCTCCTTCCATGATCTATAGATTTTCCTCTTCCACTTGAGTTTCCCCAGCAGTTCCTTTTTTAACCACGCTGGTCTCCTAGCTCCCTTACTAGATTTTCTACCCATTGGGACACACTGATGCTGTGCTTGCAAGAAGTGGTCCTTGAATATTGTCCAGCTATCTTGAGCCCCTTTACCTTCTAGCACTCTGTCCCATGGGACTTCCCTTAACAATTGGTTGAGGAGGCCGAAGTTTGCTCTGTAGAAGTCCAGGGTTCTGGTCCTGCTGGAAATTCTGTTCCTCCCACACAGGATCCTGAACTCCACCATCTCATGGTCACTGCAGCCAAGGTTGCCATTGACCACCACTGCTTCAATAAGGCCCTCCTTGTTGGTGAGCACAAGATCCAGCAGCGCTCCTCTTCTAGTCGGCTCATCCACCATTTGCATTAAGAAGTTTGCATTAAGAAGTACTTTCCAGCACCTTGTCCCATGGGATTTCCCTTAACAGTTGATTGAGGAGGTCAAAAGTTTGCCCTTTGGAAGTCCAGGGTTCTGGTCCTGCTGGGTATTCTGTTCCTTCCACACAGGATCCTGAACTCCACCATCTCATGATCACTGCAGCCAAGGCCCTTCTTGTTGTAAGTACAAGATCCAGCAGCGCTCCTCTTCTAGTTGGCCTGTCCACCATTTGCATTAAGAAGTTGTCATCAATGCACTGGAGGATCCTCCTAGACTGTGAAAGGCTGGCTGTGTAAGTCTTCCAGCAGATATCAGGGTAGTTAAAATCTCCCATGAGGACCAAGGACTGTAATTGTGAGGCTGCTTTCAGCTGCCTGTAGAAAGCCTCATCAACTTCCTCGCCTTGATCAGGAGGTCTGTAGTAGACCCCCACGACTGTATCACCCACACCAGCCTGCCCCTTAATTCTTACCCACAGACTTTCAACTTGCCCCTCCATCAGCCCCTGCACAAAACTCAATACATTCTAGCTGCTCTCTCACATAAAGAGCAACTCCACCACCTCGCTTCCCCACCCTATCTTTCCTAAAAAGCACATAACCATCCATGGCCACATTCCAGTCATGTGACCTGTCCCACCATGTCTCTGTTATTGCTACCAGATCATAACCCTTAGACCGCACACAGACCTCTAACTCTTCCTGTTTATTCCCCATGCTGCGTGCATTAGCGTACAGGCATTTCAGGAAGCAAACAGAGCACACTGGTGGGACCAAAACCTCCTTAGACCACCTGCCTTCGGGCCCTGGTGTGTTCCTCTTGGGCTTGTCACTAACCAACCCAGTTTTCTCCACTTCCCCCTTCACAACTAGTTTAAAGCTCTCTCAATGAGCCCTGCTAAATCCTGCCCCAAAAGCCTCTTCCCCCTCTGGGACAGGTGCATCTCACCTGCCACCATCAGGCCAGGTGTCTCATACAGCAGCCCATGATTAAAAAAACCAAAACCCTGTCTTTGGCACCAGTCTCTTAGCCATTCGTTGACCTGTAAACTCTTCCTATTTACCTCCCCACCCATTCTTGCAGGAGGTATGGAGGCAAACACTACTTGCACTCCAGACCCCCTAACTAGCCGTCCCAGGGCCCTGAAGTCTCTCTTCATTGCCCTTACATTTCTTGTAATAATTTCATCACTGCCAACCTGAAAAATCAGCAGCGGGTAGTAATCAGAGGAATCTACTAGATTAGGGAGTTTCCTTTTAACATCTCGAATCTGAGACCCAGGGAGGCAACAGACCTCCCTGTGGGATGGGTCTGGTCAACAGATGGGCCCTTCTGTTCCCCTCAGAAGGGAGTCACCCACCACAATTACCTTTCTTTTCTTCCTGATTGAAGAAGTCCTAAGGACTCGCGGTGACTGACAAGTCCTAGGTGCTTCGCTAGGTAAGTCTACCCCTCCAACTTCATTTTCCTGTCCCTGAATTTCCAAGGCCTTGTATCTATTCTTCAAGGGCAATTGAGAGGGTGGAGGGGGTTGGGAGGGTTTTTTCTTGCCTCTCCAAGTTTGGACCGCCCTCCATTCCTTCGTGTCTCTTAAGTCCTCTTCTTCTGTCTGGTGACAGGAGGGGAGGGGATCCATCACTTTCTCAACCTCTTCCATCTGCCCCTGCCTCAGGGTACAACTCCACCAATCTATTTCACTCTCACATTCTCTAATGGTTCTTAATCTTTCAGCCTCCTCTGTCAGTTCAACCACCTGCCTGAGGAGATTATTTACTTGCTCACACCGCACACATGTGGTGTCACTGACTCCCTCTGGTACCAGTGCCAGGCTCAGGCATTCACTGCAGCCAGAGATCTGCACGGCTGCGTGCCTGCTTGGAAGCTCCGTCTGAGTTCCCACATTCTTTTTCACTATGGTTTTTGGGCGCGTTGTGACCATGATCTATCTATCTATCTAGCTAGTTTACCTGTCCTGCTATGAGAAAGCAACCCCTGCTCGCTGCTCACTGCTCTCTGCTCCCTGCCTGCCCTCTGGAGGCCGCTGCCGCTCTCCGCTCTGCGCTGCCGCAGATGTGTGTTGACATTCTTGTAAGAAAATGTAAGAAACTTGTAACCTATCACAAAAAAAGAAAGTACATGTGAACAGAAGCTGTTAACCAATGGGAAGGAAGCATAAGGTGTGTGGACAGGAGAAAAGGTATAAGATGCTATGTAACCTAAAATAAATGGCTGATAATTGTAACCATCATGGTGTGTCAGCCTATCTCTGCGGCAGCCTTGAACACCTCCAGGGAGGGGGCTTCCACAACCTCACTAGCCAAACTATTCCAGTGCCTTACTACCCTCATGATGAAGAATTTCTTCTTGATGTCTAAAATAAATCTATCCTCTTTCAGTTTAAAAACATTATCCCTTGTCCTGTCACTACCCTCTCTTTTGAAAAGCCCCTCCCTAGCTTTCTTGTAGCCCCTTAAGGCACTGAAAGTTGCTATAAGGTTCCCCCAGAGCCTTCTCCAGGCTGAACAGCCCCAACTCTCTCAACCTGTCTTCAGAGCAGAGCTGCTCCAGCCCTTGGACCATCTCTGTGGACCTTCTCTGGACCCTCTCCAACAGCTCCATGACTTTCCTGTGCTGAAGGCACCAGAAGTGTATGCAGTACTCGAGGTGGGGTCTCACCAGAGCAGAGTAGAGGGGCAGAATCACCTCCCTGGCCCTGCTGGCCACACTTCTTTTGGTGCAGCCTAGGATGCAGGTGGTCCTCTGGGCTGCAAGCTATTATTGCTATTGTTATTATTGTTACTGTTACAGTTATTATTTGGTTTTAATTATTAAGCTATTATCCTAATCCACGAGTTTCTTTCTACCCTTTCCTTCCCTATCCCACCACGGGAAAAGGGGGAGTGGTTGAGCAGCTGGGTGGTGTTTAGTTTCTGCTGCGATTAAGCCACGAGAACAGCTTTTAGGACAAGCTGATGTATTGCTACCTCCCAGCCTGACGTTTGGTCTGTACCATTTCCAGAAGTTAGAGGGTATTGAAGGAAGTGCCAGGCACCTAACAAAGAGATAATACAACACTTAGCACCTAACAAAGAGGTAACAAAACTTAACAATCAGTAATAAGTTGTAACAGAATAAACTAGCTCTTGATGAGGCAGTGGAGATGGAATTAGTTCTTTCCCGCCCCCACAGGGGCAGCCTAGGTTTGGGCTTGGGCTCTGTGAACACTCAGTGTCCAAAAGGGGCTTTCCCTGGAGAGAGGGGTGAGCCAGGGGCAGTTCTGAGGGAAGGGAGTGGTCCAGGCCCATCTGTGTGGGTGGCAGCTCTGGCACTGTTGGAACACAGGAGGTTCAAGAGGTGAGGTGAAACAGAGCATGAACCAAACTCTGACTTCAAATAGTTAACTCCTTGTAGGGTGTAAATCTCTCATCTGGGCCTACTGCTAGTGAGCTGTGAAAGCCTTTTGTGTGAGCTTACCTGTAGTTTTAGGGAAGAAATACAAGGGTCCTTCAAGAAGAAAGAAGCCATTCAGCCGCAACTAGGGATGCCTGCTGTAGCCAGTTCTACTGTAGAGTCAGCAAAGATAAACGGGAGAAGAGACAGAACTCGGCCAAAGGTTCCTGTGAGGAAGAGTCAAGGATGAACGACCCCCAGGACACCCTAATGGATTTAACACGCATGCGATAATGGGCGGACACTTATGTAAATGATTTCTCAGGAAACTAACAAATACGTAAAGAATTTCTTAGAAATATCACACAGAATTAAGTATCAGCTGTATATGTATCTCTCACCTTACACTGTAAGGCACACACATATTTGGAGGAGCTATGACCTGTGTGTCCAGCACCGTGAATAAAGAATACTGACTGAGCAGTACTTACGACTGTTGGGTGAACTTTGTTTCAGGTGGGGAAGGGGCACGACGGGGCCCTTTGAGGCTTTGCTGGCCTTGGGCTGGTGTTCATGGGCTGCAGCTGTGGCTTCGAGCTCCTCTGGCAGGGGCCTCCAGTGAGAAGAGTTGAGGGGACTGTGGCCTTTGTGGGGCACGGGGCTGGGCTGGGAGCCTCCCAGCCGCTTGTTGGCCATGCTGCTGGGGCTGTCGCCAAGCTGGGGGTGGAAATGTTGGTGAGAGGGCTGATTGTCTTGTTGCCCTTCCCTCTTCTGCTGCTGCTGGACCAGGAGATCCTGGAAGGCACAGATGTACTGGCACTGCATCTTGAGCTCCCTGTTCTCCACCTGCCACTGTTGTGCCTCCAGCTCCTTGGTGTGCTTGGCCCCAATGCTGCTCGAGTGACACTTTGCTGTTCTTGTCACTCTGCTGCCAACAGTCAGTGCTACCTTGCTGTGAAGGATTACCAGCTGTCCAGGAGTGTTTGTTCCTTCTGTGGCCCTGGTCAACGTCCAGCCTGGCTGGAGAATGCCAGCGATCAGGCTGGGACATTTCCACACCTCGCTGGTGTCCACTGGGGTCTACAACCTTTGGCTTTTGGCCTGCTCGAGAGGCCTGGAATAAAATCAGTGAGGATAGGGTGGGCTGTGATGGGGTCCCAAGTCATCCTCTGTCTCCAATGGGATGCAGGGTGTGTCCTTGGAAGGAGTGTCCTCTTCTTCTTCCCCGGCTGGTTGGCAGAAGCAGGGCAGCAGCAGTCTCAGACCCAGCCACATTCCCAACAGCAGCCTCTCAGCAGTCAGCAGCAACAACCAGCAGCAAGCAAGCAGTTCAAAGGCAACCCGAATGGGAGAACCAGCAAGCAATCACTCCAGAGAAAAAGTAGAAAAAGGCAGCTGGCAGTCTATCCCTGTTCTTGTATAGTTTGCTACATTGTAGTCCCAACTCTCCAATTGGTTCTTCGCTGTCTCCTCCGAGCCACCATCCAATTAGAGTTCAAATCTCACTGCAGTCTCTGAGCAGAGCAGCAACAATGTTGCGGTTCTCCCGCCACAGGGTTCCCGCCTTAGAGTCTGTTTCTTCAGCACGCAGTGTAGCTGTTGTTACACCCATCAGGAAGGGAAAGGCTGGGAGCACGAGGAGCAGCCATTTTGAGCAGGTTTTAGCAGGTTAGATCACTGCTCCATGAGGCAGTCAGCTGCTACAGATAGGGGAGGGATACCTATCCTCACAAGTGGGAAAACAGTTTTATTGATGAAGAATCAGAACGCCCTTATCTGATTGGTTGACATGTATATTAATGATCAGAACGTCCCTGTCTGATTGGTCAGCATGTATGCTAATAAGGGATTGAAAAACCCTTGTATAAGTAAAGGACTGCAGACTGATGATGGCTGTTTGTGATATGCTGGTTGCTATTTGTCGTGGGAAGTGGGCTTTTGTAATCGCCAGAGGAGCAGAAGAAGATGAGAGCTAATGTAGATGGCGCAGAACTGGGCAGAAAACCCTGAAGTGCAGCCTTTCCCTGAGACCTGGCAATCAGTGGCTCAGTTGCTGGCCAGAATCTCTCAACAGGAAAATAAATCACAACTGAGCTATCACTCAAACGACCCAACAGGGCCAAAAGGCAGTAGTTAGCACAGAGCCACCAGTCCTGGGACCTCATTGCTAAAAGAGCTGATAACGTAGCTGCGAAAGACAAAGAAGCCACGTCCTGCTGTTGCCAGCTCCTCGACTCAGCCTCTGCACACTGCAACTCCCAAGCACTGTAGCACATCACAGCACCTGCAAATCCCAGCTCCCTCAAATCATGGCAGTGCTCTCAAATCAGGACACCGCTCTCAAGTTGAGACAGCGTTCTCAGCTCGCGCAGATGCGCAGCCGCGTGTCCCAGCCGCATGCCCCAACCACTGTTGCAGCACCCACCGCAGCCACTTGTCGCCACAGCTCGCCGAGGCTCACCTCAAACACCTCAAACCATGGAATTGTAAGCGTGGTTGTATCTCAGGTCTCTTTTTTTTTTTTTTTTCCTGCGATTTCTTATCTTGGGAAATTCTAACCGGCCCTCTCAGACACACGCGAAGTGACTCCTGACTGGGGTCAGCGACAGGCACAGTATCCACACCCTCCTCTATCCGGTGCTGTAACATCCCACCTCTGCATTCTCACTTTTGCTGTTAAGGTCTCCAACCGGGAACATGTTGAATTCAAACGAGTCAACTGTATTTACACTGATTCCTCAGTTTCATGTGATCCCTTTAAATTTGTTAATCAGAATTTTTCATGAGTATTTGTCTGTCCCTGCCCCTTTAAACAAACCATGGTTGAATTTGTTAAAGCTGATCACGGTTTTACATTTTAATTTCAGTACAGGAGGGGGAGAGCATAATTAGTGGAGCTGTAAGACTTTGATATCCAGCATATCCATGCTGGCCCCAGTTTGGGGCAGACCCACATAAACCTCTCAGTATTTGCATCACCCAAACGAGAAGCTGGTGGCTGTGATCCAGACTGGTGTCAGAACATCCTGGTTACAGGGGAAAGTGGTAGGCACAGGGCCCCGCAGCAGGTGACCCACCCAGATTGGCTCAAGCTTCCCGGTGGCTCACCTCACCGTTTTTCTTCTTTTCTTTTAAAAACGTAACAAAACTTTACAAGATCCTTTGGGGACAGGCAGCTCGGTCAACTCCAGGCTCTGAGGCTGGT
Source organism: Apus apus (assembly GCF_020740795.1). Taxonomy (NCBI): domain Eukaryota; kingdom Metazoa; phylum Chordata; class Aves; order Apodiformes; family Apodidae; genus Apus; species Apus apus. Next base: position 43,256,444 of record NC_067312.1, on the reverse strand, counting down.
GCAGGAGCACTGAGGTTGCTGACCTGCTCCAGCCCTCCTTGGAGGGAGAAAGCCAGTAGCTGGGTCACTTGCCAGCCTGCACCTCTGCTCCATCTGAGAAGAACATTCCCAGGGCAACTCCTGGGGTGGCATTCAAGGGGCAAACTGGCCCTCTTCAGGTTTCAGGAAGGCTCTGGTCTCTCCCAAAGGATTTTTGAGCAGAGCTCTGAAGCTGCAGCTCTAAATAGCACTGGAGTGACTCTGGAGTGCCTACAGGGAGCTTGGCCACCTGCTTGAACTAACTCCCCATCAAAGAAGGCAGCAAAGTTCCTGAGCATCCCATGAGCCTTGCTGGGATGGCTGGTTGTGCAGCTGGCTTGGATCACCAGTGAGCTCTTGCTGAACCCAACCCAGTGATCCCCAGCTGCTCGCAAGCTGCCCAGTCCCCAGAAGCACATCTGCTCCACAGAAGACCCTCTGTCCCACTGGGTTCCATGATGTTGATCTGCATGAGGATAGGGCGGCTCTATAGAGAGACTTGGATAGATTAGATTGTTGGGCTAATGTTACTGGTATGGGCTTCAACAAGGCCAAATGCCAGGTCCTGCACTTGGGCCACAACAGCCCCAGGCAACCCTACAGGCCTGGGGAAGTGTGGCTGGAAAGTGTCTGGCAGAAAAGGACCTGGGCGTTCTAACTGACATGTGGCTGAATATGAGCCAGCAGTGTGCCCAGGTGGCCAAGAGAGCCAATGGCATCCTGGCTTGTATTAGAAATAGTGCGACCAGCAGAAATAGAGAGGTGATTGTCCCCCTGTAGTCAGCACTGGTGAGGCCATACCTGGAGTATTGTGTCCAGTTTTGGGCACATCAATTCAAGAGAGATCTCAAGGTGCTGGAGCGAGTACAGGGGAGGGCAACAAAGCTGGTGAAGGGCCTAGAGAATAAATCTTATGAAGAACACTTGAAGGAGCTGGGAATGTTTAGTTTGAGGAAGAGGAGGCTGAGGGGAGACCTCATCAGTCTCTACAACTAGCTGAAAGGTCATTGTGGAGAGGTTGGTGCTGGTCTCTTTTCACAGGTAATTAGTGACAGAGCAAGAGGGAATGGCTTCAAGGTGCAACAGGGTAGGTTTAGACTGGACATTAGGAAAAAATTTTCACAGAAAGAGTGGTTAGACACTGGAATAGGCTGCCCAGGGAGGTGGTTGTGTTACCATCCCTGGATGTGTTTAAGGGTCGTTTGGATGTGGTGTTAGTGGATATGGTTTAGGGGAGAACTTTGTAGAGTAGGGATGGACTTGGTGATCCCAAGGGTCTTTTCCAACCTGAATAGCTCTGTGATTCTATGATTCTATTCTATAAAATAATAACCTCTTGGTCACCAGGAAATAGGCAGTTCGAGCCACGTCCTTGCTGGCTGAAAAAGGAACAAGCCACGTGTCAGTCTGCACACCCTGACAAACCTCATTCCATTGTAGCCAAGAGCCCCGGGCCTCTGGCCACCACACACAAAACAAGAGAGTCAGCATGTTTTGACTAACTCCATGCCACAGCTAGAAGCATTTTAAAAGTCCCTGTAGGTGGAGAGCTTTGTGTGGTTCAGCGGAGCCACAGCATCACCTCAGCCCTTTGCAGCTCCCTCTGTTTTGACCTCATTTGTTGCAGTCCCTAAAGAACCTGTGTCACAAACTGGCATAATTTGTCAGGATGTTAAAACACTGTTTGCCTTCCTTTCTGGAAAAAAATTGTTAATGGAACCAAGGGGTCTGCACATGGCTCTTGCTTCTCTGAGGAGCAGCTGACTTTTAAGGTGAAATACTGAATCTCGCCTCTCACCACAACCACAAATTTAGACTGAATGCAAATGTATAGTTTAATGAATTAAAATGGTTTATTAGGGAATTTAACACAACTTAGGGGAGGAAAGGTTCAGGAGAGATAGGGTCTTTGAAACACCGAATACTTGTACATATATACATGTATATATACACATATATATACATATATAAACATATATATATATATACATATATACATATATAAATACACCTTAATATTTACATATCCAGATTAACTATCTAAAAGGGGAAGAGGAAGGAGGGATATGCCGACACCTCTGTTGTACAGGGTCGCGGTTTGTGTGGAGGTAAGTCAAGGCAGCAACATCTTAAGGAGGGAATGATAACAAAATGCAACCCTTTACTTTATTCCTGAGATGGTCTAGGTATACATATACCTGCAACCTGGTCTTAGAGCCCACAGGTTGAGGGAATAAGTCTCACCACAGGTGGTTAGCAGGCAGGAACCACAGGCGGGCAGGGACTGCAGGTGAGCAGGGTCTGCAGGCAGACAGGAACTTCCAAGGAGCAGGCAAACCCCCGAAAGGCAAGCAGCAGCAGGTTCAGTGTCCATCCAAAGACCGGCAGCAAGCAGCAAACAGGCAGTTCCTTTATGGCCCTCAGGGACTCGCTCCTTCATCCCCAGTTGGCCTGTCTCTTGTTCCTGGGTCTTCCCTGCCTATCAAGCAGGTACTTTTTCCTGTCCTGCTGCACCATCCCTGGGCAGGCTCACTGTTTTCCCACCATTGCTCCTGCCTGGTTGCTGGTTACTTCTTCATGGAGTCCAAGCTGTTTTGTGGCAGAGAAGGCAAGCAGACAGGAGAGGGTTTAAGTGCCTGACGGAGCAGCCATTTTGAATCAGTTATGACTGCTGACCTAAAGGACATAGTATGTTTGTGTGAGGAAAAGTCCGGTCCTTCACAACCTGACTGGAGGTGGGCTCATGGACAGGCCCAGATAAACACTACGATGCACTTTCACAGCCCTTCTCTGCCAAGCTGAGGAGCTTACCAAGCTTCTCTGTCACAGAGGAGAAGCTGCGAGCACTCAACAGAGCTTACCTTGCACGAGCTGCGCACACGTCACCAGGTGGGGAAGGGGGTGGTCAGTGAGGATCTCAAACCCTGGAAGAACACAGACATGCAGCCATCAGAACACAAGCAGCACCCCCTGGCAGGTCTGCGAGCCTGCTGTGTCCTGCTCCTGGGGGACAAGGCCTTCTCCCCTTCCCTCCTGCAGGCCCTGCTCTCTTCCCAGAGGCAAGCAGGAAGAGAGTACCTGCACACTGCCTCTGAAATGGAGCAGGTGTCAGTACATCCAGCTGTTAACAGTGTATTTTAGAAAGGAACAGGAAAGTGAACCCAATGGCCATGGGCCTATGCGTAGCCTCCAGTTTCTTCTTTCAAAAAGTCCCCCAAACTGTTGCTGTTCTTACTTCTATTTTCCTCATCTTCAGCTATCTGATCAGAACAGTAACTTTCAACCTAGGTTTTGTGAGAAATCTCTCAGTACAAACTGCTCCCCGGCCACAGGACCAGAGCACGAGGGAGTTCAAGAGCCCAGCGGGGACAGTGACTGGTAGAGAACCTGTTGTGGGGGGAACAGAGACAAGCCCCACTTCAACACTGTAATTCCTCTGAGCATGGATCCTGAGCTTGGTTATACCTAAGAAACTGATGATAAAAGGAAAACAGAAGCAGCAGGTGTGAAAAAGAGAGTTTGTTGCCTGGACTCTTGCTCTCCACTGGGCATCTGTACCTCTGCTTTCCAGCTGCGGTGAAGACTGTGCGGTCAGGCTCTCTGCTCTGTGGAACCCTCTTAGGTCTGGGGTTGGTGTGGTAGCCCATCCACTTTGGAAAACTCACCCAGGATCTCCAGGATGACTGCCTCCAGAGCCACCAGGTCTCTGCCTTGCTGCAGGAAAGCCTGGAGGGAAGAGGATGGGCAAGTTACTCCCAGGGAGGCACTCTGGTGAAACCTGCACCATTTCTTGCTCCCCTTGCTTTGCTCAGGGAGGCAGGAAGAGCAAAGGGGTGGCTGGTGCCTGAAGTACCAGTGGGGCCCTGTGGTGCCACTGGCCCCACCACCCACTGAGGCCTCCATGGGATCTGCACCCAGGCACAGACACAGGGATGGACGCAGGGCAGGGCAGTGGAGAGGAGCGTCCCCTGGACCTGGTCACCTCTGTGTGTTCTGATGCAGAGCGCTTGCTACAGGGGCAGGGCAGATGTTCCACCCCTGCACCTCCCATCACCACCAGGGACCCCTCAGGGCCCTGCCTGACCTTGCCCCAGCACCTCAGAGCCCTCCAGGCCCAGGTTCCCCCCGGCCCCACTGGCCCTGCCACAGCTCGTATCCAAAGGGAGTTTTATAGGGCATGGATCTGTATGCACCAAGGACAAAGTGCCTCAGGTCTGTGCTGGGAGGGGGGAAGTGCTGCCTGCCCCCTGTGCTAAGTCGTCCTGCTCCAAAAAGGCTTCAACAAATCAAATTAAAATCAAATAAAAAATAAATAAATACAAGAAAATATTTTAAAAGTGACTTGGAAAAAAAAGTCTTGAAGAGGGAGGAGAGCACACAGTTTCGCCAGCCAGCACAGAGGGTCCTGGATCCCCCGCTGCCCTGGGGTGCAAAGGCATGGGAGTGTGCAAGGGCACAGGGGGGCATGCAAGGGGAAAAGAGGGCATGCGAGGGTGGTATGAGCAAAGGGTATGGGGTGGGCAAGAGTTTGGGTGTGCCAAGGGGTGTGTGGAGTCACAGGGGTGTGCCAAGGGGTGTGCAAGAGCTAAGGGGCCTGTGACATTAACATGTGCAGAGGGGTGTGTGAAGGCCCCGTGTGCACAAGGGAAGGGGTGTGCGAAGGGTTTGAACATGCAAAGGAGTGTGCAATGGCAAAGGAGCTTGTAAAGGTCTCTCTGAGATCTTGGGTGTGCAACGGCTAAGGGAGGGTGCAACACCAGTGCATGCAGACGGCATGGGTGAAGGCTATGTGTGCACAAAGGACGGGGTGTGCAAAGCAGTGTGCAAAGGTATGTGTAAGGGACAGTGTATGTAAGGGCTAAAGGACTTGCAGCATCAGTATGGGGAAAGTCATGAAGGGGTTAAGCTAATGGAAGAGGCCAGCTGTAAGTTGTAAATCTGTCACTGGAGCTTGTTGCTAATGAGTTGTAAAAGCCTTTTGTGTGAGCTTACCTGTATTTTTAGGGATAGACTACAAGGATCCTTGGAGAAGAAAGAAGCCATTCATCTGATGTCTTCTGTTGCTGTCACCAATTTCACTGCAGAATCAACAGAGAGGAAAGAAAGAAAGGATAAGAAGACTCCAGGATGAAGTAATGGACTTAACATAATAATGGGTGGACATTTATGTAAATCAATTCTCTAAAAACCAAGGAATAGGTAAACCTCTTGTGTAATCTTCGAGTGGACACCGCATGGACAATGAACTGATTGGTTAGCTCAGTGCATGCAGCATACAGAAGTAGAAACAATGTTTAGCAAGGATAAACCGTTATGGTATAAAAAGAAGTATGTTCTAATAATAGACGATTTTTGCCTGGAATGAATGATTCTCGTTTACACCAGAATCATAGAATCATAGAATCATAGAATCATAGAATCATAGGGGTTGGAAGGGACCTCGAAAGATCATCCAGTCCAACCCCCCTGCCAGAGCAGGGTCACCTAGAGTACATCACACAGGAATGCGTCCAGGCAGGTCTTGAATGTCTCCAGTGAAGAACACTCCACAACCTCTCTGGGCAGCCTGTTCCAGTGCTCTGTCACTCTCACAGTAAAAATTTTTTTTCTGATATTCACCTTAAACCTCCTATGCTCCAGTTTGTATCCATTACTCCTTGTCCTATCACTGGTCATCACTGAAAAAGCTTAACTCCATCTTCTTGACACTCACCCTTTACGTATTTGTAAACATTGATGAGGTCACCCCTCAGTCTCCTTTTCTCCAAACTAAAGAGACCCAGCTCCCTCAGCCTTTCCTCATAAGGGAGATGTTCCACTCCCTTCATCATCTTTATGGCTCTGCGTTGGACTCTTTCCAGCAGTTCCCTGTCCTTCCTGAACTGAGGGGCCCAGAACTGGACACAATACTCCAGATGCGGCCTCACCAAGGCAGAATAGAGGGGGAGGAGAACCTCTCTTGACCTACTAACCACACCCTTTCTAATGCACCCCAGGATGCCGTTGGCCTTCTTAGCCACAAGGGCACATTGCTGGCTCATGGTCATCCTCCTGTCCACCAGAACACCCAGGTCCCTTGCACCTACACTGCTCTCCAGCAGATCAGTCCCCAACCTGTACTGGTACATGGCGTTTTTCTTCCCCAAAGGCAAAACTCTACACTTGCCCTTGTTGAACTTCATCAGGTTTTTCCCCGCCCAAGTCTCCAGCCTGTCTAAGTCTCTCTGAATGGCAGCACAGCCTTCTGGTGTGTCAGCCACTCCTCCCAGCTTGGTGTCATCAGCAAACTTGCTGAGGGTACATTCTGTACCCTCATCCAGGTCATTGATGAAGGTGTTGAGACAAAAGGGAAAACGCAGACCCATCCGACATCTTCCTCAGCGGTGTCTTTTAAGATAGAGGAGGAGGATGGCGAACCTGATGATCCGCTTGACCCTGGACAAGTCAGCCCAGAGCAGGAACCAGATCTCTTTATTCCTGATTGGCTTTTGTGTGCTGTTGTTAATACTGATAGATGGAATAAGTGTCAGGGGGAGGCGTTGCTTGCCGGTGATTTACAGGTTGCGACTGCATGCCCTGTTATTTATCACGGGGCTCAAGACACCCCAGAGTTTCAGGAATTGTCATATTCTGTGGTAAAAGAGCTTCAGAAAAGGTGCAGGAAAGTGGTGTTTCCTCTTCTCATGAACTTACTTTTTTAGAGGGAATCAGCGATACATATGTTTTGACTCCGCATGACTGGAAAGTGTAGCTCAGAATGGCTTTAACAACAACGCAGTGCACTGCTTGGCTTTCTGACTATCAAGAAGCTTGCGCTGCTCAGGCTGCTAATGATGTTGATCGGCAGAGAAACATTGGGCTTAATCATTTAGTGGGGGAGGAGGATCACACTGCTCCTTAGCATCAAATCAATTATTCCTGAGAAGTATATGAATTGATTGCTAAATTAGCTTTACAGGCACTCAGAAAGGTTCCGGAGGGGGGCAACAGGGCTGACATGTCCTTCTTTTTACACCTTTTTTTGGGAAAAAAAAAATGTCGTGGAAAAACATAAACCTCTTTCATCTAGTCTGCAGGCAGAGACAGAAAGACTGAAGTACAAGGGTGATTAACTGAAATTCATTTGCCTTGCTCTGGAAAATCCAATTACACCAGAGCGGGGAAAAGAAAAAAAAAAAAAAGGTTTTGCAGATGTAGTCACAAAAATGTGAAGCACTGTGAAAGGGAATGTCAGATAGCATAGTGCCCTTAATTCTGACAAACCTATTGGGGTACCAAAAAGCATCAGGATAAAAACAGTTTTGTGTTTCCTTGGGCACACTTAGACAAAACAAATTAGTTAGAAAAATAACAGGATTGGTCTGGTGCTTGGAGAAAAAACAATACTCATGCCTTGATACATTTCCACAGCAGCATCCACAAAGTTTGTTGCAGTCTGCTTTACTCCTTGAGAAATTCTGCCAAGAAGCCTTTCAGCATAGCCTATGTGCAAGGCAGAAGCAGAAGAACAAAACACCCTCAGAATGCAATATGCAGGAAATTTACTTTTACTTTGATCATCAAATGCCTGCAGTCCCATTCTGTTATCAATTAAATTAATCCCAGCTGAAAAGTTTAATGTAACAGAAGTTGCACACATTAACTGCAAAACGGTAGTAAATAAATGTAAGGGTTAATTTAAGAATTACATTAGTTGAGTGCAGGAATTTAACCAGGAGGTGCCTGCACTTAGTCTTTATCTTCATAGCCAGACATCTACTTATGAAAAGATGAGGTTACAGGGAAAAAATTACTGTCTGTGTCAAGAGGGAAACAGCCGTGGGAAAGGGCACTTGGATACTTTGCACTCCACCTCCTCTGAGCTGAAAAGTTGTTCATCTCCAGATAATCTAAGCAAAGTAGGTAGATGTATGAGCAGCCCCAGGACAAGACAAATACATGATGGGGTCTGCACTGACTCAATGGAGAGATACAGGTCAATTCCATAGCCTTCTTCCTTATGTCCAAAAGTCTCTCATACTCTTGTTTCCTTGCACAGAATCTCCTTGGCTGGAAGATGCAAATAACTAGGAAGAGAAGAAGAAATGTGGAAAGAATGGTTGAAACAAAAACAAATGAGAAGGATTAAAGGAAAGAGAGACTATTTAATTATATTGCAATATGACATAGTACTTCAAATATTATTTTCTTCTCCTTGTGTTAAAATATAAGTTGCTATTGACCTGAAAAAATTGGTTCTGGTTATGCTCTGAAGGTGTTAGAATGCACAGCATAGTGAACTATTGTTATAAAACATGAATTTAAAGGATTATATCAAAACATATGGAAGACAGAGAACATGGCTTCTCCAAGGTCAAATTATGCCTGACTCATCTAGTGACCTTCTATGATGGAATGACTGCATCAGTGGACAAAGGAAGAGCTAGAGATGTCACCTACCTGGACTTTGGGAAGACCTTTAAAAAGGTCCACTACAACGTTCTTCCCACTAAATTAGTCAGCTTTGGGTTTGATAGATGGATTATGGATAAGGAATTGGCTGGAGGGCTATGACCAAAGATTACAGGGACTGGCTCAATGTCCAAATGGAAAATCTTAAAGAGTTATATCCCTCAGGGTCCATACTGTGACCAACACAATTTAATTTCTTCATCAATAACATAAACAGTGGAATGGAATGAACCCTCAGCAAGCTTGTTGTTGACACCAAGATGAGTGGTGCAGCTGACAGGCTTGAGGGAATGGGTGTCATCCAGAGGGACCATGACAAGCTTGAGGAGTGGGCCAATGTGAACATCACTAAGTTGAACAAGACCAAATGCAAGGTAGTGCACCTGGGGATCGGGTCAATCCCCACTGTCAATAGAGAACTGTGTGATGAATGGAGTGAAAGCAGCCCTGAGGAGAAGGATTTGGGGATACCGGTAGGTGAAAAATAGGGCATGAGCTAGCAATGTGCATTCACAGCCCAAAAGTCCAACAGTATCCTGGGCTGCCTAAATAGAAGTGTGGCCAGCAGGTCAAGAGAAGTGCTTCTTCCCCTCTACTCTGCTCTCAAGAGATCCCACCTGGAATACTGTATCCAGCTCTGGGATCCCCAACAAACAAAAGACATAGACTTGTTCAAGCAGGTCCAGAGGACAGCTGCGAAAATTATCAGAGGGCTAGAAGACTTCTCGTATAAAAACAGAGTGAGAGAGTTGGAAAAGAGAAGGATCTGGAGAGATTTTATTGTGGCCTTTCAGTACTTAAAGGGGGCCTACAAGAAAGACACAGAAAAAGGTTTTTGCCAAGGGCTGTAGTGACAAGATAAGGGACAATGGTTTTACAATAAAGAAGGGTAGATTTAGATTAGATATAACTGTTGTTCTGAAAGTAAGGTCCATCACCTGGCATGCAAGAAGCTGATCTACCCACAGAGTCTTCAAATACATTGCTGATAGAACTAACACTAGAGGCAATATAGGCCCACTGCTGAATGAGGTGGGTGCCCTGGTGACAGAGGATATAAAGAAGGCTGAGTTATTGAATGCCTTCTTTGCCTGTTTTTACTGCTGCAGACCCTCCCCAGGAGCTCCAGACCCCTAAAGCCCCAGAAGAAGTCAGGATGAAGGAGGAGTTTGCTTTGGTAGATGAGAGTTGGGTTAGGGATCAGTTAAGCAGTCTGGACATCCATAAATCCATAGGTCCAGATGGAATACACCTGCGGGTGCTGAGGGAGCTGGTGGAGGCCATTGCTAGGCCACTCTCCATCATCTTTGGTAAGTCATGGGTAACAGGAGAGGTACCTGAGGACTGGAGGATAGCAAATGTCACTCCAGTCTACAAGAAGGGCAAGAAGGAGGACCCGGGTAACTATAGACCGGTCAGCCTCACCTCCATCCCTGGAAAGGTGATGGAACAACTTGTTCCTGGCACTATCTCTAGGCATATCAAGGAGATGGGGGTCATCAAGAGCAGTCAACATGGTTTTACCAAGGGAAAGTCATGTTTGACCAACCTTATAGCCTTCTATGAGCAAGTAACTAGGTGGATAGATGATGGTAGGGTGGAAGATGTGGTTTATCTTGTTTCAGTAAAGCATTTGACACTGTCTCCCACAGCATCCTCGTAGATAAACTGAGGAAGTGTGATCTTGATGGTCAGGTAGTGAGGTGGATCATGAACTGGTTGAAAGGAATAAGTCAGAGAGTTGTAGTCAATGGGACAGAACCTAGTTGGAGGTCTGTGACCATTGGAGTCCCTCAGGGGTCGGTATTGGGACTGGTACTGTTCAATATTTTCATCAATGACCTGGATGAGACCTAGACAGGCTGGAGACTTGGGTAGGGAGAAACTTGATGAAATTCAACAAGGGCAAGTGTAGAGTCTTGCATCTGGAACAGAACAACCCCATGTACCAGTACAGGTTGGGGGCTGATCTGCTGGAGAGCAGTGTGGGAGAAAGGGACCTGGGGGTCCTGGTGGACAGGAGGATGACTATGAGCCAGCAAAGTGCCCTTGTAGCCAACAAGGCCAATGGCATCCTGGGGTGTATTAGAAAGGGTGTGGTTAATAGGTCAAGAGAGGTTCTCCTCCCCCTCTCTTCTGCCTTGGTGAGGCCACATCTGGAATATTGTGTCACGTTCTGGGCCCTACAGTTCAAGAAGGACAGGGAACTGCTTGAAAGAGTCCAGCGCAGAGCCACAAAGATGATTAAGGGAGTGGAACATCTCCCTGATGAGGAAAGGCTGAGGGAACTGGGTCTCTTCAGCTTGGAGAAGAGGAGACTGAGGGGTGACCTCATCAATGTTTACCAATATGTTAAGGGCAAGTATCTGGAGGATGGAGCCAGGCTTTTTTCAGTCATGTCTAGTGATAGGACAAGGGGCAATGGGTGCAAACTGGAACATAGGAGGTTCCACGTAAACATCAGAAAAACCTTCATTCCTGTGAGAGTGACAGAGCACTGGAACAGGCTGCCCAGAGAGGCTGTGGAGTCTCCTTTGCTGGAGACATTCAAAACCCGCCTGGATGTGTTCCTGTGTGATGTGCTCTAGGCAATCCTGCGCTGGCAGGGGGGTTGGACTGGATGATCTTTCGAGGGGAGGGGAGAGGAGAGAAGGAAAGGGGAAGAAGGGAGGCAAGATTACAGGCCTAGTTATTCTTTATGAAGCATGCATTCCTGTGCTGTTCTGCCCCCTACCTCAGGACCCTCAGGGCTAGAAATACCCTTTGTAAAAGGAAGTAGATATTCTCATATGGCCCCATGACTGGGACCATATCTGATCAGAGATGACCTCATGATCTGGATCAGAGAAAAGAACAGTAAATATTGTAAGGTTGATGATGCATCTTGAAGTAGGTGGAGCCTGCAATACATCCTGACACATGAAAAATTCTCACCAGGAGCAGGTGAAAAATTACTCCAATTCCAATAATAGCACCTCTCCTATTAAGACATCCTGAGAGAGTTAGGGCTGTTTAGCCTGAAGAAGAGAAGGCTTTGGGGAGACCTTAGAGAACCTTCCAGTACCTGAAGGGGCTACAGCATAGCTGGGAAGGGACTTTTGACAAGGACAGGAAGTGATGAGACAAGGGGAACAGTTTCAAGCTGTAAGAGGGGAAAGTTAGATGAGACATCAGGAAGAAATTCTTTCCTGTGAGGGTGGTGAGATGCTGGAACAGGTTGCTCAGGGAATCTGTGGATGCCCCATCCCTGGAAAAGTTCAAGGCCAGGTTGGATGGGGGAGCAACCTGGTCTAGTGAGAGATGTTCCTGTCGTCCCCCCTCCCTTTTGGAAAAAGATGATCTTTAAGGTATTTTCCAACCCAAACCATTCTATGAACCCATGACATCACATTCGTTTTCTGTAGCAACAGAAAGTCACCATCCAACACAGTTGGGATGAGGCTCATTGTCAGCTCCTCCCTAGCTCCCTTTGCCTGACTTGTATGGATAAAAGTGTGTGGGTTTATTGCGTAGATTTAAGAAATACCATTTATTTTTATTTGCAGTGGGAATTCACATTGGTGGGATTCTCATCTGCTTTTGAATACAGCTTGTTTTTCTAGTTATTATTCTTAAGATTCAGGCCCCATCGAGTCACAGCTTGGCTGGATTTGGGGGTTCATCATCTAGTCGCCTTCATTGCCCACAGCGTCCCGAACCAGAGCTGCTCCTTGTGCATTGGGAGGTGCAGGCAGAGCACTGGGCAGATGGAGAAGCAGTGGGCATTTGGCTGGTGCCATCTGGCTCTGGCTCTGTCTGCTTCATCCTCCCCTGGTTGCCAGCCACCCTCCCAGCTGCTCTCCCACTTCTGCATCCCCCCCAGGAAGCCATGGCAGGCTTCTACGTCATGTAGAACCAGCTGACCTGGTCCCCCCATGGAGAAGGGCAGAACCCCTGCACTCCCCCTTCCAGCCCCAGCCACCCTTCCAGCCAATGCAAGCAGCAGCCACCCCACTGCCAGCACGGCTCCAGCTCTGGCTCCTGGCACTGGCAGTGACACAGTATACTCACTGCCCCCACTTCCAGCTGCAGTTCCCACCCCAGGGCCATATTATACCCCCACTCCCACCTGTGCTCTCCACCTCACTTCGAAGCAGCAGAGGAGCTTTCCAACAGTCCTGCTCCAACTCCAAACCCTTCAAACTCCCTAACCCTGATCCTCAGCAGAAGCAAGGAACGAACAGGTTCCAGCAGGTAAATTACTTCCATCCAGGGTCTCACGATGGGCATGGATCAGGAGAAAGGTAGCCTGGCAAAGTATGGCCCCAAGCCTCCCGCCACTGGGGAGCTAAGGAATTAAAGAGAACACTCCAGAAGCAAAACCCGCTTGATTTCTCCCAGACAGGTCATGGATGCTTCTGCTGGGAAACTGAAGCAAGTGGAAGAGGAGGAACAATGAAGCCCCCCCTAACCAAAAGTTTAATTCAGATCGGTGGGAATGGCTAAATTTTGTCATCTTGAAAGGTTCACTGCACTTTAAAATTGCAAAAAAAACCTCATCACATTTCTTGAACTTAATTCTTCCTTTTCAATAAAACAGAGGGGAACACTGACAGATTTGTTTCCTCCTGAGGTGGATAGCTTTGGAATAAAATGGAAAACCATGAAAAATGGTTCCTTATGGGAAATTGCTGCTGTATGGTGTGAGGAGTACCTGACTGCCTCTGGGCTGTAGCCCTTTTCCTGGCAGAAATCAACCTGGAAATGCTGGAAAAGGTTTTACTTTCTGCAGGAACCAGGGAGGTAATACCTAGCATTACCTGTCTGAGGGGTAACCGATGGCCTGACATGGTCCATTTTTACCCCTTTTTAACCCACCACAAAATAACATCCTTGAGTTGGTTTCACTCAAAATACCATCTCAACCACCAGCAGCTTTATGGCTCCCTACTCATGTGATAGCAGAGAGGATGTTGTCCTCAATCTGCCTGCAGTGTGGATTTGTGCACTTGCTATGCCTCATTTTTCCTTTATTTCTGCCTCCAAAAATATATTGACCTATGCCACAAGAGTTTTAAGACTATTCAGCTGTTTAGAACTTCTTTTGGAGGAGGGTGTGCCAGTGGTGAGTGTTGGGGCATCCCAGAGGGCCTGAAGCCCCCAGTGTCTCCAGCATTGCCTAGCTACAGGTGATGTCACAATTGCCCCCTGTGACATCAGCCCCATTGCCTATAAAAGCCCTGCTCTGGGGGGGTCACCTTGCCACTTTCTGTGGGATCGCCTTCTGTGGTGAGGAGGAGGAGAAGGAAGGCTGCCAGCTGCCCATCTCTCCCACCCAGCTCGGTTCACCCAAGCAGAAAGGCTTTCATCTCCCTCAGGATACTGCCTTCCTCACTGCAGTACAGGCAGAACAGCAGCCATGGACTTGCTTGACCTGCCACAGCTACTGGACCTCGCCTTTGGGGTGCCTGAGGTCCAGAGCCTCAACTTGCAGACCCTGTACAGCCTGCTCCAGGCCATGGTGGGGCAGCTACAGGGCCTGTCAGCTCAGGAGTGGAGGCACAGCGTGGGGTGGGAAGAGAAGGAGAGTGAAGCAAAGGAGAGCGGGATCTCCCAGGTAGAGGCTCTGGCCAGACCCATCCCGAGGGAGTTCTCCTGCCAGATCCCCCCTTCTGTGGGCTCTGCACCACCTGTGTGCTGCCCTTAGACCATAGTCTGATTTAAGCCCAAGTTCCTGGTGGGATGTGGGTCTCTCCTGCGGGAAAAGGGTGGAATTCTGGAGAGGAAGAGCTGGGGCTGAAATGCTGCTCCACTTGCTCTGGGTCCTGCCCAAGTTGCCATCAGCAAGTGGTTGTCGGTCCGACCCAGGCCTCAGTGCCCTGGGCTCTGCCGGCCCAGGGCTCAGCACCCCTGGAGCTCTGGCCCCACCTCCCTTCATCCCACCTTCCCCTGACCTCCAGCCAGCCCCTCCCCTGCGGGTCACTCACTCCTGCTGACCTCTTCTCCCAGGACAAGACTGTGCCCCGGGATCTTCTCCGGGAGGTCGCCGGAATTAAGAAGGAAATCAGGCTGATCCGGCAGGCGCTTGGCTTGGTGAGCTGCTGCTGGTGTCCCTCGGGGGGGAGCTGGGCTCTTACCCCTGCCCAGCCCCATTCCCCCTCCCCCAGCCACCCCAGTCCCTGCCCTGTGGCCAAGGATGTCACCCAGCGTGAAGGAAGGATGTTCTAAGGGGGGAGCAGGGGAGCTCAGCCCACCCCACCGACAGCCCCCCCTCCCTCTGCTGCCGAGAGGACAGAATCGGGCTCTGCTGCCTGCAGGTCAGGCTGCTGGGAGAGGGAGCTGCCTGCCCCAAGCAGGGATGCAAGGGCACTTTTGACCAGTGGAGGGAGGGCTGAGGGCAGCACCCGGCATCGTGCACCAGATGGGTTCCAAAGGGGAGCAGGGAATGTCGTGGCTAGAGAAAACAAGTCCTTGCTGTCCTGTCCCAGGGAGTCACTCGGGGGGAGATGATCCCCAATGTCTGGGCTGCTGAAACTCTGCAGGCCCAGAGGCCAGGGAAGCACTAAGGGGGGCTGGGGGCTGTGGCCTCGGCACCTCGGGAGGGACTTCTACAGGGGAGGCAGACTTTGCCTTTGGGGAGGTACTTGAGTTTCCTTCCGTGAGGGGGTGGTTTGGGGACAGGGGCTGGGGCCCTGGACTCTGTCCTTGTCACTGCCCAGCTGCCCATAACCCTGCTCCCCTTTGCCTTCTCTTTCCAGTACAGCAGTGGGGGCCAGCCTACCCCTACCAAGGCCACCACATGGGATGTGGGCACCCAGTGTGAGGCCACCCTGGAGTCCATGACCCTGCAAGGACAGCCAGGGTCCCCTGGCATGCTGCCTGGCATCCCAGTGATGCAGCCAGGGACTCCCAGTAGCCTGAGCACCACTCTGGGGACAGAGCCAGTATCCCCTGACACCCAGACCACTGTCTTGGGGATGGAGCAAGGGACCACCAGCACTCCAAGTGCCATCTTGGAGATGCAGCCAGCACCTCCTGAGACCCATGAAGAAGGGGCAGGGGTGAAGCCATGCTCCCTCCACATGGAGGAAGCCCATCCTGGAGCTGAGAAGGTCCCCACTTTGGCCAGCTCTGATGCTCTGGGGACACAGGTGGCTCCCAGCAGCCTGAGCACCACTCCGGGGACAGAGCCAGTATCCCCTGACACCCAGACCAGTGTCTTGGGGATGGAGCAAGGGACCCCCAGCTCTCCAAGTGCCATCTTGGAGATGCAGCCAGCACCTCCTGAGACCCATGAAGAACGAACAGGGGTGAAGCCATTCTCCCTCCACATGGAGGAAGCCCATCCTGGAGCTGAGAAGGTCCCCACTTTGGCTAGCTCTGATGCTCTGGGGACACAGGTGGCTCCCAGCAGCCTGAGCACCACTCCGGGGACGGAGCCAGGATCCCCTGACACCCAGACCAGTGTCTTGGGGGTGTTGCAAAGGACCCCCAGCTCTCCAAGTGCCATCTTGGAGATGCAGCCAGCACCTCCTGAGACCCATGAAGAAGGAACAGGGGTGAAGCCATTCTCCCTCCACATGGAGGAAGCCCATCCTGGAGCTGAGAAGGTCCCCACTTTGGCTAGCTCTGATGCTCTGGGGACACAGGTGGCTCCCAGCAGCCTGAGCACCACACCGGGGACAGAGCCAGGATCCCCTGACACCCAGACCAGTGTCTTGGGGGTGGTGCAAAGGACCCCCAGCTCTCCAAGTGCCATCTTGGAGATGCAGCCAGCACCTCCTGAGACCCATGAAGAAGGAACAGGGGTGAAGCCATGCTCCCTCCACATGGAGGAAGCCCATCCTGGAGCTGAGAAGGTCCCCACTTTGGCCAGCTCCAATGCTCTGGGGACACAGGTGGCTCCCAGCAGCCTGAGCACCACTCTGGGGACAGAGCCAGTATCCCCTGACACCCAGACCAGTGTCTTGGGGATGGTGCAAAGGACCCCCAGCTCTCCAAGTGCCATCTTGGAGATGCAGCCAGCACCTCCTGAGACCCATGAAGAAGGAGCAGGGGTGAAGCCATGCTCCCTCCACATGGAGGAAGCCCACCCTGGAGCTGAGAAGGTCCCCACTTTGGCTAGCTCTGATGCTCTGGGGACACAGGTGGCTCCCAGCAGCCTGAGCACCACTCTGGGGACAGAGCCAGTATCCCCTGACACCCAGACCACTGTCTTGGGGATGGAGCAAGGGACCACCAGCCCTACAAGTGCCATCTTGGAGATGCAGCCAGCACCTCCTGAGACCCATGAAGAAGGAGCAGGGGTGAAGCCATGCTCCCTCCACATGGAGGAAGCCCATCCTGGAGCTGAGAAGGTCCCCACCTTCGATGCTCTGGGGGCATTGGCAGCTCTTGATCAGATCAGAGAGCTCAGCCAACTCTGCGCTGGCCTGAAGCAGCAGATGGCCCAGCTGGAGGCCACCAAGGTGGACCACGCCAAACTGGAGAAGCTGTGCCTGCTCTTCCTGGAAGGAGGTGGGAGCCCTGGGTGTCTGGTGCGGGTGTGTTTTGAATGGGGATACCCTGGGTAATGGGCTCATTGTGCTCAGAGCCTGGCCCCAAGGATGAGACTCCCTCACTGACAGTGTGTTCCTTTGGACCCCATCTCTAGACAAGGAAATCATCTGCAACCATCTATCTGACCTTCAGGGCCAGGTGTCCTCCCTGCAGGGCCAGGTGTCCTCCCTGCAGGGCCAAGTATCCTCCCTGCAAGATCTGGCCAGTGGCCTGCAGGGCCAGAAGAAGAAGGTGAGCCAGCAGCAGTTCCCAAGGGGGCTGTGGGGATGCTGGGGGGCTTGGGTGGAAAGGGGGAGGCCGTGCTGGGACAAGGCAGGGGCTATATCCTGACTGTGCCACTGCTGCTCTTCCCAGATCAGGCAGCTGGAGGAGGCGGTTGGAAAGCTGGAGGTGGCTGGAGCTGACCGAAGCATGGATGCCAGCGACCAAATCACCCTGAAACTGGAGTAAGAGGCTGGGAGAGGGTTTCCTACCCCGTGGAGCTGCCAAGGAGTCTTGGGAGGCCAAGAGCATCCTGCTTTGGCAGCAAGAGACACCCCTGAGAAGCCCCACAGAGCCTAAACCTGCCCGTGTCCCCCTTTCCACTGGCCAGGTCCAGGCTGCAGGAAATCAAACGGGAGCTGGAACACCAGCAGGTCTTGAACCTGGACACGCTGGAGCAGTCAGTCACCAAGAAAGCCAAGAAGCTGCAGAAGAAGGTAAGGATGTGGGGGGAGTTCCCATCTCCCACTGGCTCAGCAGGGTGGTCCTGGCCAGGGTCCTGTGCCAGACCCCTGGCTGGATGGGACCACTGAGCCTCTGTGGCACCTGGACTTGTTAGCCACATCCATTCCACCTCACAGCTGATTCCTTCTCCCCTTCCTGCAGCTGGACAAGCTGGAGGCGATGGTGGAGAACAGCGGCCGGCAGCAGCAGGCAGAGGCGCAGGCAGCACAGCCAGTCTGCAGCACAGACACGGGCACAATGCCGGGCCAGCTCCAGCTCTACAAGGAGCACCAGCAGCTGAACCCCTCGATGCTGCAGCAGGGGGTGGATGAGATGGTGAAGCAGCCACCAGGGAGGAGCCAGGTAGGAAGCCTCCAGCATGGGGACACTGGGAGAGACCTGTTGGGACCCCCTGGCTGGTTGTGCTTCAGTGTGATGTGGGGAAGCCCCTTGTTGCCCCCAGACTGTCTTGTGCAAGTCTGCAGCATGGAGAAAAATTAAAGCCTTGATGCAAATGTCCAGCTGTCACTGACAGCCCGTGGCCACTGGCCAAGTAACCTCAGTCTGTCCCCATGGGGCAGCCAGTCCCCCCTTGCATGACACCACTGTGTCATCTTCTCTGAAGCAGGACGAGAAGTGGATGCAGAGCATTCAGGCCAGCATCATGCAGCTGCAGAAGCACTTTGAGAAGCTCAGCTTGGTCACGGAGAGCTTCATGGATGAGCACCAGCAGAGGCAGAAAGATCTCAAGGTTAGTGGCTGAAAGCCCCATGGGGTCAGAGCACTCTGCAGGTAGAGCCCCAGAGTGAGCACCAGAAGGGATGTGACCCTTACCAACCTGCTGGCAGCCCTGGGGAGGTTCCAAATGCCTGTCCTGGACGTTTCGGCTGGGGGTGGTGGAGGGGGGAGGTGGTGGGTGCTTGGCTGGCCAGAAGGCAGCTTTGACCTTGCCATGGCATCATGGGCTGCTTTTTGCATTGAAAGGCTCTGTGCCAGTCTGTGGAGAGGCTGCAGTGGGAGAAAGTGGACAAAGAGGACCTGATGCTGGCAATGGATGAGGTAGGGTCTGGAGGTGCCCCAGCACCAACCAAGGGGATCCAGGGCAGGGTGACTGGTGGTGGTATGGGCCTGGGAGAGGGAGGATTTCCAACCCAGCTGTGGGTTCTTCTCTGGGTTTCTATGCCTGCCCCCCTGTGTTCCTTTGGCAGATGGGACTGGCCCCCCAGGGGTGATGGGGCAAGTGGGCCCACATAGCTGCCTTTCCCTCTGCCCCAACCCCAGCTGGCCCTTCCCGTCCTGCCTCCATCCTTTCCCCAACACTCTCCTGCCTTTTCCCATTGCTAGAAAGTCAACAGAAGTGCCCTGGTGGGCACAGTCAGCCGCAGCCAGTTTGAGGACAGCATGGAGTGGCTGGAGGAGAGGAACCAGGAAGTGCAGAGCCAGATAACAGACCTGGAGCAGGCCTGCCTCCGAGGCCAGCGACAGCTCAGGGAGCTGATGGACTCCAAGGTGAGGGCTGGCTCATCCCCACCATGCAAAACTGGCCCTTTGGGGGCTTAGCTGCCAAAGACAAGATCTCTGCCAGGGTCCCCATCTCCCAGCTTCCTTCCCAGGGGACTGAGATGTCCCATGCTGGAGGCAGCTAGATGAGAGTGTGCATCCATTCCCAGCTGGACCGCCTGGAGCTGATGCCTTTGCAGCAGCAGCTGAAGAAGTATGGGAAGCTCCTCCAGGAGCAGCTCAAGGAGAGGGTGCAGCTGACAGAGGACCATGGTGTTGCTGGGATAAAAATGTGAGTGCACTGGGGATGATGGGTTGGCTGCAGGGACAGCACTGACCCCGTTCCCTCTGGCTATCACAGCTGGTGCTGCGGGAGACCCTGGCACTGGAGCAGTTTTGGCAGTGAAGTGCAGGGATGCTGAGGAAGGAGCTGTGCCTTCTTCTCCCAGCAGCAGAGGGTTCCCTCCATGAAAGGACGCATGAGGAGGGGGCCCCCTGCAAGCTGGAGCCTTCTGCCCCAAAACTGGGGCATGGGTGCAAAGGCCTTGTGGGGTGAAGGCAGGGGGCGAGGGGTGGCTGGGCACCCCGGCAGGGGTGCGACACTCAGCGCCCTTCAGCCAGATTGGGACCTTCCCTCCTGGCAAGGCACGGGGGGCAATTAGCACGGAGGAAGCGATGCAGGCAGTGCCCAGGCACTCACTGCTGCCTTCAAGCTGCCCACCTGCCTGCAGGCAGGTCCGCATCCTCCCCAGAGCTCCCCCAGCCCTTGTCTCTCCCCTCCAGGAATATTCATTGCCACTGCCTGTCCTGCGACAAGCCCCACAACATTGCGGTGCCTGGCCGGTGAGTAGCACCCAGCAGCCTCAGGAGAATGGGCGGGGGGTTGATGGGCATTGGTGGTGCCCTGCTGTCCCAGACACAGGGCTTTGGGTGTCTGCCTGGGAGTTGCAACCCTCTGATGAGCCCCGTCTGCAGCTCTGTCCAGCAGCAGGGGAGCGGGGATCCCTCCCCAGGGACATGGAGGGGGGCTGTGGGGTACAAGCCCATGGGTTTTGGGGTGCTGCCACAAGCTGGGCTGGGTCGTGTGTCCCCCATCACTCACCCGTGTCTTCTGCCCTCCCCAGGCATGAGGAGGCCCTCCCGATCCTGCCACCACTCCCCTCCCACCAGGTTAGGCACCACAAGACTAACATGAAGTGGGAACCAACCAGGCAGCACGGACACAGGTAGGGGAGGGAGGGACCCATCCCTGGCCCCTTGGGTTGGGGAGAGCTCTTTCTGGGGCTGCAGGGAGGGCCTGTGCAGGGCAGGGGCACAGAGAGATGTGCCTTGGAGGCTCAGCTGTGCTTGCATCAGCTCTGGGCGGTTCCACAGCCTCCTCTGTGATGTGCCTTTTGGGCCCAGTCTTAATCTCCAGGGCTGAGGCTCCATGTGATGACTTAGTGCCTGGTCCCAGCCTGCAATGGGGCTTGGGGGAGACAGGGTCCTCCAGAGAAGCCATGGAGCCCAGCTGGGTGCATCTCCCGGCCACTGCCCTGGTGCAGGTTAACACACGGAGTGCTGCAGTGCCAGGCACTAAGCACCTCCGTGCTCCATCCATAGGGAGCAGGTGACCGAGTGGAGATACCCCAGGGTGCCACGGGACAGCGGGGGCCAGCACACCATCACCCGCCCGCAGCAGCGGCCCCTGCGCCTGCCGCCCCTCAGGCCCAGCGCCCAGTAGCTGCTCCAGCCCCTCAGCGAGGTAGGGATGAGAGAGGGAGGGAAGGAGGGAGGGGGTGAGCAGGAAGGGGATGCTGGGAGTCTGCAGGGCTCCGTGCCTGAGTTTCCCCAGTGAGAGCTGGGGGAGCTGCTTGTGAGGCAGGAGGGGCCTCAGGGTTCATTCAGCCTACTCTTCCCTGCAGGATGAGCTGGAGACGCCGGACCAGGATGGCCACAGGAGCCAGCAGGATGAGCAGCTGCCTGGGCTCAAGGACAGTAAGGCTGGGACAAGCGTGCAGGGGCATCCTGGGAGGTGAAGGGGACAGTGGGGTGGGCAGGGTGCCCATGGGGCCAGGTTTTCCCTGCTCCATGTCGCCCCTGGCTCCCCCCAGACTGGCTCCCAGGCTTCCCAAGGAATGAGGCCGGGCTGTCCCCAAGGCAGAGGAGGGACACAAGGCCAGTGTCAGCCCTCAGCGACCACTCCCGAGCACTGAGGATCCTCTTGCCCTTCATGACCCCAAGGGCCCCAAATCCGTCAGCTCAGCAGCTGCTGATGGGGGGTCCCCAGCTGAACCCCTCCAACCCCAGCCACGAAGCAGGCCTGCAGGTGACTGCAGCCAGCAGCCACGAAGCGCTCGGTGCCATCCCAGTGCCCTGCCGGGGACATCCCATGGCCAAGAGAAAAGGCAGGGACTGCTGGCCTCAGAAAGGGATTTTTAATTTGGTTGTAGTTGTATGTCGTTAGTTATATTCAGTTATATTTAGTTATATTTATATTAATAAAAAACTTGTAGCTGTTTTTCCTTGTTGGGTTTTTTGGTTTTGTTTTCTTTTTGTTTAGGCCCTTTTTAAGTAAGATTCATTTGAATACTAAGAAAGCCCTCATCTCCTCCCTCCCTTGAGAAGAGCCATGACTGGTGGTCACAGGGAAAAGGGCAGCATCACCTCAAGCAGTCAGGGAAACACGGAGCCACAGCAGCAGCAGCAGCAAGATGTTCTCTGATGTTTTAACTTACTGACTGCCTGATGCACTCACTCAAGTCCACGGGTGCAAAGGCGTTGTGGGGCAAGGGTGGGGGATGTGACACATGGCACCCCAGAGCTGAGTCACAGCTTCCTTTCCATGCATTCCCCTCATCAGAAGGCTGGAGCTCCTCTGCTATGAAGACAGGCTGAGGGAGTTGGGGCTGTTCAGCCTGGAGAAGTCTCCAGGGAGACCCCATAGCAGCCTTGCAGTGCCTGAAGGGGCTACAGGAAAGCTGGGGAGGGGCTTTTAACAAGAACATGGAGTCAAGAGACAATTTTAATTGCCTAAAATTGGAAGAGGAGAGATTTAAATTAGACATTAAGAGGAAATTCTCCACTGTGAGGGTTGTAAGACACTGGAACGTGTTTCCCAGGGAAGCTGTGTGTGAGGGTCGGTGCCCCTCCCTAAATCAAGTAACTGCCTCATGGAGCAGTGATCTGAACTCCTCAAAATGGCTGTTCCTCATGTTCCCTGCCTTCCCCTTCCTCACAAACAAAACAACAGCTTGTCTACCATATTGGGAGGTAAGACTCCACGGTGGGAATCTGCAACATTGTTGCTATCTGGTCCAGAAAGATCCAGTATACTAATTGGATAATAGCTCAGAGAAGAAAGAGACTAGCCAACCACAGGCCAAGGACTACATTGTAGCAAGCTATAAAGCTCATCCCCGGGCAGACTGCTGGCGCCTGACTGCCGCCCCTGCTTAATCGGGAGAGACTGCTGCTGCTGCTGTGGGTGTGTGTGACAGCTTGCTTCGCTGCCCCGTGGATGCTCTGGTCATTTCGAGGAGACTTTCCTGCAGCTTCCTCGCCACTCCAGGAAAAAACAACGAGGAAGAAGGATTGCTTCACATCTCCACACGCGGAGGACTCAGAGCACTCGGTGCCACCCCACGTGACACTGCAATCATGTTGGTGGTACCGGAGGCCTGAATAGTATTTTAATCCTAGACCTTCTCAGGATCAAAAGTAAGGACTGTTAGTTCCCAGATCTTCCTCCCTAATCAATCCTTCCCACACACATCCAAACATTTGCATGACCCATTAAGGAATCTGAGTGTCAGGCACCGCCCTCCTCTCTCCTCTCCAGCCTCCTTCTTAAACCTCATATTGTTAGTGGGCATTACTGGGCATTTTTTGTTAACCGAGTTTCATTCTGCCTTTCCTGAACTTCTTTTCAAATTTCTCTTCATAAACCATTTGATTCGTAAACGGCATCTATTGTGGGTGTGGCGAGAGTTGGTGAAGTGCTTTTCCACCCTGAAAGTCAGCACTGCAGGGGGCCACTCCTCTGAGAGAGGCAACCTCCACATGCAGAACCTTGATCCTATTAAATTCCTCCAACAAGGTGGGCATGACAACTTCTCTCCATCCTGACTAACCAGACCATAGGTCTGATCATCACATTGTGGAAGTCCCATCCTTGGAAGGGGAAGGTTGTTCAAAGCCAGGTTGGATGGAGCTTTGAGCAACCTGATCTGGTGGGAGGTGGCCCTGCCCATGCAGAGGGGTTGGAACTAGGTGATCTTTAAGGTCCCTTCCAACCCAAACCAGTCAGGGCTCTGGCTGTACATAGAAATTCAGGTTGCTGTTGGTCTATAAGCACCTCTTCTGCACCAGAATGTCAGAATCAAGTACACAGTATGAAGATACTTAGATAGCCATACTCTCACAAGGAACAGTACTTATAATTGTCCTGAACTCCCACTGCCTGTAAAATGCAGCACCAAGTACGATCATGTCACAATGATACCAAGAAGATACCAAGAATGGTAGCTCAGGTGGATTTATTGGACTGTACATAGCACAACAGTGGCCAGCTGTTGTCAGAGGCCAGCTATGAACTCTGGGACGAGTGGTATCTCACTTTACATGTTTGTTGTGCTGACTTAATCTTCTACAGTCAAACTTCTGAATTATTTTAAAGGGCTGATCTGAACACATCCCCAGGAGCAGTATGGAAAACTTTGTATTCAGGTGTAGAATGTAGGATTGTCTCAGAGCAGCCTTGCTTTCTGGACTCTGTCATTCACAATACAGCCCATGATTTAACTACATTGAAGTGTCTACCTGATACAGGCAGTAATCAATATAATAAATTATTCAGATGAGGGAGAGGAATTCTGCCTGCTTAAATTAGTCTCAGAGTAAACCCACTTGAGATAAAGCCCCAGATTCTTATAATCAAAGTGCTGAGCTGCTGATGGCAAACAGCCACTATGGCTAGCCACGTACCCTGGTCCCAAGTATTAAGACAGCAACTGGTGTATACTCTGCTATCTGGAAATGCAGCCAACAGTCCACAGTTAGATTGTAATCACCACCTCACAGTTCCTATTACTGGTCTGTAATGACATATGGACTATGATCCAGGCTGTTGTACTCTAGTCACCCTTCTCCTTCATCTTGGCGATGATTTTAAAGTCAAAGTAGTATCTAAAACTAAGAGTATGTGGTTAGTTTGCATAAGATTGACAGAGGACCAGCCAATAAACATTTTTTGGTAAATATTTTGATGGAGATAATTTTCCCATCTTGCTTTTTACCATCTAATTCAGCAAACTCTGGATTTCACAAATAAGCAGTAAGTATTACAGGCTTTCCCCTCCCCCCTTTTTGTATGGTTGGTGGAATGTGGTTTCCTGTACTTGCTCTTTTCCACTTTTTAGATGTATTGCTTCATGTTTGGCTTTTGACTGGATCTCTTTGTTTCTTTAATAGAAAGAATAATCTGCTTTTACTTAGCTGAATTATTGTATCTTATGAACTCTTCCATCAGTTCGTGTGAAAGCAGTTTACAATATTATTGCTGAAAGTACTGTAAGATATAGATGAAGAACAAATGTACCAACATATGTCATCCTGTTATGAAAAAGCTATCAAATTTCAGTTTACTTACATCAGAATCATAGAGTGATGTTACAATTTCTTGGACATTCCAGTTTCTGTTGTTGCGTAGTTAAGCCAGAGTGGGAACTGCATCATAGGAATCTCGGAAATTATTTTCCCATCGCTTCTATTTTCAAAATTTTCACTGATACATGAATAGAAAACAAAACAAAAGGCAGGAGAGTTTTCCACTTAAAACATACACACTTAAAACAAGTATTATCAAAAGCAGTGGGAAAAAAAATGTTAAATGGTAAGAAGATGATGATGCAGTTTTTTCCAGTCTGTGCTTAGCACAGAAGTGTTCATGTTTAAGGTATGTTTAAGTTATAGGGTTTTGTTCAAAACGAAAGGAAGAAAGAACAAGATTTGATAAGGTGTTTAGTATCTTGGGGTTTTTTAATAATTTTGTTTAAGGAAAATTAATTCTGAGGCTTTTTAAACTTAGTACAAATTAAGTATACATGCTTTTAAATAAAAAACAAAACAAAACAAACATAAAGGCCAACTTCATTAGCTGTCATTTTGCTTCTGTTTTCTCAAGTGTCCTTTTAAAAAGATGCCCTTTTCCACCATTTTGTACATTTCTTCTAATATTCATACTCTTCTAATAGACTCAACATGTGAAATAACACAGGGATTATTAATTTTCTCTAAATAGTGTTCTGACCTGTAAATAGGAAAATAACCTGTGCCTGTAAATGAATTGCTACATTTTTTTTCTTGGTGGCTGGAGAGACTAGGTCTTGCTATGTGAACATATTATCTTCTTCTGTTAGTGGTTGTCAGTGTATATGTATGTTCAATTAAAATAAAACTCATTCATTTCAAATATATTTGCACAGGTTCTATTTACCTTACTCTTTCAAGAAATACTTCAAATAAAGTTGTATCTATAAAATCTTCACCTAAATTTACACAGAATTTTATACATGTAATATACATGAGGCAAAGCATAGTAACTGCAGAAAAGCATTAAAATAATGGAAAGTTCAGTGATAAAAGTTACCAATATGACCTAACCTCTAAGTTTTAGCAATTTTTGATCATCTGGTAAGCAAAGAAATTAAAATCTTTCTTCAGAGCCCTTTAAATACAGGGTAGAGCAATTTACTGACAGAAAATATGCAGGTAAAATAGTAGTTACCTGTTATTTACTTGTAATTTTTTTCCTAAAAATTCCTATGTATATTATTACAATTAGATTTAATTTTAGAATGCCATTTACTTGAAATAAATTATAATTTCACTTTTAGCATATTGCAACTGGCAACCTGTGCAACACTACGTATTGTCAGCTATGAGTAAACCCTTCTCAGCAGAAACCCAAACGCATGTTCCAAGCAAGCTTTCTCAGCACCCAGGTTTAAAAACAATTACACTAACAAGAGTCTTTAGGACTCATAAGCAAGCTGATTGCTCCCTCCAAAGCAAGCCTAAAAAGAATTCTTAATACCACTGAGGTGGGAAATACTCACATATGTTTGTAAAGTACTGTAATTAGAAATTGGTGCCCGACCCAGAATAGTTTAAAAAATTAATTCCAATGTTGTTCTTCAATGATATCAACCCAAAAATTTACATCACAAAGGCAGCTACATGCAACAGTTTATAAATCAATTCAAATGGGTTGTATTTATTTACAACAAACAAACAAACAAAGAAAAACATAACAGAAAGTCAAAATGTAAATGCATTAAAACAAACTGAAGCCAGAGGAAAGTAACATAGATGAGCTGAACTTCCAGCATGGAGGATAATAGAAGAAGCATTCTGCATTTAAAGAAAGCTATAGCTACATCTTTTGGAAAACAAATTCCAAATGAGTTCTGATTCCTTTTAATGAAGCTGCATGCTTAGATGACAATCCATACTAAAGAGAGTAAATTAAAAATAGTACATGTACAGCATTAGGAAGTGGTAATATCAGACTCTACAGCTTTGAAGGTACATTTTCAACAGTTTTTGAGGCAACAATTTTTGCACTACTACTCATCAAAAATTATCAAACTTGCTTTCTTGGTGGAGGAAATCACTAGACCTGGAACTAATTTAGAGAAAGTCAAAAAGTAAACACAATAATTAAAGCTTGTATTTAATATTTCAAAGCATACCCTAGAGCTGAACTGTTTCCTAGTACAATATTTTCAGTTTTATGTTTTATTCTTTCCAACAGGAGTACTCTTTCAGAAGGATTTGTTTGTTCAAATTGACCATCTGCTCTTACAAATCAAGAAGGAACAAAATTAATTTTGGTTTTATATAAGTCTCACACTGAAATGGAAGCCAAGCATCGATCTGTCATGGATCAGCACTTGCTAGGCATAAATTCAACACCCATTAATTGGAGAGCTTTTCAGTTTATGTAGTGGGGGAAAAATCCAGTGACTTGGTCACACACAACAGACTTCACTAAATATTTTTTGACAAAAAAAAGTGTGTTTAATAGTAGCTATAAATTAAGATGTGGTACAGACACCCTTGAACCATGAAAGAAAGTAAAGAAATAGCAAACAGTGCCTCCCTTTCTTGGGTGCCTTCATTCATACTAAGTGATTCTGGAGGTAAAAAGGAAGCTAGCCAACTAGACATACTTAGGAATATTACACAAATCATTAAAAAAACAGTAGATCATCATTTTACCAGAGGTAATGAAAGTATATGAGCTACATGTGATTGTATTATTGCAGGGCAATTTGTTGATACACTTTAAGAGGTAAAGAGGTTTGGAAAGGGTTAGTATTGAAGCCACAGAAATTCTATGAATCCCAGCAAATTAGATAAAACGAATGTATGAACTTTGTGCAAACTAAACAATTTATTACTCAGTCCACTCAGTCCCTACTACTGAGAGAGAAATTCAACCAAGAGCCAGGCTTTGGTTTTAAATTGTGGTTCCCTGATATTTCAAAATCAAAGCTTGCAATGGATGAGCTCCTAGGTTCGTTTATGCTAGCTCAGTGTCCAGTTCTTCATCCACAGCATTCCTGCATGAGGGAGGGAGCTGTGGAATCCTGAGCACTTACCTTAAGTTAGTCCTTTTATTTCAGTTTCAAAGCAGAAAAAGACACTGATTGATTTACTTCTTTCCACTAATATTAGGCAAAGTAACTTATAAAAAGAACAACAGAGCAAATACAGTAAAAGCAAGTGGTCTGAAGGCTATCCTAACATTTAACAGAAGATTTAACAGCATTATTATAAATACATATTTGATCCTACTTTCATTCTTTCTCTTTCAGAAGGGTAAAGATGATTACATTATACTACTCACTGACTTCCCCATTAAGTAAGCAATAATTTCAGAAAATTCCAATTTTGCCTTACCTATTATGCTATTGTTTCATTTGCCATTTAGCAGGGGAGTTGGACTAGATGATCTCTAGAGGTCCCTTCCAAAGCTGACAATTATGTGATTCCATGATTACAGGTAGCAAACATTCTCAACAGATAGTGTGCTCATCTCTTCTCTGCTAATCTCTTCCTTGCAAAGTAATGCTGAATGGTTTTTGAACACCAGGTAATACTGATTCTGAGAAATCCTGGCAGAGAACTTAACAGAGCAAAGAGTCACTGTTAAGCAGGTTATTCTTTATTGCCGTGCTGGGGCATCTCTTCTAACACGCACACCAGGCTGGCTTTGTTGCCACTATACATACAAATCATACATGAATATTCATTAGAAATCGGAGAGCTATTTTACATATTCATGGCTTTCCGATAAATCGTTAGCATACTGTCCCGCCTACACACACACGCGCACTTTCGGCTTTCGGTGGTCTTGGTGGTCGTGTACTTCATCATCTTCATCTTCACCACTGTGCCCTTTCCTTGAACTCAGCCAAAGGGCCGATCTTGCTCGCAGAGGCACCTGGTTCCTGTGATTAATGGCTGTTCTTGCTTGCTGGGGTACCCTGTTCCCGTGATCAAGTCCATTGTCTTTAGAGCTGCATTGTTGTGGTTAACTACACAGAGCTTCAGAGCTTACTTCTGAACTCCTGTTTTCTAGGTTAAGTGTCTCACAAACTATACATATTACAGCAACCCTGTTTCAATACAAAACCAAAGGCAACAAAAGCTGTGTGATGCTTTTCCTTCTCAAAACATTGTGCTTGTTTTACAACAGTTTTTACAACTGCCAGTAGTTGTCTAGTAACTGCTATCCCTCTGAACATGTAAAAAAAACCCTTTGATGTTTTCATTATGATGTCATCAACCAGATATGCAACAGTTAAATTCTCCCAAAATGAAGCACAAAGGGTACTAGAGCTGTAAAATACCTGGTATTTTCAACTAATATCTAGGGAAAACAAAAACATGTTTTGGCACAAAACACTGGTATTTAATGATAATTTTTATAAACTTCCAAACAAAGGAATGTTTCAACTGTTCTATTCAAAGAGCAGAAAGGCTGTTTTAATTAAAAGTTAGAGGGCGAGAACTAATTAATTATCACTTGGTAGCTTCAGCATACCTTTCTCAGAAATTAAAGTCAGTTCAAGTAACATTACTGTCTTGACACACACGTTGACACACTACCATAAACAAGTTTCGCTTCTTACAGAATTACATACACTAGTAATGTTCCACCTAGGTTAGAGTGAAGTTTCAGTTGGCTTATTGCAACAGGTCATTCCAGGAAGGCTTGGTACTCCCTCAAGACTGCCACAAATGAGTGTTTTTGAAAGGTTTGTTCCTTGAAAGCATACTGCTTCTTAAACAGATTTGCAGTATTTGTATCAGTGGCTAGTATTATTGTTCCACTTGAGGTTTTCTGTGATGGTTTTGCTCTATAACAAGTAAATGAAGTATTTAAAGGAGTGGCTGACTATGGTGCCACAAGAACAAGAAGATGAACAGACACAGACTTACTTTTACCCTTTAAAGTTACTATAGTTGCTTACCGTTTCTAACTTGAACTCACAATATTGTAACAGACAAGTCTGCCCTGAGAACAAAAGCTTCATTTGACTTCATGGTTAAGAGGGACATGGGATTTCGCTCTAATTTCTCCATCAAACAAGCCTTACACTAGCCAAAAGCTCTCCTTTGAGAAAGCTAAGAAAAATGCTTTCACCTAAATAACTCAAGGGTTAGAGCAACCCAGACTCCAGATGCAAGCGTCTCAGGGCTGGTCCTCCATGGGCTCCCCCTGCTATGCCTCAACAACACTAACCAAGCCATCGACAGGAATGCAGCCAGGAGTTACCTAAGGAGACTACCCTCAGTTAAAAGTTGATGTGAGGGCACACAAACAGATGCAGATCTTTATGATTTGCCTACTAGGTTTTATATTTCAATTTACTTTCCTTTACCTTCTATTAAAATATTATTATTAATAATCTGCTTATTGTTCAAAAACCTAAAAATCTATGCTTGACCCTGAACTATGAGTATTATTTGTAAATATTCTGCTTTACGCCCAAACAGCCAACATGTCCAACAAAACAATTCTTTCAGTTGTGCACAAGATACAATAATCATAGCTGTACACTGCTGCAGAGAGCTGGACAAGGTGTATTTTACAATTATTTCCATCAGAAAAAAAATACAAACCCAGTGACAATGCAAAGTTTTTTGGCTTAAATTTGTTTTGTTTTTTTTTGTCAGTCCTGAGTTTTCCAAAACAAATGGAACTGTTCTTATGCTCACTTGTTTTCCTGGCAAAAACAGTCAATTAGTCTAGATAGACATATAAAGCATTTTTAGTTAAAGCAATGCAGCATTGCATAGTATGTGATAGCCCAAAAACAAATGGAGGAGAAAGTGTGAAAACAGTGAATGTTATAACATTTAAATTGCATAAATGTCATACTGAAGAAAAGCAAAGTGGAATAAAAGTTACTTCACAATCAAGACATCAGCAGGACAGATAAAACACTGCACTAGAGGAGTTTTTAAAAGACAATTCTTAGCTTCCGTAAATATTCACTGCAAAAAACAAAAATCTGACAAACACCAGTTGAGATAGTTGCATCAGTCAACCACAGGTTTCTTACCCAGGTAACAGGCAAAGCCAATAGCAAACAAGACAAAGGGCATGGAGGGTGAGTGGGTATTTTGGGTTTTCATTTTTTTAAAAATCAGTTTCATGAAAAAAATAATTTTGTACTTTGGAACTGGTTAAACTTATTTCTTGTCTAGAGTTTTGCTCAGTCTTCCTAAAAACTTACTGTCTGGAGCCTTGTTGGTTATTCGCTGAGGTACATCATGCAAGCTGCTGTATCCTGACCTGTCTGCAGCAGCAGGGGAGCAGGCAGTCCCCAGCAAGGGAGTGTGAGCACTAGTAGATGGTAGCCCTAACTCATAGCACTACAGACACAGACTTCTACAGAAAAGGCTGAGCTACTTTGCCTCCATCTTTCATAGTCAGACCAGCTACTCTCAGGTTGTTCAGCCTCCTGAGCTGGAAGATGAGGACAGAGAGCAGAACAACTCCAGGAGGAAGTAGTTAATGATCTGCTTTTGCATCTGGATACGTGTAAGTCTATGAAGCCTGATGGGATCCACCTGAAAGTATTGAGGGAGCTGGCAGGGGAGCTGACTAAGCCTCTCCATCATTTATCAACAATCTTAGTCAACAGGGGAAGTCCCGGATGACTAGAGAGTGGGTAATGTGATGCGCATCTGCAAGAAGAGCTGGAATAAGGATCTGGGGAACTACAGGCCTGTCAGTCTGACCTCCGTACTGGGAAAGATCAATGAGAGGCTCATCTTGAGCTAGCTCACACAGCAACTGCAGGGCAGCCAGAGAACAAAGGCCAGCCAGCAGGGGTTTATGAAAGGGAGGTCTTGCTTGACCAACCTGAGCTCTTTCTATGACCATGTGACCTGCCTTTTGGATGAGGGGAAGGCTGTGGACGTGTCTGCGTGGACTTGGTAAGGCCTTTGACACCTTCTCCCTCAGCATTCTCCTGGATAAGCTGGCGAGTCATGGTATAGACAAGTGTACTCTTCATTGGGCAAAAAACTGGCTGGTTGGCCAGGCCCAGAGAGCTGTGGCAAATGGGGTCAAGTCTAGTTGGCAGTTTGTCACCAGTGGTGTCCCTCAGGGCTCAGTTTTGGGGCCAGGATTGTTTAACATCTTTATCAATGATCTCGGTGAGGGGATTGAGTGCACTCCCAGTAAGTTTGCAGGGGACACCAAACTGGGCTAATGTTGATCTGCTTGAGGGTAGGAAGGCTCCACAGAGGGACCTGGACAGGCTGGATCAATGGGCCAAGGCCATTTGTATGAGGTCCAATAAGGCCAAGTGCTGGGTCCTGCATTTCAGTCACAACAACCTCAGGCAATGCTACAGGCTTGGGGAAGAGTGGCTGAAGAGCTGCCCAGCAGAAAAGGACCTGGGGTGCTGGCTCACAGCCAGATGAACATGAGCCAGCAGTGTGCCCAGGTGGCCAAGAAGGCCAACAGCATCATGGTCTGCATCATGAATAGTGGGGCCAGGAGTAGGGAGATGATTGTTCCCCAGTACTCAGCACTGGTGAGGCATGACCTCAAGTACTATGTGCAGTTCTGGGCCCCTCGCTGCTGGAAGGTCATTGAGGGGCTGGGGCATGTCCAGAGGAGAGCTACCAAGCTGGTGAAGGGTCTAGAAGACAAGTCATACAAGGAGAAGCTGAGGTAATTAGGGATATTTAGTTTGGAGAAGAAGAGGCTCAGGGGAGACCTCACTGCCCTCTACAACTACTGGAAAGGAGTTGTAGGGAGGCAGGTGTTGGCCTCTTTTCCCAAGTGAATAATGACAGGAGCAGAGGAAGTGGCCTGAAACTGCAGCAGGGGAACTTTAGATTGGACATTAGGAAAAATTCATTTACTGAAAAAGTGGTCAGGCACTGGAACAGCCTGCCTAGGGAGGCAGTTGACTCACCATCCTTAAAGGTATTCAAGAAACGTGTAACTGTGGCACTTCAGGGATGCTCTAGTGGCCGAGATTGTAGGGTTTTTTCCGTGGGTGTTATCTTTCAGCCACCATGCCTTGACCTACGAAACACCATGGACACCTCGTGGTGCCCGGTGACTGCAAGCTCAGGAAATGGTGTTCACACTCCTTACCTTAGACGCATGCTCCCTCCAAGTAAAGGCGAGCACAGTTTGGTTTCTCTCGACTTCAGCCTCTCCAGGCAGCAACCCCAGGCGCACGGGGCTACGAAGATCTGCCACTCCTCCCCAGCCCTGACGCATGCAGGTAGCACCGGCCAAAACTTCAGACGCGCCGCTGCTTGCACCGGCAGCCGACCCCCAGATCCCCCGTCGGCGGGACCGGCTGCCGCCCCGGGCCGGGCCGGGCCGGGCCGGAGCCCGGCCGCCTGCACTCACCCAGCAGCAGCAGCTTCAGCTCCCGGCGAGCGTCCCGCTTGTCCCGGCGCGGCTGCCGCTCGATCTCCGCGCTGATGCGCTGCGGCTCCTTCTTGTCGGCGGAGGGGCAGCCGTCACAGCCCCTGGCGAGGAGAGCGGCGGAAAGCCGCCCGTCCCAGCCGCGCCCGCAGCCCCGGGGGCTGCCGCATCCCCTCCCGCCGCCGGAGGGGCCGCCGGGCCGGGCAGCTGCCGCCTCCCCTGCCGCTCTGCGACTGCAGGCACGGAGGGCACTGCTCCGGTGGGGCGAGAATGATCCCGCCCCCGCGGCGTTGGGAGCCTGGGGTTGCGGAGAGGGAGCCCTGCAAGCTGCCAGGCGTCGGAGGGGCTGGGAACGGAAGGAAGCCGGGTACTTAATAACAAAGAACTGCCATACGTACACTAAAGTCCCTCATACAACTGAGAAGAAAAAATAAAAGACGCACACGCAGAGAGAAAAACCCCTTCAAAACCGCACACACCCATTAACGAAAGTTAGGAGGCCGGAGGGCAAGGGGACACGACCTGTCATCATGGAACTTCAGCTCCCCGAGGTTGGCGCTGCGGCTGCCTGGGGAGGGCTCCTTCAGGAGGGGCTGCCTGGGGCGGGGCTGCCGGCGCCCGCCTCTAGGGCCGCCGGAGGGGTTAGTGGTGTAACGTCACGTGTCGGGGGCTTTCTTCCCGCCTGCATCTAAGACCTTTGCCTCTCACCAGGGATGGAAGCTGTGAAAGGGAGGGGAACGTGCCTGCTTTTGGTGTCGGCTGGTTTTAATTTCTGAGGTTTTGGTTGTTTTGTTGTTGGTTTTGTTATTCGTTTGTTTTGGCTTTTTAAATTAGCTGTATTTCACTCCTCGCTCACATAGG
The DNA here is from genome assembly GCF_020740795.1 of Apus apus. Taxonomy (NCBI): domain Eukaryota; kingdom Metazoa; phylum Chordata; class Aves; order Apodiformes; family Apodidae; genus Apus; species Apus apus. Next base: position 43,222,414 of record NC_067312.1, on the reverse strand, counting down.
TGAATCTAGCGTTTAACTCGCTGCCTTGCATTTTATAAGTACAGTTTCGGAAAATCTTTCACATGTAAGGCACGTCTGCAGTAGCAAACCCGGTGTTCTTCGGAGCAGCTCTTGGAGCAGCAACACGGCTGCTGCAAGTGCCCTGTCCACGTCCTGGGAGCCCACCCTGTCTCCCGGCGAGGCAGCAGCTGCTGCCGCCTGCTACAAGTAGTTGAAGGTCTGTGGTAATACTGGTGTGTAGCAATTAGCAGCATTATTACAAAATACATGCTTGCTATTCCATAATATAGAAAACAAGGACTTAATACAGAACGGTGATCACCATCTCCTCTGAGGACATGGAATTGCCAGCAAGCTGCTTTATGACTGCAGAGCCAAGGAGAAATAGCTATGTGTTCACTTGAGCTAAAATTACAAATAAAACTCTATGCTGGGGGTTGTCTAGGTGGGAATGCCTTCAGGCTACAGATTCATGGGTTCAGGACTTTTCAGTTCCGCCCCTTCCATTCTCCGGGCAGAACCACCGCCGTAGCTGTTTTAGGACACACCTGCGAGTGTAACACGACGTCATACTCCATGTCCCAGAACTTGAGACCCATTTAGAAGTTTGCAAACAGTGGAGAATATAAGATTTATGACATTTTAACTGTACTGAAGGACCGAAAAATCAGCGCATTGTTTTTAAATCGCTTTTCAATGTTATTTCAGGTGTGTAAAGCATTTCTTTCCTAATAGTTGTTGTTTGGTTTGGTTTTTTTTGGGGGGTGGGGAAGAAACAGTGATTGCACAGGAGCTAGACCCTCTAAAACAATACACATTTAATTATTTTTTTTTCTTAGCTTTGCTTTCTCTGTGCATGTGTTCAAACTTTTCTTAGACTTTGATTCTTTCCTTTGTCATCCTCTGTTCATTTTTCTTCTCCACTGGTTTGTTCTGAAGAAAACAAGCCTTGTAGTGATACTTGAACCATTTAATAACAACTGGCAAGATTTTTACTCAAAACTTATGCAAAAGTGCCATGTGAAACCATTAAAAAATAGATAAGCAAATACTTATGCAAAAAGGCGTAAGTGGTTGATTTGTTGGTTTCTTCTCCATAGGTAGTTGCATGTAAAATGTCTTTTACAATCAAAGCTTACTATTTTTAGGTCTACGAAAAATAGTTGTCTCCAGTCTTACCAATTAAATATGTAAGAGTAAGTAATAGTAAAGCAGTTGCTTCATAATTTGAAAGCTAATGACTTTTTTTACTTTTTAGTGCCAGTAACCTTTTAGAATACCTTCCTGACACGGGAAAGGATGCAGGCAAGTTGTAAAGAAGTCATAATCCTCTGAGTTTGGTGATCCTGGAGCTTCATACAAATGTGGTTTTTCTATGAATAACGTTATTCATAGCCAGTGCAAGTAAGTATTTGCCTTGTCTAATAGTATTTGATAACGAGTAGAAACATTTGGATACAAGTGTCAGAATCAGGGTTGTTTTTTTTTGTAAAAACAGAAGGGTATACACAGCAGTACAATTGCCACTACACTAACATATTTGAAAATTCATATAATATCTTTGTTCACACATTACAGTTGGCTCACCAAAAAAAAATGCAAAATCCAAGTTAATTCTTAGTGTACAACTCTTGTGCTCTATTAGCCTTATTAAAAAGCAAAAGTAAGAATCTACAGAAGAATTTTGATGATTGTACTATGTGAGTTTTTTCCTCCATGGTTCCACAGAAGTATATCAACATGCTTAAGAAGCCTCAAAAATTTCTTTTTTTTTCAGTGGAGGAGGGTCCCGATTCCCTTTGTCAGTGATTTTTTTAACAGCAAAAAAAATGTCATAAGGCAACAGCTGAAGAAAGGGAGAGGAAAAGGGAAGCCACACAGATTCTCATCTGTTACAAGTAGCAGAGTTAGACTTCTAGGTAAGGTGGGGGGTTTGTTCAGTCAAGTTCTAAAGAATTTCTCAATAACCGCGGAGCTCCCTACCTGTAAATTTTAACAGGCTGAAGAACTTTTCCCAATGTATGGCACTTCATTTCACCTATTTTTCATCTAATAACAAGTTATTATAACGTAGGAAGTGCTTTGGGCAATTTGTTCCTAGGATTAACATTTATGTGATATGCTTAAGCTTTCTTCCAAACATCAGTGCTGCTTTTTCCAACTTGTTGCTTCCTTGAATAAATTTGCACTGCTTACAGTTTGACTATCCTGTGTCTGAGTAATATAATTGTGCGAGGCTATCAAGGCTGTCAAATCTTCTGCTGAACTCCTCAGGGCTTTGTTTATGCAAAACGCTGCTACATCTCTCTCGGTACAGCTGAATAGAAATGCACCCGCCGCTGTCTGTAGCGGCCTCTAGGATTTATTAAGAGTTACGTTCCAAGAGGCTGTGCAGAACGTTAAGACTTACTCGTATGTTCTAGACCAGTTATTAGCACCCAGCACGTAGCCCCTTAACGCCTTTGGCTGATCCACCATTAACCAAAGGTGTCCGCTCCCACAGATGCTGGCAATATGAACTCCTAACTATTCTGAGAAGGCTGCCAAAAACTCAGAGATATGCAAGTGGTTGGTACCAGTATAGCTTTTTCTTGAGATCAAAGAAGATTTTAGAAGCAGATTTGGTTCTCAGCTGGTTACAATATAAATAACCATCAGTGGTGAAAAATCTGTCTTCAGCTAAACAAAGTGTACGCTTTGCTATGGGTAGGTTTGAGATTTTTTTAAATCTGGTGCAAAGTAAAAAATTGAACATTTGACATGCCAGTGTTGCTGATAAGTAGGTGAAAAAAGCTGTTCTCACATGCAGGTTGGAAAAGTTTTAAATCCCTCCTTTGTCTTATGTGAGGTGGTGGTTATGTCTGACCCAATGGACAGTCAGAAGTAATTTTCAGTAAGTATCTTGTAAGAAAATATATTCTTCTGTTTGCACGTTGTTACTCTTCAAGAGCAAAGCCACACAAAATGAGGTACTGCTGTTTTCTGCTGGTCAGGTTTTCATTGTTGTTTTGCCTCCTTAAGGGTGAACATCATCTTCAAATCAGGAGGGTACCAACTTGTGGATTTGGGTAAAGATAGGAACCTGGAGCGCAGATGTGACTTTCAGGCGTTTCTTGTCCTGTTATTGTACTATGTGCTTTACATGGAAGTAGCTGGTTGAATAAAATAGGTAATGTGTCTAGAAGCGGGAAAGGTCATGTATTAGTAAGATCATGAGCAAAAATGTATCAGTGCAATGAGGAATGAAACTTCAGTTTTGGTATTTTTACAAGTTGAATTTATTTATTTTTTATGGCCAGCAGTGGCTTTTTGGGTATCGTTGCTATGGAGAGAGAACTTCAAGGCAGAATACCTGATACCAATACAATCTCAGTATTTTTCTAAATTATTCATATAATTTTTCTTTGCTATTTGCAGCTTAGAACATGTTTCTCCTACTATGAGCTAGAACAGTGGTAGAAGAGCATTGGAAATCCTGCTGTCATTCAGTCAAGAAGTACTGAAAAAATTAGAAATATGTTTTGTGGTTTTTTGTTTGCTGCTTTTATTTTATTTTATTTTATTTTATTTTATTTTATTTTATTTTATTTTATTTTATTTTATTTTATTTTATTTTATTTTATTTTATTTTATTTTATTTTATTTTATTTTTTCCTAGAGCATGATCCTTTTAACTTCTGAAAATGGATACAGAGTTTTTATTTGGTACTGGTTTATATCCAGTTTTCTTAGGAATAAACAGCCATATATGACACAGAGATTCAAAGAGAAACAGACCCAAAATGTTATATATACTTCAAAATTGATTTTGCACTAACAATCATGTGTGGCTTTCTCTCTAGGGTGGGTGGTTTAGTTCCTATTTGATTTTATGTATTACACAGTGATAAAGTTTCACTCCAGCCGAGTTCTTTATTTTCTTTGGCACTCTGTGTACTTTGTATATGTCATTGCTCAGTAACTCATAATAGTTTCATGCCTTAAAAGGGATGGGCCCAGAGAAACTTTGTTACTGGCCCAATCAAGTTTGACAGGTTTAATGACCACAAATACTGGTGCAGTGAAAAAATATTCCATATTCAACTGCCTTCTAAGTACACATTATTTAATATACTCTTAGCTTTCAGCAGAAATGCTTGGATTAAAAAATTCCAATTAAAGTAGCACTTTGAATGTGAACAATTAATTGGATAAAAGCCACAAAGCAGTCCAATTCTCAAAAGGCAAAACCTTTGCAGGCAGTCAAGTCCTTGCAGCATGAATACTTTGGAAACAACCAGCTCAGGTTGCTTTCTAACAGATGACTGAGACTTACAATAGCCAAATTTTGCTAATTTAGTTGCATGGTAGGCTAATCTCATCTTTGCAATACGAAGTTATCCACTAACCTAACACAGCAAGCAAACAAAACGGTAGAGTAAAATAAAAGTGCTAGTGTACCTTATCTCATGAGAAATATAAAAAAGACATTAGGAATATGAGCAAATGAGAAAATTTTCAGATTATTGATCTCATAAGCAGAAGGATATGAGAAAAACTTCTCACTTAAATCCTAAAAGTTTGACCATGTCAGAAAACTTTCCTGAGTGATTCCACATGTGTGTGCTAGTGTTAAGATTTACTGATGTTCTGGTTTTTAAAAGCTTATGGTGTGCAGGAATAAAGGAGCTGATGTACATTTAACTACAAGCCCATAGTCATGTTGTATGACAAAAGATGTTTTGTATTTTTATTAGTAAAACCACTAATTAGACTTACTGTTACATAAATGCTTTGGTATCTGTTTTATCCATCCTCTCTTGTTACAGCATTGAGTGCTCACAGCAGTCTTTAAATTCAGTCAGGTCTAAGTGTTCTACAGTGCTGATAAAGACAAATAACTGAGGGTTCAAAGGAGAACTTAGAAACATATCAGATTAAAAGATGTTTTGGAAAAAAAATACATGTTTCTGTTGCTGGCAAATACAATAAAGGTTTGCATTTTCATATTATCTTGTATTGTGTAGTCTAAACTTTACTAAAATTAATGTATTTATTACCTCCCACAAAAGCCTGTTTGGATGGTCTAGTTTTATACCCTGTGCTCCAGCCCTCCCTGTGGCAGAGCTGAAACAGGAAGCCTGATTGTATCACTTCTCATCCTGTTCTTCAGTTTATCATAAAGTATTCATTAATATCGAGGCAAATGTTTTGGTTGTTGGTTTTGTGTTTTTGTTTTGGTTGTGTTTTTTAAAAATTTATTAGGGTGTTTGCTTGTGCTGACTAGTGGCAGTGTTTAATTAATTAAGCTACAGCTGATAGTAGCATAACAGCAGCACTGTTCCAGTCTTCTGGTATTTCTCTGGGAGTTTATGCTTTATTTAACTGTCACATCAGACAGAACAAGACGTCCTCAGAAATATTGGCTGCAAGTTATCTGGGCCTGTTTTAGTTCCAGCTCAGTAGCATTCACAATTATCCCTAATTGCTAATGGATTAGAAAGTATTTAATCACGCTCATGTGACAGCACCTGGCTATGCTCCCTTCAGACATAAACCAGATAGTGGCATCTGGTTTGCCTGCTTCATGGTTTCTTCATCCTCAGGACTTTTAACATTGCTAATATCTTCTAATGTAGTTTAAAATGTCTACCCTTTTAGTGTCACCTTAACAGCTGTTGGTATTTAAACTCTCCTTTAACATTTTCTGTACTCTCTACATTTGAATTCCAATGATTTTTTACAAGGTTTGTTTTTTTCCTCCATGTTGCATTTCTTTTTCCTTCCCTTTGCTACTGAGTCAAGATGAACTCTTAGCCAAGGCTGTCTTCTTACTGAATCTTTCTTTCCTAATCTAATAAATGTCTTTAAAATGGTAGTTCTTCTCTGCAGTACTGTGCTGGTTTTTTATTTAATACTTTGCTCATAATTTTCCCCAGCTTTGGTAAAGTGGCACTTTTGAAGTATCAGGTACATAGATTACTTTCAGGAACTGTCCTCTCTTGACCATAAAAATGCAGGGACCTGGAGTTGTCTAGTCTGGAGAAAAGAAGGCTGAGGGGAGACCTTATCGCTCTCTGGAGAGGAGGTTGTAGTGAAGTGGGGGTTGTCTCCTCTCACTAGTGACAAGTGATAGAACAAGAGGAAATGGTCTTAAGCTGTGCCTGAGGAGGTTTAGATAAAAAGGTATTAAGAAAAATTTATTCAACAAAAGGGTTGTCAGGCATTGGAACAGGCTGCCCAGGGAAGTAGTCTAGTCACCATCCCTGGAGGTATTTAAAAGAAGTGTAGTAGTGCTTAGGGACACGGTCTAGTGGTGGACTTGGCAGTGTGAAGTTAACAGCTGCACTCAATCTTAAAGATATTTTTCAACATAAATGATTCTACAATTCTGATCAGATTTTTATTACAGGTTTCTTTGCAGGAACTGGTCGGATAACTAACCTTCATTATAATTCAGTTCCTAAAAAGGTTACTTTAGATCGTATGCAAAGATTTTGTGTTTTAAAAGTTCATGCATATAATTTTCAGATAAAGAAATTATAATTTCTAACTAGCTACATTCATATTCCTCAGAATACAATCTTCTAACACATTACCACCAGGAGGTTTATGACTAATTACTTGTATTCTTGTTTAATTCAATAGTTTATAATATCCTTCCTCCCTTTCTAATTCTGTCAGCTCTGGGATTTTTTTTAGTTAATACATCAGTTCACTTAAGATCCTCAAGAGCTTTGAGTTATGAGGTATTAAAGACAGAGAAAAGGCATGTTCAACTAAGAACACCAAGTAGCCTGTTTTATGCACTCTTTTCCAAGCAAAGGTTGTAATCAGAAATATGTTCTCCATTCTGGCCACTTAATCACACATAAGTCAAGTTACAAAAATCAACACATGTAAATTGTAAACCATATTAATTAATGGCCCTGAGAGTTCTTAATTGGGTTTGCGAATAAGAGTAAAGAAGAGCATTTCAAGGAATCATATAGGGATAGCTGAGATAAATAGAATCTGAATGGCTGAGTGACTGAATTTTTTGCAAAATCGTAGCTGCAACCAGAGTCAAAGGAAACACTGAAATTTTATACCACAGTAGGACTTACATTCTATCCCAATAGCATCTTCAAAGGCTCAGAAGGAGCAAGTTGAGAACATGTAACATTATGTCTGAGTCCTTCAAACTGAAACCATGTAAAATATTTGGAATAGAATTGAAATCCTCTCTCTAGCACATGACTCATATGGAAAGAGGTAAGCATGAATTAATCTGGTCGACAGTATCAAAATGAAAGGAAAAGGCCTAGAGCTTACAAGATGGTTCAACAGATTTTTTCAGAAATGAATGCTGCCTTCTATGAATACACAGCCTCTAAAATACCACTGATGCATTTAAGGGCAAACTTGCAGTATATGAACTTCTGTAAACCAGACAGTGGAAACAGCAGATAATTGCTTATACATTTTAATTATCACAAGACTGAGAAACAATCCTGAAGACAGGTTTTAGGATTCCTACAGTTGAAACATATAAAGAAAACAGTCTGGGAGGTAGTAACAAAGTTCCTGAAAATATTTGAAATAATATTCAACAAGAATTAGACTTGGTATGTGAAAGAAAGTTTGACTTAAAAAATTAAAGTAGACAGAAGTGGTTAAAATACACATTGATTATTTTGCAACATGGAAAACATTAGGAGGTGCTGGTGATGTCAGCAGCAATGCCAAGTCCTGTTCTTGTTGTTTTATTTCAGAAGAAAAAAGGCTAACTTACTTCAAGTTAAAAGAAGAACATGTGTTCAGCTGGGAGGGAACTGGATTATCAAAAATGGCAGCCAAACTGGGGAAACATGCACAAACAGATTGAGTGATGGCTGGTAAAGAAACAGCAATGCCTAGCAATTCTAAATTGCACCCTTAACATTTTGAAGTAGCTTCATTAACTCCTGCATCTTTTTAATCTTTGGTGTCTTCAACAGTTACTTTTTCTGCCAGTAAAAAAACATTCTCCATATTTCTGACATAGTTTTTCCTCATCCTGGTAGCTGACCATTTGCACTTTTGTTTGGAAAAGTGTCTGACACACTGTACACTTGCAGCCTGCTGGTGGAATTTAAAAATTACTAAACATTTAACTTGTGCCATCTGAGCACAGGGAAAATTTGTGAAAAAAAAGTATCAGAGATGAGCGCAAAGCCTGACATAATCTCCCTAACAGAATCTTTATTTTACATTTATCCACAGCAAAGCAGTCCCTTCAGTTCCAACAAAAATTAGAAAATAACTTTGGTACGGTAATTTGGTAAAAATAAATTACTAAGAATCTTAGGAGAAGCATCCTGGTTTGAGCCAGGATGAAGCGAATTTTCCTTTTACTGATTTTTTTTCTTATTTATTTCAGCGAGCTCTCTTAACTAGCAGCAAGTGTTCCAGCTAGGGGTCTGATAACACTGAAATGTTTATGTTGCTGCTGAGATGCTAAGGTCACTTCGCTCTGCCACCTCAGATGCTAGAGGAGCAGAAGAGTTGTATCTGCCCTCCCATTTGGAGTGGACAAAACGGACAGCAACATTGACCAAAGTATTCAATTCCATGTATCTATGTAAGCTCGGTGTAAGGTCAGTGATCATGGTAATCAAGACCCTTCCTGCTTCTTCCTTTCTCTCCAGTCCATGGCTGGCATCCAGGGAGGACTCCTTCCATCCATCACCATTGATCCCCAGGCCCATGCACTCCTGACCCTCATCACTCTGCCCTCAGCTCCTGTCTGCTCTGCTGCTCTCTCCAGCAGCTCCGGGACATTTCAGAACTGCTCACAGCTCAGGAGATGACCTGGACTTGCTGCAGGTGGGGGGAGGCAATAGGGGTTTGCACATTCCTGAACATGTTTATATATAATTGTATATATTTTCTTATCATTAGTATTTAATTAAAGCTGTCTAGTTTAGTTTTCACTCCGAGAAGCCTCTCTCCCTTTATTCTCTCTCTCCTTTCCCTACCTGGCTGGGAGGGGGAGAGGATCAAGAGCATTATTGTAGCTGGTTAAATTGCTCATCGTGAGTCAGACCAGGACAAGAAGCCTGTTATGCACAGTGATGGTGAGGGACTTTTGTGGATGACTCATTAGCCTGTGTGTAGGCTATTTATTTTTTTCAATGTGATTGTAAAAAAAATCCCATCGAACAAAGAAGGACTACACTTCTGCAAAGCTATTTGCTTACTGGCTCACTTACTGTGAAACTGTACCAAAGCTGCAAGTATTGATCTTCAGACTCCTTGGATAATCACAATGAATTGCAATCATCTCACCCCAGACTCAGGACTAGACGTTTAGATTTCTACCCCAACAGAGAGGGAAGCAAAGGCCCAAAGTCAACAGATGCTCTTTAGAGCGGCACCAGTCCTAAAACTGTGATATTCTCCATTAGCTTCCATAGACCAAAAGTTGTGCTTGTGCTGAGGTTAAACAAGAGTGAGTGCTTGCCTATAAAGTCAGTGTCAATGCACTTATCTAACAGAATTCCAGGACTTATTACTACAAACAATACATGGAAATAATTTGCTTGAACACTACTCCAGTGAGGATGGACATTCAGTCAAGAAATAGACAGTACTTTTGGATTTGTTCTTCTGAGTTTCATATTCAGATGTGCTGTGACCATATAACTAACACTTGAGCCTGAGAAAGGTGCAAACCCTTTGCCACTGGCAAGTCATGCATCAGAATTATACAACTTCTAGAACCTGCTAAGTGATGGCTTGTTTTTATGGTAATCACTGTGACAGAGTTTCCAGTGCTAGAACATAGATGACTTAAAAAAGAGTCTTCTTCTTTCATTCCCACTCCATTAACGTTTTCCTTTGAACACAAATGAACATTTCTATTAAATGCTAATAAATATAGGTTGTCGCTTAAAAATGATCAATCAAAGGGTTCAAACTAATTTAGTACAGCTCTAAAAAATGAAAAGCTAAAAATCAATACATGTAGTATTAACAGCAAAGACACCGAGAAGGGCCCCTGAAACATTTAAAATCTCAAATTACGAGGTTTAAATGATGAAATATACAAAATTATTTGGGAAATATATATGTTCAGACTATTTCTGTTTTCAGAAATATAGTTCCTTCTGGTCTCTTGACCACACATCACTTTGGCATCCAGGATGTTCTCATCATAATTATACTCTGTCAAAACCTAATACTCTTCAGCCATTAGAAAAACTGTCACTATATTTAGATGTAAGATATCAAGAAACTCAGACTCTTGTAGAAAACACCTTTAAAATAAACTTGTTTAATTTAAAGAAAAAAAGAATTCAAACAAAACATTACTTCTAGTTTTCATTTAAATATATGAAATTACAATGGTTTTAAAATAGCTTTCTGGAGATTAAGTAGATACACTTTATCTGTAAGACTGTGGCTCTCTCAGACATCATAAAATGCCTGATATGCTTGGTATGCCAATGGAAAGGTATTTATAGATACAGACATAGTGTGTCTACATATAAAAGTGTTTGTACTCGTCTGTGATGACAAGTCTAAAGTTGTATAGCCTGGCTCTAGCCTGTGTTAAATTCTTGATGTCATTAATTTCATATGCCATTTTCTAAGTGTCCTGCATTTATACCTCAGTAGTAGATGGGATGTACAGATACATTCAGAAATTTTTTTAATGACAGCCTCAAAGTATTGGCAAAATGCCTCAGATTTTACTTTTTTGTATTTTCAGAATAATTTTCATTAAGTGGTATAATGATTTCTGTGCTCCTATTTTCACAGTGTACTTCTGGCTTAAGCAAAAATAGTTACTTAATTAATTTTCCACAAAAAGAATTCCCCTCCTCCTGCATCAGTAACTTCGGTGTTTGGACATGCCACAGTTAGAGACTTGCTTGTTTTCATTGTAGATGTCAGTATACTGTTAATGGACATCTACTATTGATTATTTCTTTTCTGGCCAGTTGAGAAATCCTAAACTTGAAACCACCTTTCACAGGATCAGTGACACCTTCTTCCTAGAGAGCAAGGTGTATCTACATATTGAATCCCCCTGAGACATTACAGGTTTGATGGTGTAATTACAGGCTCAAAATCAATAGCCAGTGACCATATTAATAAACTTATTGGTCTCTTGTGGGCTAAAATAAGACTCCTGAATGTGTGGTATGTAATTAGCCTTCCCCGTTCCCTTGCAAGTTTTTTTTTTTTTTCAATAAAAATGAGAGGGACAGGAGAAGAAAAGAAAGTGAGTGAAGTATCTCCATGGTAGCAAAATTCTGTTCCACTGAAGGAACAGCAGAAGGGCTCTTGCTTTGAGTGCAGAAACATCAGACACTAAGACTTTCTGTTAAAATTCACACCCTTTGGGACCCTGGGTTCACGGGCAGCACAGCGGGTCACAGTGACAGTGCGCCATGTGGGGATTTCCATGTCATCTGAACATTTCAAATGATGCCACGTTGGCCTGAGCCAGTCTGCCTGAGACAGGCTGTTTGTTGGTGATGGAAGTGCTTGCCTTCTGTACACTAATGATTCAACTTCTGTTATTTACAGAAATGAAATTAGCAAGTAAATGTTACTTCAAGTGATCAGCTCCAACAGAAGCCTCCTCTGAGAAGCTGCTCTTTTCGATAGATCTCAGTGAGTCAAATTTTCACTCAAAGACCTTCAAAGCAGGCAAGCAAATCTATTTTCCTTCTAATAAAACGTATTGGGCACATAATTATTGAAAGCAAAGAAGTAGTATGAATGTATTGCAGATATTGAGGTTTGCAGGAGCTAAACTTGTACGCCATTTCATTAATTTCTGGTGGCAGAGACCTGTCTGTTTGCTTTCTCTGCAATAGAAGACTAAATAAAGGTCATACTTGTGGCTCTCTATGACAGCAAATCAGGATATTAAGTTCTGGAGAATTGGGGAAAGGAACTCTCCTGTTTTTGTAGCCTAGCATAAGACAAAATTCCTTTAATGTTACCATTAGAATGACTGAAGAGTGAAGAACTAAAACAACCATCCATTAGGCTACTGAAGTCACTAACATTTTCTAATGTTAAGACATACCAAATAATTGAATTATGTGTATTTTGCAGGCCAACCAGCAAAATGGATCTGACTTGCTTGATTGGGGATGTAAGGTTAGCACTTCATGCCTTGCAGTACTACACTATTCCCTGCTGCTGCAGCTTGGGAGGTGTGATTAATTTCGAGTTCTCTGCAGTAAGAAGCACATATTACTCAACTCTTGAACATCAGAGCAAGGGAGAAATAACTCTTAACCTGCTTTACTTAATTTTTTTTGTGACAAATGTTTAAAGAAGTCTCTTAGAAATATGCTGAGAAAGTATCTCATACCCAGTTTTTATATTCCTATAGATCTTGAATAAGTGTACACTCACCTAAACTATTAAAACATGGTTTCTCCATTTGCTTAAGCTTTTCCTGTTTATGAAATTTGTTGTGCTCATTTACACTCTAACATAATCATCTACGATGGATCACCTTCAAGAGCTATATACTGTTTTCTGGTTTTAAACTGAGAATTACATGTTGGTAGCTTCACTGGAGTTACTTTTTTTTTTTTTTTCTTATTAGCAGAAATGAAACCAGCATGTCTAAATGTCAATATATAGAAAAAGGTAATTGTTTAATCCATAACCACAGAATCTTCCACTTGTGCCACCACTTCTATAATTTCCTACAAGAGATGCAAACAACTTCCAGACCATATTACATAATACTGAGGCTCCATTAAGCTGTTTTTATAAATATTAGTAATTTGAACACTTCTGGTACCTGGTAAAGAAACTGAATAATATGATCACAAACATAAGATGAGGAAAACTGATTTCTCCTATCTCAGTACCACAACAGCCTGTAGCAATTCAAACAGCAATAGCTCCACCAGCTAAATACAGTGATATTACTTATTTATGTGTTAAAATAAAAGATTATTACACAAGAGAAGTATCCAATTTGATTACATTTATATCTGGTAATCTGCCTCTCAGTTACACTCAAGTTCCTTAACTTAGGTAAAGTCAGATAAACAGTGAAATTCTTCAGTGCTTGAAGCAAAAACTCTTCATAATGCATTTTGTAGCAAATTCCTGGAGCTAAAATAAATCAGGTCTTAGCAGTAACTGTGAAGGTTCTCCTAAGATGGTCTGAGAAAAGTAGCAATCAAGATATTGACACAAAATGTTGTCTTGTCTTTCCAAAATCAGCATTTCCAGTAAACCAAATATTCTACAGCATGCAATGAAAAAAAGCCTGATTAACCTCTAATACACAATAATCACACTTGTGCATACAGTTAACTGAATTTTTTTAAGAGACTCCAGATACTTCATCTTGGATAAATGGAATTTCATTTTTAGGGACTGATTCCTCTTTATAATAAATTTATAAAAGTGCAAGATCTTAAGTATTTACTGCATGTAAGTAATCTTTTTTTTTTTTTTTTGTTAGCATCATATAAAGTTATGTCATGTAATAACTTAGGTCTGCAAGAATACCTTTGAACTCATTGTCAAATTAATGCATCTCTTCAGTTGAGTGCCAGTCTGAACATTGCATTAACCACCTAATACAGGAGTGTAGAAAAAAAAGCCAACTCTTAGTGACATCTTGGCAAACACAGTTCTCTATTGACAATGCAAAATGACATATTAAAATGGGTATTTTGGCCCAGTTTGGCCCACATTAGCCTACTATATCCTTCAGGTGACTGTGTAACAGCTATAGAGTTATGGTTCTGTTTCCTGAAGTGCCTGTCCACAAGGTTAGTTGGATCTGCCCCCAATTACAGGAACTTTCTGAAGTTATTCTTATTCACAATTTGTCTGTAATTTAGCCAGGATAATAAATTCTATAATCATCACCAGAACTAAATCTGATGTATCAAACAGCTTTCTCTTCATGGCCAACAGGGTAAAGGAAAGATATAGAAAAATAATCAGAAGAAGATGGCAGGAGGAACATTAAATACTGATCAAGCAAGAAGTCTGGTCTTTTTCATCTGTATTACATTCCATCAGTTGTTCAGTTTTAGCAGATTAATTTACATTTAATTCACAAGGACCAGAAAGTATTCCAGAGTGTTCATACCTAAAGCAGTACTATAAAAGTACTTTCTTTAGATGGCAGGAAGCAACTCATCAGTGTGAGAGACGGGTGTGAATGAAGAAGGAAGGAGTGCCTCAGACAAAGACACAGTAAACCTTGAATGCACTGTGAGAAGGTGTTTTAAATACCTTAAAACAGAAAACTTTTTCTTTTTAGTAACTTCCTGGAAATCAACAAGAACTTTTTTTTTTTTCTTTGAGACAAATTAAAGCCCAATCCTTGTATTTTTCCATCCCTGACACTAACTGTGACTTGTTGGCTTCAGTCTGACTGCAGCTGCATTTAGTCCATATGTACTCAAGCTTGTAAACTAAACTCAATACTAAAAGGGGAGCAAGTAAGTTTCCCTGGTCCTATAACTATTTTTTTTTTTATTTCAGCAAATACAATCAAGACCTTTCAAAATGAAAAGACCAACCTTTCTGAGCCAGAACAGCTAGTAGGCCATGAAGTGCACAAAATGAAAGTTTTGGATACTACACAATGTTCAGAACTAGGTTTTCATGGGAGGGGAGTGTTACTCCCTGTTTTCCTAACTTCCAAGCCTTTTGGCCACACAATTCTACCTCTTCCCTTTGGAAGCTTAGCACTTGTCTAACTGTTGATTAGCCAAGTTGGCTGAAAACCCTGAAAATCAGTCTACTGAACCAGCCAAGCAAGAAGAGCAAAAAGGAGGGGGGTTTTTAACCCAGTTTATTTGCTGGCCAAGTGGCAGGGTTGACATTACAGAGAGAAAATCACATAGCTGAGAGCTGGGAACTGAGGAGGTCTTGGAAGGTAATTCCTTTTCATAGCAATGACCTATGAAAGGGGGTCAGCTCCCTTGATACCGGATAGATACTCGACATGCTCCTGAGGAGCTAACAACTGTGAATTTTGTGTTGGTTTATAAATACTCTGTAACTCTTAGGTGTTGGGGACAGTATCCTACAAAGCAGTTGGCAGTCAGGTTATAATGATCATAGTATGTGATGCAAGGTTTTATCACAACTATGCACAATTTATAACACATACAGTTTCTACATCTACTTCACATCTAAATAGCACCACTTACACTGTATTTTTGTTGATGTTATCTTCACTGAGACATAAAAGATAAAATAAATCCTTTCCCCCAATCCCTCGCCCTTACTTTCTGCAATGAGAAAGAAAAATCAGAAACCATTCATTCAAGATGCTGCTTAGGCAAACTGATTGGAGTCCAAGAATCTTGCTTAATAGACAAAAAACTCACTTTTGCAACTGGCCTGAAATTCAGTTCCTTCAATAACAAACTGAGGTCCACTGATTCTTGATCGGATACGAGCCAGACTCCTGAAAAGTAACACATAGGCTTTTTTCTATTATTCCTATCATCATACAGGAGAACAAAAAGCTAAAAGAAACAGTCTGCTCTTGCAGTACTACTGTTATCGGCGAAAATGCTTCAGAAATTCACCTGGATGTCTACAAATTCTGAAAGTTTTCTGTTAGTGAAACAAAGACTATTATTTATTTCTCTTCTGCCATGCTTCCAAGTTTCCATTGTACACAAGCTGAAAATCCCCTTTAATACTGTCAAATAACTGTGTCCACTGTAGGAAACCTTACATGTTTTGAATGTTCTGGCTGAAATAAAGATAGTCTGGAAATTTTAATACTTAGACAATGAGGACAGAGCATATATAATTGAAAACTAATTATGGAACAATAACTCTATCTAACATTTATCATAAGAAGAAGCATTTTGGGAGAACAATAAGCCCAAGTAGTACTTCAGAAAACCCAGATTTCACAGAATGAAGATACTGTAGTACTAAGTAATGGTCAAAAATATTGTATTTTTAACCAGCAACATTTTTGAGGGGAACTAACTGTACAATATTAGTTGTTTGGGTTTTTTTGGTGTGTGTGGTTTTTTTGTGTTTATTTTTTTTTAAACTATTTCTGTGCCTCAAACAACACACAATACATGCATTAAAATGACACTTTAAGAACAACAAATATGATCTTTATTTTTAAATACTGCAAGTTTAAAAACGTATTTGACATCACCCCCCACACCCCTAAAAAAAATTTAAAAAAATTGGTCAAATAAGGATTTCCTGCAGTGTGGTAATTGAGGAGTCCAGCAACAGACTTCAGCTTTGACTGTATTTTAAAAGAAAAAAACCTCAAACCAACAGATTTACAGTAAGATTCACCTGGCTGACTTTGTATTTGTCACACTATCTTTAAAATCTTCCCCTATTCCTTTATTTCCTGCAGCATGGATGCTGTGAAAAAGTTTGAATGAAACTTACAGTAAAATCCCTTTAACTAGCTAAATAGTGAATATCAATGTATAGCTGACTATGCAGAAGTGTTTATGGTTTGACTGATAAAACTCAAAATGTTATGGGTACTCCAAAGCCCCAAAAGAGGAAATATCAGTAACTCCTTTTCTCAAACTAAACATGTTTTGCAAGATCTCTACTAAACTAACACACTGGACAGGGACAGATGGCTTTAGTTGTTTAATGTGTATTAAATTTTAGAATTTATGGTTTATGTTAAAAGAGAGACCGTATTTACAGAAGTGTGAAATTCTAAAATAGTTAATTACCTACACCAGCACATTTCAATTTCCTAACTTAGGACTCACCAAAACACATTTACTTTACTGGTCTCTTAGCTAGAGGTAGGTCATTCGTAGGCCTTGTTAATATGCTATGCATATTAACAAGAGTTCACTAATGTAATAGTTTGCAGGATAACCAAGCACAGAGCTTCAAGAACAGCAGCACATATAATAAATTAATTGGGTAAATTTTATTTTTTTCATGTGGGTTAACATGCCTTTGTTTTCTCCTAGTATTTCATTCTTTTGCGAAGAATGTGTAACAAGGAAAGGGTCATGAGGCTGAGTAATCTGAAAGTCTTCTGCACCTTATAACCAAACTCTGGGAGTCTAGCAATGTCTTTATATGCAGCCCTTTTCCCCCATTCAGTGTTTTGGAAATCATGCAGTCAATTCTGACTGATATCCAGCATAAAAAGTCTTTTCTCCCCTTTCAAACTTAAAAAAGTGATTCACAACCATGTTGCAGTATGATTAAAAATTACAGTCCATACACCTTGACAATCAAGAGTCTGAATTATAAAAAGTAAACTGCCCTTATAGCTGCATCATCCTATACATGTAAGGACAGCGCCAGTTAATTTGTGAAAAAGGCAAGTTTAAGGTTTCTGTAAAACATGTATTACAGCTATTTTTGTGCTAGCGAACACCTAGAATACACAGGTTCCCAAGACATTTTCCTTCCCTCTTCCCCCATTTACGACCTTCAAAGAAATCACATAATTTTGGCAAAGTAAAACGGGTTTCTGTCTTGATGGTTTTGCCTTCAGCTTCATGTTAGAGGCACAAAATTCTGGACTCAAGCACTACAAGGCATAGTAGAAACCACCAATTAGGACAACAGCAACAACTACACCACCACCACAATGCAATATACTGCAAGTGGGAACAGCTGAGTCATTTAAAAAGGAAACGTTTTTGTAAACTGTCACACTGCAATGCTGTGTTAGGTGATTCATGTAAAGCTTGCCTTGATATGCTGAGTTTTTTGGTGTGGGTTTTTTTTTTTAGTTTGTTTAGTTTTTCCTTTTTTATTTTTTCCTTTTTTTTTTCCTTTCCCCAGAACATGCTCAAATGACTTCAACATTGCCACAGGTTCAACTTACCTAAAATACACCAGAAGTGGCACACACTCCTGAAAACGTTTGCGATGACAATATGACTAGAAAGCATAAGTAAACTTTTGTTTTTATACAAAACTCAGAACCATATTTCCTTCTCCCCTACCCAGTATCCCATAACAAAACAAAACAAATGAAGAAAAACACACAAACAAACCCAAATCTTTGTTAGACACTGCTTTTTTTTTTTCCTCTTTTTTTTTTCTTTTTCTTTTTTTTTTTCTTTTCTTTCTTTTTTGGCTACAGTTCCATTTATAGCACTGAATCCAGTGTGGGCAATGTATTCCCAGGTTAAAAGAAGGATATTGTCAACAGTGGAACTGTGAAAATAAAAGCTCTATTGCATTTATAGCAAGATCACGACCAATTTTGTAATGCTGTAAGTAAGAGTCACTGCTCTGATCCCCTATTCAGAATGTCAGTGTCACTTTTTATAACCTATCTCCTCTAGCTTTATTAAATAATATGCTTTAACTTCTTAAAAACATTAACAATAGTGATTTTCTGGTTGTTGTTGTTGTATCTAAGATTTCCACTATTTCTGAAATACTGATTGATCTGGTGTTCCACTTTTTTTCATGGTATTTTTAGGGCAACAGCATATACCCATTAGTACTTATGTACAATGGTTTGAAATATCTTTAAGTTTACTTCTCTAATAAAGCCTATTAGAAAAGTAACCTAACATGAATCTGCCAAATAGAAATTAAATTTATATTTAAAAGCTTATGTTCCAATCCTAGATGTAACAGTGTAAATTCTTCTAATAGGACTGGTTTCTACAGCTGTATAAAGCCCTGACGATTTAAGCATTGTTTTGAATGTGAATGGTCTTCTGTCTGGGTGTCTCCAATTTACTTCTACTCAGGAATGTGCAAATGATTTTATACAGCACGATGCTGGTACCGCTCTGTACTATAGTAAATTTTTTTGTTTTGTAAATAAAAACCAACAACAAACCCCTAGTCAGAAATAAACTGACAAAATTTACATTCTTCTCTCTTAAAAAAGTAAATAAAATAACATTTAAAATGTGAATTAGCTATAAGACATACAATACAATTACATAGATACATATCAATACAGCACATTCAATTTGCCAAAAATTAATGATTACAAAGCCAATATGGATGCTGCCATATATATATATATATATATATATATAGATGTATGTACAATGATTATAGCATTCATAATTGCACTATACCTACAACCAGTTTTAAATTACAAGGTGTTTCAAGAGGGAGAAAAAAATAGCAACCGTTCTTATTATTGTTGTTTTGGAGCTGGGAGGGTTAAAGATGAAAAATGTCTCATTAGTATTTATTGTTAACTTTGGTAATCAACTAATAAGCCATTATTTTTTCCACCTCCCATCTGCTGCTATGAAGCAGTAATTTCTGTATTAAGTGCACTCTAGTGCTACTTGTCATTGCAGATAATCCAATTAAAAGTCTGAACACCGAGTTTTCTGTAGCTTGCTAGCAATCACGCACCTGGTCAAAAAACACCTTTCAACCTAAGCTGCAGAATAAAGGCTCATCAATGTGTGCTGCATTTTTGTTGTTAAAAATTGCACATGTAAATGTCAAGAATTATCTTCTCATAGTTTCTTCTACATTAATAAATCTTTTCTAAAGAACATTAAGAGAGGCTGTTTTGCAGGAAAGCCCATCAAAAGTCTGCAAATCAGTTAACAAGCAACCTTATCAAGAAAGGTTCCTGAGTGTTATCTCTCATCAATAGTTTCTTGTCATACAACTAGAGGTGCCTTGATATTATGACAGAATAAAATCTCATGCCATATCTGACATAAGGAGAGATTTAAACTGTCTTTAAATTAGTAGACCACATGCATGTGCATTGTTTTGGCATTACAAAATGGAACACTTCATAACAAATGGAACATAAGAGCTGAAACTCTGTTTATCATTTGGCAGTTGACTCAATTAGGTCAGTTCCCAACCCATCAGTTTGGCATTTCAATTAGTATCTCATGTTTCAAGAGCATTGGTTTTATAAAAAGCCAGATTTGGCAACATTAGTTTTATACAATAAAAATATTTTTTCTACTGTGGAAAAAGGAACACTTAAAAAAGCTCTAACTTAAGAAAAAAAACCCACACAACTAAAAAGAAAATAAAATAGCCCACTGTTTCAGGCTGTAGCCATTGGGGAAAATGTAGTGTCTATGATGTTTTTATTTGGCATCTGTGAATAAAATAAGACAGAAAAAAATGGCACATGGCAACTAAAAAGAGATTCTAACATATTCCACATACATCCCAGGTTGTGTCTTAATTATTTCATTACTGTCTTCTATGCACCTTTCCAAATTGTGAAAACACAGTTAAATTTAATATCCTTGGACAACTGTAATTCTATTTTTCAATTCCAATACTCTAGTCTGAAAAGTGAAGACAGAATGAAGACCCCCATGTCAAAAATTTAAAAATCACAGTATCAATACTTTTGATCCTTCAGAGAAAGTACATACTGCAAAATTAGAATAACTGAGGACTTACATTCTGATGATAGTATTTTCCTGACCAAATCACTCAACAGAAAACATTTCACCCAGGAATGTAACTGGGAAAAAAAGGCCATTGTACCTTGTGAAGGATAAGGGCAGGGGGTAGGAGGAGGCACGAGAGAAAGGGTCAGGGAAAGATGAAACCAGCTTGATTTTGCTTCAACAGCAAAAACATGTTTTGTAAATGTATGACTGAGAATTTAAAACACATTGAGTCACAAGGTTTTGCCTAAAAAATGAGGAAATGTGCTGTGAATGTACTTCAGCATCTTTTAGTTTTCCTCCATATAGTTTAAATAAAATCATAATATTAACTACAAACTCTGTGGACACTCACAGAGTCCAGGCCAGCAATAAATTAGTATTATGTAAATTGTTTTCACAGATAATACAGTCCCTCTTGTATATCTTTAATCACACAAAGTTGGTTTTGGAGGGCCTCCTAGGCACAATTAGACCAGATTGTACTCCTTCAGGTTTAACTGTAGGATTGTGTCCTTGACAGCAGCAAAGACGAAGCGGATATTCTCTGTGTCTGTAGCACATGTGAAGTGGGAGTAGATAATTTTGTCACTGTCTGGATTCAGGTCTACGAACATCTTCAGGATGAACTCTCGTGCCGCTTGTGCATCCCGTTGTGGTCCTGACAAGTAAGAAGAGAAAGTCAATTTTCTTGAGGTTGATTCACTATTTTAACTTCTTTATCAGAAAAAAAGAAAGGGTCAGTCTGTGAACCTCACATAAGAGAAGACTGGGAAAATTTACTAATCAGTAGTATCATATACTGGCTGCTTTCTTCCTGATAGCAATGGTGAAAAATAAAGATGGAAGGAAATTTCAGAAGTTCATCAAGTCAGAGCTATCATGTCAAAGCTGCTTTTTTTTCTGATGACTATCCCCTTTCTCTGGTGAAATAATGATTGAAAGAGGTGATTTATAATTGCATGGAATGAAAAATAAAAAAGTAACTTTATTAGTACAACTTTCAAAATGTTAATTAGTGAATATTCAGTCTACTCCTACTATATTTAAATTATACTTAAGTTCTTTCAGCACTAATTTTTATGAGGGTTTTAATAGGTAGCATGATTAGATTATATCCTGAACTGGTCTGACATTGTGACCAATAGAACTTAATTTACTTTAGTGATGATAAAATACACATGCTCTCCAGCTGAAGATGTTTGATTGCAAAATGCTCATTTTCTAACAAACCACTTGTTATCTAAATTATGCATAATAATCCTATCAGAACTAAATTAATGTTCTAAGTATCAGAGGGATGCAGAATCTATGTCACCAAAACACATGTTCAGCTTTACAGAAGACAGAGGATAAAAGTAATGACTTCCAGCCTTGAACAGTGAGGATTCGTTCACATTCAAAGCCAAAAAAGCAGTGCAGAAGCAAGAACACTAGCCACACGATGTTGAATTCCTTTCAGTTACTCCAGTGCTGTTTCCAAAGGCCAGTAGTCCCTTGCTCTCCCATTTCTGTTACATGGGTTTCCTCAAAACATACATTTTCTGTGCTGCCTCCTCCTCCTATTCTCTCCATCAGTCCCGGTCTTGTTATATGGCAATATAAATCACAGCACTCAGCTGTTACATATAGGTCTGTCCTTCAGTAGTTATGAAATCCGTACTTTGGGGGTCAGCCCATACCCACATAGTTTTCCGCAACTGGATAACAAAACTTGTTTTTAAGACTTCAAGCATGCAATTGCGAAATTTCCAATTTGAATAACTAAAAAAAAAATCAGCATACTTCCTGGTGAGCTGCAAATCCATGTGGAGGGGGAGTAAGATTCTGCAGCATATGGTGGATGCATATGAACATGCATGTACATATATGTACCTACATACACATACACAGATTACACCTTTCCTGAGATTTAGAGATGTAAACAGAAGCAGGTCAGAGGACTACTCAACACTTCGACAGCTTCTAAAACCCAACGGGGTCGAGCCTTTGGCTTGCTCACTCACACTCTCTAGCACCAGTAATTCTTACAATACCAAGAATAAAATTGCAGTATTTGTAAAGAAAACTTCTAGACTTTCAAATACAATGATTTCTTCAAAATAAACCATTTGGTGTTTTAAACAACTTCCTAAAATTTTGTTAAAGTTTCATAGCAGGTAGACAGAGTGATTTCTCAGATCCTACTGCACTATTCAAAGCCTGTATCCAAATTTGCTTACATAATCACACCTCTATTGACTATCATAGAATTTAAATTTTTGTTTGACTGAAGTTCAAGTATGGAAAATTAAGGTTAGAAAGAATGTTTATGACCTCAGGAATTTAGAAAAAAATTGAACAAGTCAATGTTAAATTTAGACTGCAAAGTGGTTGTGAACTAAGTAATATAGAGACTTGGAAAAGAACTACCCTGTAAATCAGTCAGTTTCTTGTCCACTGTTCCCTAATAAGCAGTTTTTGATGAGTGTTTCCACATGATCCATCCAAGATCTATATAAGAAGTACTACATTAATATTTTTCTCTTATTTTTTCCCACCTATGGTAATTTTTAAATTTGTCCTCTCTCTCCCGGATCTGCACTCCAGTTTGTGAGTACTAGCAGTCTTCTATTACTAGCCATGCAAAGATGTCTTAATGAGATACAGTGACCCCTGAGCATGCCTCAGTCCTCTTCCATGCTGTTACAATACATTGTGCAGCAGAATTCCTTAGCTTAATTTAATCAGTCCTATTTGCCATTCCACCTAATAGGTCTCATTCTTGTGCTACTGTCCTCCTTGTGCAGGAAAACAGATGGAGGAAGTGATCCAGCTGAAAAATACCTAATTTTGATCCCTTCCTCAAACCTTTCCACCTCTCCCATCCCCAGTGTGCCAGTACAAAAGAGGGGATAACACGGTGACCTCTGCAATGCACAGATCCCACCCACCCTGCCACCAGAAGAAATCAAATCCAACCATAACCTTATCAAGTGGCATTAACTCCAGTAAGGTCTGCAGAATTAAGAGACAAAGACTCTTGAAGACTTCCAGATCTTTACTCCAATAGTCCTACCAGGCTATAAACTTTTTTCCCTCACCAATGCCAAAGGACAGGAGAAACAGCGGTTCTTTGACCTGAGCAGCTCTGTCGGATTTTTTCTGGACAAGTGTTTAGTACAGGCGTCATAATCACTTGTGAGTGGTGACAACCAAGCAGACTGTATTCTCACCTTTAGGATATGATCTAGGGAAACGGTCATAGAAAGTAAACTCAAAAGAATGAGCATATTTCTACTCAACTGCCAGTTCTCTTCTGCATAGCAGTATAAAACTAAACTTACACTGACTCAAATAGTAGTCCAATATTACAGGTTGTTTCCTGTTTGCTCGCCCTTAAACAGGAAACACAATTAATCTTCATAATTCAACATGAGAGATTTAATCTTTTACTCAGCTTTCAAATCTGCTATTTGCTCCCTGGAGAGTCATAACAGATTTTCTTTTTTAAAATAGGAATGTCCAGTTCTTTAGACCACTTAGTATGTGAGTTTGACATTCCTGTTACCACAGGTCCACACAGTTACCTCAAAATGCTTAGCTTTTTACCTCAGGAGAAGTTTCTGAAAGCACAATTTTAGTAAAAACAGCTGTACAATACAGATAAATTTTTAATGGAGAAGCACATTGAGCTTCACACCAATTACAGGGTGGAAGGAGGGGTGCCGGTTTCTGAGAGTGCCACAGAGAGCTTATGACACTTCCCTTCAGATATTCAGCCTTGAACAGAACCAAAATTCAAAAAAGAGCAAGGGAGACAATGTGTAAAGCTGAGGAACGCATGTTTACTTATTTTTAGCTTTTATAGTTCAATTTAAACTCTCACCCTAACTTAGGAAAAAGGACAGAATGTGTTTCACTGATAATATGACAATACCAATCTAAAACACAGCAAATTCCCACAAAAGGTTCTGCTGCCCTGCCTACAATGAATTACAGTAGAGAATTAAATCCTAGCACTCTAAAAAAGTCCCAAGACTACAACCGTATTATAAAAAGTTAGATAAAAAATTGCAGACTTTTTTTTTTGTTGTTGTTGGTTGGTTTTGGCTTTTGTTGTTGTTGTATTGTTTTGTTAACAAGAGCAAGATATACCTAAGGATATATCTCTCTAGCATTTGGACAAGTTTATTACAATTTTTCATTACTGCGGTGTAAATATAGCATGAGTTCTGATACCATTCTACTTACCGTCATATTCTGGAAAATAATCAACTAGATGGGAGTACATAATTTTCTCCTCTAAGAGATCTTTTTTATTTAAGAACAGAATGACTGAAGAGTTCTGGAACCATGGATATGTGATAATTGTCCTAAAGAGTGCTTTGCTTTCTTCCATTCGATTCTGGAATTAAAAAAGAGCAGAATTTTGTTGGTCATGAAAGTAATTGTTGAATTAATAAAACAATAAATTAATGCATTTTCACTTTACTTGGTAAACAGATCCAATCCATATTTTGCACCTTCCTACCAATATGTAATGTTCAAATTAATAAATTACAATTAATAATTAAGCAGTTAATTAAATAGGCAAGCATTTCCCTTTTGCAAATTCAACTGCTCAAGCATAAACATACTTTAAAACACAGATCATGAACATGAAAGCTGTAACAGATACATTTCTATAGTCTAAGTATGCACAGCTATGAGCAGCCAACTAACTGGTGGGTATTGCATAGATTTATGGTAGGGACAAGTATTCCACAACAAGACATAATAGTAAGTTCAAGGATTAAGAATATATTTTTATATATATATATAGGCCTTTCCCAGACTTGAAATGCATAGTTAGATAAAAAGATATCAGCTTAAAACAGTTGCAGGT
The DNA here is from genome assembly GCF_020740795.1 of Apus apus. Classification (NCBI taxonomy): domain Eukaryota; kingdom Metazoa; phylum Chordata; class Aves; order Apodiformes; family Apodidae; genus Apus; species Apus apus. The sequence goes on along the minus strand of NC_067312.1, from coordinate 43,197,202 downwards.
AAATCGGGAACCTGAGACCCCTTTGCATTATAGTTGAAATGCAAATGAGCATATGGTTCTATTTGTAACAGCTTTCTGTCACAGTAAAATTATTTTATACAGTTCTGAAGAACTGTTAGGCTGATATGATGTGGTTAATACAGAATCAAAACAAACCAAGTTCAAAACAAAGGAATTAACTTCCCTTTTAATTATTATTTAAAGCTGCAGCCCCCTGAAAAAAACCTGTTTCACCACCAAATGGAGCTACAGAGAACAGCAGCAAGGCAAATCTTGCAGATTCTGCTGCTGCTGACCCATAAAACAAACTGTCAAATAACTAAGCCAGTTTTGTAGTAAGTGTATCTTTAATTGCATTAATTTGCCTTTTAAAGAGACACAAACCAAAACCAAACAAATAAATAACAACAAAACCCCAAAATAAACCTTAAAAGAAAAAAACATTTTGTAGAAGTCGATGCTTTGGTCTCTTAAGTCTGAAGACTTTACTACATGCTGGAGTGGTGGGTGAAAATAAATTGCTAAATTTATAGACTGAGAAACTAACGCAGAGGAGTATCCCCCTTGCTTCCTTCTAGTGAGTTCCTACTACTTGCATTGTTTTCAGTGGTGCCAGGATTTCCTTCAGGGAGGAGAAAAACTGAAATGCCTACAGAGCTGAGCATGAAACCTAAGTCCTTAGATTAATTGTCAATCAGACCGTGCTTTCTTCTCAACATTCTGTAAAGTCTTCTCTAAACAAGGCCTTACAGAAAAGCAGTAGGAATTACATAGGATAGTTTTCACTTTTACAGTTGATGAAAATGGCAATATAAACTTACAAACTACTGTTTAAATTATAAATACTTACCTGAACACTTGGTATATTCTAATGTGACACTCACAACGTGAAACAGTGTCAATCAAGATTCAATTAGTAGTGCTCTTTGGCAGTACATTTGTAAGCTACTGAAAACTCCTCAGTAAGAAAAGCTCACAGAAAACACAAAGAAATTACTTATCTGTGAGTAAGTATTCCTGTTCTTTATAAAAATCCTTCAGGAGGGCTGCAATATTTTAATCTATAATGCTATTTTTTTTTCCATATACATAACACAGAATTGCAAAGACACAATAAATACATTGGTTTGGATGAATTTATGACCCTTCCTCCAGGAAAGCTCAAGAAAACTTTGTTTTGCAAACATTGTTATTAGACCCAGAGTACACTGCTTGAAAGGGATTCCAAACAAGATGAAGCAGAAAAGGCATGCAGACTAAAGCTACATAGATACAATGTCTGAAACAATTTCTGGCATCTGATCAGCTAAAACATCAACTCTGTAAGTGCTGTGTATCAGGAAAGTACCAGGATGCATCCACAATAAAGAACAAAATATTGTGTCTGCCCAAACAGAATACTATTAAGAAAGGAGTGTGCAAAAGAGCTGCTTCAGAAAAAAATTGTTACATCAAAGGAAATAATTACAGCCTTGAGAAGTGTACGGAAGTGGTTGGTAAGTGCAGTCTAACACAAGCGAAAGAAACGCTTAACTGCTTTAGAAAAAATACACAGTTCAAGGATGTCAGCAAGTGAAGCCAATAAAATGCTATCAGATTATCCCACCTTCATTCACGTCACTGTATTTTTTATTATAGTCAAAGCTTCATTTTATACAGAAGCCACTTACATCCAAAAGTCATTCAGTTAACTTGCTAAGAAGAGCCAGGCTAAATCTGAATCTATTCCTCATTCTGGGAGAAAATGCTTTAGTGAGGCAACAGTAGTAGATTATCGCCTTTGCTAATTTCGTATTAAATTATCCAATCCCAAGAAAAATTAACTCGAAGTCAAAGTATTGTGGGAAATGACAAAAAAAATGTACCTTATGATGCCAGAACCCACTGAAGTAGAATTATTTCTTACAGTATGACAATCTTGCCCTGTACAGGAAGGCAAGGCAGTAAAGTCTTGCGCAGTAAATGGTAATTCAGAGGAACAGTAACTATCTCAGTGTAGATATTATTTCAGAGTTTACATCACTACAGAATAGCCCGTACCACATCTTCACCCGCAGAATGAAGCAAACAGCAGGGATTAAGACATCAGGAAGGCTGCAGATGCATCTTCTAAGGAGCTAACAAAAGACGACAAGCTGTCCAAATCAGTTAGGGTCATTCCTGAAGATCTATAAATGACATGTCTATGAATTTTTGTGATCCTACCCAAGAAGAAGATGACACAATGCTATCTTCTGCTTTTACAACAAAAACATAGAAAAAAATACTTAGGATATTAACACAACCATTTAGATCTTCTCTGAATGTATGTCACATTGCAATGCTCCACAGACAAACATCACAAAAGATGTATGCGGTAAGATGGGGCTGCTAGAACTTCAAAAGGACAGATCAGTCAATTCCAGGGATTCAATACAGATTTGTATAATTTATATATTTAGCAAGTGTCTTGCAAAGCCTCGTAAATATACTAATTAAGAAAATTCCTTTTCAATTAATTGCACAATATATATAACGTGATGTATACACTACTGAATGACCACTATGGTCAATGGTATTTCACTAGAAGAAAACCTTTATCTTAGATGCAACAATGTAATGAAGGAATTGTCCATGACCTTGTCTGTTTTCTCTGGCTGTGTCAGTTGGTCTAATAAAATTATTGCCTCTTCCTATAGATCTTGCTTATGTATAGCATTTGTATTTTCCATGGGGATCCTCTGAATGAAAAATGTCATCTGATGGCATCATAAATTATAGGGCTGTTACTGCAGTCGTATGTCACTTTAACATCATAGTTTTGACATCTAAGATCAAACCAAAGAAATTCCAGATCTGTAATGGAATATTAACTCTAGGGTTTGGCTTCCCACCTCTCCCCCCCACAGCCTGGTTCTTTTATAACTTTGTTATGCACAGACCTAATAATAATATACTTGAAAACTCAAGAGGACTCAGAGAAGGGGAAAAACATAGTAAACAGACAACGTAACTTCACACTGAGATTGGGTTTTTTACTGTTTTTTTCTGCTTCTCCTTAGTGCTGCAAGCTGCACTTATAGTATGGGCAACACAAAATGCAAGAAAACAAAGCACTTAACATGCCCTAAAGAGAAGACAGATATTCACTGAATACTGACCATAGCTGGATCTCTTGGTGTGTAGTCATAACACAATAAAACCTGAAGGGTGTCTCCTGTTCCCTCCCTGTAACGCCCACCCATCTTCATGTGAGAGTTTTTTTCATTACTGAACTCTTCCCTAGCTGGTAAAAAAAAAAAAAAAGCTGACCAGTTGTCTGAACTATGGGGAATCTCACTGGCTTTTTCCCAGTCCCTCTTCTTCAGAGGAATGCAGACAGGACCTAATTAAAGAAATACTAAACTGTCAGCTCTTTTTAAAAACTATGCCAAATGCCAGCAATGTAACCTTGAAATTAATATGTATCATTATGAAACACAGCTAGCCTCTGGCTTCTCCTTTTGAAACTATCCCACAAACAATTTGCTTTTCATAGTTTCAGAGAAGAGTAAGAAAGTTTAAAAGAAAGCAAAGGCACAATAAAAGAAGCAAAGAGATGGAAAGTTATAGCTTCAATATTAATGGAAAGTGATGGAATTCCTAGCAAATATTGTAATTGTATTTTGAATTTAAGAGCTGATTTTGTTAAACTTGTCACTAAAGAACTCAGCATACCTGTAACAAAGAGCAAGTGCTGTCAACTCATGTGGGGGTAGCTGATAAATATCCAACACAACCTCTGAAGATAAACATTTAGAGAATAATTAATTTCTTATGTTATTAACATTTAGAGAAGCTGGATTCAATGATTCTAACTACAAATATGCATGTACTTCTGCAAAACTACACCTTTGCTTGTTATTAGGCTTAAGTCAGGATCTTGCTGTTAGATGCTCTGTCAGGAAAGGAGTAGGAAAGCATCATCATATACTCTTCATTTCTAAGTAGCTCTTCCCAAGAGGCAACCTTCTACGTTCTTTGCAGTAAGAGACTGGGTTGCTTATATTTGGAGAAGATTTTTTCCTTTCTTTCACCAGAAACTACTTATTATAAGATTTGAAACAGTAATTGCCAGTTTAGTTGCAAAATCAAGACTATTCATATAACAAAAACACTGCCCCTACTGAATACATATTCAGGGTCTGGCCACCTGGATAGCTTTTGAGTGTTAGGTCTAGCAGTGGTAAAAACAATGCAATTAGAAGACAGCTATTACTATTACAATCTAAGAGAACACAGAGAGCACAATTATGTACATACACATCAGCAGGGATGTTACTGCACTGCTGGTACCATTAAGCTCCATACAACAAGAATGAATAACAACCCTGCATTTAATTTGTTTAAATAAAAACCGCTGTAAGTGCTCAGTGACTCACACACCTTCCACTGAAACACAACTGAAATGGCAGCAGAGTGTTGACTCAGAAATGTTGGCTGGAAGGCATCTGTAGACTTCATCTAGTTTAGTCCTTCATTCAGTAGAACTACTGACAACACAGGAGCAGGCTAGTCATAGCTTTGTCAGTAAGCCCTGAAATCCCCTACAGAGATTACAGTATCTCTCTGGTTCCTCTGTCCCACTGCTAAACTAACCCAACAGAAGAATGTTTCCTAATACACAACCTGAACTTCACAGGCCACAACTCTTTATTGATCTGCTCCACAGCAGACGCAAATCTTCAAATATTTGCTGGCAAGCATTAGTGTCCTCTAGACTAAACAAGCTCAGGTCCCTCACTCTGTCTTCCTGAAGTATGTGCTCTGGGACCTTCATGCTCTTCCCAACAGCTTATGTGATCATGATATTGAGTCTATAAACTCCTCACAACTATTTCAGAGGCAAACAGAAAGGAATTGTGTTACGAATAGTGAACAGAAATTTTGATATTTTGTCACTCAGATGTGTTTTGTGGTAACTGAGAGATGGCCTAAACATTTTAAAGTAGATTTTATCTGCTTGAGCAGAAAAAGCAATATAGGTCCTGAGTTCACTGTAATAAATGAAATATTCTAATGTAGCTTCACTATTTTGTTTTAGAATTACTCAAGATTACTAAAAAAAAAATACAAAGCCATTTATTTTTTGACTAATCAATCTCTGCTTAACCTTCTCCGGTCTTTCATCTGTTTATCATATGCCTAAGAGGAAATCAGCTTTTATGGATATAATGGCAGATAAAAATATTGTTCCGGCAGTAATTTCTCCACCAATACTGCTTAGTATTTTCTAAAATTTCTCTTAAGTAGGTTTTCTGTTGCTAATGATAGCTCATATCATTGAATGATCACCATTTTCCTTTATTAAGCATATATACAATATTACTGCCAAAATATTTTAAATCCACTTAATTGCAGGATGTCTGACAAGACAAAATTATTGAATTATTCACTGTTAGGAAGAACACTTGTTCTTAACCAGATGTATTTTTTGTTATGCAAGAAACAGTTTCACGTTACAGTATTTTTACTGGAAATCGGGATACGATTCAAGCAGTATAGAAAAAGGCCAGCACTGGGGATCTGACCTTCTGTCAAACTAAGCAAGACAGTGAGGTTCTTTGAAAAGAGAACAGGAGCAGGGGAGGAGCAGGAGTTTGTTCAAATACTAGATCTGATTTTATGAGCCAGCTCTAACTCACAACTGCTTCCAGAAAAATCTTACTTTAGCTTAAGTAAGCTGAAAGGCTGCAGAAAGAAACTTGTGAATAACTAATGTACAGAAATGTGCAGCTGGAGCTGGCTCAAGGTTTTCTCAGTACCTGGTAGCCATTCTCAGCAATTATGCCAGCCTTCACAGCAACCCTCCTTCTGACAGCAGGAACAGCTCCTCGTGGCCTCCCAGGCTTTGCAGGCAGCTGGCACCAGGAAAATGAACAGCGGGAGCACTATGGTCCCCACCTCCCAAGATCTGCTGGCCTGGGCAACCTCTTATGTCTGCAGTCAGCTCTGAATTGCACGAAGACATAGTGATATCGCCAGCCATTATTTTGTTTTCCACATTATGATACACAAACGCCAGCATAAAATTCTCCCATGCTCCACAAAACCTGGCACAGCCACTAGTCCAATGTAAAAATACTACCACAAAACACAGAATTACAAATACAGCAGACAAACTCCACAATAATTTGTGAAGTGTTAATATTACAATTTCTTATCAAACACCAAGAAAAACACTGTGATTATTCACTAATCAAGGGACTTTCCAGTTTTATGACCAGAAACATTTTTTTATGAAACATGAAGAAAAATAAAATTCTATTTCTTTCTTCCATGGACCTCTTACTATATACAAAATTTTATACTGGTAAGTTTTTGTAAGATGGTTAAACATTAAGACAAATATAAGTAGACATACAAACCATATTTTATCACATTTTTCTCAAAATGCAAACTCACTCTTCCTAATTTTTAATAGATTTAAAAAGAGCATACTTCCACTTTTTTTAATCCTACACTTTCAGTTTTCCTGTTAAAATGGTGGATTTCTAGTTCGAATTTACATGCTGAAATTGTCTTTGCTACCTGTTTCTCTGGAAAAGGATGGTTCTCCTGCAATTACACAAATAATAGAACTGGCATAATTTATAAGCACTTGACTCTAAGAAGTTAAATAACGAAAAATGCCTGAAAAGCACTAAATTAGCATTTAAAAGCTTTATCAGCTGGTACCCAGTGAAGGGAAAGCAGCATTTCCCAGCTAATAAATACAGCATTTTGAGAGAAAAGACCAAGTACAATATTAACCTGAAACAATACAGAAGCAGTAGTGGAGTTTCATCCATTACTGTCTTTATCTTGGTCTAGAGTGGCATCTGGTGGGCACACTGTAACTTACATATGGAATGAAAAATGTAGGAATTATTTTTTGTCTTAAAAATAATTTGTAATTTAAATAGTACTAATTACTAAAATTCAGGTTTCACAAATTTTGAGGGACTGAATTTTATTGAAATGAAGAGAGAAGTGGTGAGGCAGTAAACAAAATGCATTCTTCTGTCAACAGCTTGCATCGTGTATACAACTACATGTATGCAGTTAACAAATGTGTATTTTAGTCCATTCAGAGACCATACTTGTAGAAGACGTACAGATGCAAGACAGCTGGATGCTAGAAACTTACCTCATAAAATCTTGTGCATGTGAATAGTTCTTGTGTGAAAGTCTACGCTGATTAGGAATGTCTCCATTTGACCAATAAGACTCCCAGCAACTATTTTAGTAGAAGCACTGACTGTCTGGCTGACCAGAAAGACCTACCTTGGCTAGAAAATTAGTAGAACTGCTACATGGAAGTTGGGAAAGAACAGAGGAAATCAGGAAGTGGGAGGAAAGTGCCAAGCCTTCCACTACATAAAAACGTAAATACATTATCAAAACGAGAAGCATTTCAGATTTTTGCAACCAGTATGAAGCATAATCTTGCAGCTATACTGCTGTAACTAATGATCTGGGAAAAAACCTGCAATAGTTGGACAAGCATTTTAATTAATAACTCCAGTGCAGTAAGAGACAACTTCAAACACAGATCTTGGCACTAATTCCTTTATTTTCTTCAATGGTCCTGAATTTTTCTGCAAACTACCCTGACAAAAAAAAGCTGTTGCTAACAGACTGGGAAGACACCTCTGTAGGTAAGAACTCCGTTTTTAAATCACCTGGGAGAACTCTCATCTCTCTAACAGCTTGAACTTGCAACACTGCACTTGCAAATACGTAGCTATTTTATGTACTCTGCAGAGGGACAGATGAACCAAATGACAGCTGAAATCTGTTAAATCTACATGTTTAACAATCATCAAAACACAAAAGTACTGTCCAAAAAAAAGCAGTCAAAAATGGTCAAAAAACATGGTCCAAATATTGCTGTCAAATATTTTTTAAATAAAGAAATGGTTGTTAAATTAACTTTGATGGAATAACATGAACACCAAAATAACTGCTTTTTCATTAATACCAACATATTTTTGATTAAAACAATGTGAAAATATTTAAAAATTAAATTGTCATCAAATAAAGACCCTTTTCTAGACAGTTTTGACATTGGTTACTGAAAAAAATAAGTGGCAGCTTGCTTTGCCAGGAATTGCTGCCAATGGCAACATTTACCAGCAGCATTTCTGGCAGCCTCTATGTGCGGGTTCATGATCATTCAACCTTTCATTTCCATTATGAAACACCCATTTCAACAAAAGAGAGAGAGGCTCTGGCTTTTCCTTATGCAAATGCTTCCCAATACTGATACTTTATATTCAAAAGCTTCTTTATCCACAAACCAAAAAGAAAACACATATGCATATGTGTGAAGAGGTATGAACAGATACAATACATACAGCAACAAGGTTTGGCACAGGTGGTAAATGTGTTATTTTCTCTAGTTTCCAAACAAATAATGAGATCTGGAGATTTTTATTTCCCATAGGAATACACTGTTAAATAATTATAAAGACCATTTGAGGATTTTAATTCTATCCTGGAGTTCGCATTATCCCTCTGCTCAATTGTTCTGGATTGCTGAATGCTGATGAAAAAAACAGGCAACTAAAGCATTAAGTTTCTTCGTAATGCAGATAAAAAGAAGTGCTCTGATCTCTCAATTGTTTTCTTTCAGCCTTCATGCTATGCTATGTAGGACTAGTATGTGAATAAGAAACACAGAGGTCTGGAAGAGAAGTGGAAGCATGCCCACATGTGAACAGCAAGACTGTTTGGATGAATACAATTAAATAAATTCAGTGTAACTTAAATCCTGTGAGGGTAACTACATTAATTCCTATCTCCACCATAAAATAAAGTAGGGATATTCAGGTTTTTAAAGAAGCTACGGTAAAAAAACTTATGGCATGACCATAAAGATGCTTCTGAAAGAGACAAAGAAGAAAATCTGCTTTCATTTGACAAACTATGATTTTTCTACTTAGAATCCACAGAAGAATTTATATTGGAAAGGACCTGTGGAAGTAATCCAGTCCAACTCCTTGCAGTCAGCAAGACTAACTTTGTCATTAGACCAGGTTTCTCGTGGCTGTGTCCAGTCAAGCTTTGAACATCTCTCCAGGATTGAGATCCTACCCCTATAAGCAAACAATTCTACTTCACTCACTCATACGTAGCTATCATCTTTCAACCCTCATGATCTATGAGCACCAGGCTAAACACAGTTTTACTGAGGGCCACTGTATTCACAGACTACTAAGTGACCAGACTGCTGTAGTAATCCTTTGCCTGTATTGTTGTGGACAAAGCATTTTATGAACAACTTTTTTCAGATTATTTAACTCTGCACTGCTTCCAAAAGTGACTCCACCACTCCCATATCCATCCCTTCTTTCTCCCACTTCTCCTGCTCCACTTTTCTGAGTACCTCCTGGAATTCCTGCAAGGTTTGTGCAATGGCTTTTGGAAACACTGCTGGAGTCACCTCCAGATCTACTGGTTCTGTTCATGTTACAAAATAAAGATGTTACGCTTTCCTACTGCTCGTGCCATGCAAAGACTGCTACTGGTTTTAACATGTATGAAAGGACCTGCAGGAAGTAAAGGCAATATTAGACACAGCTTGAAGGCATGTGTCTAGGATTTCTTAAGGCTAGGAATAAATTTTGCTATTATTTTAAAAACTCTGAATTCTTAAGCCATTACATTCTGCTTCATCCAATAGATTTTCAGCAAGAACTGCAATCTGAGATTGAACAAATAAATACATAAATTATAAGGAGGTGTCATCAATGTTAATCGATGACAACTCTCATGGTTAAAGGGAAGTGAATACTAGTTGAAGACTAATTCAGTTACACATTATTACGTTAAAACTAAAAATCCTGGCTGCCGCTCAATCATGTGACGTATTAAGACACAGTACAAGGTTTGTTTGTTTAAAAAAAAAAAACAAACAACACAACACCAAAGGACCAAAGAAACAAACCCAAAAGTTTTTTAAAAAGCTTTAAAACAAAAGCTTTTCAAAGAAAGAGTATTACTTTACTTGACAAAACTCTCCTCCTTTTCTGAGTAAAAAGAACTAATAATAGTTTCAAATAAACCTCTCGAAAGGGTTTGCAAATTACCTGTCTGGATAGGATAGATAAATTAATTAGACCTTAACAGTAACATTGGTTCTATTTGCTTTGCTAGTCAACATCAATGAAAACCCAGCAAATAAACTATCCATGAATTACAATTTTTTAAAGTTATATTTATGTTACTATTTTAACAAAGAAAGAGACACATCAATTATTCCTTTATAAGAGGTTTCATTCATAAATGAAAAAAAATTGCTTAGCAAGTAAAATTATGAAAAAAACCCATTGTTTTCCTAAGTCATAAAGATGCAGAGATAAGGTATTCAAATGTATATAGGACACAAAGTATCTAATTATAATGTTGGGCATTAGTGCAATTTCTTACTCAAAATTCAAAGTGGAAGGAATATTAGTTGTAAATATTAGCAACATTTATCTCCCACCCTGTTAAAACTTCACATTTTATAAATGTATTTCTATTATTGTTTTAAAACTAAAATTTATCAGCTCTGACCAAAATAATCCCCCAATTTATTTTGCGCAATGGATGTTCAGAATACTCATACTGGTTTACTTCTAAAAGTAAAGTATCTTTACTATCTGTCTTTTATCAATCAATACTTTATGCTGTCCAATGCCTCTGCAGCTTTGCAGCCTCTGACAGTACCTCAGGAAAGACAGTACTTGCTTTTCAATAGTTTAGAAAACTTAAAAATTTCACTTAGACTATTAAACCATCAACTTAGTTCAACTGAAGAAACTGAATCCTGTCTTTGTTTTCCTCTGGGAACACATAAAAAGCAAGATCTCTACCCATAAAAAGCCAATATTTTCATAACCATCATAAACATGCTATATGAAATAATAAATGCCTTGAGATATTTATTGCACTAATTTAGAAGAAAAATATGTAGAAACATCAATAAAGACTATTCTTTATTTTGCCTTTTCCAAGTACTTAACAAGCTCTTCAAAGATAATGAAAACCTCTTTTTTTTATGAAAACAGATTTTACAGGTATACTGCACTGAGGTCTCTAGTCATTCAGTAAGGGAAAGTGGTTACTGCTTCTCTTATAAAGCTGGAACTAACTTTTGCATTTATTGCACTGAGACCATGAGATTTCATGCCTACCTGTGGTATGTATTATAAAGTGCTTTATTTAAGAAAACAAGTTGATTTTTAAAATGGAGAGATTATAAATTGTGCTTTTTGATAAAACTGCAAATTTCTGATTTGCCAGTATAACTCAGAGCAGAAACCTGACCTAGAGGACATACTCACAAATTAATTTACTAGAAAGATGATTTCTTCATTTTTATCTCACCTCTAGTTTTGTCAGTCTTTTCTGAAAAAGTGAAAAGGTCAATCTAAGTTGTAACATGTTCTCCTTTGTCACATCATATCACACTGAGGGACAATTTACTTAATTTACAGTACTATTAATGTAATTAGTATATTATGTCCTCTGGATCAAAATTTGTCCTAATTTCCACCAATTAATCCAGACAGACTTACTGTTTTATTAAGGGCAGAATTTGGAACAGTTCGCTGTCTCTCCTTTCACATGTATTTAGGAAGACAAAGACACTTCAAAACTGTACAGCATCTGAAATTTTAAAATATATTGTCCTTACCAATCAGATGCTAAGTTATGTACAGTCTAGACACACATTTAAGACAGGAGACATGATGTTGTTCTGATTATTGTCTCTTAGAGGAGGAACAGTTTAAATACAGTTGGGCAGCCACAAGTGTTTTTCTTCAGGATTGCAGCCCACAACTCTCTAGCTGCAGAACTTTTTCATGACACTGCAATGACATGGATGTACATTTTAAGTATCCCCCTACCTGGGACTCTGAGTAACGGAGTCTGAACACTCATTTTCTAAGTGAGATGTCAACTTAAGGAGTAGTTACAATATATCCCTCAGAACTTCTAACATTTAACTCCTCCAAGAGCATGAAGACAGAAAAAGCTCCCAGCTCAACCCCACACATACCCAGTGAGTAAAAGGCCTTGAGAGGCACTAGAGAAGCCTCTCAACTCTGTATAGCCTCATCTGATTTATAATCCAAATGCATTTATCTTAGATAAGCTAAACAAGGGAAGAAATGGATTTACAAATGAGAGTCTACCAGGCACTACATTTTGAAATACAAACCAGGAATTTTATGGGCTCTGCATCAGCTTCATAAGGGTCATACAAACACACATGTATGACTGGCAAATAATTTTTACAGATTTTTATTTACTCATGAAAATTAGATTAATGAAAAAATGTGGCAACTAAAAAGAATGCCACAGATGATTAAAAAGTGTATTTTCTTTTTAAAAACATACTATGAGGAAAAGGACTTCAGGCAAGAACACGCAGTGGACTAATTAGAAAAAGAAAGTAGGCCATCTTACAAAAATCATACTGTTTAATGAGGCCATGAAAGCAATGCAAAATGAGCAGAAGAACACTGCAACTTGTCAAGTCAGATCTTTTAATTTCAATCAGAGCCGCACAGACTAGAGAAGGATTAGACTATCATAGTATCACACTGGTGGCATACATACAAAGAAAGTAGGGCATTTACACACACTATCTCAATTTGGTGCTAAAATTTTAATACTGTTTCACAATTTTAACATAAGTGCAAAAAAGTGTCTCTTGGCTAATTACCCTAGTCTCAAAGTTAAATTACTGTGTTCCATACTGAGCTTATCACACTCCAGTGAAGAATAAAAATATGTGGGGGGGACAAACTTCTCAATTCCAAGTGTCAACTAACATACTTAAAACCTTTTCCCATATTTCTGCCACGCATCCACATTCAGAAAAACGATGCTTTGCTTTATGTGGAATAAATAACCCATTCTTCTCCTATGCATTTTGGGACTGCAATGTTTAGAGATACAGAGAAGGCAAAAGGAAGGCAAGAAAGCAGTGTTCTGGGTACACCACCAAAATCGAGACAGAGATCCTACAGCTTGCTGCAAGCCAAAACTAAGCTGCCTAGGTGGGTGCTTAGCTCAAAGACAGTCTGGATCTATTCCAGAGCTGGAGTAACACAGGTCTAAGGCAGCTGAAAAGCACTACTAGGCTATGTATGCATGACCAAAAAGCAAAAACTGTTTTCAATTAGAAGTTATGATGTATTTTAAACTGAAAGGAAAAAAGGTTCAGAAGTTATCTAATGTTGTTAATAAGAAACACAGTTTAGCAGTAAGGTGGAAGAACCATTTGCAAGACAATAAGGAGTTTTACAGCTTTTGCCTCAATGAAGTGTTTCAAAAGTAAGAATGTGAAAAATCAAAACATCTGTATGAGTAAAGTGGTATTTTTCATAATAGTTAGAAAGTAGTTATGGAAAGGCTATCACAACTTTAGGTATCACTTCAGGCACTGGGGAGCCCAAAACATTAAGGAAAGTCTACAGTCAGATGTTCTATTCAGTTCACAACTTGGGAACCCTTTCAGCATACAAAAACACAGAGCAAGATTGCATACTCCAAAAGATCCAGCCTAGGAAGAAACCGCTCTCTCTTCCCGTCTTCTACAGTAGGGATGCTGTACGTCATATCTGCACTCTGAAGTTAAGTGACAAACCAGAGCAAGGGTTTATTAAAAATTAATCCTGAAGAAAGTCCAGCATACAAACAGGGACATCTGTTTTACTTTATTATGTCAACAATTTCCTTCAACAGTGAAATAAAGATGCATGTAGCCATAAAGGATTTTCTTTTTTTCACCTAACTTTTCTAAATATGTGTTAAAAGACTTGCACAGGACAGTGGCAGTGAGTAACTTGCAAGTTTCATGAATAACTTAAAATGGCCCTCAGGAAATTAAAAAAATCACAACATTAAATCATCTCCCTGCCCTGTAAAAATGCATTCAAAATACTGGACACCAGTGTGCTTTGCCTCCTCAGCTCATCCACTTTCTTATTTCTGTTATTTTTTGAAATAAAAACACAACATACATCCTATGGTTTACATCAAAGGAATAAAGTTCACTACTTTATGGTCTGTTCTAGCAAAGAATCCATGAAATTTGTCTGCCATTGCCATTGCCTGTTTTTGTTACAAAAACATTAACTGCAAAAATAGCTACACTAAGTAAGTTTCTCCATATTCAACCGTATTTATTCGTCTTCAACATAAAATGGAGAGGTCTCTTTGAATCTTTAATGAACCAGATCAGCTTTGCCTTATTGAAGACTGATGCCCTTCTCTCCTCTTGATCCCTGTAGGTTTGCTCGCTCATTGGGCGTAGTTGTGTATGACTGCTGGCAGATGTATTTGGAAAACACCTGGGACTGGACAAGTGAAGTTATTTTTTCTTTTAAACTGGCCCTTTTCGCTGATGATTGCTTACCTCATTGTCTGACTCCACAAGCACTTGGTCATATTCACTTAGAGCTACTAGGAACATGATAGATGTAACGTTTTCAAAGCAATGTATCCATTTTCTTCTTTCTGATCGTTGGCCTCCTACATCCACCATTCTGCAAAATTAAGATCCACGTTAAACCACTCCATTAATATCTTATCAGATAAACACACAAGCACACACACAACAGAATTAAAGAATTTAGTTGAAAACAGACTTTGATTTGTTTTTCTTAATTATTTTTTCCTCTGATATTTAATGGAATCTGTTGCAAGTAGACAGTTAGTCACACTTGCTTCTAAGTCTGCTGTCTTTTCTGTATCTAAATTATTTTGGATCTCAAAACCCTCAGATTTCTGGGATACAAAGGTCTCATGAGCCATGATTTGGCAATGTATACCCTGTGTATTCAGCAGAAACAGATGTAAACAGCATAGATTTTGGTGTGCCTTTTTTCCCAGAAATTGCTAGAGTCAAAATTCTCAACCCTTCAATCTACCTCATTTTAAGAGGACAAACAGAAGATAGAACTTACCTACTAAAATTTTTAATAGTAAAAATTAGAACTCAAATTTGCTCACAGTGTATTCCCACTTCATCCCATGTTTCAGTGTAACTAAACACAGGTGTGTCTAACTTACAATTGCAGTTATTTTTTAAACACTGTACTTGCACTGAAGTAGGGCGATTACTCTCTAAAAATCAACTAAAGAAGTGTTAATTTTGCATTCCATAATTTACATGAATTATGAGGACCTTCAGAAAAAGACAAATCTACTTCTCTTTCATCCATTTGACATGTTTAGCATCAGCTCCTTATTATGTGCAGAGTTACATGAAAATATAATGACTGAGCAAAAATTTAAAAAGATATAATAATTGCTTTTTTATGCACTTTTAACCAATATCCT
The DNA here is from genome assembly GCF_020740795.1 of Apus apus. Lineage (NCBI taxonomy): Eukaryota > Metazoa > Chordata > Aves > Apodiformes > Apodidae > Apus > Apus apus. The sequence goes on along the minus strand of NC_067312.1, from coordinate 43,181,860 downwards.
ATACATGGTATTTCTAATATAAAAGGAAACTAAAGAAATGAAGTGGGTGTAAAAACATTTTTTCTACCTGAAAATGACACTTTGTAAGTCGAATGGATATTCAATGATCCCTGTTGTTGGGACTCGAACTCTGAGCACATCTTGCTGAGTTGGCAGGTAGGTGGAATCTGCTATGCGGTCCAAGTCGTTTAGATAGCTATAGGCAGGGAGAAACAACAGGAATGCAAGACAGTGACACCATCATCCCACTGAGGAAAAGAGAAAGGAAGACTTGGGAATGGAAATGGGCTGTGGGGTAGGAGGAGGTACAACAGAAAAAACAGCATTATCGGCATAAAACCAAGGACAAAGTATAAAAATGTGCTCCCTCTACCCTGTCTGTACAATTTCCTAGCTTCAAATGAGTTCTACAGAAGGGCAGCACAATTATTGTGGGGACTTTTCATGTGAGTTTGCTTGGCTTTCACATGCAAATTCACTAAAGATTCAAAGTTTTCAATTACAAAATTCTAGGCATTCTAGAAACAAATTACAAAATGTGTGAGAAATATAAAATTGCACAGTTTTATTTGAATGTGTAACATATTTTTAATATTCATTGTGTTGTGTCTACACAGATAAGTGGATAGACAAACATCAGTCTCCCAAGTAACAGTGAACAGTGAACATTATCAGTTATAAAATGATGGCAGGATAAAATTTATGGTTTGGAAAAATAATAAATAAACAAACAAATAAATGACATTTTTTAATAGGAAAACCCCACCAACTGACAAATTTAAAAACTCTCCAGATCCTGTTATCATAAGGCAGCACTGAATATTTAGTGGGGTCTCTGGCACCTGAAAGTCCTGCATTCACACTAAAACTTCCAATATATAAAACTTCCAGTAAGTCTGCAGTATGTGAAATAAACCCCAGCTGGCAAGCAAGTAACACAAATTTGCTACAAAACTGCTTGTAAAGGTTATTTAACTACAACATGGCTTAATGGTGATCTTCAACCATGAACCACCATTGTACTGGAGGTTTTAATTAATTCTCATAAAAGAGATGTTTCAAAAAAGAAATGTACCAATGTATGCAATAGCATGTTTAGGTCAAGGAGCTGGACATCTCATTAAATCAATGCACCAGGCACCTTGGGCTCTCCCCATAGTAAGCACCTGGAAGAAAGACTGCTGCACAAAATAGATTTCTTGGGCATTTGGTTACTTCCCACCACCTAGAGTTAGCCACTGAGAAGATAAATTAATCTATGGATGGTCTCATTCATTCTAGGGGAGGAGAGCAATGGTCTTGTAATTTATCAAATGATTATGAAGTATCACTAAGCTCTAAACATATCCTTTCCCTTGTAGATACTAGTGAAGGTGCTCTTTTTTTAATTAAACCCACACAAGAAATCATGAGATGACTTCTAGGTGCTCTGAATGATTTCTTAATGAAATAGCAAGAACAAATTATCCTGAACAATGACAGAAAAAAGTAGCTTGATTTCAACCTTACAGCAAAAATAGAGAATTAATTTGTTAGGTCTGGGAGGAAGCCGAAACCATAATAAAATGTCACTCACTATGATTTTATTAATGAAATACTAATCCAATGGTAAACATTGACAGTGAGATGGTTACACATAGCTAGCAAGATGTATTGAACCATGTATCTCAGCTAATTCAGAAGCTACTGTTCTGAAAAATTTTCTGATGAGTTTCTGTCAATAAGAAAAAGGCTTGACAGTCTGTGCACTTCATCTGCCCTCAGCTGTTTTACACAAAAAGCAGACTGCACAAGTACATCACCAATTTGCTGGTGGAAAAAAACCCAACAAACCAGCTACTTTCATGCTGTAAGCATACAGCAAGTAGTCAATGGAATTCTTTCTATGGAAAAAAAAAATACTTTTCCATTCAAGTTTTGATTATTTTATATTAATGTTTTTTAAGGGAGACATTTCTGCTGAATAATCGCTTGTGCTGGAATTCAGATTTTAATTAAGTTTCTGTATTTTTGCTCTGAATCAAAGGAGTAAGATCTTTTCTGCTACTGACTTCAACAGTTCTGTGTATCAGTTACACTTCCTCCTACCATATGAGGATATGTAACTTCACATACTGCTATCAACTTAAAGGGAATTAAGCATGTTTCTGAAAATCAGACTTAAAGCTTTGCCTGCAGCAGCAACACAAACTTCTCTTCAAGACACTCTAAAATCACAAAAAACTCCTTAAGTCCAGCTTAAAATTCACGTAACGTCTAAACCAAAGTTACACAATTCATTTTTAAAGATCTTTAAAAATTTTAAAATTTTCTAAAATTTACATTTGGATAAAAGATGTATCATTGGAACTGACATCAGGGTCTTTCTTTTCCACTGTATGCACTGCTTTATATCACAGCTGAAGATTTTTGCTATATTGCAGAAATGTATCATCTCTCTTCAGTCAAGTGCAATCTCTGTAAAATGCCAGTGGGAGCAAACTAACACACGTTCTATATATTATAATGACTTTTATATTAATTGCGTAACACTATACTTCTATGTCCACAGGACTACACAGACAAAAAGCAAGACATTTTCTTTCCTGAAAGTGCAAGAACAGATTTTTGCAATGCTTTAGGAGGGATGGGGTGACAGTCTGATTTTTCAGAATAGCTGATTTGTTGGGTTGACTCACTGCTTCAAAATGCTGATGGAATATGTGAAGTAATATAGGTGACTATTTACATAAAAAGAAAAGACAACCAGAACACCAGCACACACAATTTTCACATATTACTGTATCACTACTGCAATAGTAATTATGAATTAATATTACAACTGTTCCTGTAACACTGAAAATTTTGAATTTATTTTATTTGGTTTACCATAGCTCAATTCACTGCTACAATAAAGATGTATTTTCAAATCTTCCTTACACCAAAAATGTTGGAAAATTAACTTTTTTCTTCCTACTTGAAAGCTAGGATTTAAAGAGATCATCTGATCACCAGGAGAATACAGCACTGCATGCATAGGCTTTAAGCATCCTATAGCTCATTACACTAATTTTTTTTTTTTTTTTAAATAATTTCGCAATCAGCAACTTTAATAATAATTTAAAAAAAATGTGCTAGCTAATGCCAGTTCTTTCCCACCTTCTACTGTGCTGGGTCAAGGCCCACTCCAGCTGAACCTCTGTCCATCCCTAGCTGGAAGCTCTTTCGTTTGTGCATTAGCTTGATAACACATTTCTGTCAAAATTATTTGGAAAAGTGAAGAAGCATGATTCAAACTGTTCGCACTAAGCTATTTTACTTGATTAATGCAGCCTGGGGTGTGGGAAGTCCATAAACTCCAGCAGGAAAGCAGGGTGGAGTAACTTCCTCCACTGGTTTATCTGCAACCAGAAAAGGACTTAAGAAGCCAGGTCTGTATGAAATGTCTCAGGTCTGAATTCAGATGGATGAGGAGGAAAAGAAAATGAAGATTTTTGTTACTTTTTTGTAGATCTGCTTATTTAAAAAATTATTCACCATGGCTTTAAAGCATTTACCTAATGCAGAGCTAAATGAAGTACTGACAAGTACATTGCTCATCCGGGCAAACGAATCCTGTGCAGATGCAAAAATTTCAGGGTATAAGTGATACACATAAGGTCTTTTAGGATAACTGCCTAGCTCAAAACGTATGCACAAATACTGCAATCAGCCCTTGCAATGCAACTAACTCATCCGCGTGTACCAGAAATGGCTGCACACGCCCTCTTGCAAACAAACCACAAGACTTGTCATAGACTTGGAACTTCCACAAAAAGTGTGTTGCCAACAATTGCCCAAAACAGATGTTTCCTCAGATTATTAACTTTTAAAACCCGTAATAACAATATGGCTATTGGAAATACCCTGGCAGCTGTCTTGAGGGCTAGTCAAAAAGTGGGTAACCACCAGTGTTACCATGGGGACTTCAGTTACACAGGTAGCAGTCACTGTGTAAGCCATTTAGGTCTCAAATATATGGCATGCTGAATTTAATTTTTATCAACTGATAAGAAATAGCTTATTTTGATGAGGCACCCTGTAGCTATGGGGCCCCTCACCCGAACAGTACCTACTCAGACAGGCATTATACAAAGGAACAAAACATGGCATAAAATTACTTAAAAAAAAAAAAATATCCAAACCACATAGATCTGAGTAAATTCACAGTACAGACTGAGTTTAAAAAATTCATTGTACCTGTAATTAGTTTTGTAAAAATGAATTCTAGTGGCTGCTACGGTAATTTTCCAGGGGGTTGCTATAGTGACAGGCAGCAGGTGCATTACCGAGGTGATGGTGTGTAATGAGCTGCTGGCAGTGGCCCTCCCTTGACGTCAGGAGAAAATGCCACCATCTCATAGCATGCGTTGTGATCTGCACACTGACCAGAAGTGAAGGAAGCCTTTTGTTTCCCCGTCAGAGCTGCGAGAGGATCACATATTTTTATTGCACTTTATATCACCTTTGACATGGCCCAAACCTGTGGCCAGTTTTAGGGAAGCTGCCAGGACATGGAGGTGTTAATGATGCCCTTGAAAGAAAGCAGGTTTCAAAGGCAGTTTTTGCCTATACTTCAAAATAAACAGAAGGAGCAGGATCATGGGAGTAGACTGAATGGCTCTGGAATGTTCCTACATGCCTCTCCCATTTATAAATCATGCAAAGAAGTGAGACTCCTAACCTTATAGTTAACTCCTGCCACCATGAACAGGTAGCTCAATATTCAGTCTTAATTAATTTCCCAGAATTACACTACCTAACAAAGATACACCATCAAAACTTATTTGAATTTACTTTCAGTGATTGAGGTCACGAAGCATATTCAACATGAAGAAATATGGGCACTTAAACATGCTCCTCTAGCCATAACCTACTACGTTTCAGCATCTTTGAGGTCAGTTTTTTGCTGGAAGTAATCAGGTGATGAAGCAGTATTTTCTCAGGAATAATTCCATAAGATTAATTTCTGTAACTCTAAACTAAGTTTAGCACATAGTCTAATTAACCAAGAGACGGCATTAAGGCACGGACACAGGTCACACTTGCTGAGGTTAAAAATAAGATTGCTCTGTTCATCAGTACTGCCTAATAACTCTTTCCAACCTCACCCAGCAAAACTGATGTAGCAAGATGCTGAATGAATATTCACTAGCATACTAAAATATAACATGGGCTTATAAGGAATCTGCCTGTGACACCTTATGAACAGAGGGTAAGTCCCTGGGGAGCAGAAAGTCTCTCAAATACACTGCTGAGAAACACTCCAAGAGAAATGTCTAAAACAAAACCAAGTATGTTGAGATAATTATTGGCACCAATAAAAGGGTCAGTCTGAAACCAGTAAAGATGTCTTACTTGTTACCACTCAGCAAACAACATGACTGTTCTTTAATCTATATGGGGAGAATGAGAGCACAGAGGAAGAGGAGAGGAACAAATCCAAACAAGCAACAAAGTTTGTTGTTTAACAGAAAATTGGTTGGATGATTTCAGTGTAAACACAGCTATAAAAGCCAGGCTTACCAGCAACATTTCATATACAAATGCTTTCACTGTGTTCAACCACATGTAAGCCAGACAGGCTTTTCTTGGTATAATAGTAACCATAAATATTTAGAGCTTTTCAACCCTATATCTCTCAAGTTTAATGAAAAAAAAAAAAATACAAGTACAATAATAATTATAATTGTAATAGTACTTTTCTCAAAGTTAGCACAATTCATAGGTATGACCCTATACAAAGCGCTCTCTCTCAGACAGTGGTGGTGGAAATGAAAATAAAACCCTAATCAAAGCCTAGAGCTAAGGCTAATTGGACAAACTATTCAGTAAATTTTATATATGTCTGTCCTTTGGAGCCTGGTTATTCTGGAATTGGGCTATCCTTTATAGGGCTGTTGGGGTTTGGTGTGGTTTTGGGGAGTTGGAGTTTGCTTGTTTTGCAAAACTCTGAACTGACTGATGAGACTACCCTGAACTAGCAGTATTTTTGACCATGTGTTGGGAAACACGCATTCAAAGAGAAAACCTTTCTTCTGCATTTTTGAAAACGCATAAAACTTCCTTGTCTTTCAACACCACATATGCAAAATGTTAATGTTGTTGTAGCAGGATTTTACCTACTTCAGTGAGCTGCCAGAGTAATTGACACAAGTATTTTTTTTGCTAACATTTGGCAACACAGTAAATTTAATCAATTTTCAGTGTATAAACATGAGCTGCGAACAAAGCTAAGTCAGAATTTCTGTAGCAGTTTGCATTTCTGAGCCTTTAGACCACTGGAGAGAAGTTAAGGCTACTTTGCAGTTTTCCAGAACTGTCTATGCTTAATCTAAAGCACAGTAAACCTAAGATCTCTGCAGTGAGGTAGGAAGAAGTCTGAGCTGTGTTCTTTTTATCCTTACCCCACCCAAATCCTACCTAGCTATCTCTGTCAATTTCCTATGTGGCTAAAAGCAAGCCTAAACAAAGGCTAAAAACCCCAAGTTGTCAAATGAAAAAATGATTGTGGAAACTTTTCTTAATAGGAAATGCAGTTTAAAAATTATACAGATATTAAAAACATGTTCAGTACTGCATGAAGAAAAGGATCCTGAAACAAATGTATACTGTATACTTTTTGTATAATCCCACTTCCCTTTCTAAATTTCCCTAGTTCTGTTGCATAATCTTCAGTTTATCTATAGGATACAATGCTTTTTGGTATGCAACAGCTTTCACATCCCACCTTTCTTCAAACCTTTCTTTTGTACTTGAGGACCATGATTAAGGTGTAAGAGAGGGTTAGCATGATTTTGATGCTTGATCATAAACTTTAGAATTTCATTTTTGCTGTTTTTATCTGCCTTCAAACCCTACATAAGTAAGGCTGTGTAAACTGAATATACAAAAGCAGAATCTACCATTCTGCAGCACAAATTGCCCCTAAACACAGCTTGAGAACCCTGAATTATGTTTTTACAAATGAAGGTGAGAAAGAATAAATTAACAGTATTAAATGATGATGTGCTTATGTATCTTAGAAATGATGAGTATATGGTTTTCTTACCTGCAACAAATGACTGATACACAGATACAGTTAGTCATTATCTGCTATACCAGTGTCAGCTGCACAGCAGGTCTCAATTTAGGGCAATATTTGTCCTTTTCAAAGGCTCACACAGTCCCGTGAGGCCCTGAGAATTCTCTACAGCTTTATGAAATAAAAGAATTAATGTTCTGATTGCTAGAGGCAATACCATCCAGCAGAGTAAACTGCTGTAGTAAAAACTTAGGATTCATAAACTGATCTTTCCCCATACGTGCCCCTAGGCACATCCTATTCAGCACATAGCTATTCCCCTGAAATGGACATGTTTCAGAGTAGAATGTGGAAACAAAGTACTATTTTTAATGGAGAGGTATGAAGACATTAATTGTTCAGCTGAAGTTACAAAAATGTTCAAACTCAGAGGGAATACTGTCATACAAAACTACCAGATGACCAAAGCATTACAATTCATGCAATGGTTTCAGTAAAGGTGAAACATGAACTTTAACAGCAGACATCATTAGTGATCCTGCTTTAGCAGGGGTGTTGGCCTGGATGATCTCTAGAGGTTCCTTTCAACTCTTATGAATCTGTGATTAAGATTAATCTATTTCTTCCCTGCTAATAATCAGTGATATTCTGAATATTTCCTCAGAGTCACACCCTGGAGCTCTAATTACATGGTGAAATACTGGAATCTGCATTTCTGTACTAACTGTCTAGCTAACCCAACTCACATGGTCACACGTATATGCATGGCTATGTAACTGTAGGAACTAAGTTGTTAAAGGTGATAGCAAATGCAGAAACAAAAGACTGAAGGACTCTCATGTGTAAGAATGCTATGACATATATGATTAATAAAGCAGTGAATTAAATAGTAACAAAGTGGTGTATTATATACCCACTGGCATAGCTAACAGTGGGGTAGAAACTTGAGGGAAAAACATATTTAATTATCTGATGTGTTAGAAAACACAGCCACGGAAGGGAAACTAAACAGATATCCTCAGTGCTGGTGAAGCAATTAGAAACACCTTCCTTGGAGGTACACAATGACATAATTCCATTTCATGGGGCCAGAGAAAGACAAAGTTTTTTTCAGTAAGGCTATGGGACACTTTCCAGCACCAAACACATCCCACTTTTTCCTCATGAATGGAAAGTCTTCAGTGTCATACTGGGGAGAAGTAATAATAAGACTCCACAAATTCTAGCTGCAACTCAAATTCTGCAAGTTGTCCCATAGATGTGAACTGCTACTTCCGATAACTGTCCCTCTTATTGACAACAGTAAGACTGTTGCCTCTCCTTTCCTCAGGCTTTGAAAAGTTGTGATACTTGGACTTATGGTCTTGACAACCTATATACTATGTATTGAATGGTCTCATGTCACACAGCTACTACTTAAGGTAATCTACAGTGGGGTGGTGGCTTACATCTGTCTCACACTATGAACAGTATCTTAAAGAGAAAAGTGGTTTAGTGGTGAGTGGCTAAGTCACCCTGTACTGTGTATGAGAAGTGAATAATCTCTATGTGATGTGCTCTTCACTTTACCACAGAGAAGTCTAGAAACTGTTTTTAAAAACAACATGAACACCCAACCTTTGGAGCATCCAGCGGCAAAAGAAGAGAATTGAATGCATTTGCTGAGCCTCCAAGAGGTTCACACTGTATTTTTGAAACAATGTTTCTTTGGTTTCTGCTAATTGCTTTTACTGGACATACATACCTGAAAAAAACTCTACTCGTAAGCATACATAAGAGGGTCTTCTAAAGACTAAATGGAGTAATTCACAACTCTAATTTAGAACAGATTTTGCAGAAATCCATTGTATGAACTGTAACAGATGGTGGTCTAAAGTCACCAGATCTGCAAAAGCTCATGCTAAACTGCTATGCATGTTGAAAAATAACCAATGAACTAACACATTTACATTTTGCAAGGCAATGTACTAGGAATTTGCTCCTATAGCTAGCTAATGAATTATCCCCCCCTATTTTTAATAGTATTAAAAAAAATCAACTATGGTGACAATTTCACTAGAACTAGGTCGAAACGATGGCATTCAGCACAATTTCACCTGAAGTAGAATCAGAGTACTATATTCTGCTTTGGAGAGTAATTAATTTTATTTTTACCCTCTCAAGCAGGCATACAAGACACATAAAATACATGAACCCTTGGTTAGTACTATTTATCTCAACAAGGGGAGTGCAAAAGCAATCAATGAAGGAACAGGGGAAAACTTGGGAAAATATCATGAAGGTCTACCTTGTGACTACAGTTCCCAGTATTTGCTACTGTTGTACTACATGAAAGTATGATTGCAGAGCTTGCTTTTGAGAGGTTTGAACAGGTATAATAAAAAGTAAACATAAACATCACTGATTAGAATCTTCCCTAGTTAGAATCTTACTTTAAGCTGTCAAATTATCACAGACTGTCATTCTGTGTAACAAATAGAGATGTAATCCCAAACTAGATGTACTCCACTCCTTGAAGTACCCTCTGAATTCAATTTATTTTAGTGTATTCAGGTATGTTTTTGCTGCATATGCATACTAGAACGTTCACAGACACGTAAATGCTAAAAAGTAAAAATTACTTTGTTAGGAACAAAAAATTATAAATTGTGGCCACCAGGTACTTACTATTTGGTTGAATCTGATAACTGATACTCCCGTCGTCTATCGTAACACTCCTGAATTCCAGGGTCATTCCATAAGCTTCTTATTGCATCTACATAAGGGTTCTCAAAAGTTGACACCTTCTCTACATCGACTTCTCGAACTAACTGTGCATGAGCCTAATTCAAAAAAACAAAACAGCAAAATTTACTTCATTTTCTATGTTTGCAACTAGCTCATATACAGTGAACATGACTGACTGGAGCAATGGCCATATCACTAACTTGAATGTGCAACCTGAAAAATAAAAGTACTATGAAGAAGGCTGTGAAGATGGGAAAAGCAGACAACCATTACAGGAGACAACCATTATAATGAGTTCCAGAAATGAGGAACAACAGAAAAAAGCTCTACATTTCAAGGGAAAGTACATAGATCTCAACATGGATCACCATATTTTTTACCTTTCATGCTAAAAGACACTGATAAACAGAATACCTACCATCCATTCTACCAATTGAACCACTCACTAGCAACTGAACCAGGGACGCTTGGATACCATAAAGACAGAAAAGATAGTAAAATCCCAAAATATTCAAAGATGGGTAGTTTTGCATTCATGTGAATGAACTTAAGTGTGTAGGAAGGAAAAAGTAATGATGCTTTATAAGAGAAGATCTAAAAGCAAACAGTAAATGAATAAGAGTACTGAGTAAATTATGAATAACTGATGATGACATGGTGTGTTCAAAGACAACCATATTTTGACAGAAAGTCATTATTTCAGATTATGTTTACTCTCACATGGAATGATTTAGATGCAATGGATGAAACGTTCACATAAAATTTGTATTTAATTAAGTTAATTTTAAAGAAAGCTTTTAATTTTTAATTATTCTGGTACAATCCTAGAGTATAAAACATGGCTTTTAAATGGTGACTAGTTAACCAACTTGACAGATTTAGAACCTGAGAGAATGGAAAGAAGGAAAGGAATTTCAGAGAAGGTCTTTCAGAGACATTGATAAAAAAGTTCTTAATGTTACCACAAATGCAACAGAAGATACTACTAAATCATAGAATCATAGAATCATAGAATCCTAGGGTTTGGAAGGGACCTCAAAAGATCATCTAGTCCAACCCCCCTGCCAGAGCAGGGTCATCTAGAGCACATCACACAGGAACGCATCCAGGTGGGTTTTGAATGTCTCCAGAGAAGGAGACTCCACAGCCTCTCTGGGCAGCCTGTTCCAGTGCTCTCTCAATGAGAAAAGCAAGTTTATTAGAAATTGTCTCTAGGTTCAATTTGTACTATAAAATATGTAGATTCTTAGAAAGTAATGTCTAAAATTGGGAGTTGCTAATAGGAAATAATACCTAATAAAACCAACACCATTACTTAAAATTTACTAAAGAAATACAACATTGAATGTTGTATTATTACATTATTATTAGAATTCTTTCTAATTTGTCCTGGAATTGATATATGTATCTGTGTAGAGATAAATATACATGCAAACATATGCACACAGGCAAGAGAAGACAACAGATGAAAACTTGGTCTAGCAAAAAAATGGAGGGATTCAACTCATTTAACTAGTCTGTATTTGAGGTAACACAAATATCTTGCCATTTTAAATTAGGTGTAGGTACACTGAAAGGAGTGTTCTTATTTTTTACACATACACAATCTCCAGCCTCCTCTTCAGACAGGAGAATGAGCTGGTTGCTCATTACTTAAAACATTATACCTGAAACTGCTATTTTCTCAAGAAGAAATAAAAACTTCCAAATTGAATAAATAATATGTGTCATAAAGATAAGAAGAGCCTATGTTATCTGAACACAAATCTCTGAAATTCTAACAACAGGTATTTTTCTTCCAGATGTCTATGCATCCCCAAAGTGTCTGGACAAATAATAAAGAGCCCTCAGCTTCTCAGAGCAAAATAAAAAAAATGCTACTTTTCTAAACACAAGTGAACATTCTTTTGAAACAGGGTAATTTATTAATTTTTTTATTACTATTATATCTTGCCAAGCTGAGTTCTGTATTCTATTACCCTTGTGTATTTCCAAGACAATGATGCCCTGAATATTCTCCCACAGCTTGTAACAAACTGATGAAAGAATATATTGATTTTTTTGGTACATGAGCTCTGAAATAACAGCCAATTAATATAAAAATACTAAGAGATCTAAAAGACTAACTTACTGTACAAAAGTTTCATTTGGAATCTGTCATCACTGAAGTATTTCTCCAACAGTTCCCTGAACATTGTCTAACAGGTGCTTAAGTATTTTACATTGGCAGAAGAAAAAAATCTTAAAAGGTAAATACTTTATTCAGTTACCTATCTAGACTTAATACTACAAAGTTGTCCAAGATCTTTCACTGTTTTATGCATCACTTCTATATGTTCTGCCATACAATAAATATGACATTGCACTGTGTGACAAAACTTAGAAAATAGGCTATGGTATGTTATAAGAAGCTTCATCCATCGAAAGATTGATTCAACTTTTTAATAAGAAACAGCTTTTCCTCAGTGAATATTGCTTCTGCTTCCCTGGGGCTTGCTTGGCCAGACTCATGACAGCTTATACTCTACTAATACACAGCTCTTCACATCACTGCTGCTTCTCTTAAGAAAGTAATGCCCTTTCACATATATCTAAAGTCTTTATTAATACTCAGCTATGCCTTCTTGTTCCCTGAGGTACTACACTTTACTGTAGACAATAATTTCTTTTTCTTTGAGAGTCTTTGTTAGGCAATATATTTTGCTGGCTTCTAATTTCTGATGCTGGAGATGGAAACGAAAACACAGAGATATCATCTATTGGCTTAATTTTTCTCTCATTTGTCATGGTACAAACCAAAAGTAATTCCAGTTAAACCTTGTGAGATGGAGAACCATAAATGCAATGCAGAAGAATCAATTGTACATGATGTGTGGTGTCACTATTGCTAATTAATGTCTTTAGTTTCCTTCCACTATTATAAATAGCAAATTTGGAACCAAATTTTGATGTTAGCACTCAGACATTAAAAAATCTAAGGATTCAGCATTAATGCAGTTTATGCAACTATAAACATTATCAAGTACTTCTTAGTCTTTAATCCTTTCACTTTACCTTAAAGTTGACATAATTTGGGGGAAAAAATAGAAAAAAGTCAAGCTTGTTGCTCCTGAGAAAGCTGCTCCTTCTTAAGAGTTCTCTGTTTGGCACACCAATAAACATTGTCAGAACACTAAACAAACAAACAAACCCCAAAACAACAGACAAAACTGAAAAATACTGTAAGTACCACCAAATTCAAAATGGTCGTTAACTACTTGTTCAGTTGTAGTGTTCCACAAACAAGATCTAGATGATGTAGATGACTTTTCAGTTCAATTCACTGTCAACATCAGCAGTCAACATTTTCCATAGCCTTCTGGGAATAGAAGAATACTGTAACTATTTCCACATCACTTATAATCATAGAATCATAGAATGGTTAAGGTTGGAAGAGACCTTAAAGATCATCAGGTTCTGACTGCCCTGCTATGAGCAGGGACACCTCACACTAGACCAGGCTGCACAAAGCCTCATCCAACCTGGCCTTGAACACTTCCAGGCAAGGGGCTTCCACAACCTTCCTGAGCAACCTATTCCAGTACCTTCCTACCCTCATGGTGAATAATTTCTTCCTGAGATCTAACCTAAATCTGCCCTCTTTCAGTATAAAATCATTACCCCTTATCCTATCACTGCCCTCTCTGGTAAAAAGTCCCTCCCCAGCTTTCCTGTAGTCCCTTTCAAGCACTGCAAGGTCACTATAAGTTCTCCTCAGAGCCTTCTCTTCTCCAAGCTGAATAGTCTGAACTCTCTCAGCCTGTCTTCACAGCAGAGGTGCTCCAACCCTCAGACCTTCTTTGTGGCCCTTCTCTGGACACTCTCCAACAGCTACATGCCTTTCCTGTGCTGAGAGCCCTAGAACTGTACACAGTACTCCAGGTGGGGTCTCACCAAAGCAGAGTAGAGGGGCAGAATCACCTCCCTGGCCCTGCTGGCCACACTTCTTTTGATGCAGCCCAGGACACAATGGGCTCTCTGGGCTCCAGCACACACCGTCAAGCTCCTCATCAACTACCACCCCCAAGTCCTTCTCCTCAGGACTGCTTGCTATCCATTCTCCCCCCAGCTTGTAATTGTGCCTGGGGTTGCGCCGACCCTGGTGCAGGACCTTGCACTTGGCCTCGTTGAAGTTCATGAGGTTGGCACTGGCCCACCTCTCCAGCCTGTCAAGGTCCCTCTGGACGGCATCCCTTCCCTCTAGGGTGTCAGATTTGCCAGAAATCTTATAAATCTTATAAACACTCTATTTTATTTTTTACTATTTTTTTTTTTCTTTTAGCAAACCACATCTCTCCTAAATTTAAGAGCTTCTTCACTGTTTTATACAAGTATATAAGAAATTATCCCAGAATAAGAAAACTGGAATTTTTGGAAATAATACTGGACTCTGTAACCAGAAAATCTGAGCCTGAGGAGATACCAAAATACCTCATTAATTCCCCTCAGAAAACTTCAATATTATTAGAAACTAATTCTGAGCTTGGACAGTGTTGTAGTTTTATGTCAGTCTTTTGGGCACAATCCATTAAGGATATATTTTTAATCTCTAGGCTTCATCGTGTTGGTTAACTAATAATTGACTTCATAACTTTTTGGAAGCTCTGATCCTTCTTAGGGACTAAGTGGGGCAGCCAATGCCTCTGGTCTCATATTCTCTCTGTCTGTGGGTCAGCCATTTTGAGCCTTAAAACAATGGTTACAATGAATGTGGCAAACACAGGGAAAAAAGGTTAAATGTTTTATATTCCTTTTGATATAGTCTCTGTAATTTTCCCAAATTAGCACTCCAACCTATCTGAATGATTTATTTGAGGGAGTTCAGGCAGACATGCACAGTCTATTTCAAAAGAAATTCCTCTGTGTTATTAAATCCCCAGGAGAAAGCACTGAGATGCAGCAGTCAAGCTTGAGATGTAGCAGGAAAGGTTGCTTCCTATCTATAGTCTCTGTGGGCTGGCTGATTTTAAGGTGCCTGTTCAAAGAATTCTCTAACATGGGAGGGAACATAATCTATTTTGTACAAGGATTTCGCAAAACATTCAGAAAAAGCCTGTGGCTGTAGTGCTTGGCTGTTGGTAAGTAAAGGAGCAATCACCACGGTATTAGTTAGATCTGGATAGTATAATTTACATTGACCACAAAAATGAGTGCAATGGCATCAGATCCAAGCAGTCCAGGAGCCTGGAATCAAAGTAGTTGCAGAGACATCATCGTGACCATGCACTTGTCTGGTTTTTTTGGGATGGGTAGGGGAGGGTGATGGGCAGTATAAAAAAAATTCTTTATAATTCATCTTAAAATCAGAAATTATTATTTATGCCAGCTCAACAAAACACATAATTTACAGATTCAGACCCTGGTGACTAGCAGTCTAGATCTGTGGTCCATTCAAATACCTTGCCTGTAAGGCTGTGTATAGCAAGATATGCTGCTTTGGAGACTCCTGCAAACCTGTAGATACTTGAAGCAGGTGTAACATTTGAGGAGAGTAATATTAGTCGGCTTCACTGTCTTGAAAGCGCAGGATGTTTTTCCTTACCATGTCAGAAAACAGCCAACTTCTGACTGAAAATCAGTCCATGGTGGGTAAGTGTCTTTACGTAGCAGCCCACATAAAATGGTTTGTAAGAGGACTGCAAAGAGGATGCTGCTTCCCTTGAGCAACTTTAGAGCTTAGAATGGACTATGGTAAACAGGGAGGAGGTTTCATGATATATAAAAAAGAACAGTATTTAAATTAATAAAGTGTGCCATGAAGTTTTGAAACAAGATGTGGTGCAATGGCATGCCTACAAGGCTATGATGTTATCAGCATCACTGAGATGTGGTGGCACGATTCCTTCCTATGACTGGAGCATGGGAATGGATGGGGGCAAACTCTTTAGGAAGGACAGGGAGGGAAGAAGAGGAGCGGGTGTTACCCACTGCATCAATGATCAGCTCCATCAATGACCAGTGCACACATGTAGATGTAAAATGAGGAAAGGTAGCCTGGGAGAAATACAGAGAAGTTGTCCAGTCAGCTAGGGGTCAGGTTAGGAAAGCTAAAGCTCTGACAGCATTAAATCTGTCCAGGGACAACAAGAGGAACAAGAAAAGCTTCTACAGGGTATGCCAGTGATAAAAGAAGACTATGGGCAATGTGGGCCCTCTTCAGAAAGAAACAGGAAACCTGGTCACATGGGATAGATATGGAGACGGCCAAGGTACACAATGACATTTTTTGCCTTAGTCTTCCCTGGCAAGGGCCTCAGCCACAGCATTCAAATCACAGAAGGCAAAGACAGGGGCTGGGAGAATGAAGAATAGCCCGTAACAGGAGAACTATCTAAAGAATCTGAAAGTGAAGAAGTCCGTGGGACCTGATGAGATCCATCTGCAGCTCCTCAGGGAACTGGTGGAGGAAGCTGCAAAGCCACTTTCCTTCATATTTGAAAAGTTGTGGCAGTCTGGTGAAATTCCCACTGATGAGAAAAGAGGAAACATAACCCCCATTTTATAAAAGGGAAAAAAGCAAGATCTAGAAAACAACAGAGGCCAGTCAGTTTCACCTCTGTGACCTGCAAGATCATGGAGCAGATCCTCCTGAAACCTCTGCTGAGGCACGTGGAAAACGTGGAGGTGGTTCGTGTCAACCAGCATAGCTTCATCAGGGGCAAATTGTACCTGGACATATTTGGTGGCCTTCAATGATGAGGTCACAGCATCAGTGGACAAGGGGAGTGCAACTGACGCCATCTACCTGGACTTGTGCAAAGTGTTGGACACTGCCACACGTGACATCCTGGTCTCTGCATTGGAAAGATATGGATTTGATAGATGGACCAGCTGATGAGTAAAGAATTGGCTGGATGGTCACTCTCAAAGAGTAGTGGTCGATGTCTCAGTGTCCAAATGGAGACCAGTGATGAGTGGTGTTCCTCGAGGGTTGGTACTGGGACCAGTGCTATCTAACACCTTTGTCAGAGACATGGAGAGTGGGGATTGAGTGCACCTTCAGCAAGTTTGCTGACAACACCAAACTGTGTGGTGAGGTTCACATGCTGGAGGGAAGGGATGCCATCCAGAGGGACTTTGATAGGCTTGAGAGGTGGGCCCATGCCAGCCTCTGAAGTTCAAAAAGGTCAAGCGCAAGGTCCTGAACTTGGGTCAGGGCGATCTCAAGCACAATTACAGGCTAGGTGGGGAATGGATTGAGAACAGCCAAGAAAGCCAACCATATCCTGGCCTGCATCAAAAGAAGTGTGACCAGCAAGTCACAGGAGATAATTCTGCCCCTCCACTCCACTCTTGTGAGATCGCACCTGAAGTCCAATTCTGGAGCCCCCAACACATTAAGGACATGTAGGTGTTGGAGCGAGTCTAGAGGAGGACCACAAAGATGATCAGAGGACTAGTGCACCTCTGCTATGAAGAGACTGAGAGAGTTGGGATTGTTCATCCTGGAGGAGAAAGCTCTGGGAAGAACTCATAACAGCCTTCCAATATCTGAAGAGGCCTACAGGAAAGCTGGGGAGGGGCTTTTTACAAGAGTATGGAGACACAGGACAAGTGGCAAGAGTTTTGGAAGAGGGCAGATTTAGATTACACATTAGGAAGAAATTTTTGACTGTGAGGGTGGTGAGACAGTGGAACAGGTTGCCCAGGGAAGTTGTGGCTGCCCCCTCCCTGGAAGTGTTCAAGGACAGGCTAGGTGGGGCTTTGAGCAACTTGGTCTAGTGGGAGGTGTTCCTGCCCATGGTAGGGGGTTTGGACTAGATTATTTTTAAGGTCCCTTCCTACCGCAATCATTCTATGATTCCATGAAACAATCTCTTATCATGCCAGCAGATTCTCTCAAAAATGTTAGAGAAATGAGTCATGCCAAGGGAGAAGACAGGGGAGGATAGGTGTACAATTTAAACACAGAATCCAGATCTTCATAACTCTACTTTGTTACAGTTATCCTACTATTCTATCTTGAAATTTCTGATTATCTTCTTATAAACAAAATGTTCTGATAGCAGCAAATTAAGATTTTACTGATGTCAGAAAAGTTAGCTGTGTTAGAAAATCGAGTATCTAAAATACAGTTTCCCTTCATGAAACATGAGATGCCCTCCTATGGCATTGAACATATGCAATTTTATTTAAAGAAAGGAAAGCTGTGGGATGCTAAAGTTACAACAGCACTGTGTAGATACTGTTTAGAATTAAACAGATCTAAAGAGGCCAAAGATAACACAGACTTGTTCTGTTATGGCAAATCATAGTATTGGGCAACAAAAGGGGTGTGGTCATTTTTCTGCTTACTGTCCAGCTTTCCTGTTTTCCATATATATAAACTTCAGTTTGTCAGGCTATCACTTTAGGCCGTTGTCTAACAAATAAAAGCAACGTAAATATATAAAGAAACACATAACTGGCACTTCTACAGAACACCTAATTCCATATAACAGTCTGAATTACTGATTTTATCCCATTTCAGCCATCCTATACTTATTGTAATACTTCCATCAACTGAAACGACTTCTTTGGCTATCACTTCTGGCAATTAAACTCTACAGAACAAACCAGGTTTTCAAAACAATGGGGAAGATAGAAAAACATGGAGAAAACAGAAATTAAGCATCCATGAGCCATTCTCTCTCTAGCAAAAGGATAAAGAGGCAGGTAAAATAAAATTAATTAGTCTTGCAGTGATCTTAGGTAACTTGGGCTATTACAAGTCTTTTCCATTTCTTCCTCTATGAAGAAGGCTAGGTTTTTTACATTCATTCTAATTATTAGTAATTCTAATTTACAAAGAAAACTCTGGTATAAGAATTATTAACTCCACATCTAATCTTCCTGAATTCATATCTCTAAAAACCAAATACTTACTTTTAGATTTTTTTAAATTATATAGCATAGTATTTTAACCTATAGATCTCAGAACACTTCACAAAGGTCTTAAGTATCACTAAGTGCAGTTACAGAAAACTGTCACAACACACAAGTCAATCATGTCTAACAGTGAAAGTGTAATCATAGTAGTGTGCAATTAACAGCGATTACTGCTAGATTATTATTAACTTTGCAACTAAGATTCAGTCCTGTAGGAGAAAGTAAGTGTTACCTTCAAATGGTAACAACTCTTCTCTAACTATCTCTAAAGATGTTATAGAGCACAAAACTTGATGTGTTAACATCACAAGGCACAGGAGTGTTAAATGTCATACCATACCGTGTTACTTAGATGCCCATACACACACACCCCCTTTACACATCCCTGAGCAGAAAAATACACTACACCTAAAATACCACTTCATTTCAGTAAAATGCCTCTGTGATTATTTGAATAAAATTATCTGTCAAGTAATAGGTTTCAGAGATCTACCATAGTTTTCTACAACCAAATAGTTACCAAAGACACAGCCTTTTATCATGCTAATAGTTTGGGGTGTTTTTGCTTGTTTTTCAGTTTTGGTTCTTCTCTGTTCCAAGGAAGATTTTTTGCTTTGCTATAATCCCCTATTTAAGAGTACTTCTTAATTTACAGAGAATTGTTTTAGAACAGTATGTCTCCAGAATTAAAAATATGGTAATTCTGAGGCAGAATTATATATTCTTATGATCTCCCTTAACCAAAACACAGTAGAATTCTACATCTTCCAGCAGACGAGGTGAAGATACAATGTTCATTCTGCTTAAACACTCAGTGGATGAAAAACTTAAGATTGCCATGTGTTTTTAAAACCTGCACTGGTCACATGAGAATATCCAATGAAGCCACATGACATTCAGATGCTGATATTGCCAGAGTGAGAAAGGAATTGCTTTAAGACATAAGAAAAAAATATTTCTTCTATTTATTTTTGCTGTAGTTGGGAAATGAGTGCATTCACAAAGGTACTGGGAGATACCTGATTCTACACAATCAACTTCAAGAGGGAAACATAACTGATAAAAAAGTTGTTGTAATGCAGCACTATTCTTCAGAAAAAAGGCACACACTTTGCTCCTTGGCACTGTAGGACTACTCTGCTTGAGGCTAGGCTTCTCACAAGACTTCCTTTCTGTCAGTGAGCTGCTATTATATCACTACAAATAACTTGCTTTCTTTAGCTATTTTTTGTACATTTAAATTAAGCTGGCTTTTCCAAATTTACTAAAAGTAATATTTTACTGAATGACCACATTAGTTAACTATGGGAACAATAGCAGTTAGCCAAATAAACTCAGGAGAAAACCCACAACACTTGATGCCAAATACCCATTTCGTTTTTCCAATTAGAGAAGAAACTAAATCAGTTATCTTTTTTTTATAAAGCAGCATCAGTCTTCAGAACAAAATGTTACCCAGATCTCTCAGGAAAAGCTTCATCATACCATGTGGTATAAAACAGCAACACTTCTTTCTCTCTTGTATAGCCTTTGTACTCAGCAAGAATGCCCACAGAGCATTCCCAGTATCTTGGAAGTCAGAAAACTGGCCTGTCATCTGGATAATTAATGACTTCATAGAAAACGGAAGGATAAAAAAGCCAAAAAGTATAGCGTGTTTTTCGATTGTTTGTTCCATACTAAACATGAAGGGTCAGGGTAGCCACTCTGAAAGTTGTTACAGAAACAGACACAGACCTTTTCTCTTTGTTTCATTAGCTTATTTAGATACACGGCCCTCTCTTGTGAGGACCAGATGCCAACTAGGGAATGGTATAGAGGGAATGAAGACCTCAAAAGTCTGATATTGCATCAGACCCATTACTGAACTACAGTCCAAAATTGCTACAAAGTTTGAAAAGAAGAGGGTTAGAAAGCAGAAACTTAAAAGAAATAAGTAATCTGCTTGCTGTCGAATGCCTGCCTATTGTGCCTCTTGTGTGAAGGCCCCAAAACTGAACTGATTTTAATGGACTGATGGACAATGAAGGCAACATACAGTAAAGAACTACCTTACTGTCATTTGTTTTCATTGCTTTCATCACTTATTGCCTAGCTTTGTTTGAGATCAGCTCACAAGACAAAGTGGAAAAGAGAACCTTATAAACATAGGTATAATGGAAAAGGTACTAAAACACATCTAATAATATCACTTTACTTAAGCAATGTTTTTAGATTCTGGATTATACATTAAAATATACAAAAATATGAATGAAAGCCAAATTTTCAATCTCCTTCATGAAGCAAGTTCAATTTTTCTATTACAGTTATTTTTTAAAAGCTGGGATCTACTTGAACAACATATTTAGTAAGTTCATTTCCTAGAACTGTATGTGTAAATGTACAAAATTTTAATATCACAAAAATTAATGGAAAATCTCAGAACAAAGATTTGAAATGCCTCCTGATCAAAAATGTTGATAGTTTAACTGGTAGCTCGCTGCCCATTGTACCATGCAATTTACTTGTATTTAGAGTGCTATGTTAAAATGTAGATACAACTCCCAATTGTTCATAAACATGAAGCTTATATGTTCCTGTCTAAAAATCATGCCACAGCAGCTTTCAATAATCCAAATGGCTTCTGGTAGGTGGAACTTATACATGTAAACTAAAGATGCATATTGCAACACCTTCAGAGAGAGAATGTTGCAGCTCTAAGTCAGTATATGCTACAGTCATTCACACATAAGGCAGTCTGAGCAACACAGAATCACAGATTTATTGAGGCTGAAAAAGACCTCTGAGATCATGAAGCCCAGCCTATGACCTAACACCACCACATCAGCTAAACCATGGCACTAAGTGCCACATCCACGCTTTCCTTAAACACCCCCAGGGATGGTGCCTCCATTACTTCCCTGGGAAGTGCATTCCAATGTATAATCATCCCCTCTGTGAGGAAGTACTTCCTAATATCCAACCTAAACCTCCCCTGAAGCAGCCTAAGGCCATGACCTCCCATCTTGTCCTTAGTTGCCTGCGAGAAGAGCCCAGACCCCACATGGCTACAACCTCCCTTCAGGCAGTTGAAGAGAGTGATAAGGTAACTCCTGAGTCTCCTCCAGATTTCTCACCAGTGCTGAGTACAAGGGGACAATTACAGCCCTACTCCTGCTGGCCACACTATTGCTGATACAAGCCAGGATGCCATCGGCTTCCCAGGCCACCTGGGTACACTGCTGGCTCATGTTCAACCAGTTGTCAACCAGTACTCACAGGTCCCTCTCTGCCCAGCTGCTCTCCAGCCACTCTTCTCCCAGTCTGTAGTGCTGACAAAACATCTTAGAGCTGCACCTTCCCCACCATTGCTCCACTAGAAACGTGAAGATATATACAACTATACAGGCAAAAAAGGTTACATAAGTGTATAGAACAACTTCATTCTTTCATACTGAAAGGGTGATACTCAGCTGTGAGAATGGAAATCTAACTTACACAGAGCCATTTCCTTGCAAGTAAGCACATCCAGTTCTAGTCCATAATATGACATGCGGTATCAGCAATATAGCATCTATGTATAATACCCAGTAAGTTTTATTATGCTCCTGACATAATATATTACAACAGTTTTGGCATCTCTTTACCCAAATAGGATAACTTGTGGACTCTCTAATTGCTTCAGTAATGATCCCACTGGGCTGATCAAATGTGTGCAACACAACACAGACTCTCAAATGAAAACAGTGCAAACATGTTTCACACTGTGATTATAATAACACACAAGCCTTGCTAACTTCTGGTCACTAAGCCCTCCTTCAATGGTTTGCAACAAATTTGTTAAGAAGCAATATAACACCAAGAAGTAAGATACAGAATAAGCAAAGAGTAGCACTGCAGGCAAACTTCTCCATAAAGATGGGAAATTGTATTCAATTTCTGAGGAATGGCTCAAAAATCTTACAGCTCCAGGTTGCCTAGAAGGGGATGAAAAATTGCAGTATGCTGGAGCATTTGCTCTCTGTTGTGGCAGTCTTAGTTACCAAAGTATTGCTAACACTTTGCCTCAGTCTGGTGTACTAGGCTATTTACCAGGTATATAGTGTCATTTCAGAGACTTCAGACTTAATGAAAATTACAGGTATGTTTTTCAAAAGCAAAATGAAATTGCAAGGTGTTCTGATCTCCAAATTTACTTGTCTACATTTAATTACTAACCTCATGGTCATTTCTAATAATATTTTATTCTCAGTGTTCCTGGTCTTGAGATGGAAGAACAGCTAAAACTGAAAATACCTGTCACTGGGAGGGTCAGAGGAACTTCTTACTCCCTCCCTTGGCTAGACAAGGTCTTAGCTCTGTAGAAGGTAACTCAGTATGTATGTTCTCAATTGCCCTATGATTTCAACTTCAGATTTTAGTTATTCATTCTTCTCCTACCTCTTCCACTACATCTAGATTCTTCAATTTTAGATATAAAATGAAGCATTCTCTATATAGTGTCAGATCAGTTAAACAAAAGCGACCGGTTCTTTTATCCTCTCTTTTAAAAGTTTCACACTCCTAACTCCTCAGGCAGATCTTTAATATTTCTAGGCACTTTGGGCAACTTTCTTAGCTAACATTCTTATAAGGTCAGATAATTTTAAGCATTACAACTTTGCTTGTTAATGACTGCATAGGGGCTGTTACACCGTTCAAATATTGCCATGGCTAGGAAAGCTGCGCTGGAAGATTACATCAGTGTCCAAAAAACTGAACAGTGGTTGCAAAGACCTAGTTCAAAGCCCACCATACTTAACACCTACTCTTGAATGTGTGGCATGTTACATTTGTAGTGGATTATACCGGGAATAAAAGTAGCACCCTAGCTGAAAATTTAACATGATAGTCCTGAAATGTTGTAGCTACTGAATAGGTTTCTGACGTATGCTGCAAAAATCTACCATTTTTGCTGTTGAAGATCCTGGAAACAGGAATTGCTTTACTCTCTGGACATTAGTTTTATTTTGCAGAACTGAGAAATGCTACTGTTGACTTTCAGAAACTTCCATATGGATCAGTCAACTGCCAGGTACTCATGAACTGCTTTAGCAATTCAAGTACAAATAATTGGTTTTGTCTTGTTGGGAGGCTAGATATTCTGTGCTGAAATTGCTCAAGATGAGCTGCCTAAACATGCTACTTGACCACATTAATATTTTGTTAAAATACTTAAAAAAAAAAACACAAAAAAAACAAAACAAAAAAAAAACTAGTTCTCCTATTTTACATGCATCACAAGCTTTAAGAGCTTTATAGCAGGCTTCATGTACTAGTGCCTGTTTTTGGAGAACAGCGCTCAATAACAGTATTGCAGATAATGGAATATTTTTCCTCGGTAATATTTTTGTATTGTGGTACAGTTTAATTTATGGAAGAAAATATTACAAAAACATGGACATGCTGAAATCTTCATTCAATTTTCAAGCAAAATAACTGGCTGTACTTTATAATCTCACAAGCATCCACTACCTCAGTCAGCACTGCAATACTACAGTAAGTGCATTTAAAAAATACAGAAAAGGACAATGTTTCAGTATGTGAATTCTCACTGAAGAAGCACACAGAACTCCTGCTGAGCTTCCCTCCTGTGCAAAGCCTGAATGAGTCTTGCACTACAGACGTTTTTCAGGATCAGAGGAATAACAACTTTGCTTGACTTCATGGATTTAAACAGCTAGAACTGGAAAGACTATACACCTCTTAACAAAGAAGAGGTTACAGTCAGTTGATCCAGTCAGTTCAGAAATTCAGCCACCCCATTCACTTGCCTACACAAAGGAACTGCAGAAACTTCACTGCATTTACAATCTATAGAAGAACCTATGGCAAAAATAGGACAGGCACAGGGAAACGAAACAGCAGGGTTTTTTTTAAGGGAATAATGTCATCCTATCTCCATTTCAATTCAAAAGAGGAAGTAATACATGAAAAATAATCCTGCAGAGAATTCTTTAAAATAAAAATTCACAATTTAATTAATAGGTTAAAAAAAGTAGCACTGCGAAGACAAACATTTCACCCCTGTATTTTTAAGCCAGAGTTCCTCGTATTTTTAAAGGAGGAGAGTGCCCTCTGCTGACTAACACGTAACAGGAAAGGCAGATATTTCAAACTGGTATTTCTAGAAATGCCAGAGGACTGGGAGGGTCTCTTTCAAAATAATGAATGATTCGAGCAGGAATTTTCCTCTGCAAAAATTGCAGCTACTTAAGTGGTTGCATTTGTGCATTGTCCAACCAAGAAGACTGTATTTCTAAACAATTATCTCATTTCTTGGAAGTAATCTCTGAAAATGTGCTTCAAACTTACTCTAGGCATGCAAGCTATGTGATACCCTATCACCTACTTCTTCTGTGTACTTTCCTTAAATCCTTTATGTTTAGAGTAATGAATTGGCAGGACTGAAGTAAGGGAGCAAAATGTAATCTCAGCTGAAAAGTTGTTGTTTAGAATAGGGTCACACAAGAATGAATTTAGCCCCAAGATGTTAAAGATAGCAACCCAACATTATTTTCTCTAGAGACACCACAGACATATTATATCGCAGTGATGAGTAACTATTTGAAACATGTCTTGAGGGAGAATTAAAAAAAAGTTTTATGCCATGTGTGACCTAAAAAAGAGATAACTTCTTTATAAATTAGGTACAATACTCTCATTCCTAGAAATATACCATACTTCAAACCAGAAGTAGGCTTATTTAAAGACGGACGGCAAGTCATTGCTGACGCCTCTTCCCAGGCTTCAAGCAAAATACCAGTCTCCCGAAACATGCTGCCAATTTCTGTCATTAGGAAGGAGGAAGAAAAAACAGTAAGACACACCACCTTTTCTATACAGAAATCAGAGAATTAAGTATTTTAGAAATAACTTGAAAAGCTTATTCCTTTTCTGCCTATTGTGTGTAAAATGTATTCATACTCTGACAACCTAATTTGTATCTATTTTAAAATTGTTAATTTTGCTTACTAACTGCTCAGTACTTACAGGGAGAGGTCACAGTAGGATTTTAAAAAAACATTTAGAAAGGCTTGTATCTGCCAAAGCACAAATGGATTATCCTCCCAAGACATCAGCCAAAATAAGACATATAAATGTATCATAAGTCATCAAATGAGGTTAAATTTTTTTTGGATGGTTTTATTGTTTGCTTGCTTGTAAATATGTTTTTACCAATCTAAATGGTTTATAAAAGCCTGTGTTTTCAGTAAGAGTTAAATTTATGTCAAGGAAAGCAAAACCGAGGGCTTTTTTGAACTATTTATGATTAAACTGTATCTGGAAGAAGCTTCTGGTAACTGAATAAGATGAGTAGAAAAGTGACAACACAGTCTATTGAGTCAAGGAGATGAAGATCTAGGGACTATGTCAGCAGCTGCATACTGACATATCATGTCGAGTCTCATGGGGTCAACAGGTTCTACTTAGCTACAAGTTTCCAAATCTACTTCCTTAATTTTTTTTTAATTTTTTTTTTTTTAAATTAAGAAATGCCCAAGTCAGTTCTCCAGAAAGTCTTCAAGACAAACTCATGAAGTTAATTTAGGGAAGCTGTTTATGTAGAAAAGACAGGGTCTGTTACATTTTTCTATCCAGAAAAAACACTTATTTAACAGGCCTTATCTACCCTGTTTACAAGTACTACCAGACAGGCAACTACTTAGGGAAATCAGACTTCAGCTACCACACACATACACAAATATTTTGAATTGGAATTAGAGTATTAACTCCAGTGCTGGTACTGAGACTGAACTAGATGGTTACCAAAAGTAGCCTGTATTTAAATCTTTAAACCAGAAGATTTTACTAATTCAGCTTAAGAAAAAAGAAAGGATTTTGTTAAAAAAGCCAGTGAAACACTATTGCCCTGACCAAGTACCAACTGATGCTATTATCAAGATTTCCATGTTCTTCAGTAGGCTTTAAACTTTGTCTCAATATGAAAATGACCCTAATTCCTTTTTGGGAAAGGGCAGGGTACATAAGTATTTTAATTCAGAATTCTGGCCTGAAATGAACCACAAATTGGATTAAATGTGAATAACATTTATCTTCACTGGATAATTACAGTCCTTTGATTTATTTCATGTATTCACTCACCTACAGAACACATCTAGGACCCAGAAAACTTCTGCATGTTTGTGGGTAGGCCAGGACATTACTAATCAAAGAGAGCACAGCTGGAGGGGAAGAACTAGAAGCTTTACCTTGGTTTTTTAGTCACCTAACACTTCATTTGGAAGTGCTGTTGACTAAATCTTCTGCAAAAGCACCACAGCTCCACAGTCACACAGTGACAGTGACCTGGCAGCCCATGCCACAGTCTGCACCTGGCAGTCTGTGCATTTAGGCATGCAACTACTGCTGTACTCAACCTCTGCAGGCTAACACAGAGAGCAGCAGGAGACTTGTGAGGGGTGAGACACTCTTCCATAATCAGAATGATCACAAACCCTACTTGGAAATGTTACCAGAAGAGGGTAAAGCTTTCAAAGGCTGGGAAGTTGGAGAAAACATGGTTAGGACATGGCTCACACCGATGAATTACTTTTCACTACAGAATAACATAACAAAAGTGGAAAGCTAGGAAACTAATAGCACAGTTCAAAGAAAATACGAAACTTTCTCTTATTTGTGGCACAGGATAAAAGAGCCCCAGTATTCATGACTTGCAGAAGATTTCAGTGTTTTTTCCCTAGCATCTTCCTCCTTTCTGCAGTTTCCTTTTATAGCACACTAATTGCTCTAACTGTTAAACTGTTGCCTATTGAATTGTTTCAAATTTTAAAATACGGTTTTAACAGAAAAAAAAATCTTAAAAAATATGGTATCAAATTCTGCTATGAGATTTTTCCAGGTAGGAATCAGCCTTTTTCTTCTTTGATCACAAATTGCAAATAGTCTTCTTCACTATTATTTAAAATCCAGCTTTTCACAATACAGACCAATCTTCCTTCATCTGGGGCTCTATGATGGAGAAAGATACATCCAGAGACCCTGGTAATTCACCACCAGTAGAAGTATTTACCTAAAGGCAAATTTGGATCAGCAATCACACTTACCTTTCAAAAACCACTAATCACAGAGCAGTAATATAACTCCTTTTTATAAGGAAAAAAAAAAAGTAAGACACCAGTTTGAGGTCAGCAAGTCTTTTTGCTCTTTGTAGGTCACCCTGTTTTCAATTTAAGCAGCAAAAAGCCAGAAATGTTTGCAGTGTTTCCTCCTGAGAGTTAGCACATGACTATATAAAGGAAGAAAAAAATGACATAAAGAACACAAGAGTTTGGATAAGAACAGCAGTCTCTACCAGTGCACACTTCTGTGGTTGCTCCTCAGCAGAATCCATCCCAGCCTCACACACCACAGCATCACAGGTACTGCACATTGCTGAGAGGGTCACAAACACTGTGTCAGCTCTGACAAGCAGGCTATATGCACGCTATCTGGAAAACACACTACTGAGGAAAAAAGTTAACTAATTTTGTTAAAAAGCAGGCTCTTGACGAGGAACCAGAAGTTTTATTAGAAATCATATTCTGATCTCATAAAGACCAAAGGTTTGACAAGCACTGTTGTCAAATTAAGGCAAGCACACATTTGCAGTTGGTGTCTCAATGCTTTCAGAGATCTCACCGTTTGTTCTTGTCACATATAATTTATTATTTTAATGGGAATCCACAAATTCTGTCTCTAACTCTTGATATATCCATCCATACCATATCCTTCCTGCAAAGGCAAAGTCTTCAAAGAAGAAAAAAAAAGGGGGAAAAATGCGGTTGATTTGTTTTTGAACTCAAAATGTACCCAACCTTCTGCAACTTTATGACTGAGAGGATCAATAGCAATGCCTTCAGTCTGGCACTAATACTTCCATGTCAAAAAAGAAATGAGGAGAAAAAAAAAAAAGAAGAAAAAAAGAAAAAAAAACAGCAATAAAGAATCTCTAAATTTTTAACTGTTTAGCAGCCTCATCTTCTCTCTACTGAAATTGAAAGGAGAATAGCTCCTTAAACTTTGCTGTACGAACACTGCAAAAGTCACTATCCCTACATGAACCAGACAAACTCCATCAGGGTCTTACAAAGATCTGGAAGCTGCTTTGTTCTCCTTCCCTTGTCCTGGTATCAGACCATACTGGAAATCTAATCAATACATATATTTGATGAATTACAAGTGGTTCAGAAGGCTATGTTCCTTAATTACAAATTTTCTATGCTAAAAATGCACTGCAGTACTTCTGTGAGAATTACTGTGAAATCAGTGGCCTTAATTTACAACAAATCTACTGCTGGCAACCAGGATGAGATGGAAAAGGAAGTAACACCTTTAAAGACAATATCCTGTGGG
Organism: Apus apus; assembly: GCF_020740795.1. Lineage (NCBI taxonomy): Eukaryota > Metazoa > Chordata > Aves > Apodiformes > Apodidae > Apus > Apus apus. The sequence goes on along the minus strand of NC_067312.1, from coordinate 43,152,810 downwards.
CAGTGCCATCTCTTGCTGTCCTAGGACTACAATTATAAAAGTAAGGCTGTATGCCCTGAAGAAAAGTATTAAAAACCTTCCTAGAAACAGTACTTTAGAAGCATATTTACACTGCTGCTGCACTGTCTCCCCACTTTTATCCAGAGGTTCAGTGGGTGAGGTAAATAATTTATTATTTGATAAAAATAAGTGGGAAACACAGCTTTAATCATATGATTATAAATACTTTATTGTTATTTTTCATGGTAAAGGCATCACCATATTGACTGTTTTCATGTACAACCTTCTCATTATCACATTAAAGGTTAAGTCTGTTTCAGTATGAAATGTTCAAAGTGAGGTACCAACAGTACCCACACCAACATGGAAACTTGACTGCTGAACCTTAAAGATTTTCAGGGGTTCATACCCAAAAAAACCCCAGAGACAGGGAGAATAAGTCACCCCCTTCTCTTCATCAAGAGATGTTGCCCTGATTAATGCTAGACTTTGCTTCCAGCATGAGTAAATAAAGATGTTGGAACGAGCAACAAGCAGAACAAGTACTCTAGGAGAAACCAAATTACTCATTCAAGAGTTATAGTGGCAGCTTGCCATGAGATTGTGAGCCACACACAAATGGCATCAAACAAAGCAGGAGACAGCTGCCCCATATAACCTGCATAATGATGGAAGACATGCTTAATGGCTTCTAGACAACAGAAGAAGCTGGGCATGCCTATAAATTCTACATTTTCATAATTAAATCACAAATTGCTTTTGCAGAATACTGGGGTTTGCATTTGACTGCGGACTGCATTTGGTAATCCCAGAAGTATGTTGTCTGAGTCAGACTGCGGAAGGAAAGCTGAAACTGAAGAACCTGGTGAGGCTAAAAACTGCAAGAAAGAAACCAGGAAGCAGGCTGATAGATGAAAAGATAATTTATGAACAAGAAGAAACATTAATTTTACCATCCCTGCTTTCATTGCCTTTAGATAGTCTTCCTAAGAAGGCTGAAATAAAACTTAGAAGAAAAGCAACATCACCATTACAGTTCCCATCTTAACTGTTACTTAGAACTTTCACAATGATACTGCACACAATAAATATTTACTTCTTACTCAGTTCTAAACTAAGAAGATTATACATATTCCATTCAGCTGATCCTCAAGACATAAGCATCATAATTTGGTTACATCACACACACAAATAAGACTGAGAAACAAGTAACTCAGTATGACCTAAAAGTCATTTCAGAAACATGTTAAATAAAATTACCACAGGAATATATTTTACTGAAAAATAATTAAGTTTTACAATTCTAATAACTCACTGTGTTAGGTATATTACAAATAACAAAATAGTTTTTATCCCCTGCTTAAGCTACAATATCATGGACTGTTCTGCAAATATAATAGAGGTTGATTTTTCTGCTTTTGTACAAATCTCAGTTTTTCTTTTTCAGAAGTCACATGCCATGGAAATCACTTGCTCTGGACGCTATTAATCTGAATGACACTTGCTAGGTTTTTTGGTACAATACATATCATCAGCAAAGTCAGTACTGCACAAGTAACACTGGAAGAGAAAACAAGGCTTAAGGAAGTGCTGAACATAGAGGAAAAGAATAGACACAAGGAAAAGCAGAATAGCAAGACTTAACATTGAGAATATACGCTAGATACAGCGTATATGTTTCAATACTTTTAAATGGTGTAGCTGGAAATACTTCAAAACTCTTAGTACAAATGAAAATGTGGAGCTACGTCAGAAAACAGCAATTAGTGGAAATTACGGACTTAAGGCACTTACAAAGTACAACACATCTCAGTATGTGCACTAGAGTATCTGCAAAAGGCCAAAAGGAAGAGAGACAGCCACTCCAGGGACCTGAGGCAGGACCTTAAAGTGAATGCATTCATTGATTTATCAGAAATATGCACATTTCTAGTCTAAAGAGGATTACTAGGGAAAAAAATAAGAAAGCAGAAAAAAGAGCCAAGCAAAAACCTTTGAGATAAAAATTGCCTTTCTTCATATCATATGAAATGGGTGAAAGGCCATTCTCCACCTTGTACTATGAATCCACTATTCTGATCTACATAGAAAAAAATCATGTAATTAACTAAAATCTGAAAGTAGTGATCACGCATTCAAAATAGATCACCTTGTCTGTATCACAGTTTCCCTGGAGATTAATATCTAAGCTATCATTAGCTACCATTAATACTACTCAGCTGGCAAAAAGAAGACTCAGCCATGAAAAATTACCTAGAAAACACATGTAATTGTGTTAATGCAATGCTAGGCTGCTTGAGGAAGGCACCCTTCTGGCTACTTTGGAGCCAGACAGAAATCTCCTGAAACCAGAAATATTAAACAGACCGTCAAAATTGAAAGCTGCAGAGAAGAGAACACATGAACTCATCGTTCATGTACTTTGCACCGCTGAATCCTTATCAGTATTGTTTGTATTTTTCATTCACACGATGCTCCTGCTATTTTTTCCTTCCAGACAACCTTCTGCTTGCCATTATTTCTTTATTTGTAACCCATGTTAAGCACTTACAACTTATCCAGATATACATGAATAATTGTATACAGATAGCAGTGATTAATTTTAACTGTGTTGTTTGCTATAGGCCTTGTGGATAGCTTGATAAATTTGCCTCTCCTTCAGAAAAAAAACCCAACAAACCAAATAAAAAGTTAAATTGCTATTGCACTGCAAAATTTACACTCTTACACTTTCTGTCAGAACACAGTTTAAGAGCCAGAAATGTAAGCCTTTATTTCCTTCCAAGATGTTAAAACTGTTCTTTCAGGAAGCTTGGAAGACAGCTAGTTTTTATGGTCCTGAACACAGGTTTATAATATTATAAAGTAAAAAGAGAGAAATAAAAGAAACATATATGAATAGCCACTTTTTTTTTTCTGGGCATAAGAAAGAGAGATTTAAATTGAGCTCGTTCTTTGGGAGTAAGAGAGCTTTTACTGAGTCATAAGCTTTGCTGGGTTTCAAAGCCACACACATATATCATTAAGTTCTAGAGGAATTGGGTATGAAATAATTGCTTTGAGTTTCTCTCTGATGCATCATATAGGCTGTTTCATATCACAGCTCTAACTCAAGTTAAGTGCTATGCTTGTTGCAGTTTTACTCACTGATTAATTTTACATTAATTTAGGCTATTGCTTATGGAATGTATTTAATTCTTCTATTTTTTTTACTTCTGAGCCTGCTTTTGTGAACAAAAGCAGGATTGTACTGGACTGTAATTTTTAATAAATCTATTTTAAGAATAAACAAAGTGGGTCCTGTATTTTTCTTCCACTTAAAAAAAATCTCTTACAGTATTAAAAAAAAAAAGTGAGGAAAAAATTAATGGCTGTATTAGAATGGAAGCTTGGCTCCTATATAGACCTCTCACTCTTGAGCTCATCAGTGAGCTCTGTCCTAGTTTGAACCCAGACTATGGGGCATTTGAGATGTTCACTACTGACATGGGTTAACGGAGACAGCTATAATTTTCTCAATTACCTGGCCCAGGAATAAGAGTTTGGAAAAGCCTTCTGGGTGATTTTTGGCCTCTTGAGAGTAAGGTGGACTACTGCAATTTTCAAGGTGCTAGATTTATTTCTCTAGAGAAATACATTACAACAAATTGAAATCAGTTCATTACACAACAGACAGGAGGCTAGAGACAGGCAGTTTGCAGAGGCAGCCAACAGCACAAAGCACCTCAAACTCTGTTTTGCTCTGGAAAAGCAAGGTAGGAGCAGGTAATCAGGAATATTTGGTGTACTGTGAGTCCCACAGCCACCTCCACTGCAGCAATCCTTGCCCACCCAATGACAATGGAGAAAGAAAGATGCAAAAATGACCGTATGGAATATCCATGAGGCAAACACTAAGAACTTCTGTGGTGTCCATATGCTGCATTTGATTTTGCTCATGAGATATCTGCTAGAAATGCTGCCTTCAAAGGACAATAGAAATAAATCAACTATGCTTTACATATGCTTTACATCATAAAATATTTTACAGTATTTTAATATAGACTGAAAAGTATTAAAAATGTGTAATCAGTAATATTTGAATGAAAAGATTTAACTATTTTGTATGCATAGTGTAAGTTCTCTTCCTAAAGTTGATCAAGGCTAAAGACTTGCAGTACAAATAATCTCTGCTATTCTGCTTGCAGTTTTCAAAGTGAGATCTGTTGTTATGTCAACATTGTTTTTAATTTACTAAAAAAAAAGAACAACAGCTATATATTTATTCCACTGCTAAAATCTGAAAATCTACTTTGGAAAAACTGAAATCTTTACAGGGAGATTTATTGTGTTTGTTGCATTAGAAGATTACAGCATAAGTCATAGTGCAGTAGAATGGTTTTAGTTATTTAAGACAAACTTGATCCATTTTTATTGAAACAGTATGAGTCTTAGGAATACTAAATTTGTCTTTTATTTATTGAAAGAAATGAAGTCTAAGTATTCATAGTAGTTACTGGGATCTCTTAAAAAATTATGCAGCTTTGTGCTACATTATATGATAAAGAAAGGGGAATACTGAGTTATTTGTGGCTTTCTGCAATAATTCAGCAGTGTTTAGATTTGACCATATATATGCATCTTACCAAAACAGAGGTAAAAAACATCTCCAAAATGTAGACATGGTTGGATGAGTTGAGGATTCTCCCCAATTTAGTCTCATTTCTTCAAAACCCTCTGTTTCCTTACCAGACTGCCCTATTTTGTGAGATCTGAATATATTAAAACATATTTTCAAGAAAGGGCATACTAGCCACATAATAAAATGGCAAAATGGAAACGAAATTAACTCCAAAACTACCTTGGAGAAAGCAGGCCTTTGGTGGCAACAGTGGTTTTTTTCATCACATTACCAATCACATGAGATACTTAAGTCACTGTTGCCTGGTTTGGCTGGAAGAAATAGTGCTATACTGTTTACATATATTACAACATCTGCTATGTGGAAAACGTTATTAATGCAACATATATGCTGACAATGAAAGCAAAATGCTAAGTAGAAAAATACATTTTAAAATCAAAACATCTCCTTTCATTTAGAAGCTGCAATTCTATTTAAATTTCTTTTGCAATTAAAGAAAAATATTCTCACTTGTGAAGTACAGTATTTTAGAGAATAAAAAGACATTATTTTCAAAACTTGCAAAAATATTAAGTTTTCTTATGAAAAGTAAGCTGTAATTGTTGAATGAAGAAGTCCAAATTATATGAAACAGTGTAGATTCACTGTCACCATGGTGAATTTGTCAGGGTTTTCCAGTCTTCACAAGCCTGTTACTCAAAACCTTGCCTTACATCATCAGGTATTACTCCAGGCCAGTAAATGGCGGACATGTGAATGGTGTGAATTTACAATCTCTTCTGTCAAATGGATTTTTAGCGCTCGCTGTCTTTCTGGAGGTATGATATACCTATCACTTATCTAAAGCTGGAAGTTAAAGAGAAGTCATTATATACCAAGCAAATCTTTCCATTAAATAAGATCTGCTCTGCTGTTGAGCTACCTAAATTCTGCTGAGTATAAAATACATTACAATTAAGAAACTGGTCTTCAACACAGTTAATATTTATACTTTATTTAATATTTGGTCATCCAAAGGTATGTATATATATATATTGTAATCCACAGAAATGGATTCCTGTTTAGCTATGAAATAATTAAATCAGGGTGAGATATAAAGTTACAGTGGAAAAAAAATAAATTAATCTCACCTTGGATGGAATACTAGGAAAAACAAACACTAAGAAAACACAAAAAAGCATATATTCTTTCAACATGACCTCAGCAAAGTATTTAATAACAGAGACAAAACATTTTAAAGATGTAACAAGAATTTTTTCTAGTGAAAATATGAAATATGTAGCAGAGTAAAACATAAAATAATTTACACAGTTGTGTTAACTTCTCAAAGAGTAAGAAAAGTATTAAGCATAATTAAAATATTAAACAGATAAAAACATACCCTCTTTGTTATAAAACATGACATTCACTCTCAGAGCTAGAAGAGAATAAGCATAGTGTAGTGCGGGTTTTGCTTTTCAGCATAGCTCTAAAGCAAGAGGAAGTAAAAAATGTTGACAATAGAAATCATCACTGCTATTGGATCCAAAAATTAAAAGGACAACAGCCACTGGGCTCAGAAACAGCAAATCACCAGAGATCAAATGTTATATGCAAATAAGAAGAAAATCATATTGTTGGGAAAAAAATCTGGGAAATGAACGTGCTATGTCCATATGTGTTGACTGCAACGTGCTTAGTACAGCTATGAGCACCAGATGTAAATTTAGCCCCCAGCTTATTGGAACAGTAAACGCTGAACGCTATTAAAAAAAAAGTTAATTCACTCAAATTATAACATCAGTTATATTTTTGCAGGGCTGCAATATGGTAGTAAGAATTTAGAACCACTAAAAATAAATTACGGCTTCATGGGTGGCATAATCTTAAGAAAATACTGAACTCAAAGATTTTCACATATTTTGACGTCTTCCATAACATTTTTTTTAATTATTTTTTTTTCCCAAGTTTGTGGACAAGAGTAATCTCTACAAACTCACATCTTTAGTCATATGCAGTTTAAAATAATTCGCAGAGGACCTGGTCCTCTGAGATAATTACAACTCAGCTTCAGTTTTCAGTATCATTACAACTTGAATTTAAATAATGAATTAAGTGATCTATTCCTCTTACTACATATTTTATTTCACTAAGAGAGCAGTAAGAAACAGCATGTATTAGGCATTTTCTTAATTCTGGTCTGTTTCAATTATGGTTTTTCTCTCATAAAAGGCAGATGTCAAAAGGCTAACAACTCACAGAGCTACACATAATTTTCTGTTTTAATAGAAATCAGAAGTGAAATAACTTGGAATTGTCACAGTCACTATCATAGTAAGACTTTTATATACTGCTTGTCCAATGCAAATATTAAATATTGAATATAGGCAGAAAGAAAGAAACAGGAAGGCACCTCACCACTTCAAAATACAAAATTGCAAGTGGATAAAGAAAAATTTACAGAACTAAGTTTTCAAACAGCCACAACTTCCTCATACTTTATAAGTAAGGACACATATTCTCAGAGGGAAGCTAAAGGAAATAACATCAATTTGGACTTCCTTACATAATCCATTGCATGTTACTTGGTTTATTCTACCTTTAATTTTTCATCCTGCATAATTCATCTGGTGACATTAAGGAACTTGTAGATACAAAATGTAATTAAAATGAAAAATGAAAACTCAGCAAAGCAGTTTTGCTATCCTAGACTACATACAACATTCTGGAGAAGCTCCATTAAAAAGTCTCATTCAAGGAGCTAAACTCATCCGTACTTCCGTACAACCCAGTAAAATAAGTACTCCCACTTAAATAAATAAGCATTTTCTGGTTCTGAGCTCGATCGTGAGCAAGATTATCAGAACATAAAAATTTTTGGAGTACAAATTCTATTGCATCTCCTGAGTTTGGATGTTCTTGCATGCATATCAAGATTGGACTTGACATCAATAACACTTCAAAGTGAGGACATGGGCTCAGCAGAAAGATTATATTCTAAGGAAAGAGAAAGTGGGGGATGGGCGTGGTGGAGGAAGGCAGAAAACAGATGGCTTAAAAAGAGCTGCTTGAGGATTTCAAGCACAAAAAGGTGCCAGTTCAGGCTATCATTATTTATAGAATTAAAGAATCATAGAATAATTAAGGTTGCAAAAGACCTTCAAGATCATCGAATCCAACTGTAATCCAACTACCACAACCGCTAAACTATATCCTGAAGTGCCACATGTAAATGCTTCTTGAACAGCTCGAGGGATGGTGACTGCCCATCTCTTTTAGATTAATCTGTGATTGCTTAAGGTTTTCCCTCATCCTTCCTCTGCACTTATTTGCAAATAACACAAAATAAATTTGCTAGCCTGGACAAGGAGCAGAAAAAAACACAAACCCCAACAAAAACGAGCAGGAAAGGTGCAGAAGAGAATTTAAATGAAGAAGCAGACAAAGACAGTGATTTCATTACAATTAAGGCTGGAACAAAATTTCCACTAGCTTAGGCACACAAACTTTGCTTAAACATTTTTTTATTTTCAATTGCAATCTGACAGATGGTTCTTTGGGAGACACTGAAGGATTCCGAAGAAACTATCTAATTATATAAAAACTTTTTCCTTGTAAACATTTAGTGAACAGTTGGTACAACTTAGAGTTAGTTGTTGTCTCTTGTCCTCCTTTGTCAAAAAGTTCTCAGCTAGTATATGCAACCAGAATACAAAACTTTCCAGGATTCCCATGGGCTGCCTTCTTGCTCACTGAGAACAAATCAATTTCAACTACTCCAGTCCCTTCCGTCTATAAGAGTGAGGACAATCCATTCAGGAATGCACACCCCAAGAACTTTCAGGCATAAAACTCAAGTGCATTAGGGAAGGTTGGAAACAGAAGATTTGGGGCAGAAGAGTAAATGGGACTGGTCTGAGAATTACCAGATGACAGTCTCAAGTTGGTCCCATGAGTCACAAGAGCAGTTAAAGAAAACTTCTTAATAACTTAGGGGAGAGGGGCTTTGCAGCATGCAAAGGCACAGAGCTTTTAAATTACTGCTTTTTTCCAGTATCTGCAAATTATCTAAAGAAAGAAGTACCTAGGATGTTTTTTCCTGAACAACAGAAAACTTGGGAATTCAAATCTATTTGCTAAAAACATAATCACATAAAGCATAATAACATAAAGCACTAAAAATGTGCTTCTGAAATAGAGTGATAATGAAACATGCTACAATGATACTACTGCCCCAAGTAAAGGCAGCAAACACAAACCTATCTTTACCCTATCATGTTTCTGAACTCAGACAAGTGGTCTAAGCAAATTTGTTAATGGTCTGTAACACACTAACATTACATCAAAGTAATGTGATCCTACAACAAATCAGTCCAAATAGACCATCCAACCAGAAGATGGGTATCTAAATGTTTCTGAGGAGCAGTTATCAAAACATCCAATATTTCCCCAAACCTATGATGTTGCAGAAATATTGTTCATGCACTGCAAACTTTCAAAAATAGAATGGGAACTAGTAGTACTCTAGAGGGTGTACAGCACAATGTCGCCATTTTATAAGTCCTGATACAGGTGCTTACTTGCAGGAAAAATAGTGTAAACCTTAAACTGTGCTAATGATAACTTCTTCAAAGCAGAAGGGGAAAAAAAGGTTCTTCATGAATGACATCCCTCATGGAAGGGCAGAAGGGCTCCACTGAATCCTCAGTTTAAATGGGAAGAAAGAGGGAGAAAAAAAAGAAAAAAAGGAAAAGAAAACCCGAAGCAGTTCCTACTTAATTTTTGGTAATTCAGCAGCTGAAATGACACAGAGGAACCTTTTAAAGCAATTCAGTTCAGAATCAACTAATCCTGGAGGCAGGGGCAGAATTATTTTCTTAACAGAATCCTTCCTTACTGTGGAAGGATATGTCAGATAGCATGAGAAAAATGAGAGATACGTCCTGATTCTTAAACTAACTACAGGGTAACTGCTCTTGCTTTAAAATCTTTGGGAACACATGAAGAAGTCTGCTGTCAACTAAAAAGAAACAATAGCAACATAGCAGCACAAAATTCATAGGGGTTGCAAAGAACCTCTGAAGATCATCGAGTCCAATCCTCCTGCCAGAGCAGGAAACCTAGGGCAGATCACACAGGAACATGGCTCTTGAAAGTCTCCAGAGAAGAGACTCCACAACCTCTCTGGGCAGCCTGTTCCAGTGCTCTACCACCCTCACATTAAAGAAGTTTTTCCTCATGTTGAGGTGGAACTTTCTGTGCTGCAGCTTGGTGCCGTTTCACCTCATCCTATCACAGGGCACCACTTTAAAGAGATTGGCCCATTCTTGACATCCACCCTTCAGATATTTGTAGACATTAATAAGGTCCCCTCTTAAGTCTTCTCAAGACTAAACAGCCCCAAGTCTCTCAGCCTTTCCTGGTATGACAGATGTTCCAGTCCCTTAAACATTCATGTAGCCCTTCATTGGACTCTTTCGAGCAAATCCCTGTCCCTCTTGAACTGGGGAGCCCAGAACTGGACACAATACTCCAGAAGTGGTCTTACAAGGGCAGAGTAGAGGGGGAGAAGACCTTCCCTTGACCTGCTTGTCACACTATTAATACATCCCAGGCACATTGCTGTCCCATGGATAACTTGTTGTCCACCAGGACTCCAAGGTACTTCACTTCTCCATGGGGCCACTTTCTAGCAGGTCAACCCCTAATCTATACTGGTGCACAGGTGCATATATTACATACCTTTCATATAGTTACTAATTTAAGCAATCTGAGGGTAATTCTGAATATACTGGAAATAAATGAAACACAGATCAACACCTCTATGTTTTAAATCTACTAAGAAATGGCAACAGAGTCCTTGGTTCCAGAGGAGATGTTTCTGCGTGGAACAGACCACTGGATGTGTTCGTTCTGCTTGGTTTAAAAAAATATTTAGCAAAACAATGCAAGGACAACACCTGTTGCATTTTCCAGGACTTCTTCCCCAGACTACTTCCCATATGTACCAACTAGGAAGTATCCTTCCATACGATTAAAAACCACAAGACCAACGGTAAAGTCAAAACAGAAATGGTTGTAAGTGTTGTCAAGCTGTATGTTTTGTTTGACCTGTACACATAGTTTGGATCAGTTTGCAATATGTTATTTGAAAAAAAACTGAAGCCCATTTATACAAAAACTTCCCCCCTCCCCCCTTGCTCCTTTAATTTTTGGCATTATGGAGAATCACCAATAAACATTTTTACTTTGTGAAGTACACAGAATCTGTTATTTGACTGCTAATCAGTGTGAGTATAAAATAAGACCTCATTACCCATGTGCATTGTGAACAACAACCTAACAATCAGCAAGAGGACATGATGAATAGATCACTACATGAGGAATTTATTACTTTGTGAGCTACTTATTTTTTTCCTTTACTTCCTCAACATTTGCTTATAAGTCCCCTAAACACTACTACAAATCACGCATGCTGCAATATATGAAGGTTCTGGTATGTAATTTGCCTGTGCAGCCAAACATACAGTTTTTTACATCAACTGGAATGTGGTCCTAACTTCATTTTCATTATTGTCTTTCTCATATACACTGCTGAAAGCTTTCTCTATGCATTTAAGTAATACCACCCAAGATGTTTATTTTTTATTATAATAATGACACATTTAAAAATAAGTTAACATGAAATTATTTTAGCACAGATAATTTAGGATTGGCATGGTTTTATCTAGTCTGTTCCAAAATTATTTTAACCAAAAATATTCAAAGCGGGGGGGGGGGGGGCATTCCCACAAAAAAAAAAGTTTATCTGAAATACACAATCAGTGATACACATTTTCAAAATAGCTTTTATATATCGCTTGTAACTTTTAATGAAAGAACTACAATCACTGCAGTATCAAATTCTCTTTTAAAAACACACATCAATGTCCATACTAATGAAGTCAAACATTACCAAATTTCCCGAGACCACTATCAATCAGTGTCAATGAAACACATTAATCAAGGAGCAGTACAGTCCTCCAGACTCACTGAAAGAGACCGTACTCTAACAGGTGACCATTATAATCCATCTGAGTCATGGAAGCAGCTATATTACTACAGTCTAATGACTGCTTAGTCACCTGTATGGAGAGTTTTCTGACCTCTGCCTAACTGTTTGCAATTATTTACTATATTGTTGTTGTGAAGCTATGAAGTAAAAAATTACAGACTGCTGCAGTGAATCCCTTCAGTGCTGTGTCACACCTAATACACAGATAATCACCTTTTCCTCCACATTACACATTACTGCTTCTTACATCAGCACTAATATGAGAGCTCAGAATCAAAACACCCTGCTTCTGATTTCTATAGGGCTGCTGGCTTCTCATTGAAATAAGGAGAGCCTGGCATTTAAAGGCTAATTTGAATCTAAAGCACAGAGTAAGCACATCTTACAGAAAGGCTGATGGAGTTTGTGAATCAAAGAGGTAATTAATGAAGCATCCTTCTTGATGAAGGATTTTCTGCTTACTGCATTTATAGTGAATGGATAGTGGTTAAGAGAAGAAGCAGTTTCACTGACACTAGGAATGTACTAGGTAGAGACAGTTGTACTGACTTGGTCTTTTATAAATGTGATTCCAAAAGAGGAACAATGAAAAGGACCCCCAACCCATGCATGACTTAATCTCACAATTTACGTAACAGTGCCCATGTATTATGGTGAAAACCTGCTTGGTTTATAACAAGAATCAGCCACTTCCATAACTCCCTTGAGCTGCTGTTCTGGTTCAGTTTTCAAGGCTATTTCACCAATAAACTGAGGTCTAAGTAAAGAACTATTCCTTTTCTTGCCTCCTCCTTTTGCATTTATAGCAAAAACAAGCATGACTCACATGTCTATTAAAACACTGCTGCCTTCCTAGGTTAATGGCCTGAAGCTGAGTTGCTTGTGCTGCTGTTCACAGCTCTGTCAAACACCAACAGAAGAAATTAACAGGTTCACAATCAGCTGCACCATAATTTTTTTCACCAGTAGTCATGCAAGATTGTGGAACAGATCTTCCTAGAAGCTCTGACAAGGCACATGGAGAGGGAGGTGAAAGCCACTATGGGTTTACTAATGGCAAGTCCTGCCTGACCAACCTAGTGGCTTTCTACAAAGGAATGTCCATCAGTGGACAAGAGAAGACCTATGGATGTCATCTATCTAACTTCTGCAAGGCCTTTGACACGGTCCCCCACAACATCCCTCTCTCTGACTTGGAGAGATATGGGTTTGATGGGTGGACTGGTCGGTGGATAAAAAATTGGCTGGATGGTTGCAACCAGGGGGTAGTGGTCAATGGCTTGATGTCCAGATGGAGAGGGATGACAAGTGGTGTCCCTAAGGGGTCTGTACTGGGACCAGTGCTGTTTAGTATCTACATCAACGATACAGACAGTGGGATTGAGAGCACCCTCAGCAAGTTTGCAGATGACACCAAGCTGACTGGCGCAGTCGACATGCCAGAGGGACAGGATGTTAACCAGAGGGACCTGGACAAGCTGGAGAAGTGGACCCATGTGAACCTCATGAGGTTCAACAAGGCCAAGTGCAAGGTCCTGCACCTAGGTAAGAGTAATCCTCACTATCAATATAGGCTGGGGGATGATGTGATCAAGAGCAGCCCTGCAGAAAGAGACTTGGAGGTACTGGTGGATGAAAAGTTGGACATGAGCAAACAATGTGCAGTCACAGCCCAGAGGGCCAGTCACATCCTGGGCTGCATCAAAAGAAGTGTGGCCAGCAGGTCAAGGGAGGTGATCCTCCCGCTCTACTTCACTCTTGTAAGACCCCATCTGGAGTACTGAGTCCAATTTTGGAGCCCCCAACACAGGAAGAACATCAACCTGTTGGAATGAGTCCACAGAAGGGCCACAAAAATTATCAAAGGGCTGGAAAACTTTTCTACAAAGACAGGCTGAGAGAGCTGGGGTTGTTCAGCCAGGAGAGAAGGCTCCCGGGAGGACCTTAGAGCATGTTCCAGTACCTGAAGGGAAGACCTTAGAACTACAGCATGGTAGATTCAGATTGGATATTAGGAAGAAGTTCTTTACTATGAGGGTGGTGAAGCACTGGAACAAGTTGCCCAGAGATGTGGTGGAAGCCCCATCCCTGGAAACACTCAAGGTTAGCCGTGATCGGGCTCTGAGAAACCTGATCTAGTTTAAAAAGGTCCCCGCACACTGCAAGGGGGCTGGACTAGATGACCTTTAAAGGTACCTTTCAACAGCATACAGTCTAGGATTCTATGACACAATCAAAATACTATGTTAAATGTATTCTGCTGCTAACGCTTAAGCGAAGTTATGAAATGCAGAACTGTTGTTCTTCTAGACTTGATTTCTTAAGGAGAAGGAAAACCCAAACCATAGCGTGAGACAGCTACCAGTGAGACACATACACACAGACGCTTTCAGAAATAAAGGCTTCCTCTTCTCTTCCTTTCGCTGAGCAGGGCTGAAGAGACCATCATGTTAAAATCTGAGCTTAATATAAAGGGAAGTCCAAGAGATTTCAGTGTAGCACCATTAGGACATATAACAACTAAGAGAATACCACCTTTCCTTCTCCACCAGCTATTCACTGGGTGTTGCTCACACTTGAACAAGAAAAGCTTGTCCATAGTAGATCTACATTTGTTGGTTTTTTGTTTGGCTTTGTTTTGTTTTCTTCTTATAATTATTACTGTGTTTAATTCCGGTTCATTAGCTAAGAGGAATAGCTGTGAAGAGTTTCCAAAGAGGAGAGGCAAACTGAACTGCTAGGTGAATGACTGTGACGTGGAAGTTACATCAACCACTAGGGAAGTTTGCCAGGTAACCAGCAAACCGTCCCACTTACTTCAGCTACTGGCTGCACAGATTCACCATGTATTTTGAGCCTCAGGAGTAACAACAGAAACAAAGACAATAGCACACTGAAATTCTAAAATTTACTTGTTATAAGATTTAATTCAATCAAGTTTTCAGTTCACAGTTAGTAGATGAAAAAGTAATGAATGAAATAGATAAAAAGAGATCACAATTAATTAACTAGACAGTGACTCATCAAAAACACTAATACACACTAAGTAACATTAATTATTCCTAGTTTGCTTGCCATCAAGTATCCAAAGCTAAACCCAAGGATACGAACATTGCTACTGAAGCAATGTGTTTCTGTGGAAGGAAATCCATAAAGAGTTCCTGTCTATATAGATGTAAACAAAAAAATACCCTTTCAGCAAACATCTACCTTTTTTTTAACCTCTTAATTAAATGGGAAACTATATTTCAGCAGTTACATGCTGGAAGAGGACTAAAATTAGTCAGTTTCAGCAAAATTATTTAAGATATGCCACGGATTTATATGATTAAGGAATGAAAAAGCATTAAATATACTTGAGTCAAAAAAAGCCACAGAATATTCCACTGTTAAAGGTAACACTAACTGAATTTCAGTTACTAACTATTGGCCATCTATCTCTGGATATTTTTTTGCCCCTTATTTTTCATTTCAGTGGGTAAGATACTCAGGAACATTAACCATCCTTGTTCCTCATAGCCTTAACAAAGAAAAGCCTCAGAAAATGGGCAAATTGTGTCTCACAAAACTTGTGTTCATGCAGCTCACCAAATGACTTACTAAAGCACAGTCTGAAGCATAATTTTATTGAAATTATATAGAATTTGCTTCTATATAATAAACACAGTCTATAGAAAAAAACAAATCCACCAACTTTCTTGAACCAAGATGTTATTACAGACAGCACTCTACATATGCCAGACTGAGACTCAGCCTTGACACCATGCATAGAGAAGATCCATTAGTCCCCCAAGGAAAACTGTGATGAGTTTCATACTTTGTGAGAGGAGACAATCAGCTAGAAACCCACCTTTTAAACATTTCAAATATACTGAGCCAAAGGACGAAACCTTAGTTCACACATTATTTTTTTACATGAATAATCTGGTATTAGTTGGAGCAAATGCTCGTCAATGTGATTAAGAAGACAACTACTGGACTCATCATAATTAATGCTGAGTCATAAATGCCCTTGGGAAAAAATAGAAAATAATTATGAGCCAGGTACAGGTCAATTAATGATACAACATTTTAAAATTTATTTAAATATTGCTTAATGTAATTTTTTTCAAAAAAACTTTTCTATTGGAACTTCCACTAGATTTGTAAAGCATGTTTGGAAGAATGTTCAATGTCAAGAGGGAGATTCCTGTGCATTTATATTTTTTGTTACCATTTCAACCATGTAATTCATCTTCATTGCTTTGCTGATGAAAATGAGTAGGAAAGCTTTTTACCATCTCTGTCTCATGTGAAATGCAGGTACTGAATCTCCTGGATGAGTGGCTAAATGCTACTTAACTGCCAATAACTCCTAAAGGAGAAAAATCTGTATAAAATCAGAGGCAAAAGAGTTTCCACAAGAAAAAGTGCTCTGGGGTAAACTACCCATCCCTGTTAACTGCAGTCAAATCCTATAGCAGCTGAACCCCAAGCTGCTGTTCTCGAGTGGCAGTGGCATGTTGGTTAAAAAGACCCATAAATGATGAGTGGGTAACTGCAGATCAAAGACATAAAAAATGGGTGTTTCTTGACCCGAGCTATTTCCTACCAAAACCATCTTAGTCTGCTTGCTTTGTGCCACTCTGTCAGTACATCCAGCTGAGCTGACCCACAGACTACTGATGATGTTTGTGTAACTGTACGACCTGTATGGAAGTCACATGCCCTATCAATACATACCACATACCAACACTGGAAAGACAGAGGGGGCGTCACTCCTTCTGGAGTGAGGCTGGAAATGCAATTAAAAAGAGGGATCTTCTCAGAAGTCTCACTGCACTCTAACTGTTCATCTAGTGGGCACAAATCCACCTCTTAGCAGCATTCAATTAGAAGAGCTGGAAGACAGGCAAATAAGCTTTGCCTTCCTAATTGTTGTCTGATTTGCATTCAGTTGCAAAAACCCATCCTTTCATATAACTGAAGCAGTGATAGTGGCAGGTTAAAAAGCAAGTAAATGCATTAAAAAGAGGAGAAGAGGTGGTAATGCAGGGGAAAAAAAAAGATGACAGAAAAGATTAGCATTTATTTATTACATATTGACTATGCACAAACCTGTGATTTCCAAAATTAGGACTCATTTGTTATGACTTCTTACAGAAGACAGATTTCCCAATGCTAAAATTAAAAAAAAAAAAAAAAAAATTAAATCACTGGAAGCAGAATTACCAGCTCAGTGATGCTGATCCTCTTCTCACATCCAGATTTAGAAAGACAAACATTGACATCTGAAGTCCTTCCTTGTCTCTAGAAACTGGTAGTACAGTTGGTACAGTACAGTAGTACCGGTAGTAGCAGTCTATTTAAAAAATCTTTAAAATGCTGTCAGACACTCTTTAGCAAAGAGTGGAGATTTTATTTTTAAATATTTAAAAGAATTATTGCCAGAAGAGGCAATGTTAATTTCATTTCATACTGCAGCATGTCTTTTGAATCTTCAGAGAAAAACTGAATTTGTTGAAGCTGTCATCTTGTTTACCTGCTTTTTATATAACAAATACTAAAATAGAAGCATTTTTAAAGTGAAATTCTTTAAAAGTTGTCTTACTTACAAGTTGAATTGTAGTTAATTCGCTCTTGGTTTATATCCAGAATATGGAATTTCACTTCTTAAAAGTAACTTTGCTACCATAAAAAACCAAACAAAACTTCTGACAATGCATGTAATTAATTTAGCTCGGGGAAATGGTTTGTTTCTTCTTTTAACCAGTGGAAAGCCTATTTCATTACCTGCATTATCTGAGAAGCCACTGAATAAATGTTCATTAAAAACTACCCCCAGAATGTTTGATTGTTGCATGCGAGGTCTGAGGTCAAGCCCAGAAAGCTAGCCAAGCAGGATACACTCAACACACTTCATAAAGCTGGGTGAGACTGAGTTGGACAGAGGTAGGGAGAAAGAAGAAAATAAAGAGTTAAGCATAAGGGAGTGAGTGATACATCACCTTTATATCTTCCTGACCACTGAAGCTTTTTGCTTCAGGCACTGCTACAAGTTAAGGTAAAATATCTGCTAGGCTGACCTAACTTTCATCAGCTGGTAATAGGTTTGGCTGATAACTGCACTGTTTTCCCTGCTTTATCAAAGTGCATGGTGGTCTAATAACATCTCCCTACACTTACAACATGAACACTGCCCAGGACTGGAGGTAAGTGTGGAGATCCTGAGGTTGGGCATAGGTTGCATATATCCAAAGACCTCATACCTGATTATCTGAACCAGCTCCTGTGTACTCAGCATGTATTTCTGTATGGCTGCACAGTGGTACACGGCAGTGAGCCACAAAAATACGATTCCAGTATTCACTTCATACAGGTTTTCAAGCAACCTCAAATTAGTATGATTAACACTTTGGTACAATAATGCTATAAAGGAAGGGAAGAGTTTTGTTTCATACAGCTGTCAAAAACAGGAACAAAAGAGTCAATTGCCATACTCGAATTGATGTGCCTAAATTTTTCTGTCTTTAAAGTAAATAACATTAATGTTAATTTACATGCTGTAGGATCCTATACAAGATCAATGTTTAGGCTCTTAGATAATAATTTCTTTATTGGCAGCTATGCTAGCTCTTAAAATTCAGTAAATTAAGCAAGTAGAACAAATTAAGGCACTACTATATTTGGATTAAATTACTCAGATTAAGCAATCATATTCAGCACTTCTGGTAGAAGTGACTTTGTCATGGCTGCATAAGCCAGTGAAAGTGAGAGGGAATGAAGACAGGATCCTTACAGCCTTACAGCAGCTCACCAGTATGGGCAAGATAATCTAGCCCAAAGAGACAGTTGTAGCAGGACACTCCATCTCAGTGTGCCTGCCTCAGTTCTCTCTGTGATTCAATTGCTCTCTCTCTATCAGTTTTACAGGCCCTGGCCTGGAGTGGAAAGATTCCTGTGGGAAAAGAAAGGGCCTTGCAAATTCTGAGCTGGTAACAACCTTGAAAGCACAAATAGAAAGCCGAGTTGATGTCTGTAATGCCAACTTCTCTCCAGTGTTGAAGAAAACAAGAATGAACAGATAAACAAAAGAGTTTGCTTGGTGAGGAAAAGACTTTATTGGGTTTTTCCACTGTTTTCCCTTTGTTCTCCAATAAAAGATTTTGGAGACATGGTTAAGTAGTTAAATGACAACAGTCAGGCCATTTTATGCTATAAAAGCCTAGTCTCATCTTGACCAGGGAGACTCCTGTACATTTTCCCTAGGAGGTGTGCTGGAGCTTCCCCTCTCCAGCAGGGATGCCTGCTCAAGGGGTTACTGTTCAGAGGTTAAGATGCAAGACAAGGGACACCCAGATGCAGCCAATAAAGAGGAAGAGTTATCAGCTTCTCATGTGTCTTCACCAGCAGGATTTAAATATTAAGAAAACTTTCAATGATAAGTTCTAGTACTTTAAGCTCTTAAGATCTGTCTAGATAACTGCAATTATTGTATTACCACTTTGCCTAGGTATTATTTTAATCATTGTTTAGCTCTAGTACAAGACCTACTAAGTAAGCTGCTAACATTCAAGCAGTTAACCTTTGTCAACTGCTAGTTGTGTATTTTATTGTTAAGATACCTCCCTCTGTTATTGCTTTAACATCCTGCTTCACTACCGCAATATCCCAGCGCTCACATAATACGATCTGTACCTTTTTAGTTAAGGCAATTTATTGCTATTTGCAGCAAATATTGTTTTGTGTATATACATCTCATTTGCTACCTTGCCCTTTTTGAGACAACAGTGTAACTCATGGTGATCCACAGTGGCATGTGCTGGGCATGTTACTGCTGCTCTGCATTCATGACTCTGTGATGTAAATTGGATACAGGGTCATCCTGGAGCAGCTCATGACAACAGCACTACTGCAAGAGGGGCAAATGGTGTAGAAGTTGGGGCAGTGTATGGAGCCACAGTCCAGCATGATAGAAAGGAGGGAGGAAGAGCCTACCTTTCAACAGTCAACAACAATTCTGAGCGCTTCTCCAGCACTGTTCTTCATGTTAAGGTCCACTTATTAATATTTCAGAGCTACCCAGTGGTCTCTTAACAGCACAGGTCTCTGCATAGCAAAATATTGTAAGATGAAAGACAGCACAGACTAACGCTCAGAATAGCAAGACTGCCTTGAAACAGAATAAACATTTTAAAGTGCATGAACCTTTCCCTTGCTCTGTAATTTCTTGTGCTGAGGAAAACAATTTCTGTGAAGTTCAGAGGAAAACGCTTCACTCAAGTTACTGATTTTATATACAAACTGTAACAGTGCCAGCACCTGTAACATATCATAACAGTGAAGAGTGAAGATTTATCCTTGGTATTTTCATTACTTTCATCTGCTGATGCAGTGAGGCATAATTAGGAGATGGAGACGAAAGCAGACACCTGATTGGGTGTGGCAGGGTTCTGGTTAAGCACTTTTTATTCAGCCTTTCAATCTATGGACTCCAGTCTCCAAGACAAAATTATTTCATAGTAAAAGCATACGTTATATTTTTGCTCATCGTCAGGAAGAGACAGTTACTGTCCCTTCTTTTCATGTAGCTTTTAGAAGGGACTTTGTATTTTTTTACAATGCTGCCAACTGCAGATGCAAAATTACGGCATTTTGTTCAGCTCAGGCACTCAAAAGTCCTTATTTTTAACAAGCAGTGTAGTAAAATGCCCTGGAACTCTGCAGGTGCTATAACGTTGTCTCTGCAAAGTGGGTGCTAGAAAATGCAACTAAATCAGGAATTCTGTACTAGATAGCCATCTTAACCACATTTTGTCCATCCGTATGAAGCTATGTAAAATAATCATCCCATCTGATTAATTCTGTGATCCATACTGCTGAAGAAAACTACGACTCACCTGAGAAACTCTTCATTTTTCAGAAAATCTGCAAGTTCAAAAGGAATATGGGAACTGGTTAAAAAAGCCTAGCAACTTTTAGTTCTTGTTTACTATCCTCTTCTTACACTCTTTCACTTAATACAATTGCACAAAATCTGACAGGGAGAATATCCAAGGTGAAAGAATATAAAAAAGGAAACACAAACCTTAACATGAAGAAATATATCTAACTGCCAAAATGTCATGTTCAAATAATAGTGACTTAGTAAAACCATCTAAACGCCAGAGAAGCACTAATAAACAAAACTATCATCAGGGATTAGCTCTTACTTTAAAAGTAGAATCTTGACAACTCAGCCTATGTATCAACTACATCACTCCCTTTGCACACATTTCTACTAAACCTCCTCCAAGGCCTGTTTATTTAAATTTCCTCTCATTGTGGTACCTTCATATGAGAAATCTAATTTTCATTCATTTCCCAAGAGGAAAGATTTGGTAAAATCTAATTCTTAGGTAGTTTGAACCAGTAATACAGGACACAATGAAAAATTGCATTAAAAAGGTTAACAGCCAGAATTTGATTGCAGTGTATGTTGGCAAGGTTTCTGTAGATACTGTTTGTTTCAGTACACCCAGATGGTTGTAACATCTGTTTGGGATATGTTTATGAAAGGTTATAGTCTAGTGCATATCCTAATCAGTAGATGATAAATCAAGAGACCTACTGGATCACAGAAACGCGTCCTAACGTGAGTTAAGGATGTAACTCTCTGAACAGTACTGACTTCAATGAAGAAAAATTAAAAATACTGCTGTTGCAGTTTTCTTATTTGTCAGATGGGCAAACACCACCCACATTGCTGATTCATACAGTATCATCAGACAGCAGTGCACAGGAAGCTGTACAGGAAGACCACAAAAGATGATGAGCCTCCAAGAAGGGACAGATAGGCAGAAACTAATATGAACACATGCACACCATTGGAATCAGGAAATAACAGAGTTAGTGAGTAAGTTACAGCTTCTCTCAATCATTAATATTAGATTCTCAAAACTCTTCTTTAAAATATACATTTCTTTTCTGAAATAGAGATGAGGAAAAGTTACATAATTTTTCACAGAAGGGAGTTGCTGTTTAAAACATTTTGAAACGCATTGAATGAGTACTCTGCTACAGCAAGGGCAGCCAGTGCCAGTCATTGTTTATCACTCCAGAAGGACATGAGCTACAAGGCTGTGCTGCCATGCCTCTCTCTGATTAGGGCAGTTTCATTTATAAATACTGCCCCACAGACCTTTTTGTGTGAAATGAGGCCTTTCACAATGAGTCTAATAATGAGGCCACACAATTAATTTTCCTGGTCAGTGGCACTAGAACTACCCACAAGTAAAATTTTAAAAGAAGTCCAAGATTCAGCTTAGAAAACTGCCAAGAGATTCCTCCCCAGGGCTGCAAGCAGCAAATTAACTATACATAACAGAGTATTGTTACACAAATTCTAAAAGAACACACTTGTAAAAACTAAGAAGGCCACACAAATAGACATACTCCCTCTGTATCACAAAAAGGTCCCTAGAAAGTTCCTGATCGTACTTGAGAAACCACCTGCATGGTCTATGATCTCCCTTGCAGAAATACCTCACTTAGTGTGCAGGCTCCTTTGTAGGATCTTCTCTGAAAAGATGCATCCATTCATGCATTCCTCAGTTTCCTCATACATATCCTTAAAAAACCTTTCCTTTACAAGCAAGATTGAATCAGACAAGTAACTCCAACTTTTGTTAATAAAAATCATTTTTATACTGCACAGTCCACAGTACATACATGCAATAGTCAAATATTCATAATGTCTTTTAGTCATGCCTCAATCCATTACCAATGGCTCCTCCATCATCAAAGAACGACTTAACTTTTACTGCAGAGGAGTTTTAAAAATCTGCTCACAAAGTGGCAAGTAGAGGGAAAAAACTCCAGCTTTTTCAAAAAAGAGCATAAGTATTGAAGTTAATTTCCTCCCAAAATTTTTATTGCACATCTAAATTTAAAAATCCATAAAATATTTCTGAAAAATGTCACACTTCCTTCTGTCCCATGCCCTTCTTTTTATTTGCAGACTACTGGATGTAAGATCATTTATAATATTTGGTATTTTTCTGCATTGTTTTGAATGGCTTTGTTTTCAATCCTTCCTTTTTACTTTTTCAACTTTTCAAAGGTGAAGGCAGTATTTAAAATTTGAGTATCAGTGAAAGTGAAAGAAGGAGGAAAAAATAACTAAAGGAAAACCATAAAGTTCTAGGTTTATGAGAAAAAGTAACCCAAGTTTTACTGCAAATTATTTCCTCTTTCAAGAAGTCCTTTTTCAATTTTCAATTTCTAATTTGAATGTAAGCAGCTTTATAAAACTGCATAGGGTCAAAAGAATAATACAAAAATGTACATTAAATTTCTCAAAAATATTCTGTCCCAGTTATTCAGTTTTATCTGATTACATAGGCTTATGAGTGAGAGTAAAAAAAACAATAAAAAAATAAATGTGTACATATGCTGTTATGGCTTAAATCACAGAAATGTACTTTTTCATGGAACATCATCTCGATTGGTACCCTTAATAAAAATAAACAGTTAAAAGGGACAAAAAAAACCCCCACCAATTTGAACAATATGCTCTTTTCTGCTACTGGAAAAGTACAATGGTCACTGATACTAGCTTTACTATACTCAGTTCAGAAGTAATATTGTAGTACACTGTAGGAAAGTGCTATTACATCAGATGAACTCTTACAGTTCTTACCTGGGGCACATATCTTGTTTCTGCACAATTACAAGTTGCCAGTGTAGTCTGAGAAAATACTTACTGAATCCTGTGCTTATAAAAACTACTCAATGTCTTTTTTGTACTCAGCAAATTTCTGCTTTAAATGATCCTTGAAGGAGCCTCGAGTAACAGCTGCTAACACATTTCTGCAGTTCCAAGCACTAAGTTGAGCAGACCCAGCAAGAAAGACGACAGTTCTGGCCTACCTAAAAAATAACCATAATTTGCAAAACAGGCACTAATACAATAGTATACATAAAAATCTAATTTCCACACTCTCCTAAAGCTCTTCACAAATGCAGTATGACATAGGCTGGTCCTATAAACGGCACAGTTAGAAAAACAAACCTGTAATCAGATTTCCAAAGCCAAGATTATGCTTTTCTTCTGTAATATACAGAGTAAAATCTCTGTAGATTGCTAATAGATACAGACTAGATAATGACTTAACACTAATTCCCACCCCTGTGTTTTTTCACTATTTGTATTAACTGAAACAAACATCAAAATATTCATGAAGTGGTGTAATTAACCTCAAATGCCATGGCAGGATTAATGAGGCTTACATAATTACTATGTCAATAGCTCTTTCCCTGTGGCACATCTCCACTGTTCCTCCACCTGACATACAGCTATGCAGGAATCCAAGAGGGAGGCAGGTGTGCACAAGTCTTCTTCATGCTCCAGTGATAGCCAGTCGCCTTTTAATCCAACCTGTACAATTGGCAGCATTTTGTTTACAGTTGAAATAAACATCTGGATAAAGACTGGAGACCAGATGCAAAGAATCTCTTCACACATCAAGAGCGCTCATCTACATCCTTGTACAGCCAACAATATGTACAGAGAGCTTAAGTCCTCAAACCTGTGGTTACAGTTAGCCAAGCATCTCCAAACAAAAATGAGTCAAGATGTAACCTGAAAATTTTGGAAATTTTCAAGTAACACTCCAAACTGGCAAAACATACGCATGTAAACTTGTAATACACTGTATCTACAAATAAGCTTAGAAGGTTAACAACCAAACAAAAAGTAAAATTTTAACTCTGGCCCGTAGGTCACTTTAGAAAAAATGAAATAAACTATAATCAAACAGCCTAACAGCTTTAGTTAACAAGAAAAAACCTTTATTGTAACAGCTTTCCACAATACCATTTGTCCCAGCCAAGTGCCAACAAACTCTGAGATATGATATGGGGGGGAGGAAAGCAGCACCAAGGAAATAGAGAAATTGTCCACCATAATGTTAAACAATCTACAGTGAAGAGCTGTACACTTTTCTACCAAAGCAGAAGGATGCAGCCACAGACTTCTGTTTGACTGCTATAAAAGCTATTGGTAAGAAATTAAAACATACATGCACTAATGCCATGCTTAGATTTCCCTTTGCCAACCTCCTCTTCCAGAAGCAAAACACTGGACTTTTGCCTCACCTGTATGCCATCACCCAAGTGAATACAAAGTCTATGAGTGCAGCTACATGGGCTCATAGTCTGAAAACTTGTAAGCAAGTGATTGGATTGATGAAGCACGAACACACAATCAACTCCTTGGTGCAGAGTTTTTACCTACTTTAACCAAGGAGCATAAAAAGAGCAAAATAATCTTTCAGAAATAGCATAGAATCAAAGGAATTATGCGAATACCTCTATTGGACAAAACATCCCACACCACAAAACAAAGTATACGTAAGGGGAAAAAAAAAGGTGTGTGTTTTGGTTTGGGCTTTTAAAGCAACTCTTTTGCTTAACATCAGCCTATTTTCTAAGCGAAAGCTGAATCTGGTAAGACAAAGCCTTGCATCTCAGACACTGAAGCTTTTACCACAGAGTAAGTGCAGTGGACAAGAGACTGACAAAGCTTGCAGAAAAATATGGTCCCCTTCAGCTGAAGATTTGCTCCACACTAGCAGAAATAGTAAAATGGTGGAAATAGACCCCACATGAATGTTTTCAAATTTATATTGCACTTCAGGCAAAGACAGTTTCCTCTTTTTCAGTGAGGTATCAGTGAAATTACCTATTATTTTCCTGGGGAAAGGGAGAGTGCTCCTTTATCTGTCTGCTTATTTTAAATAAAGGTATTGTCACCTCTTCATGGAAACACTGTTTGTCTAGCTTACAACTGATGCACAGCCACTCTTTCCCCACACTTGGAAAAATACTCAAAACTCACACTTCTGCTGGAGTAAAGTACAAAACATTTAAGCAGAATACTACAGAGAAAACAAGTAACTTACAAATCCATTGGAGCAATACAGATAAATGAAAGAGATCCCTGCTCTAAACAGAGAGCAAGCAAGTGAGTTAAGCAGCAGAAAAGGGCATGATGTGAATTACTATGTGTATGGGGGTTTAGGGTTTGTGGGGTTTTTTTAAAATTTTATTCAAATATAAAGATGGAGAAAGAAAACAGCAGAGAGCAGGGCAAAACAGTAAAGTACGGGTAAGCAGATAAAAGACCTGGTGAGGTCAAATGTACATAAGACTGGAGAGGTGCCAGAGATAAAGGGTGGGTATGAGAGGAGTAAATAACTGACAGAAGGAGACTGATAACATGAGAAATACAGATGGGGAGAGGCTGGGATCTAGTTAGAATTTTCAAAGTCCCCATGAAGGCCTTCGTACGAAGCTCTCAGAAGGAAATTGTTCAAAGCTTTACTGGAACCCTCAAAGCTTACTGATCAATGTCCTCACAGGATGAAACAAATAGCAAGGAGGTAACTTTTTGCAAAATCCAGAATGAGAGGTAAAACCTATCCTCAGCTACTCTATCTGAATACATGTGATTAAAGAACTATGATACTTTATATCTAACTATATTCTTTGGTGTTGGCTGGCTCTCCAGCAATCTATTTCTTTCCAAAATAATGCATTTGGAGCTTTCTAGGATTAGAAGCATTTAACTATTCTGCAAGGTTCCTGATTATTGGGTAACTTTTCTTTCTTAAATACTACCTGAGAACTACACTACATCAAATACTAACATTATTAGCATAAATTCCTTTCTTGTGACCCGCTTTAAGCCCTGTGGTCTGGGATTCAGACACCACAGAATACTGTTTGTGCAGATGGCACTGAGTTTTTTCACCTACTTGAAGAGCCGCTTGATTATTCTCATTCCAAACAGTAAGCAATTAATTTCTACATCCCAAGATCATTCTTGCTTTAAAAAACAAAACAAAACAAACAAACAAAAAAACCCCCACTACAAACAAACTCCCCAAAATCCTGAAATCCCACATATTCCGCATCATCTGGCAGCCAATACCTCTCCCAGTGTTTGCACACTCCTGCTCCAGATTCCATCCTTCACACTCTTTGCATATCAGATGAGGCGTGTGCAGGAGGTCCTTTCCTTCAGCCTAGGTTTGTTCAACATCAGATTTCACTACAGAGATCTAGAACACTTAACACTCCCAACTGTTCACCCAAGATAAAAATGTATGCAGTCTCTCCATACCTGCTCCTCTTGTCCTACTTCTGTTTGTATTTTTATTTGTTTGCTCCAGTGGATTTGTCTGACTTAGAAGAAATGAGCTAACAAGGTAAACATGGATTTGAAGATAATGCCTGTATTTCTTTTTTTTAAAGCATTTCCCATATCCACTTATTTTTACTGCAAAACATTCCCCAAAAAGAAATAGGCACAAATACAGCAACAACTTCAGCAGAAAACACTCCTAGAAATCCAACAGCAAATTTCTACATTAACAGTAAAGCTTGCTGAGTGTTTTCAGGCTCTTCAAAAAACGTTCTTCAAGCCTTTTCTCTTACTGTTTCTCACATTAGTTAACATGTTATGAATATTTAAGTAGTCTCACAGGAAATTATGGGCATAGGATTCAAGTAAGATTTCATGCTTGTTAATCACCACAGAGTGACACCTTCCTGATACTGTCTGTTAGAGCAGTGCAGCAACTTGTCTTTTCAAAGTTATACTGAAAGGGTATAGTACAACAGTAACAGTGGTAGTTAGTGCTTAATATAATAATAGATTTATTTGTTTTGCATAGTAATACATTTGCTACAACTTAAGGACAAAAGAGGAAAAAAAAAGCCCTCTGTGTATACTGCCCACCTTCAGCAATATTAGACATTTTAAGAAAAAAAGGAGAGTTGAACACTACATTATCTGAAGGAAAGGCTTCTAAGCTGTTATGAAGAACATTGGGAACATGAAAATTTCGAAAATTAAAATGAATAGTCTTTTCATTTCAGTATTTGAAAGCATGGATATGCAGCTCAGCTTTTTAAGAAGACAAATTGTAAAAAACATAAACCTGTATTTTAGTTATTAAAAAATATGCATTTGAATATCTGTGGTTGCACACTAGTACTGTATTGTGCAAGCACAACATTTTGCAATTTTGTGATTGAAAACTGGCAATTTTGAGAATTGCTTGTGAACATTTCCATTAAAAAACTAGGCCTTTTCTGTATTTCATGTAAGACCTCTTACTCTAAAATTCATGAGCCATATGAAAAACTTAACAACATCTAGCTAAAAAATAAGTAACAGAAGCACAGTAACATTCACCTAAAAGGAAACTTAAAACCAGTCCATAGGTGACCATTTCCTATGACAGACAAATTCCTAAGGGAAGAGATCACCCTCACATCATGTTAAACCTCAGCAGAGCTCATATTCTGAAGAAAAGACATCTTTCCTGTTATAATACTCTACCATCAGTTCCAAGATACTACATTCTGAACACTAACAGTTACATTTCTCAACTGACTATCACTTCTCTGATAATAAGTATCGCAAAACAGCCTAGATTATTCAAATATAGGACAATACATTTCAGTCTCTGCCTCTTCAGTTCTGTTGGTAACTATGAAACCAACACAACTCGACAAGAATAAACTTGGCAAACTTAAAACTTGCCTCTTGCTACAGTGATTATATTAAAATATAAACAACCTAAATGTTGTGATACTGCACACCACAAAAAGATCACAACTGCCTACTTAACTTTTTTGATACAAGCACTTCAAATTTCAGCAGCATTCAGAGATTCAAAATACTAATAATAATTCTCAGTTAAATGTAAGAAAATTGGTACAGTAAGAGAAAAGCATTTCTACTGTAGCACTAAATTCTATTGTAGAATGTGAGGAATTACACAAAAAAAGCATCACTTTTCTTTATGCCCAACCACAAAAATAACAGCTCTAGCTGCAGTTTTCTTAAATACTGTGCAAAACAACTACTGTGCTAAAAATATGCTGTTACTCAAACTTTGAGATATTCTCTCCAGAGATAGGACTTCCTGATAGGAGATTCAAATTAATAGGAAGTGCCCTTCCTGTGTTTTCCAGACTGCTAGGCTAATGAGTTTGTTTTCAAAGGCCTTTAAAAAAAAGGAGTAGATTAACCAATTGATTGGTGTTCACTGCTTCAAAGTGAAGTGACCCTGTATACAAAGCATGTCTCTTAATACTGGCACAATGCTGTAGCAAGTTTGATTTTCCCTGTATTTCTGAAGGAATTCATATAGGGATTGCCTTGAGCCCCCATCGATGATTTCTATTTTACTTTGCATGTAGCCCTATTAGAAACTGATGGGAACACTTGCGAAGAAGCTGAACACAAAGACAGACTCCTACCTGCAGAAAAGCCCCCTCCCTGGAAGTGTTCAAGGCCAGGTTGGATGGGGCTTGGAGCAACCTGGTCTTGTGGGAGGTGTCCCTGCCCATGCAAGGTCGTTGGAACTAGGTGATATTTAAGGTCCCTTCCAACTCAAACCACTCTGTGATTTACAAAGTTATGTATATATACAGAAAGTGAACAGCTCTGGCCATGTGTATACAGGCAAAACTAACCAATGCACTCCAATAATATGAAAACACTACAAAAATTCAGCACTCTAAATTTAAATAATAACTATGAAATATACACTCTGTAGTATAATACCAGGAAAAAAAAATTCCTGATTTACAATTAGGACTTCCAGATATTAAGGCAAAGTAAAATGAATATCAAATTTGAAATAAAAACAACTGCACTTTACAGTCAACTAACTTTTCAGATCAGTATGCCATATGCTTTGCGCATATAATTTTTTTTTCCCCCACATGTAATGTTAATGGCAAACCTAAAGTAGTACGGTTCTGCTACAGATCAGAAGAATGGCTCAGAATCACAGAACTATTCAGGCTGGAAAAGACCCTTGGGATCATCGAGTCCAACCATCATCCCTACTCCACAAAGTTCTCCCCTAAACCATATCCACCAACACCACATCCAAATGACCCTTAAACACATCCAGGGATGGTGTATCAATCACCTCCCTGGGCAGCCTATTCCAGTGTCTAACCACTCTTTCTGTGAAAATTTTTTCCTAATGTCCAGTCTAAACCTCCCCTGTTGCAGCTTGAAGCCATTCCCTATTGTTCTGTCGCTAATTACCTGTCAAAAGAGACCAGCACCAACCTCTCCACAATATCCTTTCAGCTAGTTGTAGAGACTGATGAGGTCTCCCCTCAGCCTCCTCTTCCTCAAACGAAACATTCCCAGTTCCTTCAAGTGTTCTTCATAAGATTTATTCTCTAGGCCCTTCACCAGCTTTGTTGCCCTCCCCTGTACTCGCTCCAGCACCTCGAGATCTCTCTTGAATTGATGTGCCCAAAACTGGACACAATACTCCAGGTGTGGCCTCACCAGTGCTGACTACAGGGGGACAATCACCTCTCTGCTTCTGCTGGTCACACTATTTCTAATACAAGCCAGGATGCCATTGGCTTTCTTGGCCACCTGGGCACACTGCTGGCTCATATTCAGCTGCTTGTCAATTAGAACCTCCAGGCCCTTTTCTGCCAGACACTTTCCAGCCACACTTCCCCAAGCCTGTAGGGTTGCCTGGGGTTGTTGTGAACCAAGTGCAGGACCCAGCACTTGCCTTGTTGAAGCCCATACCAGTAACATCAGCCCAACAATCTAATCTATCCAAGTCTCTCTGTAGAGCCTCCCTATCCTCATGCAGATCAACACTCCTGCCTAGCTTGGTGTCATCTGCAAACTTACTGATAATACACTCCATGTCCTTATCAAGATCATCAATAAAGATGTTTAACAGAAACGTTCCCAACACTGAGCCCTGAGGAGCACCACTTGTGACTGGCCGCCAGCTGGACTTGACTCCTTTGACCACCACTCTTTGGGCCTGACCATCCAGCCAGTGCTTGATCCAACAGATCATATGCTCATCCAGGGCATGAGCAGCCAGGGGTTTTTATGAGAGTTCTATGGGGAACAGTGTCAAATGCTTTTTGGAGGTCCAGATAGACAATATCCACAGCCTTTCCAGTGTCCAATAGTCGGGTCATCAGGCCATAGAAGGAGATCAGGTTCATCAGGCAGGACCTGCCTTTCATAAACCCATGCTGCCTGGGCCTGATCCCCTGGTTATCCTCTATATATGTATTCTAATAACACTCAAGATGATCTGCTCCATGACCTTCCCTGGTACTGAGGTCAGACTGAGAGGTCTATAGTTTCCCAGATCCTCCTTTCTGCCTTTCTTATAGATGGGTGTTACACTTGCTACCCTCCAATCCATTGGGACCTCCCCAGTTAGCCAGGACTTCAGGTAAATAATGGAAAGTGGCCTGGCGATCATGTCTGCCAACTCTTTCAGCACCCTTGGATGTAGCCCATCCAGTCCCATAGACTTGTGCGTGTCTAAGTGGTGTAGTAGGTCTCTCACGACTTCCTCTTTAATTGTGATGACCTCATTCTGCATCTCCTCCCTGTCTCCTAGGTCATGGGGCTGTGTATCCATGGAACAGTTAGTTGGATGGTAACTAAGAAATACACTAGGTTGAAAAATACATGTGCCCAGACTGGTCTGCCTAGCAATAGAACTGTTTCAGGAGCTGGGACACTCCTCACTGCACAAAGAAAATACAATGGCTCATCAAACTACCATACAAGATACAGAGCCTGAAAAGCCTAACCTTCTGAGTCCAATATCAGCAGTTTAGGATCACCAAGTGTATTACCTTATGGGCAGCTGGTAAAGTAGAGGTTTGTATGGCATTCACCAGATATATCAAAATAGTGGGATGCAGGCTGAATTTTCTACCTCTGAGAACACAAAGATTCAGGTTTTGACATCTAAAGGTGTGAGGCAATTCTAATGAGAAAGTGGTGTGCCCTGTGACCTTAAGGAGGCTTTGTTATTGGTTCCAAATCAGTTACAGCTATCTTCAGCATTCCTCCCCCTCCAGAACTCAGGCAGGAATTACAGGGTGCTATGGAGAAGTGAAGGAAATCTTTCAGAGGACAGGAAGTTGTGGTTGGTTAGTTAGGTAGCCAGTCATTCAGATCTTTTCAGGGGCAGACTGCACAGAGACACTACACTGATATGGCCACTCTACAGTAAGATACTCCTGCAATCTGTGCAGCCTGAAAATGGGACCACGTAAGGAAGTAATAGGTTTTAGAAACTAAGTCTCTTAATAAATTTTAAACAGAGTCAATCTCTATGGGAGTGTTTAATCTATCAATCATTTTTAGAAGAGTCAAGGAGGTACCAAAAAAGCATGCAGGGGTGACTGGGCAGAAGAATAGGTTCTCTGACACGAATTATGATCTAGATCCACTAAAATTTATAGATTTTTAGTATTCTGCCCTTAAAACAACATTTAAATTAGATGTTCTTGTAGTAGGTCTCTGACCACTTCCTCTTTAATTGTGATTACCTCATTCTGCATCCCACCCCTGTCTCCTAGGTCATGTGGCTGTGTATCCATGGAACAGCTAGTTCCTCTGCTAAAGACTGAGGCAAACTAGTGTTGAGCACCTCAGCCTTTTCCTCATCTTTTGTTAGTAAGATTCCCTTTGCATCCAATAAAGGATGGAGATTTTCCCTAATCCTTCTTTTGCTGTTAATGAATTTATAGAAACATTTTTTATAATCCCTAACAGCTGTAGATAGTTTGAGCTCTAGCTGTGCTTTGGCTCTCCTAATTTTCACCCTGCATAGGTTTGCTTCATCTTTATAGACTTCTTGAGTGACCTGTCCCCTCTTCCAAAGGTCATAGACTCTCTTTTTGTTCCTAAGGTCCAGCCAAAGCTCCCTATTTAGCCAGACTGGTCTCCTACCCTGCTTACTGGTTTTCTGGCACACGGCACCTCCTGTGCCTTTAAGACTTCTTTCTTGAAGTATGTTCAGCCTTCCTGGACTCCTTTATCCTTCAAGGCAGCCTCCCATGGGACTTTGTCATTCAGTCTTCTGAGCAGGTCAAAGTTTGCCCTCCAGAAGTCTAAGGTGGCAGTTTTACTAAACCCTCTCCTTGTTTCTTCAGGGATCAAAAACTTAATCATCTCATGATCACTGTGCCCTAGATGGCCTCCAACTTCTGCTTCCCTCACAAGATCTTCCCTCTTCACCAGAAGCAGGTCCAGGAGGGCACCTTCCCTGGTCGGCTCACTTATCAGTTGTGTGAGGAAGTTATCTTCCACACATTCCAGGAACTTTTTGGAATGTTCCCTCTCCACTGTGTTGTATTCCCAGCAGATGTCTGGAAGGTTAAAGTGCCCCACAAGAACAACAGCAACTGGGAGATTTCTCCCAACTGCTGATAGAAAGCTTCATCCATCCCACTGCCTTGGTTGGGAGGTCTCTATCAGACACTCACAGCTATATCAGATTTATTGTCCCTTAACCTGATCCAAACACTCTCAGCCTCGTCATGACTATACTTGATTTCCAAGCTGTCATAGCATTCTCTAACATACAGGGCCACTCCACCCCCTCTCCTTCCCTTTCTATCCCTCCTGAAGAGCTTGTAGCCATCGATTGTGGCACTCCAGTCGTGTGAGGCATCCCACCACGTTTCTGTGACAGCCACTATGTCATCATTTTCCTGGTGTATCATGGCTTCAAGCTCCCTGTTTGTTGCTCATGCTGAGTGCATTGGTACAGATGCACTTCAGATGAGCTAATGATTCCAACACCTTTTTTCCACTGTGAGCCCCATTTCCTACCAGACCCTTCTCAGGTGCTTCCATGATTTCTAAACACCTATCCTTTCTCTCAAATGAAATGACAGAGTGAGAATCCTCCCTAGTCCACCATCCTTCAAGCCCTGGCATGTTTCTCTTGGGCTTGTCCCTAACAGGCCCAGTTATCTCCGCCCCCCCTTCATATCTAGTTTAAAGCCCTGTCAATGAGCCCTGCTAACTCCTGCCCCGAAAGCCTTCTTCACCTCTGGGACAGCTGCATCCCACCTGCCACCAGCAGGCCAGGTGTCTCGTATAGGAGCCTGTGATCAAAAAACCCAAAGGCCTGCCTATGGCACCATGGCACCTATGGCTTAACTGTGCTCTGGCCAGAGCATGGCCTGGGAGGAAAACACAAGGGGTAAGTAAAGTCACAGTTAAAGGCTAAAGGCAGGACTAGAAGATGCCTTTTTGTTCTGAGCTTTGTTTATCATTTATGTAACAAGGTGTGACTTTTTGAGATCTTCAGTATATTTCCTAAGGTAAAAAGAGGAAAAGCTTCAGCTACAGAAATAAACAAAAATCTCACCTTGTTATGTTCATACTTGTATGGGATTTTGAGGGTATCCATGGCTCTGATCATGGCCTGCATTGCTGTAAATATATTCTGGTACACAAGTTTCGTAAAGCCCCTTTTGTCTTCATCAGAGTAACCTGATCCATGAATGATTCTCATTTGCTTGATAAATGTGCTTTTGCCACTCTCTCCTGTGCCTGCAAGACAAATAAGAATATGTTTTAGCCATCAGACACAAAACCAACCATTTTTGTAAAATGCTGACAGCTTGTTTAGTGCAGGGCTGAATGGTGTGAAGTGGTGCTTGCAAGGTATGACAAAGACCAGTTCAGTGTCAAACAACAGCATCAGTAGCAACTGAAGTACCACTGAATTAAAACTTGAATTTTTATTTAACAACTAAATTAGTAAAACAAACCTCCAATATATATTATACAAAACTGAATATTTTTAAATCTTCCATTCTTGAAGATAAAATTGTCCAAAACATCTAACTTCAGGTAATTATTATGAGACATTTTATCACAAAAATTCAGGAAGAGAAACATTCATCTTCCTTGGTCAACTTCCAGGACATTATGGTAGAAAGTGTGCAATTAACAGATACATTTGTGTTTTGCTTGGGTTTTTTGGTGCTTATATTTTAAAAAGCAAGTAGACCAAGCCCTGCAAATGCCATCCTCAGAAACATGTGGAATCAGTGTTAATTAAACCTTGGCTTATATTATTTATTGGGCAGTCATTCCTTCCTTTAAATTTCTTCCCATCTTTGTACTGGAACTAGTTTGCTAATAAACATTTCTGACTGTCAATTTGAAGTTATGATCTGCTTGTTGAAAGTTTCACACAACATCTTCCTCAGCTTCAATTCAGTGAGCTTACCCTCTGGGACCAGAACTGCTTAATTTATAGAATTCCTGTGTTTGCTTAAGAGGAGAAGCTGAAACTTAGAATGAGCCATTGCACAGCCACAATAAAACCCTTCCTTCACCCAGCTACTCAACCCTGCAGGAAACAAACAGAATGCATGCGCTCAGCACTGTCCTTTCCAGCCTTTCAGCCTGGGTTTTACGTTAATAATTTATTTAAAGCTTTCATACCACATACCATAATACTCATGTCCCAAGACAAAGGCAGCCTTATGCCCCCTACATAATGTTTTTGATGTCTTGTCAGGGAAGTGTGTTTCACAGCACTGCCAAGCAAGGATAAGGGAGCAACCCTTGAGCATTTCTGAGATAGCACGCACTGTAACAGTCTTTGACCCTTATCATGAGCATCATTTTGAAACCTTCAGTCCTCACATAAAATTCTCACACCAGCCTTCCTTACACATTCCTGGAACATCCAGCATAACATTACATACTGACCAATTTTACTTTCTTTGTGGAGAAGGTAGGCATTATTGTAATGAAGAACATGCTCTGAGGCTGAAAAGTGAGACCAAGCCTGCATCCATCCTCAGCCTTCATGGGAATCCTCAGCCTGCCCTGAGCTCATGAGCACAGCCATGCATGCGCAGGCTGTGTCTGCAGGGCATTGCCTGGTCACCAGGCACAGGTTGCTCCAGAAAGCGTGATGCCATATGGGCCATCCTGGGTCAATGGAATCTGCCTATCTTCCAGTTCATCAGAATCTGAAGTGAGATCATTTTACCTCTGCAATCTACCAGTGTGGAGAAAACATCCCCTTTCTTAAGACTACACAAAATTACAAACCTAGACAATACAGAACTATTACATAGTAAAAAAAAATTTTAGGCTAATCCTAAGGCTACCACAGTTTATATCTTTTTCTGAAACCTATGAAAAGAGTCGTGTCCTTACATACAAAGTAAAAGAAAAGTGCCATATCACAAATTTTCAGTAATTCTGTATTACTATGCAGCTTTTCTGCAAGACATGTCACACATTTAGGATAAAAATTGTCCAACATGAACTTACTAAGAACAGAATGGTATATGAGATGACTTTTTGATGTGATTAACTCTTTTGCTAAAGCATAAGTAACTAATTTTTACTGATGCACAAGAAAATAATTTGCAAGCACTTTTGAACCAGTGGAATACAAACTAGCTTACAGTTTTGGTTCTGAAACTTCTTTACATGGGAATCCAGCTTCCTTCAAAATCCCCAATTATAAATTTAGCAAAGAGATAGGAAGAACATGTTTTTATTCTCTACTCTATTTTAAAACCTGAAGCTTCTAATTATTTTAATACTTTACTGGGAACATAGGTTGCAGTCTATAACACACGATAATCACACAAGAAAACACAGTGGTAAAGCAATCTGCATCATGTTAGAGTTCACAGTATTTAAGATTATTTACACCTTCAAAGTGAGTGCAAAAAATACAATATGTAGGAAAATATAATTACAGTCCAAAGAAGAATCTAAATCTTACATCTGTACCTTATTCAGCTTTGTGGGTCTGTAACTGGGTGTCACTGTACTAAGACTTTGTCGGCCAAAGACCAGTTACAAATTATTCCTGGAGATCTAAAAACATAGATACACACCTACAACATGCATTTTTAATTTTTTTTTCATATACATATGTATATGAGACATACAGGTTTATACAGATATAAAATATTTTTAACTACCCATATATATCACTATAGATCTAGATACACATACAGGAAAACGGTATCTCTCTCTTTTTGAAGGATGTCTCAGAGTCTCCTCAAGTCTGACCCTCCCTGGGTCAACACTTAAAACTACTTGCTTGTGCATGCCCACAGAGTAATATTCTGGTTAAGCCAGTAAGGATAAGAACATTTCTAGTCCTCCTTAACTGCATGGAGTGTCACGTGCAGGGGTAGACTGTGAAAAATATCCTAGTGAAAAAAGAAATAATGGAAAAAATTTGGCACAGAATGCAAAAAATAGGACAAAAATCACATGAATGACAGATAATGGTAGAATTAACAGGATTGTCTGGAAATTACTAAGAAGTGAAAATGTTTATTCTCAGCACAGTATATATTAACTCACAAAACCTTCACTTTGTAGTTCTCCTTTGTTACAATCAAAGCAGAAAGTAAATATTTTTATATTGTTGCTGACAAAAACATTCAAAGAAAATTTCAAGTACTACTTGTTTAAACAGCATCATCAAATCTTTCTGTAAAAAAAAGTCCTGTTCATGTGAAAACTGCTTAGCAGTGATACAACACCACTTACAAGCACATCACTATAGATTCGCTCAAATAATTCTCCCCAAACTAAAATAACTGGGAAGAAAAGAAGCAATGTTATTTACTATCAAATAAACAGGGAAAAAATTCCCATCATGTATTACCAGGGTTAGCTAAGCAAAGCTGCAATCATTACAGCATTATTCCTGGTGTGGAGTGGGATTTTAAACTATCCCTGTTATAGCACCAAGTGAAACCTACATTTTAAATATTTTTTTTCACCTTTAAAATCCTGTCACTGGCACTATAAGAAGATTGAGACTGATACAACATCAAATATATTTTCTACAGCCTCATCCAGTACAGAGCAAGTTAAGAATACAACTTGGCAATATGTGCCAAAAAATCTTCCCTATCATGGTAATAAACAAAACCAACACTGGGTAACATGCTGAACAGGACTCTTGAGCATGCCTATTCCACCTGGTGAAATGAAGACATTGGATTAAAAAAATCTCTATCTGTTGAGGTGATGCAGGGATAGAGCAAAGTTGAAATGGCAATGGAGCAATCAGTAAAATGGAGCAAGGGGGGTCAGAACTATGAGATTGATTTTATGCTGGCTGCCATTGCACATTTATATAAGTCAAGACTTGGATCAGTTCTCTGAATAACATTTGGTCCTCTGAGCAATATTTCTCGTCTGTCAGAAGACATTTGAAAGCCACACAATATACCTGAATCTCAATAACAATAACACCACTCTCCCTTCTCATATTTTAAAAACAGTGACTTCCCAAAAAAACCCCATGATCCAAATATAATCCTTGGGTGGTTCTTTGGAGAGAAGTCAATGGTGTGACTGCAACAAGAAGAACTCCCTTATTTGAGCACACAATATCGTTGGTCATTTGACTTTTAAAAAATTTATTTCCAGATTAAAAAACCAACCAAAGAGATCAATGAAAAGAATTAACTAACCATCTTCAAAAGCAGTAAAGAACTGTCTTAAATAGTGATGAATTCCCATTTAAGCATGGCATAAAGAAAACTTTTAAGTAAGAGCTTAGAATCTAAAAACCTGGCAAATCCCTGAAGATTTCCTCCGAATTCTTTTTCTTCAAATCATAATAGCAACAAATATTACTGCATCACCAAGAATTTTACACCCAGAGGTCTGAAAGTCCTCTCAGCAGTATTACCTACAAAAGCAGAACCAGGAAGGATGGTGGGTTGCTTAAATGCAGCAGTAATCCCTTACATGCGTGCTTGCTCACACATACATGCATATAATGCACAATTTATTGTATTATTACTGATAGTGCACATCCTGCAAAAATGAAACCACAAAATGCTGAACACAGCATCCTTTGCCCTGTGAAACTTAAGGAAAAACTTGAATATGGTTAGTTTTCAATGGGTGACAGTGCAGCTACCAGCATAGTGGCTTCAAAATTCTTGTGGTGGCTGACAATAAAGATGTAACAGATAAATTTTTAAATTATTCAAGACTAAAAGCCTAAGCTGACAAGCTTTCCTTTCACACAGGTGTGCAATACATACTTGCACACGTTTTTGTATTTCTCTTCACTGTAATGTAAAAAAATCTTCAGTATACTAATAAAAGGCTCTTTTTAAACTAATACAACAAATGTCATTCTGTAAGCATAATCCACACTGGTGTCTGTTAAGAAAAAAATGCTGCTAAACTACAGCTGACTCTCAGTGTTTGTTCCTAGGTCTGACCTACGAAAAGGCAAAGGAAAAAGAAAGGCTATATTTTATTGCTTGGTATTTAATATTGAAATGAGATAGAAAAGGACATTAGTAGAATCATAGAATGGTTTGGATCGGAAGCATCTTTGGATCTTAAAGATCATCTAGT
The DNA here is from genome assembly GCF_020740795.1 of Apus apus. Taxonomy (NCBI): domain Eukaryota; kingdom Metazoa; phylum Chordata; class Aves; order Apodiformes; family Apodidae; genus Apus; species Apus apus. Next base: position 43,113,918 of record NC_067312.1, on the reverse strand, counting down.
TACAAACCCCTGCCATGGGCAAGAGACACAGAGACACCTTCCACTACAACAGGTTGCTTAAAGCCCCATCCAACCTGGCCTACATTCCTAAAATGGGGGGATAAGAGGGGAAGGAGCACCATCAAAATCCACTGCCCTGTTAGTCCGCTATCGACACACATTTACTTAGAACTGTTAAATCAATGGTGTGTATGCGTGCGGAAGACTGGCTTCTATCGTGTGACTTGGTGGCAGAAAGCAGCCCAGAGGTATTGGGAAAGTGAAGATGGGTGGATCAGAGTGGAGTCAACATCCTGTGCAGATTGGACACAACATGACACTTCTACCTGCTGAATACTTGCAGTATTACTATATCTACCCTGTTCAATCAAACATTTACCCAGAAAAAGTAGTCTGTTGTGCACTGCCTCACAGATTTCAAGAGAAGTGCATAAATCAACCTCATCTGATATTAAGTAGTAGAGTGATGCCTAGGAGGAGTAAGAGCTAAAGCAGTAATAGAGGCGACACATGAGAAGTAAAATATTTTAACTATAAAGTTCTATTTCACTTCAAAGAGAGTTTTATGTCCTCTCTGCTACTACTAATTCAGCTATAGAGAAAACAAAAAATACAGTTTCTTTTGTTGCTGTTCCAGCTGTGGAATGTAGCAGGATGACATTTCTGATGAAACTGAGTATGGCCATACATGAAAACACAAAAACTGTGCAGAATTCAGGCCTTGGACAGTCCTGGCTCTGTAGATGCCAAAATATCTGAAACCTATCACAGATTCCATGAAATCATCCTGGGAACTGAAGCAAAGGAGCAAGTCTGTCCTACCACTTCAAACAGCAGCTTTTAGGTTCACCATTGAAGGCTACCATTGGGAGGGATATTGGGCTGGTAAAGCCCACAGCAAAAGTCTCTGAGGTGTAGGTGAAGCTCCCTAGCTCACTGTGTAACACTTTGCGCTGGTTTTATTTGGCACGTTTTTTGGTAGCAGGGGAGGGACCCCAGGGTGGCTCCAGTAAGAAGCTGGGAAGCTCCCCCTGCTCCAAAACCAGCCAAGGAGCCACTAGAAGGACAACAGATGCACCTCAGGAATTAACATACGAAAGAACTGAGATAAGCGCTGAGCAGGGCAAAGAGCTGATCTGGAGATGCACAACAGTGCCCGTGGCTGGTGAGGAAGAAAGAGAAGAAGGTGCCCAAGCAGAAGTTTCCCTTCTGAGAACATGAAAGAACTCCTATGAAGAAATATTATGAGCCCTGATTACAAATATAGTAGGCATATTCATATTTTCGGTAAAATGAATAGTAGTACTGTACCATCTTCTTTCTATGATCATCAGACTCCTTAATTAACATTAATATATTACACCTCATACGAGTCACTTCGTATTAGGAAACATTTTCAGTGGTGTTTCAGTCCAACTAATGGAAAAGACTATGGGACAGGAAAGCACCTGAAGTTTCAAGCAAGGTGACCAAACAAGTCGGAAAGGGAGCTAAGGTCTCCTGACATCTGCTCCTACAGCAAAAGCACATGGTTTTGTATTTACATTAAAACTGCCTGAGTAACTAGAAAAAGCTAAGTTAGGAGGGAACTTGAGTGATGGCCTTGGAGATTCAACAAAGCACAGGTTTAAATTAAAAGCCATTAATGAAAAACCTGGGAGAGGTGTGTATATACTGTTTTATTGCCAAGTGTTTGCTCCACTGACAGAATTTCTTTAACTTAAAATCACTTATCATCTTCGCTATTTTTTTCACAACCCACATCTGCATTTTCCACCTCCTTTCAAAAAAGGACACATAAAATTATTTTGCCATTCACTAAGTTATTTTCTCTGTATCGTTTTAGTAATTTATAAACATTTACTTAAGATGACTATCAATATTTTATGAAAGAAAGCAAAATATCCCTTCATGAATGACTCATGCAACAATAAAAAAAGAACTGGGTAAGATAAGTAAAGATTTCTTCCAAAGAAAGGATGGGTAGAATTTTGTGAACATAGGCCAGGAAATGAATAATTACATAAAATAAGTAATGTGAAACATCTACATCAATCTAGAATGGTTTCAATTATAGTTTTGAATACTGACGAAGAACTAAGCAAATGTTATTCATTACAGAATACTGCTAACAGTGTTGCACCTTTTCCTTATCTAGGCTAACACAACTGTATCAACCACCTGTAAGAATTCTTTTTTCCCCCTCTCATTGATTATTATATGCATAAATATCATATTATACCACTGAACTCCACAGCAGAGTATGGGAGATGAATTCTCTCACTTCCTTAAAAAGGGAAAGAAAACCTCCCATAATATAGTTAGTTTGAATGCATTCTAGAGCAATCCTCTTACAGATTTAATCTGATTGTGTTTGAGCAGATAAACTTCACTTGCAGCAACTAACCTCAAAAACTAAGAACAGATAAATAAACTTTGCTTGTCACTATATGTAGCAACTAAACTAAAAAAAAAAAAAAACACAAAAAAACCTGATGCTTATCCTCATTGTACTTGTGACTCAATTAAAACTACAATAACGCCTAAGTAAGACAATTAATTGCTGACAGTGGGGAATATAGAATTAGAATTTAAAATGCAGCTAATGTTTTGCAGATTCTTCAATGAATATTAGTTTAAGCTTTTTACTGAAACAGAACCTCACAAACTCCTTTACAATAAATCCAGTTAATCAAATATAGCTTTGTGCCAGATAATCAAAACCACACAGTATTACTAAGCAGCCAGGCACAATCCATTACTGGAAAGCTGTGTCTTCTCTCCCAACCTTCAATTCTGAAAAAAAACAAAAACCAGAAAATAAAATGAAACAAAACAAAAATCAACCAACCAAACAAAAAACCCAGCACCCTCCTGCCAGAAAAAAACCTGCAACAAAGCAGAATAACCTCCTTATCTTAGAATCACAGAAACATAGAGCTATTGAGGTTGGAAAAGCCCTTTGGGATCACCGAATCCAACCATCATCCCTACTCTACAAAGTTCTCCCCTAAACCATATCCACCAACACCACACCCAAATGATATTCTCAAGCTATAAACACATAATGCTCACAATTCAAGAGCCATCTTCTAATGGTTTGGGTGAAAACTGAGAAAGTGAGAGCAGAGATAAACTGGCTGCCTTCACAGAGAAAAAGTACCTCCTCAAGATTTCAGAACTTTGTAAATGGGTTCAGAGAAGAACCGGACCCCATCCTTCACCTCTGCACATAAATTAGACTGAAAATGCTGGGGACTGCAATGGACCATATAACTCTACATGTCCTGCAGGTCTTCAGGAGCTGAATTTCAGTATGAGACCTCAGTTTTCCACACTGCAGGATAAGACTCTAAAGTTCTAAACTTTTTAAGGAATATAGTTATATAAAATGTAGAAGAAAAGGAAGTACTCTTGCACTAAGTAAGCCTAATAAAAGGTTTTAAATGAAGTGGGGGAAAATGCAATCACATTTTTTAAAAGCTTACAAGTTGGTTAATACTCAATATCATAAATAAGACTTTCTTAAAAGGAAGGGCAGAGAAAGAAGTCATCACATGATTGACTTAAGGCTTATTAAAAAACAATGGTATCAAAAGCATCAAGGTGGTTTGATGGTACATAATTTAGATATTGGAAAGTTATTACCAAAATCCATAATTACATATCTTAATAGTGTTGCATTTTCTATTGTAACATACAGTTGTTGTATGAAATAACAGAATCTGCTCTTCAAGTTGATGTTTCAGAAGGCTTTCAGTATTTCATATGAGGAAGTTCATTGTTTAAATTCCTTTCAAGTCTTTCATTTTCTGTTACTCAGAGGGATTATGAACAGACATGATTCCTATTCCAAGCAACCCTGAGAGACTCCATTTCAGAGACAGAATAAGTCACTTTGAATAATAAAAAGGACTAATACTGTAAACATTCGAAATAATATTTTTTTCCTTTGTTTTTACCATGGGAGAGAATAAAATACCTTTATTACTTTAAAAAGTAGCCACAACTTTAGAAAAAGTCATCTTCATGTCTAAGATACAACAACAAAGTCATTCATGGTTCCACTCCCTCCCCTCTTGAGCAAACATTCTTTTACGTGAATGAAATTGCCATCATTGTAAGTGGAAAAGGAAAATCTGAATTTCTTGACATTTTTTATTATCAAACATAATTACCATGTACAAGAACATATCTACAAAACAATAGCTGTATTTACCATGCACACAAAGCCTAATAATTTGCATGTTCTACTTTCACAAGGTGTTGTTAGAATTTTTGTGATCCATTCTCTAATTAGTTTTAAAGAGTACTGTAATATCCAGAGTATACCTTGTGTGCATTTGTATCTATCAGAAATGTTGATAAAAACCAGTCTGTTAATTTTCAACAATATGGTAACAACTAAGAGCAAAAGCATGAAAACACTTTCCAAAGTTGTTTTTTGTTATATAATATTTTGTTTGTGTGCTGTATTTTGAGAGCTTGACATAAACTTATGACCTATCACTCATACAAAAGGCCTCCATCCAGAAGCTGAAAGGATACAGTAGAGCTTTTTGTTTCTTAGAATGTGAAAATAGTTCACGATGAATTGTTTTGTTATACCAAAACTAGTATAAATGTATCTTTAATGAAAACAAAAGTCATAGGAACAGTAGCACTTCTGTTACGATATAATATTTATGTCAAGAAACATTGCTGATATGACTAAATATCACTATCTTACATTAAAGTTTATGAACAGCAAGGGCCTCGTAGTGTTTTGGTGCATTTTTTCCTCAAAAATGGCTGGTCACTGACTCTAGGTAAAATATTCACTCAAATTATAGGATTCAGCTTGGGTACTGTGAAGCACTCCTTCCGGGGAAAAAAAAAATAATCTAAAAAGTCAGATGAAGGAATGAAAGAAACATTTGGTTTTCATCTTTCTTATATGTCCTTCATTCATACCTAAGAAAGAACTTTTTCACATGGCTTTAGAGGATTAAAAAAATAAAAAGAAAAGCAGATTATTTAGCACAAACTAGATGTTCCAGTTCCCCTAACAGAAAAATAGTCAATAATAATTTTTCCACAAAGCTACCTCACATTTCACTGTGTTAAGTTATGAACTCCCGAGGAAGACATTTACCTGTCTTCTCTGCCTCTTCTGCTGGTGCTTTTTTGTTGTTCGTGCTTCTGATCCCTCTTTGTCCTCTGTACTAGTAAGATAACATGACAGCTGTTTCTGAACACCTAATTAGACAGGAGTCTACTTACTAGCAGCATTATCAAATTAACATTAGAAACAAAGGAACTATATGTCAGATGTCACTATGCAGATAAGACACGTGTCAGACAGTTTGCCTGGTCCATTCACTCAGTCAACACTAGACCTGAGACAGAGGATGATTTCCAGCCTCAAATATACTCCTAACACTAAAACAATAAAAGTAATTTTTTATTCAGTCCAACTACAAGAAGCACAAATGGTGTGAGGGGTTTTGCAAGCAAAGCTCTGCACTGACTCAAGTGAGGAATCTGCTGGGTTAATGCTTGATTTTAAAAATAATACACCTTTCAACATCTATCATACATTGTGTTATCTTCCCTGTTTTCCAAAGAAAAATCCTGAGAGCCCCATAAAGGCAATACTGCCTTAATAGCATAAGCTAAACATAAAGATTTACATAAATATTATTGTTTCATATTTAACCCTCTTCCCTCAAACCAGTATGAAGCAGATGCCTTCATAGCCTTCCTCCTTCCCCAGGGTGACACAAGAGGTGGTGGAGATCCAAATCTACACCTACCTGGCGTCAGGCCCACTCATCCCCACTCCTTGAACAAGCACCAGTCTCACCCCCAGGCTTCGGCTGGTGCTGGCCTCAGTGTCATTACAGTTGCTCACATCACTGAACTTGATGGGTGGTGGGGTGGGGATAGTTTGGGCATCTGATAAGGAAAAAAAGGAAGAAATATCCTACAAGAAACACAACAGGGCAGGGAGCTTCAGCAGACATAACCACTGCCAGGGGAGCAAAAGTGAAGCAAGTTGGGGGATGAGAGGCCAAGGCCAAGGCAGCTGCCATGTTCAAACCAGCAGCCACAAGAAGGCCAAGGAAGTGCCTTCTGCTCCTGCCCAGCCTTTTAGCCCCATGATCAGGCAGGGTTGCACACAGCCCAGGGCTGTTCCTCTTGACAGCCACCTTCAATGTCAAAATTTCTCAGAGGATATTAAGCAGCACTGAGAGAGGCTCTGTCCCCAGAAAACCTGTCCCTTACCAGCAACAGCATTCCTTCATCCTTTCTGCCCTGGGACACAAGCACAGCCTAGTGAAGCTGACAGCCCATGATAAGGAGCTCTGACACAGCAGCAATACAAAAAAACCACAGTACTCCATTTTCATTTTCACCCTTCAAATAATCTGAGAGATTCAAGTTTTGGATTTGTCTTCCCCTTGTTTCTATGTTCACAGTGCTGCTCACAGCTTTATGTGTTGCTCAGAACACAGGGGCCTGGGTGCACACACACGCAGCAAAACCCAAGTTGACTCCAAGCCCAAGAGCATTATAAATTCACTCAGAAGGAAGCACAGTTTCAGATACTGTGGCACACTTCCTGCAGCTTATGGCATATCGTCCTTAACCTGAGAGTGCTTTTGAACTGCTGCTTCCTCTGGAGAGATCACTAGCTATTTATTTTTTGCCGTCCTCTTGCAATTCATGTCTTCTCAGCCATTGCAAGGAGTGGTATGCTAATTAAGCAGCTTCTCCCCCTGCAAGGAGAGGGAACCAGGATTGGTCAGCTCGTTGACTGGACAGAAGTGAAACAACTACTATAGTATCATATCTCAGGAAAGATGACCCATGTCTAACTTCAACCATTTCAAATCTTGCAAGATTTGAACAACAGTAATAGAAGAAAGATTGAAGGAATTCATGTTTTAATCATGTTCCTTGCTTATTTTAATGTAAATATACCTATATGCACTCTTTCATATGCATGCGCACGCACACACAGAGGGATGAAGACTCTATAGGTAAAAATATACCACTAGCACTTTCTGAGTTTAAGAAATCAGGTCAAGGGTAATATTACCGAAGAACAATTTTATAATTAAAAAAAACATAATTAGATTCTAAAAAAAAAATATAAATAAATAAAAATCCCTGGGTTTTAATAAGAAAAAAAAGAAAAAAGAAAAAAGAAAGTAACTTTAATAGCTAAATTCTGAGAGGACATGCTTGACAGCTTTATACACCACATCATATGGGTATTTTCATGCTAAGTACATGTTTACAGAAGGAATTGTTCTTTTCAGATGCAGCACTTGCTCATGAAAATAACTGAGAAGCTGAAAAATTTTAAGCTTGGGGGAAGCGAGAAGCTACTACTGGGGCACTAAAAACATGATATGAGAAGACAGCGGGGACAAATGGACAGATTTTACTGGTCAAAGCATCCAGTCACATGATTTTGGTTTTGCATTTCTAACAGCACAGTGTACTGGCATTCCATGCCACTTAAAAGCATCACTTTCCTATGGCTGAAGAGAGTAACATTTTAATGCTCTGCTTCTCCCACAGAGAAGTCAGGAGGCAGCATGGTGTAGCTCTATGCTGTTGTGGAGATGACACAATAAACCAGCTTGACCCCAGCTCCAATTCCACCAACCTGCTCAGCTGAGGTACTTTAGAAGCTCAAAGGAAAACAGGCAAATCAAAACTGATGGCTGCAGGGCCATCAGTTGATCCTCTTTATAATTAACTTGTTATAGGCTGAAGGTACATATTTATTTAGACCTGATTATGTAACCTTCTCTGAAGGCTTTTTAAGATTTTTTTGCATTTTTATTTACTTTACACACACATAAAAAAATATCCACCAAGAATAGCTACATTAACTGCTTTCTGTTTATAAATCCCATCAAAAACATCAGATACTATCAGTCAGAATGCAACAGAAATCGTGAATAAGCAATGTGCCTTGCTGCCTCTCAGAAGAAGTATCCATTTGCTGATGCTTTCACATTATTACAAAAAACCTTAAGAAATGTATGAATTAGATGCATTTTGAACTACAGCTATTCAAACAACATCAACTCTAGTCAATAACACATACTACCAAGATGTAACTATGTACCTTAGAAAAGCCACCTCTTTTCTCTCCTAGAGTTTCTTCATAGCTCTGACCTCTCCTGAAATGACATGTGACTTCTTGTTTAATTAAAGTCCACATGCTCTTAATTGGCTTGTAAGAAAATTATTGGCATTATACACCCTGGTTTACCTCCACATCTGAGATAAAGTTCTAAATTCACGGAAGTCCCTGGGTAACTAAGTTCTCTATGGTGCTGGATTTTTGTTTTACAGGCATTCATGTAATTTTCCTTTTTGCTAGTTAAACCTCCATGTAGTTTCATAGAGATCACACTGAATATATTTCTAGACATTTTTAGTGCTACGGAGCAAGACATTCAAGAACATGCTTATGCTGAGAATCTGTTCCTATTCTGATTTTGTACAGCAAAAGATACATGAATTTAACGTTCAGGGCAAAGAACAATATACAACTGCAGCTCGCACAGGGGTGAGGTGGTGGAGGAAAGGACTTCTAGTTACTGTTAGCTGTTTTTTTTTCTTTCTAGAGGAAACTTTTACTTCCAGGAAGTAAACATTTATTTTACACATTATTCCTTTGCACAATAGGAAAATAAAAAGTGTTTCAGTCCAAACTTTTAGTTCATGTTTTGGGCTATTAAAATGTTATCCACACAAGTGAACATTCTTGATAAATTTTTTTGTATTATAATTTCAATTCACCTAAAAAAAACTTGAGCAATAAAGCGCACATCCAGCTGTGTGCACAAAACACACAGTTAAGCATCCAAAGCCAAACACGGACTTACTTCCAACAACCACAATGGCATGATGTTGAAAGGTGATGATATTTGGCACTCCATATTCTACTTCTGCATTGCTCTTTTTATACCCTTGGCAGTAAAACATAGTAACAAAGAAAACAAAGTAGCTTACTTAAGAGTTACACCAGAATTTCAACTGCAAGTAGGCCTCTATGCAAGAACATGTAGAGGAAAGGTCTGATCTGAAATTTCCATTAATTTGCAAGCTAAAAATTAAATTTATTTATTTTTTTTTATTTTTGTGAAAAGCTGTTGTTTCCATTTCCCTCTTATTTTGGAATGGACTGGCTGAAAACATATAATGAAAAGCTCCAGAGATGCAACAGAAGTAATTAAAAATGTTTTATTCATTCTCAAGGCTTACTCAGGGGAGGGAGAAGGGGAAGGGAGAGAGGAGAAAAGGGAGAGAAAGGAGGGAAAGATTACAGGTAAGAACTGACAAGGATTAAAAAATATCCTAAACCTTTTTGATCTATAAAAAACAGCATAATACTACTATTGCCCTAAAAGCTTGCAATCTTGTATAGCAAAAGTCCATTTTATGGAGAGTATAAATGTTGAAAATGCTAACAATTTTCAACACAAGGAAAAGTATTGAGACAAACACGCTTCTCCACTAACTTCACAATTTCTGACCGAAAGCCTCCTTCATATGGCGTTCAATAGCATTCTCCAGAATGTGCAAAATCACCAACAAAGGTGGTGAACCCACCAGCAGCTGTTCAGCCTCTCCCTCAGGTCTCTGCACCATACAAGCCAGGAGAGGAGAGCCACGTGCAGAAGACACCAACTCTGACACCACAGGCGGAGTTGTCAACCAACTCCCAAGGCATAGGTGTTGCTCGGCCCTTGGCAAGACAGTACAAGGAAGGAGCCCCTCTTCCATTCATAGACAAAGAGTAGGGAGCCCCTCTTCCACTCATAGACCAAGAGCAGACAAGACAGCTCCCTGCAAAGTTCATGACACAGAATTTAATTCTGAAGCATTTAATGCTTTCTCCCAAACCTTTAAGCATAAGCAACGCAAAGCCATTTGGCTGCTGTCACACGGCTGAGTGAGAGGTGACTGAAAAAAGATCAGGATGCCCCCCCCCTCCATCAGCAGTGGCAGAGAACACTATCCTGTCCTTCACAACATTTGTGTTTTCAAGGATGGGAAGCACAAGACAAGGTGACAGTAAGGTAGTTCTGAACTATATTCCTTTTTCCTCTGGTCAGCTGCCAGTTTTGGGACACTTTGCTGACCCTAGCTGTCGTATTTGCCATAGAAGAAATTGAAGAGAAAGCCCAGCTGCTCCAACACTACTGCCCTATAGACTTGAACACTGCTGGAAGCCTTTACCTTTTTGTAAAAAATTAACCACTGCACCCTCCCAGGTAAGTACACACAAGCTGCTGAATCATGCGTGCACATGCCTCCTTGAAAATGTTTGCCATGAAGAAGCTGAAGTTGATTTTCTCTTTTAACAGTTTACAAAAGCGAGTAAGAATTCCAATATTTATGGCTAGAGGACAGAGGCTGGTCCTCTAATCCCTGGCACATGGGAACGAGTCCCATAAAGACAAAAAAAGTGTTTCGGGGATGGTCTTCAATTTGTAGCTATTTAGAAAAAATGTTATCTAGTAAACAGTAGGTTTGCCAACTCTGGTAAAGCAACTTAATTGACAAAACTATATAGATAAAGGTTACTTTCTCACTGTGGCAGATAAACCATAAAACTGCAGAATTGTGTTAAAAGAAGAACACAGATGAGTAAACCCCATGTGCTCATTGTTATTCCCTGATAGAGAGTTTTAAATTAATGTTTCTATTCAGATAAGAATCAATGCTGCTTGGTTGTTATCAGAATTCAGCTTTAAAATCTAATTATCAATTTTTCTTATGCTATCTTCAAGACTTTCTGTATTTCACAATTTCATCTGTTTTCTACAGATGAAAAAAAACACATTTTAAAGGCTTCCACACAAGTTTTCGGAGACTAGCATTTTGTCAGGTGTCATATACTTTACTTCAATCTGCCAAGTACTTTTTCTCCAACAAAGTAACTGGGAAATTTAGAGTTTCATAAACTTGAATAAAAATACTTTCAAAATGTGAAAACCCTGAAAAGAGATATTTCTGTCTTCAGTGAAAAATTCTTTCTGTAATTTGAGTTTGCAAGAGAAAACTACTAGAAAGACAACAATCTGGAAACCTTGTTGCAGGTATGTTCATAGAATCATAGAATGATTTGGGTTGGAAGGTACGTTAAAGATTCTCTCGTGCCAAACCCCTCGCATGGGCAGGAACACCTCCCATGAGATCAGGTTGCTCAGGGCCCCATTCCACCTGGTCTTGAACACGTCTGGGGATGGAGCTTCCACAGCTTCCCTGGGCAACCTGCTCCAGTGTCTCACCACCCTCACAGTTGTGGATTTCTTCCAAATATCTATCCTAAATCTTCCCTCTTCCAGTTTAACGCCAGTACACCTCTTGTCCTCTCATTCCACACCCTTGTAAAAAGTCCCTCCCCAGCTTTCCTGTAGCCCCTTCAGGTACTGGAAAGCTGCTATAAGGTCTCCCTGGAGACTTCTCCATGCTGAATAGTCCCAACTCTCTATACCTGTCTCCACAGGAGAGGTGCTCCAGCCCACTGATCATCTTCATGGCCTTCCTCTGAACTCACTTCCACAGCTCCATGTCCTTCTTGTGTTGGTGGCTCCAGAACTGGACACAGTACCCCAGGTGGGGTCTCACAAGAATGGAGTACAGGGTGAGAATCTATTCCCTTGACCTTTTTATACAGCCCAGGATACAGCAGTTCAGTCCATTTCAGAAAAACAAACCCAAGAAAACTCCCCCAAACATGTGCAACAACCACAAAAAAACAAAACAAAAACAAACAAACAAAAACAACAACAAAAAACCCACAAAAACAAACAAACAAAAACCCACAAACCTCAGACCCCTTAGTAATTGTCTCCTTCTATACTGATCCCACTGTTACCAGGAGTAAAGAAAAGTCATGGTCATACTTAAAAAAAAATTAAGTTACAGAATGGCTTGGAAAAGAAATTCAGGAATGTGATAATGACCTCAGAAAAGGTTAATGATAAAACCCTTTCCTCTGTGATCCTTATTCAGGTGTTTATTCTGCCACCCTTACTCCTTAGGCACTCCCAACAGATGGGCATGGGCATCTTCAGTTATGTGGAAATGGCTGCTTTATCAAACTAATGTATTAGTCCTCTTTTATTTCAGCAAATCCTGCTGGACTTGCTAGTTAATGATAAGATGAAACATGTTAAAACACTGTCCTAAAAAGTGACTTCATCTATGTTACAGCATATGATCAAATGAAGATGAATTTAAGAGTTCACTCTACCATTTTCCAGGAGCCACTATATTTTTAAACTAAACTATCAGATCAAAACAGCAGAATGTTTCATTTTCCACTATTTTGCTACCTTTATTCTAGTGCAGCTCTATTGTTACAAGTTTATAATTAACCTGTTCTAATGCCTTTTAACTTCTACTTGAGAAACAATTCCTTGCAAGGTTATTTTATTACTTCACAAAACTAGGTGTACAGGTCATGATCCCCTTGCCTTCTCAATGTAGAGGTGAAACATACATTTACCTGAATGAGAACACATTGAAACCTAGTATGGATACACCTATTGCTCCTCACCATACTGTTTAAATTATTCTTGTTAATTTTCATTACAGAAAACTGTTTACTTATTTCTAAACAAAACAAACAAAAAAACACACACACACACAAAAAGAACAGAAGAATCAATTACATTTTCCTGCATTACTTTTAAAAGCCATTGGTACTTAACCAATAAGTATGTAACAATTGGAAGCAATTTTAAGGCTGTTTTTCTTGTCATTTTGTTTGTTGTTTTTCTGCAAAACTCAGCTGCATGCTAGATTTTACTGAGATTTAAAAAAAAAAAAATACACTCTTTTTCTGTGAGCTATCTGTTTCAAATCACAGTCGTCAAAACTACCTACATTTGCTGCTTTGCATCTTTATGATTTTTTAAAAACAGAGGCAGTACAGAGAATAGTCTCTGAGTAGACAAGCTACTCCATGCCAACTACATGTCCATACAGTGCCAATTGGTTTTATTTAATAATCTGCTTACTGGCTTTCCATGACCATACATACTCCCTTTTGACCATATACCTTCCACTAGAACGTGTATTAGTTGTCTTCAGCAAAACAGAGAGCTGTGACAAGAATCTGTGACAAAATAAGTGCAGATGCAGTGATTTGTACTCTATACTGTATTACCAGCTTCCAATTATACACACACTTTGTCTCTCAAACAATAGATGACTGCAGACAAACTACTATTCACTCTGGAAGGTATGCAACATTTGAAAAAAGTTCTACAATTTCTTAGCCCTAAAGCCTAAGCCCTGCATCTAAAGCCTAAAACAAGTGTCTTAAATTCTTCCCTTCTCTTGTAGAATTAGCAAGACTGAAATAAAAACATCCCTATTTCTGTAGGCAAACAGAAGACAAACTTCATGTTAGAAGGCCATCTACTATCTGGTGGCACAAGGTTGCTGGACATGATGCTTCCCTCCTGCAGTAAATGGCCTACAGCTAATAACTAGTAAAAGCATAACTTTTCAGCAGCTGCCACTTACTGGGTCTGTATACAGCCCACATGCTTGATACATTTATAAAATCATTGGCTTTTCTCCACAACCACAATGCAACCACACTGCTGGCATACATGCAGTAACCCTGGCACTCCCAGACAGCACTGGCTTTACTAAGCATGTGCACAGTGACTAGAGTATATGTGCACACTACTTTTACTCTGAGCATATGTGCAGGCCCTGCAAGAACAGTCACAGGCTGCTACCACTTCCACAGCAATTAGCTGGCTCATTGATTATTCCTGGACTGCCTCTGCAAGAGTCCAGATTAACATGCCCTAACAAGCTGAAGTACCTACCCTTTGAAAAGGACAAAAACATATTAATGACATACTGAATTGTCCTAAGCTGTGCTCATTTTCAGCTATTCCAGGCAGAACTATTATGAATCACCAGTGAGAAAACTGGTTTCTTTGTGGTACTTGTCTTCACCCAAGGGCCTTTTACAGACATTACCCTGGGTTTAATCATACCACTGCTGCAATGTATCTATATACTGAAAAAGTGTAACAGAACAGTAACACTGACTGCTACTGAAGCTCTACAGCTTAATGCAAGCAGAAGGGAGAGTGGCTTCCTAAGTTTTTGCTTGTGGACTACTAAAGAGTAACATATCTCCCATGTTGTCAAATGCCATCTAGATCAATTATGGAGGGAGGAAGATGCCCTGGAGCTTTGCTGTACCTCGTGACTGTATGCAACTTGGAGCTACAACGATGCACCAAGACTGCAATTCACTAACTAGATTTTTTATTTATTTTTTTTTTTAATTTGTGAACCAAAGTGTCTCACTGGGAAAAGAACCAGACTGGGATCTAGGTAGTATGCTCTAATTCTGGCACCCTTTCTGACTTGGTATGCAGGTTTTGGCAAATATAATTTATATTACAGTTTCCTACCTTTATTTACTGCACTACTTTATGCAACAAATAACCCTGCATAAAAACATTTTAAAACCTACTATGCTAGCAGTCTGCAGAAGAAGAAATGGTTTAACTACCCCAGCTGCAATCTCATAAGAACCACAGTATCAATGAACCTAAGTCCATAAAACACTGATACACTCTAATGAGCTCATTTTTGTGTCAAATCACAGAGATCCCGTCAGAAGCACCTCTAGCACCAGGTATTTTCATACTGCAATAGCAGTTCATTACTGGCAGCTACTAAATCACCAACATGACCTCCTAGGGCAAAAAGTAAATTCCTTGATGTCAACTAGTGGTGTGAGGCAGTTGATTCACATGCATCTTACCAGAAATACTGTACACATGTTTTTGCTTAAGACCATACAATCACAAAACAGACTGTTACTGAACAAAAATGTTGTCTTGGCTTTTGCAAGGTAAGATTGCTAACATAATGCTACATGAATAGATGTATCTTTTAAAGTATTTTACCAGCAATCTTAGAAGATTACACTGAGATGTTTACTTAAACTGACCATGTTTCTAATAAAATTTATGAGGTATTTATTAACTTTCCGCAAGGCCATGACAGACAGTCTGTGGCTCTCTTTGTCTGTGAAGCTGGACAATTATGTTACTCTTTCATATTTCCATGTTCTGCAAATTCAGCTAGCAGTCCAATCCTGTCTCAAGTTTTTACATTTTGCTTTCTTGAGTTCATCTTAAATAATAAACAACCATTTTTCATCTTACCAAGAATAATACTAGATCCATGATAGTGAACTATAGCCTAGATAAGGTTGGGGAGCTTTCTGTTTTGAGTATCACATAAGATTATAATTAGGCCAGTATTTAACATCTGCAACGCTACAGTGCAATAGCTTGTTCCCTTCCAAACTCAACTGATGGACTAAGATTCATTCTTTCCTTCTAGTTAGTGTAGGATAATTTTCAAGATGTACTTACACAACTTTTTAAGCATACTCTATCAATCACCTGATCAAAAGCTTCCCATATCTTTATAAAATTAAAATTTTATTTTCAACTTTTATTAGTGGCGAGAAATGTCCTGAGAAATGTGTGAAAGACAATTGCGCGTCAAGTTAAAGGCATCTGGCTCACTTTAAGCATGAAAAAAATTCAAGTCAGGGTAATTTTGGTAGACAGACAAAGCCAGTATCAAACCTCTCATTCTAACAACACTGTTGTGCAGCTACACACACTGCATAGGTCGAACTTACTTTAAAGGCTGTATGAATAAACTTGCACATGCAAAGAGAGGCAGAAGGATAGCTATCTTTCATTTACTCCTGACAAAAGGACAGCCTTGAAGTTAGTTTGTATTTTTCCTAGCTCAATTCCTTATACCTAAGATCAGAAATGTTTACTATCATTATATTGTTTTCCTGATGCTTCTGTTGAAGAACATTGAGTGAACTGACAGTAACTGTAACCATTAACTGAAAGAAGACAAATCAAACAAAAAAGCCTAGTAATTTAGGTGTTAAAAAGACAAATCATAACCAAAGAGTTTTGACAGTGTCTAATCAAAGCATAAACACTTCTTTTACTAATTAATTATGTTACAATATAAGCTTTCTGCAGGGTCCAACATGGAAAGCAAAGCAAAGGACAAGTGAAATATCATTAATGGTTCAGACAATTCAAAATAAAAAACATCATGAAGAGGACAATATATTCCAAGTTTTTTTCACATAATGGACTATGACTTTAAATTACTACTGGCACTGATACACAGAAAAAGAGAGTAAGTAGTTCATGTTTTTCATTAAATTCAGACTTAATTACAAGATGTTTCTAAACTTAAATAATAAAAACCTTTCTAAACCTAAGTAATATTTCACTGTTTCTCAGCACTAACAGGGAGGGAAAATTCCTGCAGTGAAATGCCAGTTCCACTACTTTTTAGCAAAGCAGCAGACAATCACCAGGGCCAAGTTTTCATTCCATGTATATAAAATGCTTTTTGGAGATGCCTACAAACATATACCTTTTTCCAGTTTAGCTGTGTTTAGCAGCTCTGAAAATCACGGAATCATTTAGGCTGGATCAGGAAGTCCAACTGTTAACACAGCACTGCCAACTCCACCACTGGACCATGTCCCTAAGCAACATATCTACACATCTTTTAAATACCTCCACAGATAGTAATTCAACCACTTCCCGGGTTAGCCTGTTCCAATGCTTGACAACCCTTTCAGTGAAAAAATTTTTCCTAATATCTAATCTAAACCTCCCTTGGCACAACTTAAAGCCCTTTCCTCTCACCCCAATGCTTGTTACTTTTGAAAAGAGACCAACCCTCAGCCCACTTCAGGTAGTTGTAGAGAGGCATAAGGTCTCCCCTCAGCCTCCTTTTCTCAGAGCCAAACAACTGAACTGTAGGCATGGCAAAACTCCCACCTGAAACCACTTACCAGAATGTCCCTCTGGGTGGATATACACAAGCCTTTAACCTAGGATCAGGAGAACACTTTCAGAACAGACCTTCTCATCTCCCTTGCTCACTATGCTCTCCTTATCATTAAAATGTCTTCATGTGAGAAGCTGCATTCCCTTAGAATGAAACCAGAAAAAATGGAAGTTAAGGACCACACCTAGTGCATTCTAGCCACAACCAGGCATTTAGTCCCTAGCTTACAACTAGATCTGGTTTAAAGTAAAAGTTAAAAAGAAACCCTGAAATATGGACATCAGGTTTTTAGAACCTACTGTGTTCCAATAAAAACCCACTCTCTGGTATTTGCTAACTTAGGCACAGCCTTAGTCTGTAATCCCCACCTAGGACTACAGGGATAATAATAATTAACTACTTCCTCCCTCATGGAGGTGACAGAGTGCCTGATTAGCTAGTGGGTATGCAGCTCTCTGAAAATGTACAGTGCTATGTAACTATCCCCTCTTATTACAAATACTCTTGCGCTGTTATAATGCTAAAAGACAGTAGTGTGAAGATAACAATAATTTTGGAACATCCTTGGTTTCTTTACAGTATAACTTTGCTCCAGTTGATTAAGCCACTCAGATCACAGCAGGTTTATTTCATAAAAGCTAATAATCTGACAAGCGCACTCGAAGTACACACACTTATTTTAGTTAGGATGTTGCTCAGGTAAGTAGAAGTCTGCCCTTTTATACAGCAAAAGCTTTTCTAGGACTTCAATGGCTATTCAATATTTATCAGTTAGGATCCAAAAAAACCTCAATGAAAAATTAACTAAATCCTTAGTGTCATTCCTACACACACAGAAGAAAAAACATACCTGACATCATTTTTGTGCATCTCCTGCTTATTGGTTCTTGCTTAATAGAACCAAAGATAATGTAAGGAATTTATGGACATTTGCTTTTGAGACAGCCATTTGGTTAATTACTCTCTTTAAAGTATATTTTTGACATTGTTTTTAAGCTTCCAGAGCTCCTTGCAGTACAGCAATAGTCTATTGTGAATTTGAATTTGTGGATTCCTAAAGCTGAGGCAGAAGGTGACAGGGCAATGCATGTGCTATTACAAATGCTCATCTGTTAGGTATATGAGAACATACTTCCTAGTTGGAAACTAGGGCTCTGCACTATGCTTTGATGCAGGCTACGGACATGTACTACACTGCTCTTAGTAGGAATTTCACTAATTGATCTCAGCAGAGCTTTTAAGGATGGCTGTGAAACATGTTCCCTTCCCATGAACAAGAGAAGAATGACTTGGAATTTAGGCCCAACTCCCAGATGCAAAGGTTTTACATCTAACCTCTGGTGCTCTATATTTCTATTAAGAAAAATCTGTTTCCTCAGTTTTTGACATTTAAGTTTCCCAGCTGGTTAGGATTTTGCTTCTGACTTGCTCAAAAGCACCCTGCTGTTGACAAAACCAAGGAGTGGTTACCACGATTTGTAAGTGCTGATGGAGTCTGTAGCTTAAACATCTCCTTACCTCCCAGAGGGGCACATCTGGTAAGTTAGTCTACCGGAGCAAGCTTGGCATAAAATATGAGGACATGTTATCTGCTTCAAAACACAACCAGAGGAGCAAATAACCCCTTCTACTTAAAACAGCTTACGATTTAGTGAAGTCATGCAGGACATGGAAAAACTTTGAACTGAATTGGAAAAAACAGATAAATTAAATTCCCAACTTCAACCTCTCAAGAAGGGTAACTCACTGTCAGCCCACACTGCCGTGTATCTTTCATCCATGTGTTCAAAATCAGAAAGCATCATCAGATAAAGGAAACAAAAATTACCACTTTCCCACTCTCCGCTAAAAGGCAGTGTCAGCTTCCAATCCTAGCAGTTCTGCCTTTTTTTTCACATCCTTACTCACCCTGTTCTGCCTGGACTTTTAAATCAGATCAACAAGTTAGGCACTGAAGTGCTCACTGGTGGAAGACCCAGTTCTCTCCAGTAATCACGTGAAAACTACAAACAGATTCTTTGCCTACACAGCGTGGGATGATGAGGATGAACATACTCAGTCAAGTGTGCAAGTCTGCTGAGATGTGCAGTGTGAGAAGCCAATAACTAAAGATTCTAGATATTCCACAAATAAATTTTTTAATTTCAATGCCTTTAAACTGAGATTTAGAGAAAACAGTAACAGGATCTTTCATACACACATTCAAGAATATATATAAAAAAATATTTCCAGATACCAATATGACTGCATATTTTAGAGCAAATATAACAGCACATTCAGATACCTCTCAGAATAAGGTTTTTCCGAACAAATGAACTACTGATGTCACCAAAAATACTACTATGCAATAGAAAAGAATAAAAGGGAACTTCTATAAATAGTGATTTTAAAATGGAATTGGTGGTTGGTGAGGAAGAAAGGGAAGAACGTGTCCTATCAGAAGTTTCCCTGCAGCCCATGGGGAGATGGCAGGCTGTCTCCCTGCACGCATAAAGGAATGTGGTGGAACATCCCCTGAAGGCACCAGGAGAGGCAAATGTGGGCCTGCAGCCTCTGGACTTAGAGCTGCAGCTGTATAGGGCCCAAAGCCAGGGGAGGTGACTGTTCCCAAAGCAGCCCATGACTCTGTGGGAAGCCCACACTGGAGCAGGTTGCTCTGGACCTTGTGGGAAGGACTCATGAAGGAGACATTCACTGAGGACTCTCTCCCATGGGAAGGACCCCATGAAGAAGCAGGGGAGGACTGTAAGGAAGGAGCAGCAGGAACCTCCAGCCTGTGAACTGACTCTAAACCCCATTCCCTGTCCCCTGTGCCGCTGGGGGGAAGGAGGGAGAGAAACCGGGACAAAGTAATTTGGGCCCCAGAAGAAGGGAGGGGTGGGGGTAACATATGCAAACACTGCTCTTTGTGTTGTGTGCATTTGATTAGTGTGAAATTAAATTATTATTTTTCCCCAAGTTGAGTCTGTTTTGCCTGGAACTTTAAATCGTGAGTGAACCCTCCCTGCCCTCTGTCTTGACCCATGATCTTCTAGTTGGACTTTGTCCTCCCCATCCCAGGTGCATTTGTGAAGCAGGGGAGGAGTAGGAGGGCAGGGAATAAGCAACCATGTGGCTGGTTATTTATCGTGTTAGGTCCAAACCACGAGAGCCAAGATACTGTGTGTGAAGCTTGGTTCAAACATTTAGTGGAGTACTGGATAAGACATGAGAATCTTGCTACTCCTAGGAAAGCATTTTCAGTCCAATGGATACTAAAAGCTGTCTCTTGGGTAGCTTTGGTACCTCAGTCTCTTCCATCTCAAGTCTGTAAACTGGGGGATGTGCTACAGAGGAACAGCATAATCTGTTAATAACATGCCCTGCCTCTCTCCTTCCCCTACTTGAAAATTTAACTCCAGTATGACACTTTTCCAAATATAAAAGCTGTTGTGTGAAGGTAAGATAATGATCCATGAAGTCTTCAGTTGAAGGCAAACTTCTTATCATTTAGAAACAGAATCATGCAGCAGGATGCAAACTGTAATGGTTATTTTTAGTGGATCACAGAAAAATAGAAAAGTTGGTGAGATGCAGTCTTTCCCTAGTAATTCACAGCACCAAAAGCACTACAAAGTGAATGAAAAACAAACAAACAAATAAAAACCTGGATCAGCCTGAATCACAATTTTGTTTCAGAAATTATGGTGAGTGTGGATTCATTAATCGATTGAGGAGTAAAAGCCTAGTGTAATTTCCAGCATTCTTATAAAATGTAACTTGTAGAACTATAATTACAATGAGATTAGTGGAAAAAGAAGAAGGCTCATGACACTTACTGTTACAGAGATGCCATTAGCTAAACAAAAGAGGAGATACTTCTGGGTGACATTTATGACACAACACAGAATTCCAATGATCTGCATATCACAAAAACAATCTACTTTGCTTGCTGATGGACTTAAGGGCCTTCCTGACATTCAGTAAAAGATTACTGTGAAACCAATAAACTTTGGAATTTACCTTACCATTTGGCTCAGGAGGACTCCTACTTCAAAAAGACTTGGGGGCAGAATAATTTTCCCCCTCTGTGAAAAGAGGCAACTGAATCAGAAAGGAGAATAGCAGGAAGGTAAAACCTTCAATTATAACTGCAAATCTGATTATAAAAAAACATTTCTAAACTTCCTCATTATAGTCTTCTAAATGAAACAAAACTTCGTAGGAAGCAAAGGCCTTAGCACATTTAAAACAGGCTACTAAGAATGGACAGACAAAAAGATAATCCTGTATTAAAACAGCTTTTGCCTTCATTTATTTATTTTCACAAAGAATTCAAAGAAAACAGTAAAGCTCCGACAGCTGACTTAACTAATAGCCATTACTATAATAATCTAAGGAGAGGCCAGGAAATAACTTGCCATATTTTGCTTTTTCAGGTCAAGATACAAAGAAATTCTACAGGTTTAGGGCTCAGAAAACTACTTGAAAAACAAAATAAGACAAAAAATCGACACCAACCTATGAAAATATTACAAAACACAAGTCTCTTTAGAAAATAACAGTGAAGAGCCAAGCAAAACTACCAGATGGCTCTAATTTGCTGAGGTCCAGCCCTCCTCAAGGATTTCATTGCCTAGTTACCACAGTAGCTACCACAGGGGCACTGAGAAGCAGTTTTACTTCAGAAGAGAGACCTACTGATTGGCCAAGGTTTCCATTGCAGTGCCGCCTGACATACACCCCATCTCTCTCAAACTGAACTAAACGAATGAGACATTTCATTGTAAGTCCACACCAATACCTTAACTCTTCCCTGTAGCAGGGCAAGCACAGATGAAGCTAATATGTGTGACACAGCCTCATGCTTCACTCTCCCCAACATCACCGTCATCAGTGGACACCAAGGCAACAGATGCTTTAGGGTATTGGGCGTGGGACACTGGAGACGTGGTGCACCACACCAGTCATCTATAGGGTACAGACTTACCTTTAAACACTAGCTAGGAGGGAGGCCCCTGAAAAAAGCAGTAAAGCAAAGGGAGTAAGGAGTACATGTTGCTTTGGAAGTGGGTGCCTGTCTGCACCTGAGCCTGCATCCCTCCTCACCATCCCTGTGAGTCCTGTAAGAGAAGATACAAGCCCTCCTAGCAAGCACCGACTTGTTTCAGAGTAAAGTCCTGGCAGCTTTGGTCTCTCCCCAGAGTCAAGGCAAGAGCTGTCTGCTTTGCGACTCCAGCACTTCACCCTAGTGTGAAAAGGCTACAGACCGGCAGCCTGTGCACTTCTGCAGCCCTCACCCTTTTCACTTGACCCTTTTCAATTGACTGGAAGACTGGCTGTTTTAAAAACTTATTTGTATTTATTTTAGAATACATGTATTTGATGCACAGTACCTTTGTGGAGAGCCAACAGTCTTTTACATCTCTCTTTCATGGACATACACAGTAAGGATTAACCCTCATCTTTGCAAATAATCTCTTGACTTTGCAGCATACTTCCATTAGTGGTGAGTGTTGAGAGAAGGAGAAGAGAGGTTTTTTTTCTGTTTTTTTTTTTTTTCATCTATAAAGAATTTATCTCATGCAAAAGGAATTTGCTGGCAGTAAATAGGGCATCTCTAAGCACTGGGCAAATTGACCGAGACTGTGACCACACCCAGGTTCCATTATCAAGAAGTTTTGGTACTGGTCTGGGCTAACATGCACATACTTCACATGTGGTGATAGGGCATTGCTAGAGCGTGTGAACCCATGCTGAAGGGTTTCAATCCTGCTACATCTACTCAGTTTATAGTGATTTGCCAAACTCCAGAAACCACAACTGCCCTACTTTAGTTAATGATGCTGACACTGCTGGGGATACTGACACTGGATCAAGCTTGGTGTCCCCTTAGTCTACAATCAACTACTGGAAGCCATAGCCCACTTCAGCCCTCTAGATGTGCAGAAAACAGCTAAAAGAAAGCCCTACACTACCCAACACTACCCGCAATTTAGGGTAATAATCTACTCTGCTGTCTTCCCCACCAGACAGACTTCAGCAGCAAAGGCAGCTACTCCCTGAGAAGCCTGCTGGCAGACTGCCCTGGAAGACCTCTGAACTAAAATTTTCAAATTTCTTTTCCTGGGTACTTAGTGGTCACAGCTGCTCTGGAGTGTCTACAAAACAATTCTTTGTACACCCATAAGAAACTGATAAATGAGCAGCAGGACAGTGAAATGTGAACCAGATGAGATTCCCCATGCACTAAATGTTTGGGTAAACTGGCGACAGTTGGTCTGTACCTGCAAGATAGTGCTGCAGATCAATCACTGAATTTCACAGAATGGTTCTGTTTGGAAGGCACCTCTGGAGGCCACCTGGTTCAATCCCCTGCTCACACAGGGCCACCTGCAACAATCTGCCTAGGACCATGTCTATTTGTTTTTTTTAATATCTCTAAGGAGGGAGACTGCACAACCTCCCTGGGCAGCCAGTGCTCAATCACTCTCGCAGTGAAGAAGCATTTCCTGATGTTCAGTGGGCATCTCCTGTATTTCAGCTTGTGCCCACTGCCTCACTGGGCACCACTGAGAAGAGCCTAGCTCTGTCCTCTTTGCACCCTCCCTTCATGTGTTTATATAAATTGATAAGATTCCTCCCCAAGGCTCCAGTACTAGCTGTATAGAAACATACAGCAACATCTCTCCTCAGTGGAGAGATGTTCAAGTCCCTTCATCACCATAAGTACCTTTTCCTAGACTCTTTCCTAGACATACCTCTCTCTCTTGTACTGGGAAGTCTAATCTCAAACTCACTGCACACCTAGCAGAAAAAGAAAAGGCAGGCTGCCCAGAGAGGTCAGAGTATTGTTGTACTACTGGAAGTGAAAAACTGTGCAAATGTTCCAGATGCCTAGGTGATAAACCAAAAGAATTGCTAATATACAGGTGTAGATTTGAAGAGGGAAGTATAATGGAAGCAAAAATTTACAAAAGTGAAAGTTCAGCAATGTGTGTTTTCTATAAGTCAGAATTGGCTTGCAGGCAGTGATCTTTAATGTGGTTTTTTTTTAATTCTAATTAAGAAAAATTGACAAAAGCTGGTGTTGTGGCAGTTGACCAAGTCACAACTAATGTAACAGACAACTGAGTGGGGTCCCTGAAACACTTTCATGAAAAGGGAAGGCAGTATAATTTCCCAGGGCCATGTAACTGAAGATTTTTTTGACTTACAGCAGATAATAATCTAAACATGAACAGTTTAATGTCATGGCTCAGAAGGCTGTTGCACTTGAATATACCCCCATCAATGCTCAATTCTCATTGTCTGTACTTAATAAATTATGTTGAAGAGTGGAAAGACAGCTAAAGGATTAGAAAATTTACTCTATAGCTATGAAGTTAGGATTGAACATCCAGAATGAGTCACAAACAGGGCATATTGGAATATCTTTTGTCCTTGAGGTTGTTAATAGAAGTAATGTTCTTTAAAGAAGATAGATTATTAACATAAAAAACTAGTAGTGTAGTTTAATTTCTTAAACTTCATCTAATGTTAGAAAATAAATTCTACAATAAATAAACATTCTCAGACACATTGCTGCTGTTTTGTGGAACACCCATTTATTTTGGTTCAAAAAACACCCCACATCAAGAAAACTAGCACAAAAAAATTCCACAACAAGCCAAACAAAAATCCCAAAAAAGACATCCTGAGAGCTATTAAGCATGGTGATATATATAATCAATGTCACTATACCCAAACTACAGTCGATAGGTAGGCTGAAATACTGTTTTCAAGAAAACAGATACACTAAATCAACAAATAGACAACTGTTTTGCTTAGAGCTCTGATCTGAACACTTCCCACCATTTTGACTCTCTGTGGACATAAAAAACCTTGGAAATACACAGAAAGGTACTGGAGATTTGTGTACCATTATGCCAAAGTAGCATGTAAAGATAACAAATAAAACACAGGCACAGAAGGTGATGACCTGTTTCTCCAGCAATTATTCCAGAGAATGTCATCACTCCTTGGAGGTACTAACAACTAAAACAAAAAACAAAGGCATTACAAAGTATTGTCATGCTGTTTCATTTTTCCTTTTTTTAAACTATTCTAACATGAGAATGTGCCCTAGCAGCTTGACAACTCATATATGAAGTTAATAAAAGGAATACTTTCTTTTACCTTTTTAAACAACAAAAGCCTTCTATTTACTGGATTCATTTTATTTAGTAGCAAAACTCTACAGATTAAAAATACAATGTAAACATTTAAATTCTATGCTCCTCATCTTACTACATGAAATTGTAGATCAAAAAAAGTCTGTATAATCAAATGAATGCTGCAGTAACAAAAGTAACATGGCTGTAAATTAAATACATATATATATACATATATATATATATGCATAAGAATGCCATTACCTGGAGATTGCTTGTGCTTGTGTCACTGGGAGTACAACCACCACCAAACTATCAGCAAGTTCTGTATACATTGTTTATCTGGTTTTGGTTCAAAGGCTAAAATCTTTAAAGATTATTGTAAATCTAGTTCTTAACCCTAACCAGATTTATTAATAGTGGAGTATTACCCTGTTGTACAGCCAAAGACAGAACAAAACCACAGTAAATCAGAATTCACTATGATCATGTCTTGCAGGTAAGAAGCAAGAATGAGTGGAATTACACAAATAAACCCAAAGAGAACAAAAATTATTTATGACAAAGAATGTTTCTAGATCACAAATGGTATTAAAACCCAAGCTTAAACGATCCCAAGCTATGCCACCTTTGAAAGTAAAATATTACTGATTCCAATGTCAGAATTAGATCAAACATGCTATTAGTCATTTTACTCAAATTCAGTAATTCAAATTAATCTCTCAATCCTGTTTGTATAAATTAGTCGAGTTTAGATTTTGATCAAAGCAAATTTACACATAAATAGTCCATTTTGCCTTTCTATGAAATCAGCTGCTAAAACAGGAGAAACAGTTATTCAAGTGAAACCCATCTTTTCATGCATCAGAGTAAATGTTTATCTTTTTTAGTTTATCATTTCAATGCTGAGATAAACAGAGATAACGAGGAGACTGAACACAGTACAAAAAATCTCACTCTTTTTCTTCTCAACATTCACCACAAACTGAGAAAACCGGAAGTATTTAGGTGCATCTTCAGAGGAAAAAAAGGAATAAATAAAAATAAAGCATTGTTTCACCCAGCAATCAGGTTGGGAACAGGTATAACATATTTAATTCCAGCAATATACTGATTACCAAAGCACTCTAATCATCAAATCACAGAACAGTCAGAGTTAGAAAGGATCTTCAAAGATCAATCCCCCAGCCACAAACAGGGACATCTTTCATTAGATCAGGTTGCTCAAAGCCCCATCCAACCTGACCATGAACATTTTCAATCATGAGTCACCCAGATCTTCCCAGGGCAACCTGTTCAGTGTCTCACCACTCTCATCACAAAAATGTCTTCCTTTTGTCCAATGTAAAGCTACCATCTTTCAGTTTAAAACCATTGCCCCTTTTCCTGTCACTACAGACCCTGGTAAATGGGAGGAAGAATGTGTTGAAAGATTGTGGGTAAGAATTAAGGAACGTGCAAATGTGTGAAACTGTTGTGGGTGTCTACTACAGGCTACCAAACAAGGAAGAAGATCTAAATGAGGCCCTGTACAGTCAACTGCAAGTAGCCTATAAATCACATGCCTTAGTGCTCATGGGTAACTTCAATCACCCTGATATTTGCTGCAAAGCCCACACAGCCAGGCAATACTCACTCCAGAAGGCTCTTGCAGTGCACTGATGATAACTTCCTGATGAAGGTGGTGGAAGAGGCAACAAGAAGACATGCATTGCTGAACCTTGTATTAACAAATAAAGAAGGTCTGATTGGGGGCATTAATGTTGGAGACAGCCTTTGCAACAGTGATCATGACATGGTAGAGTTAAGTATTTTACAAGAAAGAAGGGCAATAAGTAGGATTGCAACCCAGGACTTCCAGTGGGCTAACTTTGTACTCTTCAAAGATCTACTTGCAGGATAAGACTCTAGAAGGTAAGGGGGCCCAGTAGTGCTGGATAATTTTCAAATGTCACTTCCTCCAAGCTGAAGATAGGTGCATTCCTTTGAGTAAAAAACTGGGTAGACAGGGAAAGAGACCTGCATGGATGAACAAGGAGCTCCTGAAAAAAAGTCATGTGGAAGAAGGAAGTTCACAGTTTGTGGAAAAAGGGACTTGTCACTTGGGAGACCTACAGGAATATTGTCAGGGAATGTAGGAAAGCAACAAGGAAGGCCCAAGACCTCTTAGAACTACATCTGGCTAAGAAGTGAAAGAGAACAAGAAGGGCTTCTTCAAATACATCAGTGCTAAGAGAAAGAATAGGGAAAATGTGGGCCCACTGCTGAATGAGGTGGGAGCCCAGGTAACAGAGGATGCAGAGAAGGCAGTTACTGATAAACTTCTTTGCTACAGTCTTTACTCCCAAGACCACCCTCATGAATCCCAGACCTCATGATGTCAGAGATAAGGCCTGGAGGAAGGATGACTCTCCACTAGATTGGGATAGAGCTCCGTTAGGTAAACAAATCCACAGGCCCCAACGGGATGCTCCCAAGAGTGTTGAGAGAGCTGGGTGATGTTGCTCTACCATGACTTACACAGCCAGCCTTTGACTTACACAGCCAGCCTTTTACAGTCTAGGAGGTTCCTCCAGTGCATTGATGACAACTTCTTAATGCAAATGGTGGACAAGCCGACTAGAAGAGGAGCGCTGCTGGATCTTGTGCTCACCAACAAGGAGGGCCTTGTTGAAGCAGTGGTGGTCAATGGCAGCCTTGGCTGCAGTGACCACGAGATGGTGGAGTTCAGGATCCTGTGTGGGAGGAACAGAATACCCAGCAGGACCAGAACCCTGGACTTCCACAGAGCAAACTTCGGCCTCCTCAATCAATTGTTAATGGAAGTCCCATGGGACAGAGTGCTAGAAGGTAAAGGGGCTCAAGAATGCTGGTCAACATTCAAGGACCACTTCTTGCAAGCACAGGATCAGTGTGTCCCAATGAGTAGAAAATCTAGTAAGGGAGCTAGGAGACCAGCATGGTTAAAAAAGGAACTGCTGGGCAAACTCAAATGGAAAAGGAAAATCCAATGCCAATGGCATCCTGGGGTGTATTAGAAAGGGTGTGGTTAGTAGGTCAAGAGAGGTTCTCCTCCCCCTCTATTCTGCATTGGTGAGGCCACATCTGGAGTATTGTGTCCAGTTCTGGGCCCCTCAGTTCAAGAAGGACATGGAACTGCTGGAAAGAGTCCAGCGCAGAGCCACAAAGATGATGAAGGGAGTGGAACATCTCCCTTATGAGGAAAGGCTGAGGGAGCTGGGTCTCTTTAGTTTGGAGAAAAGGAGACTGAGGGGTGACCTCATCAATGTTTACAAATACCTAAAGGGTGAGTGTCAAGGAGATGGAGTTAAGCTTTTTTCAGTGATGACCAGTGATAGGACAAGGAGTAATGGATACAAATTGGAGCACAGGAGGTTTAAGGTGAGTATCAGAAAAAATATTTTTACTGTGAGAGTGACAGAGCCCTGGAACAGGCTGCCCAGAGAGGTTGTGGAGTCTCCTTCTCTGGAGACATTCAAAACCCGCCTGGACGCCTTCCTGTGTGATGTACTCTAGGTGACCCTGCTCTGGCGGGGGGGTTGGACTAGATGATCTTTCGAGGTCCCTTCCAACCCCTATGATTCTATGATTCTGTGATACCATTCCCCATCACTTCTGAAAGATCATGGAAAACAGGAGAGGTGCCAGAGGACTGAAGAAAAGCCAGTGTCACTCCAGTCTTCAAAAAGAGCAAGAAGGATGATACAGGAAACTACAGACCAGTCAACCTCACCTCCATCCCTGGAAAAATGATGGAGCGGCTCATTCTAGAGGTCATCTCTAAGCACATGGCAGAGAAGATGGTTATCAGGAGCATCCAGCATAGATTTATGAAGGGGAAATCAAGTTTGACTGATCTGATAGCGTTCTATGATGGTGTGACTGAGTTGGTAGATGCAGGGACACCAGTTGATGTGTCTACCTTGACCTTAGCAAGGCTTTTGACACAGTCTCCCATAACATCCTCATGAGAAAGCTCAGGAAGTGTGGGGTAGAAGAGTGGACAGTGAGATGGATTGAGAACTGGCTAAACAACAGAGCCCAAAGAATGGTGATCAATGGTGCAGAGTCCAGCTGGAGACCTGTGACTAGTGGAGTTCCCCAGGGATCAGTGCTGGGTCCAGTCCTGTTCAACCTTCTCATCAATGATCTGGATGAGGGGTCAAAGTGTATCCTCAGCAAGTTTGCTGATGACATGAAGCTGGGAAGATTGGCTAAAACACCTGAAGGCTGTGTGGCCATTCAGCAAGATTTGGACAGGCTGGAGAGCTGGGTAGACGAACCTAATGAGGTTCAACAAGATTAGAGTCTTGCACCTGGGGAGGAATAACAACATGAACCATTACAGATTAGGAGCTGATCTGCTAGAAAACAGCTCCATGGAGAAGGACTTTGAAGTCCTGGTGGACAACAAGTTATTCATGGGACAGCAATGTGCCCTTGAGGCCAAGAAAGCCAATGGTGTCCTGGAGTGCATTAAGAAGAGTGTGTCCAGCAGATCAAAGGAGGTTATCTCTCCCGCTCTACTCTACCCCAGTAAGACCACATCTGGAGTACTGTGTCCAGTTCGGCTCCCCAGTTCAAGAGGGACAGGAATTTACTTGGAGCACCCAATGGAGGGCTATGAGGATGATTAAAGGACTGGAACATCTGTCATATAAGGAAAGGCTGAGAGACTTGGGGCTGTTTAGCCTGGAGAAGACTGAGAGGGAATCTTATTAATGTCTATAAATATCTGAAGGGTGGGAGCCAAAAAGGAGGTGCCAAACTCCTTTCAGTCATGTCCTGTGATAGGACAAGGGGCAATGGATGCAAACTAGAGCACAGAAAGTTCCACCTCAACATGAAGAAAAACTCCTTTACTGAAAGGGTTACAGAGCACTGGAACAGGATGCTCAGAGAGGCTGTGGAGTCTGTTTCTCTGGAGACTTTCAAGACCTATCCGGATGCATTTCTGTGTGGCCTGCCCAAGGTGGTCCTGCTCTGGCAGGGGGGCTGGACTCAGTGATCTCCAGAGGTCTCCCTTCCAACCCTCAACATTCTAAGATTCTATGCTTCTCTCCATCTTTGTTATACACCTCCTTTGTATATTGAAAGGGTACTAAGGTCTCTCAATGGCCTTCTCTCCAGGCTGAACAATCCCAACACTCTGAGCCTTTCCTTACAGAAGCTTTCCAAACCCGTTGTTAATTTTTGTGGCCCTCCTCTGGACTCACTCCAACAGGTCCATATACTTCTTCTGTTGGGGTCCCCAGAGCAGTGCTCTGGGAGGCAGTGCTCCAGGTGGGGTCTTCCTAGAGTGGGATAGAGGGCAAGAATCATATCCCTTGACCTGCTGACCATGCGTCTTTTGATGCAGCCCAGGATACAGTTGGCATTTTGGCCAGCAAGGACACATTGCTGACTCATGTCTAGTTTTTCATCCACTAGTACTCCCAAATCCTTCTCCACAAGGCTGTTCTCAATCCACTCATCCCCAAGTCTGTCATGATATTGAGGATTGCCCTGACACAAGGGGAATGCACCTTGGACCTTGCACTTGGACTTGCTAGACTTCATGAGGTTCCGATAGGCTCAGCTCTCAAGCCTGTCAAGGTCCCTCTGTGTGGCACCCCTTCCCTAAAGTTTACCAACTGTACCATTCATCTTAGTGTCATCTGGAAATCTGCTGAGAGTGCAACTCAGTGCAACTGTCTATGTCATTAATGAAGATATTATATAGTACAATCCCTTAAGACACACCACTCACTGCTTGTTTCCATTTGGACGTTGAGCCACTGATTGTAATTCTTTGGATGCAGCCATAAATTCCTTACGCATCTAACAGTCCACCCATAAAACCTGTATCTCTTCAATTTAGCAGTAAGAATGTTGTGAAGGACCATTCCAAATGCCTTACAGAAGCCTAGACAGACAAGATCTGTAGCTCTTCCTTTGTCCACTGTTGTAGTTAGTACATCACAGGCCACTAGATTAGTCAGGTACATTTTGTCCTTCTTGGACAGCCACGTTGTCTGTCTCTAATTACCCTCCTGTCTTCTGTATGTTTTAACATATCTTCCAGGAAGATCCATTCCATGATCTTAAGGCTAAGTTACAGCCTGAGTTTTGGTTTGAGGTTTAGCATTGTCAAAGATGTTTCTCCATCTCAGGGGATTAAAAAAAGTGTCACACATCAGAATTTTTTCTCATCAGGGATTTACATTAAATCCTTTTTTGTGTGATGTCCAACGCCTATAAATTCCCAAATGAAACCCCCCCACAAAATTAACTTAAAAGGATACTTGATGGATTAGGGGAATGGTAATGAGATAAAGATCTCTATCTCTCTTTCAATAATGGGCCAAGTCAGCAGTGTTCAAAAGTCAATCAGACAGCTGAGTGGTGGTCTGCACTCTGAGATAAGCTACTGATCCCATCATTGTTAATTATGACCAGAAGCACACATTATCACCACCCCTAATAAAAACAGCCAGCTTCAAACAGAAGAGACTAAATTGGCATGAAGACTGTCACTCCTTTTGAAAGTACTTCTAAGCGTTAGGTTCCATCAACACAGAAACATGAAATGAAGAGGAGCAAAAGAGAATTTAACCAGAGCTATTTAAATATATGTGTAAGACCATGTGTTTTATTCTTTGGGCTTCTTCCCAGCATAACCAGACACTGTCTCAGTTTCTAGGCTACTATTATTTTCTTTTTACAAGTAAACAAACAAAAAACTAGAAGTGAGAAGTATTGTAAGAATCATTTTCTCTCCTACAGAACAAACTGAGTTAAAGCCGATCATGCTCGTAACAAATTAGTATTTTGGGGGTTTTGTTTTCTGGGTTTTTTTTAAATTGTTTTTTTTTTTTAATAAACTACCTTTGAAAGGTTTTCAATATTAACATAAACATTGATTTCAATGCCATCTAGACAACACACTACAAAAGCGCAAACATCAAATCATCAATATACCTGGATAACTATATAAGAACCCGTTGAAGATATATGAAAGCTGCCTTTAGTTTTCAGCATTTAATTTCCACTGCTTTTACTGCTCTGGTCTGTGAGATGAAGTGGCACATATAGTGTTCAGTAAATCCAGTATAAGAGGGAAATGAGTGTTCAATACTTGATCCTCATTTTCCCAAGTCTGATCAGTTCCTAAAAAAACAAGGAATTGTGACATCTTTCCTAACTTCCATGTGTTTGAGTTTTTCTGGCCTTGTAAATTAGCAGTTGCTGCTACGGAAACCTTCTGTTCGACTTTCTGGCTGAATGTATTCCCCCAGAAATGTGGGCTGGAATAGCTTTCAGCATTATTTTCCAACATTCTCTAATGGGAGCAGGATAATTAACATTAACATTGAAGACTTAAGAGTAAAAAACTCTCCTGCAATGGATTTATAGAAGAGGGAGAGAATAGCAACTTTCCTTAACTTTCATTTAACTCTTCCTCAACTTCCATGAACGTTCTCACTCAGTACAAGGATTCTTGCCAAAGATTATCTTACTTCTTTTGAGTTTGCAGCTGGCAGAGTAATGAACCAAGGACCAAGAAGCAGTATGCTAGCAGTCAGTGAGCATATAGCTCAGGTGCAGTGACAGACACAGTAATAAGTCTAGGCAGTAATGTATATTCTGTGCCATAAAAGCAAACATTCTAAAATCTAAGATATTGTTACCTAATGAAAAATTTCAAAACATATCTAATTTTGAAACAGTACCTTGGTTTATAAAACTATGATCAAGACAAGGATTTCTTTTGGCTGATTTCATGGCTATCTCATAACTAAACCAGTAATTTCTAAACTCTCGATTCCTATAATATGTTGGGTTTCCATAACATCCAACTACATCAGATTCCTACAGAATAGTAAACCTGAGCTCTTATTTTGGATTTCACTTGAAAGTGGCTAACCCATCTGGAAACCCACCCTTCTGATCCACATTTGGTGATATCAAGATTAGAGCTGTACTTGCAGTTAACTTCAAAAGAGTTAAGGACCTAACAGGAAAGAAAAGGAATACAATGTATTTCAAATGCTGACTGCCCTTTCCTCGTCTTCCCCTGGCAAAAAAAAGAGATCCTCTTCCTTCAACAGACTTTTGATAGCTAGGGCTGAGTCCCAAAGCATTTTGACTAAGACCATCACGGCATTCTCCTAAATACAAAACAATGAGGACAGAACCTTGGATAGACATTTAATCCATCTATTTGCTCTGAGACAAAACCAGATCCAGGCAGTAGACAAAGCTGCCTAGTCCTATCCTAACAGATGCTTCTTCCACACAGAGAGCAGGTCAGCCTAACTTAGAAACAACATAGCTCTGAGGTGAAGGTGTTGATATATAGCTCAGCAGTGTGAAGACAACAGTGATCAGCCTCTGCCTTTCCACTTTACTAAATCACTAGGGCTTTCCAGTTTAAGAAACTTTCTGATGTTCTGCTGCTTATGCACATATTGCACGACACCCCTTCTTCAGAGGAAGACAAACTTGAACCACCATGGTGCGGCTCACCTAAACTGTATTGTTCATATTAGTAGACTTTAGGATGATTCTGCCTGAACTTACTGACAAAGGAAGAATCTTGTTTTGTGGGTTTTATTTTTTGTTTCTGGAATAGCCACACCACCTTCTCAAATGGAGAATGAAAACAACATCACTTTTCTGCTGGCAACTACATCAGCCCAGGGCTTCTGGGATAAAACCTTAGAGCACAGTTAAACACTCAGCACAGTGTACAAATTAAGTAGTTTGATTATTCCATGTCATTTGTCCTTTGAAAACCCACAAGGATAAAAACCTATAGACAATCACCCTTTAGTTTAATCTCAGTATCAACATTACTTATTGGGGGGAAAATGTGCTTTCAGAACATTTAAGATTTAATCTTCAATTTAGCTTGAAAACAAAACAAAACAATGTTTGTGCTGTTCCTGGAACTCCCCCAGTACCTTTCAAAACTTTTAACTTCTAAAACTGTACTACCTCTCAGACTCAGGCCCTCCAGTGTTAATGCATCTAACTTCTCTGCACAGAGTTAACAATACCTACAACCTGCTACATGCTTCCATCTCTGATGGAAGCCACATACATGGTTTCCTCATAATTCCTACATTCTAATTCTTCCTTAGTTTTGTACTGCTTTCCTGCTTTTCATTCTTGCCAGTCAGAGGTTTTATAATTAAGAGTAAATAAAAGGTGAATGCTGGAAAACTTCCATAATTTTATTAATAACAGCTGTTCACACATAGTAAAATTCAAGTGCAGGAACAGATTTTTCACGACACTTATACTGTTCAGCAGGGCCAGAAAAAATGCTCAATATTTAAACTATCATATTACTGCAACAAAGCTAATTACCATTTATTACAGATCTACCTTATAATGTTATTTCACACCCTCCTGGGATTAATTCTGCAGAGATCACCCCATTACTTCAAAAGAAATGCTTTACCTGGTGAAACTGTCATTGCCATTATACACCAACAAAAATAATTTGAAGCAGCTAAATGAAGCAGACTATCTCTTAGCTTTACAGCATATACTTAAATGTCCATTCTCAAAAGCTTCTTCTTTTCCCTTCTGAACTAACTTAACATGGTTCACCAATGTAAAATGCAAGTTTGGGGTCACCTGGCTCTGTGACATATGAATAAAGTTAAATCAATCAGAATTGTTCAACTATTCAGGCTCTCAACTAGTTGCTATTAACTTTGGTGGACACAGATAACTTCCAAAGAAGTAAAACCAAAACAACAAACCCTTTCTAGTGGCTGCAAACAGAATATCCCTTTGTGATGCACTAAAAGTAAATAAGTATGTTCTTAAATATGTTCTAAATATATGTTCTTTCTATGTTATCACACTGATACCCAGATGATATGTGTATAAAAAAAATATTAATTTATATATACATCTATGTGTCTATATAAAATTACATAAAGGTATTTTCCATCCAGAATGAAATTATGTTTCCTTAGAAACACCTTCTGTGAAATAATACATGTTCACTGATCTAGTTACAACACATATCAAGATGTATGTTAACTATTTGTCCCATTTACAGCTGTGAAAATATACTTTGGTAACTACCCACAACTATTTTGAAGTGTTCAGTGTGACTAGGACAGACCAATATAAATACAAGTAATAGTAAAAATAAGAAAGCTTGCTTATTTCTCTAGTTGGAAAATATAAAACATATAAAAAACATAAAACCAGGGTACTCCACTGTCGGTTTAATGGACCCACTTCCTCTTCAACTTATCTACATAAAGCCAAAGTCTATGCTAATTCACCAAATTCTGCATGTGAATCTTTAATTCAGCTGAGACGTATACAAAAATAAATGCATACAAATCCTGCATGTTCTCTGGATATTCACCTTATGTTCAAAAGTTTTTCCACATCAGACTGGTTGCCATTCACATTAATTCAAATGGCTTATCTTCCATCCATTTCCTTTGCTAATGCAGAGCGAATAAAAGGACACTCACTCATCACACAGTTCTCTTCACTGACACATCTGCTATCTCAAACACGAGAAACACCTACCCCTTAAAAAAACATGTTTTGCACATGACACAATACCAGTAAATATGCTGCAAAATAGTAAGCGCTGTCACACACCTCCAGTACTTAGTTTGGCCAAAGTTTATAGATTTGTGGGCACTGCTAGTCTGCTAGCATGATAATGCCAGATTATTTTCTTAGATACTCAAGCAACTTCCACCTGAAAAAAAATATATAGAGTGTAGAGGCAGAGGACATCCAGGATTGAAGGTTTATGACTACAATCCATCATGCAGGCTCAAATGCTGCTTTCTGAGAACAGGCAAAATTTCCATGGAAAACAGGAAAAATAATATGGACAAGAACCAGAACACATGGCTCTTTACTGCTTAACAAGAAAATATGCACACACATGCTTAAATACAAGCATGAGGAATACTGTACATTTTGTTTGGCATGTATCAACATAAAACATTAAAACACCACTTTTTTTTTCCAATTATAAAGACAATGCAAATGTTTTACAACTAACAGCAAACAATGGATGGACATTAACAACTGCAACCTCTGGAGAACAATCAGAGGGTTTCACAAAGTGTTGAGCAGTAATGAAATCCAGAAGAATTTACAAAATACATGAGATCAAAACCTAATTCAGTGAGTGACTGAATTCGTTCCAAAATGCCTTAACCATTACAGCCAAATTGTGCTAACCGAACTACTACTATATCTTTCCAATATGCTTCAGTGCTTATTTTTGTATTCTGGCTTCTTTTGAGTTACAATAGTTTAAAAAAAACAAAACAAAAAAACAAAAAAACAACAAACAACACCTTTGTCCTGTTCTAATCTGTTCCAAAAATTAAGCAATTATGTACAACAAAGTACCTAAATGTGGTATTTTAATGTTTAATCACAGAGAGGGCTTATTTTTAAACTAATACTTAAAGTAATTGTACCATGTAGTACAAATTTTCCATGAACTTTGTACACTGTTAATGCACAAAAAGGGTTTATGGAGATGTGTGTATGTCTGCATTTGTGAGAGACACACACAGAGTAATGGGGAAACTAACTCACTTTGCAAGGGAGCATTGTATCTTCAAGTAAGTTAAAGAGAAGACCCCTACTGATCCAAAAGCGTTACTTTTTTTCTTTGTATTTATGCTACAGGGGTGCACTTGTAGGTATGTATGTCTGATTTTCAAGCAAGAGAACAATCTGGCATAACTATGTATATTTGTGCCTTAAAACCCTTTGAGTTAATAATACCTTTCACTATGCACTTCGAACAAGTCTGAGGATCGTGCACAGACAATTAACATAGATCAGTGTAAACTTCACTAGTACTCTCCTTATGAGCCAAAGGATAAACCTCAGTCCCACATTCAAAAGCCTTTAAGCCACTTAGGCTGTTAAGCCCCACAATACTTTACAAAGTGGGACTGAGAAGTTGGCACTTCTGAAAAAAAAACAAAAACAAAAACAAAATCAGGTTTGCCTAACTTCACACGAAATAAAATGAAGTAACATTAGTAATTCAAGCTTTGAGGAGGAAAGAGACATAATGGAACAGTAAAAGTCTAAAAAAAAAAAAAACAAACAGCTTTTGTGCTACCAGCCTCACCGTTTTTAATGACTACTTTTTTTTACTCTATAATGGCTTCATCTGTCTCATAACTGTGTGAATGATCCACACAAACAACACAAACTTAACAACCAAGCAACTATCTATGCTGGGGAAGTAGTAAGCAGTAGTAAGAGTGACTGAAAAAACAGAAGTGCTGTGATAAACCTAAAAAAACCCCACTAATAAAAAGGTTTTCCTCAAAATTTGTTTATAAATTGAAACTTGAGTCTCTACCCAATCCCATTACTCCAGCAGTGGTTCACCACTACACTACATTTCACAAGATGACATCATTAAGTGTTAATCCAAACAGCTGCACATGCACACACACTTTCTGTCAAATGTAGGACAAAGCAAAACACCAAAAATGTGTGCACAGTAACAATTTCTGTACTTGTTTCATTACAGAAGTGTATGATAACCTGTTTTAAGAATGAGCAGCCGAATGTACATTCCTCTTGGGTCTCTAGTACATCATGCCTGTGATTGATTGGTTTGCACTGATACTAATGCATGCAAAAACCTTTCATATTGGCACTCAAGAGTCTTCCTCAATACTTTCTACAGCTCAGCTTCTTCCCTGTTCTCCTTTAAGTCACTGCACCACATTTGGTCCAAAAGAATGATGCATCTGGACCCAAATCTACCACCATCTATTCCTACACTTCAAACTACCAGTTGTAGGACCCTGTAAAGCAGTACAAGCACTGCATTAGTGATCACAGAAAGACATACCTGAATTCCTTCTCTGGGTAATATATATTGGTCTCATTCAGTAAATTTCATTCATGTTTTAAAACCTGGGAGAAGCCTCTAGCACTAACACAAGAAAAATCAGGAAAATGTGGAAACAATTTGGACCTGAGTAACAAGTCACAAATGCCAACTGTCTCTCCAGAGCTGAATGTGTATCATTAACGAATTATACCTAAACATCCTTAAAGTTAAGCAAAGATGGAGCTATCTATCCCCTATTTTATCTTTG
Organism: Apus apus; assembly: GCF_020740795.1. Classification (NCBI taxonomy): domain Eukaryota; kingdom Metazoa; phylum Chordata; class Aves; order Apodiformes; family Apodidae; genus Apus; species Apus apus. Next base: position 43,075,733 of record NC_067312.1, on the reverse strand, counting down.
TGAATCTTCAGTCATGACATGCACTTTCATCAACCGAGATCAGGCCAAAATGAGACAATGTTACTACTGCGAGTGCTGACGCTGTCTCCACCGCTCCTTTCCCACACCAGTTAAGGATCCAAACACCTTCTCCACATCCAGAAGATAAGTTGCAGGAAATAGCATACTCGTATGGAATCACTAAAATGCATTCTGACTTTTGCTTTTAACTCCCCTTACCTCACTGATCAAGAAATTTACTCCCCCCATATAAATCACTACTTTCATATACATGATCCAAGACAGAAATCTTCAGCATAAACATCCCGTGTCCACTTGGAACAGCCCCACTCATCCACACACCAGACAGTGGTGCGGACATATTTCAAGGCCTGAGAGTCCCCAGATGAAGACGTATTACCACAGAAGCTACATGACATTGTAGAGAACACTCGATAAGGGCAGATGCATTTTAATTCAAAATGCTTGTTTCCACACAAGACAAATAGATAAACACTGCCTCTGCATTGTGGCTCCAAAGTAACAATCTCTGCTTCAATTAAAGAGAAATGCTACAGTAGATTTTATTTCCTGAGAAGTGTGTGGATTTCAAAGGTATTAAAGATCCTGTCATCCCTCTGCATACTTCAGGTTATTCCTCAGCATCTGCAGCTTTACGTTTCCCTTTTCTTTCTAAAAACAGGTCTACAACCTGAGCATGAGCCCCTTATCCCAGTTTACCTCATGAAACAGAAGTCATAAAAAAACGCACCACAAAACAACCCGCCACCAACCAAAACTAAACCAGTGAGCCAACAGCCTTCCCGAGGCTCACAGAACAATGCAGATATTAAACCCGCCACCATAGATCTGCACAGCAACTCCCCTTTGAGTCCCTTCGCTAATCCACTTCCTTGTCATCCCTCTCCTACACGCACCGCCGCCGACATTTGCCCCCCCATCCCGCACCCCCGTCACTCACCCGCCATCCTTCCCCTTTCCATTTTGGAAGGCCGTTCCCCACACCAAGCCCACCGCAGCCATCCGCCCCGCAGCCGGCGATCCCCGCGGGCGGGCACACACGCCCCGCCGCGGCACAGCCGGCGGTTCCCCGCGGCAGAGGCGGCGAGCGCCCGGGGGCAGCGCAGCCGGTCCTGCCGCAGCCCCGGCCCCGCCGTCGGCTGCTTCGGCCCCGCCATGGAGGCAGCCCGAGGCGCCGGCAGTGCCCGAGCTGCAGCCCCGGCGGCAGCTGGTGCGTGCCGGCAGCGGCCCAAGCCGAGGAGAGGCCGGGCCGGGCCGGGCCGGGCCGGAGCCCGGCCGCCTGCACTCACCCAGCAGCAGCAGCTTCAGCTCCCGGCGAGCGTCCCGCTTGTCCCGGCGCAGCTGCCGCTCGATCTCGTCGTTGATCCGCCGGGCTTCCTTGGCTTCCTCGCTCAGGCAGCACGCCATGATGGACTCCAGAGTCATTCTTCCTAACTGGTTCAGACACAACCCCCACCCCCCCTAAAACTGCACGCACACACACACGCACCCCGCCGCCGCCGCACCGGCCCCGGGGGGCACAGGCGCTCTTTGCCCGGGAGCCCCCACCGGGCGCCGCAGGGCAAGCGCAGGCAGCTGCCTCGATGCCACACACGGGCGCAGAAAAAGAGGCAGGGCCGCTGGCGGCGCGGATCCCCGCTCCCTGCCGCTGACACCCGCCGCTGCCAACTCCTCCTCTCCTCTAAATCATGCACCAAACAACATGGAAACATCCACCGCGGCAGCAGCAGCGCTACTCAGCCGAGCCAGAGCCGCCCCTCGCCTTGCTGCTCCCCTTCCCTCGCCGCCGCTCGTAGCCAACGCGGCCGCCGACTGTCCCCGGCGGGCGACACCCCCACCGCCCTCCGACGCGACCACCCCACCCCCTGTGGAAACGCTAGTGCCCGCTAATCCCTCCTCCACCTCCGCACACACATGGCCCTGCCGCTCCCCGTATCCTGCAGCTGGAGCCCAGCTCCTGCTGGGTAGGAGAGCCCGCAGCAGCTCGGCGACCTCAGCGTGTGCCCGGAGGGAAGAGCCTCCTCCCGGCCGAGCCTCCTTCCCGGCGGGGCGGGCGCTCGCCTCTCTGGCGGGGAGTGTCGTTGCCGGAGACCTGCTGCGACTGCCCGGCCAGTAAGGACGAGAGAGGCGGCGAGTGGCGGGGAGGAAGAGGAAAGCAGGCAGGCAGGGGTTGGGCTCGCCCGGCTTTTCAAGGGCTCGGCTCCGCGGGCGTGGTGAGGCAAAAATATGGCGGACCGTCTCTCCCGCTCTCCCCCCGCGCCACCGCACGCCGGGGCGAGCGGCCGGGGGAGCTGGGCCCTCCCAGGACGCCGCCCCCAGCCGGGCCCGGCGGCCCGAGAACGGCCCCGCCCTGCGGCGGCGGCGGCAGAGGGCAAGCGGAGGGGAGGTGGGGGGAGAGACCCAGCGGTTTCTCACACCAAATGGCCGCGAGGAACGCAGCCTCCTCCGGTTCGTCCTGCAGGGCAGAGCTTTTCCCTAGCGCCTGGCGTTGTGTTTGCTTTCGCTTCCTTTGTTTTCAGTCGGGGACACACATTTTTCTTGCGTGTCCATCCTAAGAGAGATGACTTGGGTTGGCAAGGACTGGGGGAGGGGGGAGATGTGACAACTGACTGGAGGGGAGGGAAGGCAAAGGGAGGGGAGAAGGACCTTCACCCTCAGCCGGAGTGGAAACGCGAGGCGGGACACGCGTACAGCAGCAGGCACGGGGAAGTTTTGATGCCCCCAGCCCTTACGCCCTGCCTGAGCGGTTCCGTCATCTGCAGAGGAAAGCAAAGGCGTTTGCCACAAGAGCACTGGGACACTTCCACCGCCTCACTGAAAGGAACCGATACCGTCACTGCGTTCGGTATTCCGCTGTTGCAAACCTCTCTTAAGCCACCCCTTGCCCCAGTCTGGGCCTCGCTGACCGCAGTCCCGGTACCAGTCAGGTTGTCCTCACATAGCCTCACGTAGCCCCCAAGGGGATGGCACACAATTGGATGGGATGTACTGACGCAGCTTCCAGTTTTTGTGGATTCATAAATTCCTTGCAAAATTCCCACACCTGCCCACCTCCGTATTAAACTGTTTGGGAATGTTGCAGAATCTGCTGGGAAACTAGCCTGTGAAGTGGGTGGAGGAGCACATCATTCTCTGTCTTCTAGCTTTGGGTAAGATGTCCTTTCCAGCACCTCTTGATGTGTTTTGAAGCCCATATACTCTTTCTGAACACTCTTCATACATACTGACAATATGAATTAAGCAGGGGTCGCCATAATGCTTAAGACTAGGAAGGAATTAAGAAATGAGAATAAAATAATCATGAAAATAATACAGTCAATCCATTTTTAGAGCATGAAAAGGATTTTCATTACTTTAAAAAATACATTCTTTCCACATATATCTAGATAGTATTTTCATTTATAAAAACCAGTAGATAGAACTTGGAATCTTTTTTATAATTATATTTCTTTATTCCAGTAAATTAATACGTAAGGTCCAGTCAAAATTCTGTAATCCTAATTATTAATTAAAAAATTCTATTTCATTCAAACCATCTTCTCTATTTTTCAAACTATGTGTATGTAGGTATATCGATGTATTTTTCTATCTTTTTTTGCTCCAGATTAATACATTAGTATTAAATCAAATAAAGATTTCTAAACACTAAATTACAGAGATGGCTTACGTAAAAATGCGAATAAGCAATGAAGGGAGGGAAAAAAAATATTCATTAAATTAGTTCTCAACGTACCAGAGTTTTCCTCTAAAAGCCAGGGCCCAAAAGGGTGAAGATGGATGCATAGAACAGGTCGCAAGAGATACTCGATGGTTGTGCATCCATTTTGTGCCTAGGACACTGGTACACAGAGTTCAAGTCCGCAGCAACCATCCTCTGGCATCATGCCTAAAGAAAGGCCATGAGGGTCAATGAATTTGCAAACTTTGAGTGAACTGTATGACAGTCCCCCCACAAATCGAGGGCATGGAGGTCCTATTGCAATGTCTCAGACAATACTGTAACATTCCCCAGTCTGACTCAGCTTTCTTAACCAACTCTTTTATATGCTTGATGTAGAAGGTACAAACATGCTGTGTACCTCAAATGCAGAATTGTTATTTAATTTTGCATTTTTAATGAGAAAAGAGAGCCCAGGGACCTTAAGTTTAATCTGTATGTACCGCTCCCATTGATATGACTGGATTTTAAGTCTCCACTAAATAAATATCTTCATATTTTTAATGGATGAGGCATCTAGTTCTGCATCAGCAAATAGCCATTACACACTGTTTTACCCATTTGCCTTGTGACTTAGTGGAAGTCAGAAGAACCTCCATTATGGACAATTACATGATAATAAACCTACGAGGAAATTTCTTTCCAACCCTCATCTCCATAATGGTTGGCTTTTGTTTTGAAACATGAAACATCCTTTATAAATATTTTATCCTAATAAGAATTATCTGTAAATGACAGACACCATTATTGCCCATACACATAATTACTATCCATAGATACTATCCATACTGTTACCTAATCTGGAGAGATACTTACTGATGAGCCTCCCCTCTAGCATTAATAATCCTCCATCCAAGTAGTCTGCAGTGCATGGCTCATGGCAACCCCGTTGCCTGTGAGACGTTTTAGTGTTGCTTACTGCCACAGGAAATTAAAAGTTAGAAGCGAGATGGACAAAGGGAGCAAAGTATGATACTAAATGCTCTGCATCTTCAATATTCTTCCTCAGATTCCTGACAGTAAAGATTGGAAAACCACCACTGTTTTATCATCTCCAAATCATTCTTTGCATCAGTCTATCCCAGTTCTTAATTTCTTCCTTCCATATGCCAAAAATATTTATTGTCACTCTCCTTTGTCTCATCTGCTTGAGATACATTTTTTGTGATGTTTTGACAGATTGCAGTGTCTGAACTTGGTACTCAAATTACAGTAAACCAGCAGATTGTGTATAGCAATATTGCAGGAGTTTTGTAGTGAGCATCCCATCTTAAGCAATGGAATATCTTGCAAGAGCTTTTTGATTACCACTGTGTATTAGGAAGATGTTCTTACAGTGCTATGCACAAGTTCATCACAGTCATGTTTGTAAGTACTTGCAGTTAATTTAGAAGCCATCAGTATGTCTGAGTAGAGCAAATTATCCTTCCAGTTTGCCATCCTAATCAGGTTTTTTTTTGTTTGGTTGGTTTTGGTTTTGGTTTGGTTTTTTTTTAGAATGAAAAACATTGTATCTCCTGATTCTCTACTGTTAAATGAATAACATCCACTACCTGCCATTTCCTTCAACTGATATAATCCTTTTGTGCCAGAATGTGTTGTTTTGACAAATCACCTTCTGAAAGTTTCCCAGTGTTATTAATTTCAAAGTAAAAGCTGTCTTCCAAGACTCCAAGGTACAGTCTAATGACTAGGGAAGGGTTAAAAAGCCTATTTGTTAATTTGATTTATGTGAAATTCAAAAAACATATTCCCTTTTACCTGTTTTCATATTTATGTTCTTATTTATGATTTCTGAAAAAAAGTGCAAGAATTGTTTTATAGTATTTTGTTCTTCAAATGCTCTCTTGATCCTGCTAATTTTTACTGTCAACATGAGTGGGGGGGGGGGTGTTGTGCAGAGAAGAACGGTATGTGTAGTATCACTGCTGTAAACATCATACATACCTTATAGCACCATATAGCATGCTATCAAAAGCCTCAAGTTTGTTTCCTTTGTGGTCTTACTACTTTTTCTTTGTAAGTCACCTTTATTAATGAACACTTAGTTTAAAGTGTTTGCCAAAGCTTACAAAACTCCAGTGAGTGGTGGTGCAACATCGTATCCCACTCTGGCCACATGAGGTGGGAGAGAAGCTAGTAGGCACACACTGCTTGCCCAGCACAGCTCCCTGTGGTGTGTGGTGCTGGGCTGTGGAACGTGGCTGCACCTGAAGCACCTTTGCAGCCCTACAGAGCATTCCCAGGAAGGACAGGTGGCGCATGTATGTATGATAGAATCATAGAATGGTTCGGGTTGGAAGGAACCTTAAAAATCACTTAGTTCCAACACCTCCCACTAGACCAGGTTGCTCAAATCCCCATCCAACCTGCCCTTCAACAATTTCAGGGAGGAAGCATCCACAAAAGAATCACAGAATCACAGAATTGTCATTGTTTGAAAAGACCTCTAAGATCACTGAGTCCAGCTGTCCACCCATGGGAAAGAAAAACAACAAACAAACAACCCCTCCACACAAAACTGTAACCACACACCCCACAAAACCAACAACAAAAAACCCACATTGCCCACTAGAGCATGCCCTGAAGTGCCACATTTACACATTTCTTTATTATCTCCAGGAATGGTGACTCTATCATCTCCCTGGGCAGACTGTTTCAGTGCCTGACCACTCTTCAGTAAAGAAATTAGCCCTGATTAGCCTATTATTAGCCTAAACGTCCACTGGCACAACTTCAGGCCATTACCTCTAGTCCTGTCATTATTCACTTGGGCACACTTCCTTAGGCAACCTGAACAAGAGTCTCACCACCCTTAGTTCAATAATTTCTTCCAAATGTTTAACATAAATTTCCCTCTTCCAGTTTAAAGCCATTCTTGCTTGTCCTCTCACTACAAGCCCTTATAAAAAGCCCCTCCCCAACTTTCCTGTAGCCCTTCAGGAACTGGAAGGCTGCTATAAGGTCTCCCCGGAGCCTTCTCTTCTCCAGGCTGAACAACCCCAACTCTCCCAGACTGTCTCCACAGCAGAGCTGCTCCAGGCCTCAGATCATATTCATGGCCCTCCTCAGGACTCACAGAATCACAGAATCACAGAATGTTTGAAGTTGGAACGGACCTTAAAGATCATTGAGTTCCAACTCCCCTGCACAGCCAGGGACACCTCCCACTAGAACAGGCTGCTCAGAGCCCCATCCAGTCTGTCCTTGAACACCTCCAGGGACGGAGCCTCCACAAAATCTCTGGGCAGCCTGTTCCAGTGTCTCACTACCCTTACACTGAACAATTTATGCCTGATCTCTAACCTTAATCTCTCAGTTTTAAACCAGTACCCCTTGTCCTCTTACTGCAAGCCCCTGTAAAAAGACCCTCACGGCTTTCCTGTAGGCCCCCTTCAGGTACTGGAAGGCCCCTATGAGGTCCCCCTGGAGTCTTCTTCAGGATGAACAACCCCAACTCCCTCAGCCTGTCCTCATAAGAGAGGTGCTCCAGCCCTCGGATCATTCTCATGGCCCTCCTCTGGACATGTTCCAACAGGTCCCCATCCTTCTTGTGCTGAAGGCAACAGAGCTGGATGCAGTATTCTGGGTGAGGTGTCACCAGGGCAGAGGGGCAGAATCACCTCTCTCGATCTGCTGGCCACAATTCCTTTGTTGTAGCCCAGGATGGAGTTTCCTTGTGGGCCAACTGCACACTGGGGCTTCATGTCCAACTTTTGATCCACTAGTACCCCCAGGTCCTTTTCCACAGGGCTGCTCTCAAGTGTGACCTCCCCCAGCCTGTATTCATGTCTTGGGTTACCTCGGCCCCGGTGCAGAACCCTGCACTTGGCCTTGTAGAACCTCATGAGGTTCACCTGGGCCCGCTTCTCTAGCTTGCCCAGGTCCCTCTGGACGGCATCCCGTCCCTCTGGTACATCGCCCGCACCACCCAGCTTCACTCGCTCCAACAGCTCCATCTTCTCCCCGTGCTGGGGGCTCCAGAGCTGGACACAGTACTCCAGGTGGGGTCTCATGAAAGCAGAGTTGAGGGGGAGAAAAATGCAGGCGTGTGTGTACAGCAAACGAGACAGTTCAGCTCTCGAGATGTCTCTACCGCCGCTGCAGCAGCCGAGCTCCGCCCGAGCCCGCTCTGCCCAGGCCCCGCGGGCAGGGACTGGGGCACCCGCCCGCCCCGGCCGGGGCGCGGAGGGGCCGGCGGTAGCGTGCGGGCGGCGCTGCCGTTTTCCTGCTCCTTCGTGCTTGGCAGCGGAAATGGTGACTTTTTTCCCCATCCCTCGGTCGGGGACCCTGGTGATGTCAGCATCGCTGCGTGTCGGCGCCCCGCCCCGGTGCGGTGAGGGCCGCAGCTCCCTGCGGTTGCGCGGCGAGCGGCAGCTCTGGGGCTGTCCGGCCCCAGCGCGGCGCTGGGTCTGCCCCGCCGCACCGCGGCACCTCGACGTGCCGCCTTCTGTGGCACAGCCGCTTCCAGAAACCCCCCTCAGGGATGGGAGAAAATGTTCCGTAAAATAACACCTCGTAGGCTGCTGTTTCTCTCCTGATGACGAGGGTAGGCTGAGCTCGGGGCTGGGTGAAGTCTAGCCCCAAACTCTTCCTCCGGTTGGAGAGAAGGGGAGGTTCGGCGCCCTGGCAACTGCAGGGACAAGAATGACAGGGAAGGATCATGCTAGCTGCTGTGGAAGAAATGGCTCCCGTGCGCTGCACATTTTGTCGGTGAGATGGACACTGTGGGCTGCAGGCTCCGGGGTGAGATGGCTGCTCTGGGCAGCCGGGCCTGGTGCTCACACTGAAGGCATGAGGGACAGAGAGGCTGAGGAAGCTGCCAGTCCCCCATCACCTTGCAGTTCCCTCCTGTGGCCTGCACCATCTCCTCAGACCTCTCTTCTGCCATCCCTGGCCCTCATCCTCTTATTCAATTCCCTAACTTTGTATGGAACTGTTACTATTTTATTCTTTGTGTGTGTGTTTGTTTTCCCTGGCTTCCCAAAGGTTCAGATGGCACTTTGAGCCTGCTCAAGGGAAAGGGCCAGTAGGCACAGGGTGGTCCAGACCACCCTTTCCATGGCAATAAGCTGCTGGATCAGCTGCATCACTCAACCATTGCCATATGGTCTGCACAGACCTGGTGGAACACAATAATAAATTCCATCCCTGAAAAAAAACACCACAAAAACAACCCAAACACTTGACATAGCCTTATGACACAAACATCATCATTGGATTTCTAGAGTATGAGTTGATACCATGGTACTACAGCAGCTTTATGGGGTTTCTATTTTTGTGCAACTCAAAAATAAGTTACTCTTGGCTGTTGAATTATGCATACTTATTATCTGATAGAGATTTTATATACAGTCTAGTACATTTGCAGTCAGTAGGACATCCCATGTTTTGTTTGGTTAAAAGTGTTAAAGACATTATATGTTTGGATTATTTATCTGAGACCTCAAGCATGCTTTTCCTATTCTAACTTTTACTTTTTCTCCCAGTCTGCTCTTGAGTATTTGCCACCCAATTCTGATACTATTCAAGTTTCATATTTTTATAACTCCATCATCTTTTGGTGGAATTGCGTTGTTTTCCATCATTATATGCAGTAGTATCAGATCCTAGGCTCTCTTTAAGATGTTTTACTCACTGTAGTGGGGTGAACCCACCAGTTTGTTCATCGAATATTTCATTGTACACCCTCAACAATCGTCTAACCATTGGAATAATCTGGTGGGCCGTCATTCCCACCTTACTTCCTTCTGTGTCACAATACATGGAGATAAGAGTCACACAGTACCTAGATGTAGTTCTTTTACTATTTCATCAGAGAGTATTATTAATAATCCTTTCCATAATGCAAAGAATGTGTCAGCTAAGGTGATTTTTCTTTCCTATCCCAAGTATGTCACTAAAGGAACTATGGATTATTATTACTACTGTCTCATCAGCCATGATTTTATAATGGAAAACAAATGCAAACCCAAAGCACGCCACAATACTTTTCACAACCTTATTCAAAAGTTTAGCATGTAAAGTGAAAATTTACCATCTTGCACTGTGTTATTTCCTCAGTTAAATTACCTAAACAATGCCTGCTCAAAAGACAGGTACGCAGTAAGATTTGGGGTTTTCAAAAATGTTTTTGCATTTCAGTGCAAGCAAAGTGTTCCAGCAGGGGTCAAGTACTTATGGTACAGATGAATTTTATGTAACTGTAAAGTGATCACCCTACAGCAACACCAGAAGTTAAAATACTTCTGTATTGTTTTGCCTGAATAATTCCATAGCAGAGTAAGTAATAATTGGGTACTTTTGGTGCAATTCCCATAGACATCACACACTGGCATTAAAGATTTTGGTATCATTCAACACCAGAAATTGAGGAAAGTCTGGAATTGGCAAAATACTTAAAGGCACAGTGTGTTTTAGTTCTCTCACATTTATATATGTATTTTCATCTGCTGATCTTCAAAGATAGCTTCAAAGCTTCAAATAAAACAAATTAAATGGAGAAAACTCTGTAAAAATTGATTTGTATGTGAATGGAAACTAACAATTCACAGCTAGGAAACTGTGAATACTTCTTTCCACAGAACTTCCACATATAGTCTTAGATGATATAGAATGACTCAATATGATATTTTTCCAGTAAAAATAAACAGCAAGTAAAACTCCCTTTTGTGTAATAGTACTTCTTGCAATTGCCTTTTCAGTATGCAATTCAAACTCAAAATCAATGTAAGAATTTGAAGCCTCAGTAATTAACCCTGTAGTTTGTATATGCTTTATATCTAGTATTACTAGAAACATTAATGTCTTTTGCACTTTGCTACCAAATCTTCTAATGAAAATCAAATACCCGAGTGCTTAGCAACATAAGGATAAAAATTATGATGTATTCAACTACATTTTTGGACGGGCAATTAAATGATTTTTATTGCTATGTATAATGTTTTAAAACGGTAACAGAAGTCCATCAGGGCGGCATTTCCAGTCTTCAAGTGTTTTGAAGTGAGCGCAGAAAACAAAGTTGCTAAGACAGTGACTAATCAGTATCTTCCTTTAAGTGGAAGTACAGTAACAACAGAGTTATCTTTCTATCTTAATGTGAGAGTCCGTTAGAGAAGCTTCTAGTGCTACTAAGAAAAAATAGTCTTTTTAACCCTTATGTAAAGCCATCACAAATACTTGAGGAAAGTAGAATGCCTGCAAATCTACTTCAAATAGTGAAGAAGACTTAGATATCCAGGTAATACGTTGCCTTAGCAAGTACACAATGATTTGTGAACCTGAACTTAAGCAGAAATGTAAAAAATTCTCATTAATGGTAGTAGTACAGTGATTGCTATATATTAGCCAGATTCCCCTGCACTTAACACTGAAATTAGATAGTGCTCTATTCTCCTGAGGTACATTGGTGAATCTATAGTAATACTTGAGGGATTGTGGAAATTCATCAGTAAGGAAAAGGATATCATGACTAGTTTAGTTTTTCTGAAGAGACAGAGACCTTTCAACACAAAATGCAGCTTTGGATGTATATAGAAATTTGTATAGAGTACTAAGATGGTTTAAATACCCATTTGGATAAAAACCATTTAGTACCCTGGTGTGGGTAAATTAGTAAATAAAACTGTCAGGTTGCTGAGTTTCTATTGCCGTTTCCTAACCTGTTTGCATTTTGAGTTGTGGCTTTGCATTATCTTACATAGAATCTAAATCAAAATACTCTGATATTTTGTTTTTGTTGTTATACATTTAAAGAGATTGAAATAAGCTATTTTTTTACTCCAAAGTAAATAGCGTTTAATGGATCTCTATCCTTGTAGAGACTGGGAAATTTTCAGAAGAATCAGTGCTTAAATTTTAGGTTGGATACTGAGAAGAATTCTAGCTATATTTCAAATTGCACTGGATATACAAACATCTTGTATTTAAGGGGGAAAATTTTTACCATTAGTATCTCTATGCAGGGAAACTAGTCATGATTATGTGAGATTTACCAGGAGAAAAGTGTTGAGCTTCCCCTGCTGTTCCACTGCATACAGATAACTGGAACACCTGGATTTTCTCATAGGTAAAAGGTCAGTCAGGTAAAAGACAAATGTAATGATAAAAAAGTACAATTTTTTCAGTGTCTGGTAACATGATACTAACAGTGGTGAGAACTGGAGTACCTGTTTTACAAGTATTTAGTATTCTCAAGTATTTTGGCATTGCTTGTGGCTCATGAATGGTGTGCATGAGCATATATCCTTTGAAATAAGTTTTCCAAATTCCCTGTGCAAAGATATCATGCACACATACAGTTAACTTTGTTTCATTTACTTGTTCATTAAGAGACTCCCAGATGTTAAAGAAAAAAGTACTTCTTAATGATTATTTATTTTTGCTATATGGAATTATTCTAAGAATTTATGACGCTGATAATTGTAAATTCTGAAGCTTATGATAATGCATGACAAGACTGACAACACATATGTGCACAGGGATGCGTGGGTGACACTGATTTGCTGGTGGTGCTGTACTCTCTACAGATGCTTTGGATAGAAATCAAATTAATTAAACTAAGATTGGGTTTGAGTCAGAACAAGGGAGAGATTATTCCTTCAAAAAGAACTCTTAGCTATGTCACACAACTACACAGTCAACAAGAAATTAATGTGTGTATTGCAAGGCAGAAAATCCTAGAAAGAAAAGATAAATGTAAATAATACACACCAACAGATTCTTCCTTTGCCTTCAGGCAAGCTAGTATTTCTCGATAAGCAACACTGATCTTTTTTAACAGCTACATGGAAGAAACCAAAAGACGTACAGGTAAGAAATGAAAAGGTGCTGCTGAACTGAGTGCCTTGGAGTTTACATGTTGCATTCAGGGACTCTCTCATCCCTTCAGTCCCCTGTATGCAGCCATGTACTGTGGAGGAAAAGACAACCAGCATGAGCCTTTAGGTTCAGTTCAGGATAAGGTACAGTTTATTCCTTTAAAAGCTCTAGGAGAGAACTGAGGCAAGTGTCATGTTTGAACATTGTTTGCTCAGCAAATGCACAAAATATTACATGAATGCACCTACATATTTTCCTGCATATAAAGCCTCAGTTGGTTTTCTAGGCTGTTTGGTTACTGCTGAGTTTTGCAAGTATTGACTTTGGGCTCATTTTTAACTTAGAATACAAACAAATGGCTAAAACTGGTGAAAGAGAAGCCGTGTGGACATCCTGAAAAACAGAATTTGCCTCCTCAGGTAATTTCTTGGACAACATACCAAGCAGCAGTGTTTTCTTAAGAAAAATAGCCCTTAAGATCCTGAAAATCTAAATGCATCAGACCAGTGGCCTTTACTGTTCCCCTTTTAAGGCTCCGTTCAACAGCACATTGCACACCATTTGTGTTGTAGTTTTGCAGTTTCCTTGGAAAAAGCTTATGACATACTATAAGAACTCAGTACCTATAGGAAACATAATACTTGATTTCCTTGCACAGAAGTGGGAGTGTCACTATTACTAGTTTCAGGTAATTATAAATGGCTACCCTTCATCTTCACTTCCTGATGTTCTTCAGTCAAATACACAATCTGTTTTTAGTGATCTCAAATGAGGTGCACATGGAAAAATGGCCTAAGCCTGAGCCAGAACTATCGCAAACGTGTTCTGGTATGTATATCAATGGTATCAATACCAAGTCAAGATTTTATGCATCACAACTAGGTTTTGGGGTGGGTTCTTCTATTAGAAGTAATGGAACAACGGAGAAACGTGAAAACAAAATGTATCCTCTTACCAAAATAACATGCGAGTTGAATTTAAATTTAGACTCCTTAAAAGAGAAAAAAAACCCCAATGTAGCACTGTATAGCACTCTACCCATAAGACACTGAATTTTTCCATTAAATTTTATTTCTTTTACTGATTTCTGACTGTTTTTAATTGAGCACTTGGGTGTGTGTATAATGGGTAAAGACAGGAAGTAATGCAGGCAGTAGTGAAATTGCTGTATCAGGTTTTTTTTTGTCATTAAACTGTTGTAAAGAAGATCATGGTATGTGTTTCCTTTACTGAACCAGCTGCTGACAACTATATTTGACATATGTTAAGGCTTGTATTCAATTCTTGTTTTTTTCTTTTTTTAAAAAAACAATAGCTGTATAATATGCAGCATGGTCAAACTTAGAATCAAAATTTAAAAATTACCTTTTTTCAACTACACGTATCAGATGATCTAATGAAAGACACTATCTATTCCTACAGACTTTTTCTCTTCACAGATGTAAAGCATATAGCATGTACAAATCATGTCATTGTTTCCTTTCTTCCAGCAACACAAGATTCTGAGAAAACTTATCAGTTCTAAGGTACAGAGAAATAGCAAGGTTAACTGCAGTTTTTCAAATCTGAAACATTGTTGTTGCCATTAGAAATTTATGAACCACAAAACCAGATTAAATAAAAATAATTATTTTACCATATGTAATAAGTGGCATTTAGTTTTCTTTTCCATTTATTAGATAAAAAGTGCCATGCAGTGTGTTAAGCAAGCATTGTACAAGCTTAGTATTTAAACATCATTAAAAAAAAAGAAAGTTTGTTGTATTTTTCAAAGAGAAAAATCCTGAAGCCAAAAATTGTTTTGTTTTGTTTTTTTACTTAAGACCAAGCACTTGGTCAGACTCAACTGAATAATTTTGTAGAATGTCACATTTTGTTTCCCTTGACTAAATAACAACTCTAACTTAGTAAATTATTTAGTAGTTATACCCTTACTATAATTAAATCAAAATAAAACAAATAAGGATTTAGAGAAATGAATGATTTGCACTCTGCATAGCTATAGAGTCAGTTATCTATCTATTCAGACATATGAATATAATGCATTGTCTTTTGGATCAAATCTTCTTGAATAAGAGCAGCAGGACTCAATATTTTAAAATGAAATATTTCAATTGTTAATTTCCATGACCTAAACTCACAGTTTTGTGGGTTTTGCTGAAAGACTAGTTACTTGATGAACATCTTCTAGGAATATGTCAGAATCTTAGGCACAAATTCAGCTAAAATTCCAGGTGACAAGAAATACTTGTTTCCATAGAAAATTCTTTCAGAAGCTGAGGTCTAAACAGATACATTTGTTACAGGTCACCATCAGTGAAATTAAAATCTTTGTTGAGACAATTTGAATACTAACGGAGGTTCTGGAGATGAAGAAATAACTAAAACGAACATTTAGGCATTTAACATAATTATGGTGCAGTATTAGAGGAAGTTGCAAAGATAAAATCCACAAGATTAAAAGAGAGTTAGGGACTTCCCTTTATAATATGTGAGTTAAATTTTGTGATGTGCTATAAGGGGTGGAGAGATCTACCCACTAGTTTGTTCTTTGCATCTAACCCGACAATAGAGAAGTAATTATCCTGTAAAATTAAACACAGGGAGTCAGAGGTAGAAAACATTTTACATAGTTAGCGAGTTTTTAAACAGTTCCAAGATTTTCCTTTTATTTGAGGCAAAAAATGCTAGTTCGCTAATTGTTTTTTGTAGCACTTGGCTAAATAACTTTTCAGCTTAAATGGGAATAAATCTCCATCAGTCCTTAGAATCAGTTCTCAGAAGATAATCTAAATGTCTGAAAAATGTGATAATACAGATCAGTAGATTTTTGTGCATTCATGTGATTAATTTAATTTACTTTCCCAGAGAGCTTTCAAGAAAAAAAAAAAATATTTTTTCAGAGAACTCCCACATACTGCAATTTCTAATAAATTAACTATTTGCAAATCTACTTTTGAGGTCCTTTATGTTACTGTCATGGGAAGCAGCAAAGAGTAGTCTAAGAGAATTCTGATCCATATTCTTACTTACATTACAAATACATTTCACTAAATCTTACTTTAAAAATCTCATAATGGCCATATTTGTTTATAACATTATTGTCTTCATTTGGGGTTCTGTGCTTTCATTATTTTAATACATGCAAAATACCGATATGCTGGTTGTCTCAAGCATTGTTACTATACCCACCCTCATAGTTCCTGTTAGACTCTTAGTATGTGACCTTAAGGTGGTAGTGTTGTACACACCAAAAAATAGGTACAATTTTCTAGTATATCGTATATATTTGTACTCAAGTTTCTCTGTAGAGTTAAAAATTCTTCTAATTAAATAACCTTCTTTTTTTACCATTCTGACTTCAAGAAACACTTCAGCAACCAATGCATGATATCAAATTCCATCTGTTCTTCACAGGGGTAGGGGTGAGGTGACAGAGAATTAGTGCAGGGACTTTCTGGATCTCAACAAGAAAGGCCCACAACAAGTAAGTATGCCTTAGTAAGGTAACTGCTTCAAAAAGTCAAATAGGAGCACAGATAGTAACATCTTAAATGCCCTCAGATCCTGGACATCCTGTGTTCATGTAGCGTCAGACGGAGCCCCAGTGGATTTTCCCACAGCACGTGGCACAGAGCAGATCTTGTCTGTGGGGAGAAACTCCCTTTCAGTCATTTGAGGTCATGTATAATATTCTTACAAGAAGTCAGCTCTGTTGTTAGACAAGGGCCAGGCCAGGCAGGAGCTGTGATCGCAGTGCTGAGCAGGAGCAGCCTGCATGCTCCTCTGGTGCATGGGCTGGGTTCTCCCAGCCAAGGGAGGTGATCAATATATTCCACCTCTCGATCCACATATAGTTTACTTTTCCCAAATGTGTATTATAGTTTATGGATTATATTGACAACATATGAGATTCTTAAGTACAAGTACCAATAGAGCAACATGGCCTGTTCAAGTAAAACATCTTCCATAAGGCTCCCAATACAGCAGCATCTTCCACACTTTTTAAAGCAATTGTGTTAATCCTTTAGTCATTTGTGCTACTTAAAGAAAAAACAAAGCAGCTAAACCAAAATGGTTGTTTTTTGTTCCCACTTCATGATCTCATTAGAGAGACAATTCTTCATGATTCATTAAGACATTTTCTTTTAAACCTCAGATCATTCACGATTTTTCTGTCCCCTGTATCATGTGAAGTAAAATGTAATTGCAGTTTTAATTCTACTTTCCTGCTGCTAAAATACCCAGTTATACTTTTTATTTCACCTTTATGAATGCTATCTCTCTCTTTCCTTCTTCTAAGCATAGAAAAAACAGTTCCAGAATCTCCACAAAAGCTTTATTAAGTCCTTACTTGAGGCTTATGTCTGATACACTACTTAAACAGGTGACCATACTGAGAACAGCCAGTTCTAGCAGTGTGCCGAAAGTACTGCTTGTTACTAGAATTCTGTTATAAACTGTAGACCCTAGTTACTACAGTTTGCTTAATCTCTATTAGGTTCCATTTTTGTTTTCATTGCCCCAGTTGGCCACTTTGTTCATGTTGCATCATTTCACCCATTAGTACCAGATCTGCTTTGTAACGCATGTGGACAGACAGCAATCAACAGATTGGGAGTGCATTTCCTCTTTTTCTGTAATTCTATTTAGTGTCTAGTACATTGAGATTCCAGTCCTAATTGACAGTAGTTGAAAGAGGAATACATAGGAGAAGTCCTGTGTGCTAATACAGGTATTTCAACAATACCAGGTCTTTGAGCAGGTACATTTTCTTCCCTCTGCCATGGCAAAGTGCTCTCTGTGTTCATGTATACCATGTCAGCAGGAGTAAAAGCTGAATTCAGAGAAATCATGAGCCATGCTGCAAAGAAGAACAGAGTAGCTCTTTTAGCAGTTATAAATGCATCAATTTGAGTAAAATGTCACCATCAATTACCAACTCCCTTATTACAAAGCAAATAAAACTTTTTATTTACTTTTTTTTTTTTAATTAGAAAACATTTTCCTTGTTCAGCACTTTGGATCAGTTCTACTTCAGCCTGTCCACTTTAGGTTTTCCTTTTAGCACTTACTGTCCTCACAACCTCTGACCATTTCTCTCCTTTGAAGGAACATATTCAATAGATGCATTTGGTGTAATTATCTCCAGGATGACCAGTTTTAAAAAACCCTTCTAGAGGCTTAATTTGAGTTCAAGAATTAGTAAAGATCATAGAGATGAGTTTACTTTTACACAGACCTTTGTGACCACATGTCATGAGACAATTTTTTATGAACTTTGGGTAGGCAGTGTGATACTTAGATGCAAAATTCAGCAAAATTACAAAGGCATTCAAGTGTGCTCAACTGCCTTTCCTGTTCTCTGTATTAACACAAACAGTTTAATATTTCAGAGTTTAAGCGATGTTCAGAACATACTCTCTACCCTAAAAAATCGAGTCTTTAATTGAGAAACTACATTAATGCAGGCCAAAAACTGAATGTTTTTTCTCCTGATAAGACTAGTCTAATCAATACCTGTGTAGAGTCCCCAAAAGAATAATTGTCTCAAAACAGCTGCCCTAACAAACTGGACATTGTGTTTGGGTTGGGGCCTCATTCGGTAACCACCTGGACCCTGTTCTCACAAGGAGAGACCCGTTTGGTAACCACCCTGATAAACTGGACAGTGTCCTTACTTGATAAGGAGCAGTGGCCGGCAAGAGGAGACCCGTGGAGGCACAGTGCCACCTTGTGAAAGGACACTGTCCTGTTTAAGGACAGAGCACACGTGTGAAAACAAAGGTAATTTCTCGATCATTCCGGATAGGGCGGCCAAGTGATCACCTGGACCCCTGTGCCCCACTGACTCATTTCCAGAACATTCCCAAATCCAACACTGAGTCTGCACAAAGTAGGCTGAGCCTCACCAGGAGAGGCAGGGCTAGGTGCCATCAAAGAGGCAGACTTGAAATGCCCAGGCATTGTGTCCTCCATCCAAAGACTACAGCGTCACGTGGGATTGTTGCTGGATGCAAGGGTGCTGATATCTTTCCTATGTTTTTAAATATGAATACGTAGGTGTGTGAGGAGTTCAGTTTAAAAAATAGGTATTTATTGCATATGATACAGCAACAAGCTGCTATCCATAATCTTATTTATTTCATATGTGTCTCTGCTTCATAAAAGTTATTATCAGATACGATGTACTTTTACATTAGCTGTAAATTGTTGTATTTTAAATTAGCTGTACATTCCACTTGGCTCAAAAAGATCTACATACGTGCATAAAAGTGAAATTATTTTTTAGGTGTTTTGCTAAATAAGTACAGGCTGCAAAACTAAAAAGCCAAAACAAAAGGTCTTGTTCTGACTTCCTAACTGTTCATCTCATGTTTAGATATTGGATAAGTGAAATACCTGACTGTGGGTCTTACAAGCTAGCTGTACTGTGAAAAATAAAGGGTCTACATCTAGGAATTTCTGCATAGCCAATGCACTGATTTCAACAGTGCTTGCATTTTTTAATTTATTATTTTTATTATTTTTTTGTGGTACAGAAAGGCATTTTTTTTTTTTGTTGGTTTGGTTTGTTGTGGATTGTTTGGGAGTTTTTTTGGTTGTTTGTTTGGGTTTTTTTGTAGTAAATCACAGCAGTGTTGAAAAATAACTCATAATTTTAGAAAGATGTGATTATTTTGTGCAACATGTACTCTGTATTAACAACAAAGTTAAATTGCAGTCAGAGAGGCACACAACTAGTACCACAGCCAGTGCTGAGAAAGGACACCCTGCAATAACTAGGCCTTGAAGAAGGCAATCAATCAAGAGATTTAGAGAGTATCTCATTTAAATCACCAGCTTGGCAGATAAGATGTGAGGTCTGTATGAATAATTGGACCTAAGGAATGCAGGATGTGATAAAAAAGAACCAGAATAAAAAAAAATTAATGGCTAAACCAGTCCTGGGCAGTTAAAGCTGTAGAATTTGCAACATTGTGTTCTTTAGGTGAACTTAGCTCTTTATAATGCTAAAAATCACACCCCCAGGTCAAAAAGACCCCTGCCCAGGTGAAGACCTTTCCCCAGAGCATAAGTGATAGAAGAAAAAGTCGTGTAACCGTATTATATGTAAATCACTAATCAATCACTGTAAGGAGGATGGACTTGGAAGCTTACTAAACTTTATAGTTTTGTCTATAAATACATCATGGAGAATCTCCTTTGGTGTGCTTGGTTTGTGGGAAAGCACCAAGTGCCCAGCTTTGTACAAATGTGCAATAAATAACAAGGTTTCCTTCCTAAAGTAGCCTCTGTGTCTGCCTTTCAGGAGCTATCCTAAGCTGGTAACAGTAGCAGCATCTAAATGAGTAATAATTTTGATCAATTTGAGAAAAAAGGAGTATTTCTCATTACCAGACCTTAGGAAAAAAAGCTGAACAGTTACTTGCACCTAAAAAACAAACATCATCCTCAATGTTAAAGCTCTTGGATGCGGCTTTGAGCAACCTGGTCAAGTAGGAGGTGTCCCTGCCCATGAGGGGGGTTGAAACTAGATTATCTTTAAGATCTCTTCCAGCCCAAAACATTCTATGAAATCTGACTTACCACAAAATAAAATTCTAGTCTTTCAACTAACTCCGTTAGTAAAACATAAGATTAGAAAGAAAATGTGAGAGTACAGAGAGACTGAAATATGATGGAAGACTAGTATTGAGCAAATATGGCTCAAAATAGGCATCCTTTTCTTGAGATTCCTCAGCGTTTTTTGAAAACATTCAGATTAGAGCAGTTGATCTTGGGTCAGTGCACATCACAAGTAGTCTTCACAAGGAAGTCCTGCTGTGACAGTGGAAGAGGCCACGCTACTACATATTTGGGGAAAGAGCCATCTCACCTGAACCACGTTTCAGGTGATTTGATTAATTCCTGCATTACTACTCCCACTCTTCTCGGGATTGCATTGTTGTCTCTACATGCATTTTTGATGGATTTTTGTTGCAGTTGTTTTTGTTTGTTTGTTTTCTTTTTGTGTTTGTTTGTTTTTTATTTTATTTATTTATTTAATGAAACTATCACTTGAAAAACATCTAGCTTCTATTTAGTACGTGGTGCAGGATATTCTCCTCATCTTGTACTCTTCTGGGTAGGGACTGGGTCATTAGCAGTACAACGTCTTAGAACTAACTGTGATGGCAACTGTGTGTGCCTTATTGTCAAGATAATTTTATATGAAAATTCAGGCTGTTACTGCTATTTACTTTATAAAGTAAGTTCATTCATTGTATTTCTAAGTTAGCGTTGCTCTACTGACCTGGCTAGAAATACAGTGGGCAGTAGCTGCTCTCTCAATTAGATAATGACATTATCATTACCAATTGGTGTATATTGCCTCGAAACACTCTGCACGTATCCCTTTGCCTCCGCTATTCAAATAGTAAATGTTATCTTTAAGAATATATGAGCAGGGAAAAAAATAAACCAAAATAAATAAATAAAGAATTGTGTGTTGAGTTTTCAGATTCAGACCTTTCAAGATTGAGAAGCACGTGTGCCTAACAGCTTTTCCCTGCTGTGTGCACACCACTCCTGGAGGCAGGAGCTGCACAGCAGTGCGGGCAGCAGAGGCTGCGGGGCAGCCTGTGTGAAGAGTGGCCAGTTCCAGCTGGTTCCAGCCAGTTCCAGCTGGTTCCAGCCGGTTCCAGCTGGCTTTAGCCGGCTCCAGCTGGCTTCAGCCGGCTCCAGCCAGCCCACTGCTGGGAGCAGCACAGCCCCGCTGCTGCGATGGCAGAGCCTCTGGGAAGTGTCTTTAGGGAAGGATGGAAAGAAAACACGTGGGGAACAGCCCTGCAGACACCAAGGCCAGTGAAGGAGGAGGGCGAGGAGGTGCCCCAGGTGCCAGAGCAGGGATTTCCCCTGCACTCCCTGGTGAAGACCATGGTGAGGCAGGCTGTGCCCTGCAGCCCATGGACAATGGGAATGACTTCATTAGACTTTTCATGTGACAATGTAAAATGAGCAGGCACTAGATACAACAACTAAACAGTTAAAATAACGGCTAAAATTCTTGCATCACTATGTCATTATACCTTCAAACAGCATGAGAAATGGTGTCAGCATGGTTAGTAACTATAGTGCTCCCTGCGTATGAATGAATATACAGACTGCCAGTTGGTGCTCAGTAGTGTAAAAAAGTGATCGGTTAATAAAGTACCAGAAAAGACACTTAAAGTACATATATGTAGTATTAATTTATATTCAGCAGTTAGCAGATTTTGAAGAACAAACACAAATAGCATTCCTGTTAGATATTTTCTCTGCCAGTGCAATAATTTATTTATGACTTCTCTAGTGAGAATTGAAACACGGTGTTGGAGCTGCATGCAGAGAAAAAGGGTATGAAATCATGTCCAGGAGAGCAGCGGAAAAATCTGTGAGGAAAGAACAACATACTTGCAGACTCACACATTATTGTCAGTGAAATCCAAGGGGTAAAAATTATTTACTTGTTTATAAAAAATATTTTTATATGCAATTCTTAGGTACCATCAAGCAAATACCATCTCAGAACTAGGACAGCATATTTTATACCCCTGCTCTTATACTTCTATACTAAAATTGGCTGACTGCCAGACTTTTTTTTTTTTTTTTTTTTTTTTTTTTTCAGGTAAATGTCACTGTGTCTTTTTATGTCACTGCTGTGAAAAGATGTTTGTCCTTGGCTATAATTCTGAAAAATATTTTGGGGAAAATGGGATGTTTCTTTTAGTGTTTTCTAAGTGCCATCAACCATATATATATATATGCAGTTAATCCCTGAAGTTGCAGTCCTCCGATTTCCTATACAACTATAATTTTGAAAAAGTTGAAGCATAATTGCATTCTTTAGTGAGTCATGAGTTTTCTTAATGTAACAGAAGCAGCCTCCTTATCTTTTGTTCTTCAGTTTGGATTGTATTGAATGCTTGTGAAGTACTAATAACACTAGCTTTTGTTTCTGAAAAACTTCACTGTTCTGAGGCTCTTGAACAACAATAATAATAAAATTCTTCCTTAATTTTGTACTTCATCCCAAACAATTCATCTAGCCAAATGAATACAAAACTGTGTTGTTTCAGACTGTTTTAGATAGTTACTCATCTTAGATGGATGTCCTAAGTATTGTTGTACGACCTCTGAAGCAGCATCCAACATAATGCCAAAGATTTCTGGTAAATAAAAAGAAGATAAATCTCCCGTGGAGGAGAAGTAGCAAAACAGTTGCAAAATCAGTACTGTGGAACTCAGAAATGGGTCACCATGAAGTGTAGACCAAGGATGCTGATTACCACAGAAGAGATATTTCTTATTCTGTGCTCTGCTTTAGAATTAGTTCTCATGGATGTTATTCTTTTCGATTGGGGAAACAGGAAAATTCATCACAGAAAATGTGATTCTACTCAGAATGAGAGATACATTAAGTACGCAATTAAATACTTTTACAATGCTTAACTCAAACAACTCAGAAGGGACTTCTTGAGAGTCATCACTGACACCTCTTTGAAATAATTGGCTGCACGTTAAGCAGCTGAAAATACATCAGGATGCTAGCAATCACAAAAGGGCTGCTGACAACAGGTCAGAGGCATCTCCTTGCAGTCAAAACCTCAGAGAGCCCATGGTTTGTGGGTACCTTGTCCAGTTGTATTTTCTGCATCTCAAGAAGGATGTAGTGGAATTAGAGAAAGCTCAGAGAACGGCAACTAAAACAGTCCGGCAGTGGAACGGCTTCTTTGCAAGAACAAATTAAAAAGACCAGGACTTCAGTTGGGAGGAGATAAGCCTGACTGACGGTATGACTGCAGTTTACAAAATCATGATGGTGGTTGCCCAAATGCATGCAGAACTTTTATGTAGTAAGCCCCACATTTGCAGAACTAAGCGACATTTTATGAAAAAAACCTGGAGATTTTGTGTAAAAAGTTCTTACATAGCAGGTGTTGAACCTGTGGAACTTGCTGCCCAGAAGCTTGTAGAGGCTGAAAACATGAGCAGCTTTAAAAAACGGATGACACTAAGTGCTGGAGAACAGGTCAGTAATGGATAGCAAAAGGATAATGTGTGAATGACCTCCCCAACACCCCTAGTAAATCAGCTGTGGATGCTGGAAGAGTACAAGATGAGTGAACAACAGAGAAGGTCCAGGCTTTTGTGCCTACACAGTATTTCTACTGGCCTCTGTAGAAGAATGGCCAGGCTAGAGTTGCCTGGTGTGAACAAGGACATTTTTTGGTATTCTCAGTTTGAGAGATGCACATTTTTTCGTTCTTAATATTTACTGAATAAAAATTTTCTTTCATTTACAAGCAATAAAACATTTTATCTCTGAAAGTTCTGAAAGCTCAGATGACGGTTTTAGAAGTTTGGGCAGACTGTAATAAAGGTAGGTTTTGCTTTATATGTACTTCATTATTCTTGAAATCCTATTCTTAAAATGTCAGCCTTCCATTATTTATTCAACCTTACCTAGTTCTGCAAATGGAGCTTAATTTGTTGAAGAATTGAATCTCTAGCTCTAAATATATAGCCTTGCTACAATTTGTTGGCAAAAAAATTGTTCTTGACTCTTAAATTTGTCTCGAGTATATTGAAATACATTGGTATCATAGTTCTTACTTTTGTGTGACACACTGCAAAAAAGTTCTAGTTGTAAAGCCTGAAATCTTTTCATGTGCAACATTTTCTGTATTTTTTTAAAAGTTTTTTTAAACAGATAATCAAGCTTCATACTATAAAAATGTGGTGTTGTGGACTTCTTCCATTATAATTAAAATTAATCGTATTTCATTTCAAATAAAAATTATCATACTTTCTTTCCTATTATTTTTATAGCTTTCAGGAAGTTAAACATTTCTTACTTGCATTTAGAAGACTCAGTGCCTTGGTTATACGTTTATGAAGTTGTGAGAATCTCTGCTGTTTTGGTGCTTAGGGCTTGCATATTTTGCATATGTATAATGAACTAGCAAAGCATTTTTCTTCATATTACAGGTGCAAATATTGTTTTAGAAAGATCCTGAAAAGAATAGTAAAAATAAAAATTACATTACTTAAGATCTTCATGTAGAAATTAAAAGCCCAGTAAAAATAGCACAAATATTAATCTTAAATTTAAAATAATAATTTACTTTGAGAATTAATGTTCTTGTGGAAATGGGTAAGCTTCACCTGAAAGGAGAATTTCAAAGAAATTTCAGACTTAGAACAATTTTAATGCTTTTGAGAGAGAGTAGAATTTTATTTAAATAAGAAAAATATGTTCCTTCCCTTTCACTGCTTTTAATCAAAAGTTTTCAAAAATGGTGTCCAATTTAGCTGAATTACTTACATGAAGATACTTGCAAAGGTGTAAAAGCAAACAAACAAAAAATCCAAACCCAACAAACAAGAAGCGAAGAGAAGCGAAGAGAAGCGAAGAGCTTAGGAATTAACCCATTTATTAAGGGTTAACACAACTGTGGGATGAGGTTTAGGGAAAATGTAAAAATGGCAAATGGCTACCAGGGATATATCAGGGAAGCAATGTATCCTCTAGGGAAGGTAATGCAAAAAGTTCTGTGCTCTTAAGGCGTTCTGTCCAAGAGAGGGTTGTGGATCAAAGGAGAGGGAGGGAGGAATTGAGCCCGGCAGGGAAGTTAGAGCGAGTGTGTGTTTACCCTTCCATGGTGTGTGGCTCCTGGGATGCGGCTTCTTTCCAGCTGGCAGGGCTCGGTAGCAGGTCCGTAGCGGGCCGGCTTCCCGGTAACAGGGGCGATCCCCCAGCAGCAGGCAAGAGTGAGAAGGGAGAGGGAGGAGAAGGGGAAGCGAAAGGGGAAGAGAAAGGAGGGGAGGGGAAGAGGAAGGGATGGAAGGGGATGGGAGGGAGGAAAGGGGCGGTGAAGGGGAAGGGAAGGGAAATTGCCCATTCAAACAATACTTTCAGTGTAATGGGATTATGCAATGGAATACTGTTGCCAAAGTGGATGATAAGCCAGACTTCACAGTGAGTTGTCTCCCCAAAACATCCTGATCTAAAGCTTTAAAGAAAACATTTATCTGAACTTTAAAATTTAGATACAAATCTAGAAAACTGCACAATAACTTACTAAGATGAAATTTTAATTCATCCTTGGCAAATTATCTAGCAAAATACGTTGGTACTGTTACCTCAATACAAAATAATAAATACACATTCTAATTGTTTTCATGACATTTCAGAAGACTAGGCAATATTTTATTAAAAAACCTCTGAATTCCTATGATTGTTACAAACTTTTAATAAAAGCCTTCTACATTTTAATAAAATACGCATTCAAACTTTACTTCAGGTCAAAACCAAGAATACATTTATCCAGTGACAAATATATTTGTTGATCTTTTAGTTATCTCTTTTTGAAAAAAACTTGTATCTAACAATATAAAATGGTCTATGGATTACCCTGATGGAAAATCTCTCAAATTTAAAGATACAAGAACTGCACAAAGTATGTAAAAATTCTGAGTCTGAGCAAGCTTTATTTAATGTCACATCGGGACTTGCAATTAATGGAAAATAACAAGTCATTATACAGAGAGTAAAATGTCAGAAGTTATTATACTAGTAATGATGGAAAGCTGAACAGAGGAAATAAATGTATTATGATAGTGATGCAGTAAATATTTGATGGATTAATTACATTTAATTGACTTAATCCAATGATATTTAGCTCTCTTACCCTGTATAGCCAAGTACAGGTCTGGTAATGACAGCTGTGTCAGAACCATATTCTGCATCACCCTGTGCTGCTAGCTGCCTCTGCCTGGTCTTCCTCGGGTCAAGGCACACAGACATTCAGAGGGAACATCTGGCTGTTTGGCAGCAGTGCCAAGTACCTTTCTGTGCCTCTTGGGAGATGTTTGGACTGGAAAATTCTGTGTTGTTCAGGCATTAAGATCCCCTTTCAATACCTTCTTATGCATGAATATTACAAGGCTGGAATGAGGAAAGACAGTATTCCTCCTTTCAACCATTTAATTCTATGTGATTTGGTCTGCTGTACTCCACACATTGCACTCTGCAGATAGAAAACATATCTGAAAGCTACCCTAATGGAAAACTATGTTTTCCATCTTTCTTCATCACTGATACTAAAAATGACTATGTGTTTCAAAATTAGTATATAGTAATTACTACTGTTACTATAACTTAGTCTGGCAGCTCAGGTGGTGCAGGTTTGCGTAGTGAATCAAAACATGACTAACTAGGAAATGGTTCCCAAGCTAGGACAGAAATTAAGGTCAAGAACAGTTAGCAAAAAGTGCGTTATTTTCTTATACATTCATTATATAATAAGTTTTACCTATTTACCTGTTTCAACAGAAAAGTATATTATTTCACGTATTTTATATATTTAATTTATATTCTTGTACATACAGTAGTATAGAATTATACATACATGGTACACATTTTATTCTATGTACATATAGTACATACATATATATGGCATATGTGATCTATTATTTAATATAGCATATATACAAACACACAGTAAATTATGTTGCTATTTTTCTTTCTACTTTCTTTCTATACACTCCACAGTCATGATTTGGCCATTTCCTAACTTTCGGGCATTTCATTTTCTGGGTGATTTTTTCATTGTCGTTTCTTGTTAAAGTTATAACAATACATGAATTTCAGAATTTATCACAGATATCTTTCAGTATAATTTTTTTGGGAATAATTATTTATTTCACAGGACTTTTGTACCTAGATGGTTGATTTTGTTAAACAGCAATTTTGAAAAACAGAAAATAAAGACAATGAATGAAGACAGGCAAAAAGAGATAAAAGGTTTTCTGTACGTATCTGACAATGAGACAGACAGTAACAACAAAATTGTAGTGCAGGCTAGGAATGTACCTTTTGAGAACAAAAAGCAAGACAGTGTTAGACAAAGGACAAAAAATCTTATGTCCTCTTTAACAACTTCTGTTTTGCATTCAGGCTTCATCACATGGACTTGGAGCTCCCAGTCTACTAAAATGAAAGCTAATCCATGGAATGGATGTCATGGCTATTGCGGAGAGAAAAGAACTGAATCTATTTGACCCATATTCAACTCAGTATTTCTCAAAGAAAGAATATTTACCCTTGCACTTGGAGCATTTTTTTTTCTCCTTAGTCCACTAAGTATCTTATTCTTCCACCTTGGCAAACTTTCTTTTTCTCCTTTCAAGCTGTTCAAAGCACATATCCGTACCATTGCTTTAGTCTCGAGTGCCCACTCCATGTTTCAGGAGTTTTTGTGCAACTGCTTATTATAAAAACTCCTCTCTTTATACTAAATTGCATACCTCTTCGGGTCTCCCAGTGTGCCTTACTATGAAAATTCACAAACAGCAAACAGTGACTTTTTTTTTTTTTTAATAATAATAATAAAAAAAATTAACTCAATGTGTCTTTGGACTGCTTGGAGTTAAACACTGAGATGTTATGGTTTGTTTTACACACTTCCTGTGTATTAAAGTGCCATGTTCTGTAATATTATAATGCAAATAATAATTAATAGAATGCACTTTTCATTATGCAATAATAAACTTTCATGAAAAAAACAATAAAGCTGTTTAATGATGATATAATGAAATAATTATTTCCTCCTTGATTTAAGGAAGCTTTGTATCTTGCTTAAGGAACATTGCCACCTAGCAACAAAGTATCCTCTCAGGCTTCTGGACAAAGGCTATTAAGAACTGCCCTATCAGCAGCTCTTAAAACTTTTTCAACTTTTTTGAAATTTTGTTGTTATTCTTTTGTCACTTAGCATTCAATGCCAGCTGGAACTCTGCAGAACAGAGGGAAATTGTTAACTATTTAGTCTTGGAAGAACACTTTAAAAGGCAAGTTACAGAAGTGTTTTTTTTTTTTTTAAAAAAAGACAAAATGTTAACTTTTTCCTTAAACACCTACTATGCAGTAAGGGGTAATGAGGAAGGACCCTAACCAAGAAGGATACCTGTCAGATGTCCTCATAAAGCCAGGAGAAAATATCTGCTGCCCAGCCACTGACAGCGTAGAATGCATAGCCTGCAATTTTCCTCCCTGATGCCTCCTAAGAAAGTGAACATTTGCTATGATGTGAGAATGACAAATGCTCATAGTCTTAAATCAGATTAAAAATAAGAATTAGTATACATTAAATAAACAAACAAAAAATTCCAGAGTATATGGATTAGAAAGAGTCAGGAACAATGAGAACAAGAATTAGTTCAACTAATTTAGCAAAATGATGACCAGTGAAGAAGACATCATTTGCCCACATGACAGAATTAAGTCTGTTTCAGGACTGTTCTCTAGAGAAAATACATCTGTTATCTTACCAAATAATTTCACATTTTTTAAGATCTAAAATAGTAATAGGAACCGTCTCTGACTGGCAAAGTAAATAATGGTTATAGTTACAACTATAAAACATGGACAATTTACATAAAAATGAGAAATCTAGCCAAAGAGAAAATATAAGACACTACAATAAAAACTGTAAGTGTAATTTTATAATGTTTTAATGAGACCAGTAAAGAGCCTTCATAAGGTTAGAATATTGTTGGTAGTGCTATGCAGGTAGTGACTGAAAAAGGATAAGAGCAATATAGCAAAATGGCTTACTGCAACACCTGGGTATCCTAAAATATGTGTTTTTCTAAGCATGTAATATATATATGCTTTAAAATAAATATTACTTAACCGTATGGATAGTCTAATCAACGAAAAAGAGGTCTTGCTGAGTGAGTTTGGCTTCTACATACAGCAATGAATAAATGTCAGAAATCAAGGAAATCTATTTAAAAAATACATTGTATTAGTATCTTGTCAATCATTAATAGTGCGAATCAGCATCTTCCCTAGTGTCCTGAATAAGTATTGTTCAGTCTCAACTGTGCCAAACTTCGATGCTACAGTATGTTTATCTTCTGTCTTCTCTTCTTTCTACATTCAATACATGAGATTAGTGTAACTATTAGGAAGTCTGTGACCACAAAAGGCTATGAAATACTTCTGAATAACAGGAAGGTAATAATGGCTTTTTTATAGTTTGCAAAATAAGAGCCTGTCGTACATGTCCTGTTCACATAATACTGTTGTTCAGGCTGAAGTGGTCATAGCTTGCCCATGGGGCTTTTCTTGTGTGTTTGTCGTCGTTGTTGTTGTTGTTGTTGTTTTTTTCTCCTGGAAATCTAGAACAATTCTTAAACAACAGTATCTTATCACAAATTTTTTCAGCAACTCATCAATGATCCAAACCTTTATGGTGTTTTCAAAGCACTCAGTGGCCATAAAAGAATTTTACTTCCGTTTGTAGGCTGTGAAAACCCTACAAAGGAACAACTGGAATATAAAATGAGACATCACCTGTACATTCATCATTAAAGATATTACAGCTGTCCATTGCATAACAACTGAATTGAGCCTGCACCATGATTCATATACACAGAACTCTTTTAACAGTTCTTCGGTACCCAGACCTTTTGGCAGATCTGTGTTCCGTGTACCAAAATTGGATTTTTAATAAAAGTCTTAAACTATAGAGGAGTAAATAGAATGCAAATTAGGACCAATGAACCAAATGCTGAGGAAAGGGACAGTCAGCATTACTTTCTAAAGAAAACAACGTTTTGTTGGGTGCAACTTATAGCAGGTTCTCTGCAATGTTAGGAATTTAAGTTCTGGAGATACTATTTATTGACAAGACAAAATCGTTTTTAGTTCTAACTTAATCTGTGCAGCCTGCAGCTTTAGAGATCTAGTGTGATTGTTCCCATCGAACATGGGTAACAGTTTTGACATGCCATAAAATTACAAAAGCTATATTAACAGTCTAATCACTTTTCATCTTTCTTTTATCTCAGGCTCTTTCTTGGTGCACAACATACGACTAATCAATTGCATACAGATAAGCTTCTTGCTTTGTTTACATGGCAGTGGCAGTGTTGCCAGGCTCTACAGTCAACAGCCTAACTGACACTGAAATTGACAATAAAATCCAAGGTCAGAGAATCTCTGATATATGATGTCTGCAAACACCAGGTCTGTCCCTCGTGGCATCTTAAAAAATGCTTTCTATATTTCATAGCTTAAAATGCATTGAATTCCAAGTTACTACTTCTGAAATATCATATAAAGCACATTAGATTAATTTTCCAAAGAAAACAGGGACATGCCTAAAAATTCCACCCCAAAGATTTTAGAATATGTGGTTATAACCTTACACCTTTGATTTGTAGACAAGATTGTTTGTAGATGTCACTCTATACAAGAGAAAATCTTAATCAAGTGAAAAGTCTGTCCAGAGAAATGAGTAAAGGAATTGGGAGAAAAAAACCAAACACAATAAAAACAAAAGCTATCATGGGTAGTGGAGTAGTTCCTCCTTTTTAACATCCTACATATTAAAAAGTGATTTAACTAAACTAAGTAGGACAAATAGCAAATCTTTAAAAGAAAATATTATTTGGAATATTTAAATTCTATTTTGCTGGAGCTTAACCTGAAGTGCCCAGAGCTATGACAAGCACCAGAAATATTTTGTCATACAGTCAAAAAATGAGAAACTGCTCTTGCCACTTGGATGATTATGGCCCTGTGTTCCTTTTACCTTCTGTATTTGATTCACAAAATGCCACGGTGAAACAACTTGTATGGGTGGTGACTTCAGACTTCCTGAAATAATTCTTGTTCTGGCACACTTGATTATAGTACTCAGGCTACTTTAGTTGCTTCTGATGTTAAAGACAGTGTGTAATATTACACCTGTGTGAAAATACAGCATTTTCACAGTGTTCTAGGGACCTTAACCTGTTGCCTTTTTTTAGTTTGCTCAGCTTTGGAGTTTACATCCTGCTGCCTGCAAGAAGACTAGAAGCATAACTGTTAAAACAACAAAACTGAAAAAACTCACAGAAAAAAATTTCTTAACCAGGTGGTGTTCCTACTCATGAGTTAACTGCACATTCTGGGATGTGCAGATGGACGACATTTCAGTCATTTCGCCTGAAATGGCGCAGCTTGTAATGCTCCCTCGGAACGTCGGAACTGGCTACGTAAACCGACCTAGGAAACTGCAGAGAATGTAGCTGTTAAAGAGGAATTTCTTTACTCTCCCCCAGTCTGGGGAGCCCAGCGTCTACTGCTGCGATTCAAAATGCTTCAGCACCTATACCGCTCTGTCTGCGCACGCTTTGCGGGCAGCACAGCTACTGAGCCCCTGTAACGACACGCTGAAGGGCAGTGTTTGCTTTCTTCTAGCGCTGCATTCATAGATGCTTTTTTTTGTTTGTTTTGTTTTCCTCCTCAGGCAAGGGAAACCGTTTCCGTTCAGCCCAGAACCCCGGCGGTTGTTAGCTCCTTCCTGCCAAGCTCTGGTTTAAACACGCACCGCGATCATGTGGGGATGGGAAAGAAAGGAACGGATCCAACCTTCCCGGCCCCGCGAACGGCTCTTCCGAGAAGCTAACCGTACCTTGCTGGGAGCTGCGGGCACGGCCAGCCGCGGGGCTGCGCTCCAACACCGGTACCCGCCGGCAGGGCAGGGGAGCGGCGGAGCCCAACAGGACCGGGGCAGCGGGCCCCGGCGGCGGCGGGGCGGCTGTTGGGCGCGGCCATTTTGAAGGCAGGGAGGCAGGGGGCTGGGGCGGTAGCCAACAGGGGCGGCAGCCAATCGGAGTGGCAGCCAATTGGAGCGGCAGCCAATCGGAGGGGCAGCCGACAGGGGCGGCAGCCAATCGGGGCGGCAGCCTGCCGCGCCGCGTGGCGGCGGGCGGGCCGGGCGGTTGGCAGCCCGGGGGCTGGGAGACCGGGGCGCCGTGCGGAGGCGGGCGGCGGGATCGGGATCGGGATCGGGATCGGGAGGAGCTGCGGAGCTATCGCGGAGGCCGGCGGTGCGCTACAGCGGCGGCTCGCGGGCTTCGGCGTAGGACTGGGGCCGGGGCAGAGCCGCGGGGGGGAAGGCTGGTAATTCCTGCGCGGTCGTGTTTGTGCCGCGGTGGAGGAGGAGTCAGGGGGCTGCTGGCCCAGTTGCGAGTGAGCAGGGGCTGGTTGAGGCCCCTTCCGGGAAGGTGCGGCCGTCTGGGCGGGAGGGAACGGCTGTTGCTGCTCCCGCCCTGCCCCGGCTTTCCCCCTCGGGCTCCTCTCATCCCCATGGCTGATGGAGACCAGCGCCGTCCTCAGATCGCGCTGGGTTAACGGTGCACTTCCCTGGGGAATCGGAGCATCCAGAGGTGAAACGTGAACTAGTTGTAGCCACAGTGGCGGGGTTTGCGTGTGTCAAGTGGGTGCTGCGTTAAGTACCTAAATACAGTGGTCTGGCAGGTCCAGTAAAATGGGTTTGGCCCCGGCAGACCACCAGGCCGTGCTGAAGAAAACGTGTAAGCAGGGCACGAGTAAGCGAGTGGTGAAGGTCTCCGTGTGAGCCGTGCGGTTGTGGATGTAGGGCACAGTCGTTGTTTCTGTGTTCAGTGGTCTTACGTGGAACTTCCTTCCCCGCCCCCCATAAATTTGCTTTGCTGTTTTTTTGAATTGCTATAAACTTACAGCTTCCTAAAAACTCCTAGTACAGAACTGGATTTCTCAGTTATATGGTGTGCTTTGTTTCTTTATTTAATTTGTCACCGGGTTAGTATCACCTGATGTCTTCTTCCTTCTGTAGTGAAAGAGGTAGTAAATAATTGTCTTCTGTGTGCATTCTGAGAGCCAGACAAGATATTCTAGGATTGTGTCAGATGCACTAACTTCTGTGCAGAAGAATTTTAGTTTACGTAGTAGTTTCTCAGTTGCGACTTACTGTGAGTCTGATTAGTTTGGCCCTTTTCCTTTTGACCTGCACATGGGCTAAACAAGTGGTAGGGCCAGAAGTACCTCTCTCTAGTTCCGTTAAAGGTGTGGTGTTCAGTTGTTGCAATGAAAGCCACCATATATTGCTTAAGCTTTGGAGACAAAAGGTTAATAGTATGTTGCACATTGTCACTGGAAATCTGTGGTGCTTTACGACGGATGTTGACTTTTTGAAGCTGAAGAGTTGGATTATAATTTAATAATTTCTGTTCCTGTGGCCACAGTGTGGTAATTAGTAGGTCAGTGCTATGGTAAAAGAAATAAAAGGGCATACAGAAACTCTTATTATAGCTTCTATTCCTATTATTATTACAATTTCAGTAATGCAAATACTAATGATGTGATTATTTCTTTTCTAAATTATAGTCTTACAAACGGTTGTCTTCATGTGCTTGTACATATCCAGTAATTCTTGTCCCATGCTGACATAGGATGTTTCAGAAGATTGGCTAAGCTTTCTAGTCTTTAACAACATGAAAAAAAAATGTTTGCAGTGTAAACTATGTCCGGTGTGGGATGCTTTACACTGTCTTGATTAATAATGAAATAAATAGATAAATAAATTGATCCTTTAAATATACTTATATTCCTATTTAGACCATGGAATTACTTAGTCTTAATAGTTTTGCTGGGGCAGTATTTAGAGATTCTGTTTGGGAGTTAGTACTCTGTGGTTGTTAGCTCAGTTAGCTCTGTGGACAATAATGCGTAACAAAAACTTTGTCCTGAAAAGTGTGTTTCTAAATTTACTGGGATAAGAATGTAAGGTATGCAATGGCAAAATTATATAGGAAAACACACATTTTATTCTGTATTACAATAATTTAGGCTTTTTATTGAAGTAGCAGAGAAGCTGGCAAATACTTCTCTATGGAATAATCATTTGTATCCCATGATGTTGAGTCAGGGAGTGCCCAAGGCTTTCAGGAGTCTGCACACCCTGACATTACAACATTAAAATTGAAGAGGAAAACGAGAGCTTTACATCACTTAGGGCTTGAACATTAGGCCTTTGTGTTTTGGGTATACTTGTTTATGTGGGAGAATAAAAATGTGGGGTATTGTGTGTTTATTTGGTTTTTTTGTTTGTTCAGATGTATTTACACAGGTAGTGAGCATCACAAGACATCAACATGTTAGCTGCCACATCACAGAAATGTAAATGCTGTACAATATCCATAAATATATTTTGGGTATGCATCTTGAATCAAGATTCTGTTGCAAAATCAATTATGCATTGGAAAATGTTTATATCTTCTTTTTTTTCCTTATTTTAGAGACACGTTTTTCACATAAAAGAAATGATTGAGTCAGTCAAGATAAGAAGACAGTGCATGCTGGATTTCTACTCACATTATGAACATCTTTGTGCTCTTCAAGGCTCTCTGCCACTGAAAGCTGTGAAAGCTAACCTGACTCAGGGTGCTCTTGATCTAATTGTAGATCGCATGAAAGCTGCTGATTGGGCACCACTTCTGAGTGCTATTAGTCATAACAAGACTCTGACTTCTATTGGAATACGAAGTTTTCATCAGCAGGGTCTCGGAGAACCAGGTTTGTAGTGACTACCAAAGACAAATGTGTTGATGTATGGCTGTTATAATTTGTTGCATAAAATGTTTGTGGGATTGACTATATGGGGGGAGGAACTGTAATGCCCAAGGAAGTATTTCTATGTAAGAAAAGCAGCCAAAAAGCAAGGTGTCAGCATGATTGCTTTTAAGTCAATAGGGACTGGATTTTACTGATGTGTAATTTTTATTTTTTACTAGGTGTTGAAAGATATAAAACTTACATTAGAAGGAGAACTCCAGCAATTCGATCAAAAGACTTGACTGGCCAACTATGCAGAGCTGTCAAAGGCTGTCTCAGTATATCAGATGTACTAAAAAATTTAGAGCTGCAGGGTTTGCTTCTGAGGGAGAGAGATCTAATACTTTTAACAAAGGTGAGAATGCATTAATATAAAAATACATGGAAAATATGCTTAGAACATAGAGAAGTATCAACTACATTTTATAAATATTTGTCACAGACAAGGATGTTCCTCTCTGAAGGTATCTTTATGTTATCTATCATATGAATGATTCTGCTGAGACATTTGGTATAACCTAGTCTTGCTGAACCTGTCAAAAACACAATTTTCCCTTGCACTGATTCATTAAGGCTTATTAGAAAGTTCTTAGCAACATCTCTTCCATGTGTGTCATGTGCATATAACTCATGACTGAAACTACTGTGCATGTACAGAAGAGTTGTGGGACACCAATGTGATAAAAATCGGTGTTCAAGATGTGTTAGAGTATTCTCTCTCCAGTTTGCTTGGGAGTGGCTGCTGCTATTTGCCAACAGGCTACAGCTCTTCCTGTGCTAAATAAATTAATTTGCTTAAACTGAGCTTTAAGGTTCTCTTTTTTTACCCTCCTCAAAACCCCCTCAAGTGTCATTTAGTGAGCACAAAGACATCTGAGCAGTTTGGGTGGTTAGGTCTTCTGTCTGTATTTTTGCTTTTCAAGCCAATTAACAAATACTACTTTTGTTCTGAAGGGCTTGGCCACAGCTTTATCTCTGGAGAGTGTCTCTTTAGCCCACTGTCCAATTGGAGATGGAGGATTGGAAAGTAAGTTCAGATTCAAAACATACAAATACACTTACCTGTTTTTTTAGTCCTTTAAATAGTTAAGTAAGCTTTTCAGTATTTCCATTCCTGTTCCATTCCAAGTTTGTCTATAGTACTTAAAGTTACAATTTTCACATTTTTCTACATGACTTAACATTTGAAGACTTGAGTTTCTTCACTTGATGCTAATAAATACTACTTTATGCTTATACTTTTATTTAAAACAGCAGTCATAGTATTTGTTTGAGGTTAAGTCTTTCTTGATTTGTTCATGTTTACTTAAGTAAACTGAAGTACGTTCTAGCTTTTTCAGATAGTCTTTGCTAAATGCTTCTGCTAGAAAGCTATAATCTTAGAATACTTTAAATGTATTTAAAAGATTCTTTGTATTTTAACACTAGTTCTTTGTCATAGCTTTTGCATATTGAAATTGATTCAGCTTCTTAATATGGAAGTGAAAAAGTGTGTTCTCATAACCTAGCTGTGGTGTGTGTAGGTAACATGCATGCCTTTGTTTTCTTCAGCAATCTGTCAGAGTGTAAAGAATTCAGCTACTATCAGATATGTCAACTTCTCAGGATGTAGTCTTACATGGCGAGGGGCAGAACATATGGCAAATGTATTAAAGGTAATGTAATCACCATTCCTAGAGCCAAATGTTCACAAAAATTTAAATACATATAATTGTATACATAAAGATGATGAGGCACTATATAGACAGATAGAAGCAGCTTCACATTCACAAGTCATGGTCCTCATGGGAGACTTGAACCACCCTGACATCTGTAGGAAGAATAACTCTGCGAAACATGAACAATCCAGGAAGTTCCTAGAGTGCAAGGATGATAACTTCCTTTTCCAAGTAATTGAGGAACCAACAAGGAGAAGTGCTACGCTAGACCTTGTCCTCACCTACAAGGAAGGGCTAGTGAGGGATGTTAAGCTTAAGGACAGCCTAGGTTGTATTGACCATGAAATGGTGGAGTTCAAGATCCTTAGGGAACAGCAAGGAGGACTCACAGCAAGGAGGGCTCACAGCAAGCTTACTACCCTTATCTTCAGAAGGGCAGATTTCAGCCTCTTCAGGGATCTGCTCAAGAGAGTGTCTTGGGATAACATCCTGGAGGGTAGAGGGGGCCATGAAAGCTGACTGATATTTAAGGATCACCTTCTCAAGGCCCAAGAATGTTGCATCCCAACTAAAAGGAAGTCAGGTAGAAACTCCAAGAGGTTGGCGTGGATGAGCAGTCAGCTCCTAGAAGAGCTTAAACTTGAGAAGGAAGCATACCGGTGATGGAAGCTAGAGCAGGTATCCTGGGGGGATTACAGAGAGGTTGTCTGAGCAGCTAGGGATCTGGTTAGGAAAGACAAATCCCTGCTAGAATTAAATCTTGCCAGGGATCACAGAATCACAGAATCTTAGGGATTGGAAAGGATCTCAAAAGATCATTTAGTCCAACGCCCCTGCCAGAGCAGGGTCACCTAGAGCACATCACACAGGAACACATCCAGGCGGGTTTTGAATGTCTCCAGTGAAGGAGACTCCACAACCTCTCTGGGCAGCCTGTTCCAGAGCTCTGTCACTCTCACAGTAAAGAAGTTTTTACTGATGTTTATGTGGAACCTCCTGTGTTCCAGTTTGCACCCATTGTCCCTTGTCCTATCACTAGACATCACTGAAAAAAGCCTGGCTCCATCCTCCAGACACTCGCCCTTAACATATTTGTAAACATTGATGAGGTCACCCCTGAGTCTCCTCCAAGCTAAAGAGACCCAGCTCCCTCAGCCTTTCCTCATAAGAGAGATGTTCCACTCCCTTCATCATCTTTGTGGCTCTGCGAGGGATGTTAAGAACAATAAGAAAATCTTCTGTACCTATCTTGGGGAGAAAAGGACATCCAAGGAGAGTGTAGACCCTCTCCTGAAGGAAATGGGTAGATAGTAACACAGGATATCGAGAAGGCTGAGGTCCTCAATTACTTCTTTGCTTCAGTCTTCTCTGACGAGTGCTTCAGCCTCAACACAAATGCCACAAAAGGTGAAAGCAGGGACTGGGAGAATGAATTACCCCCCACTGTAGGAGTAGAGCAGGTTTGTGACCATCTAAAGAACCTGAAGGTGCATAAATCTATGGGACCTGATGGGGTTCATCTATGGGACCTGATGGGATTCACCCACGGGTCCTGAGAGAGCTGATGGATACAGTTGCTAAGCTTCTGTCCATCATATTTGAGAGGTCATGGCAGTCTGGTGAGGTTCCTGCGATTGGAAAAAAGGGAACATAACCCCTATTTTTAACAACGGCAAAAGGAAGACCCAGGGAACTACAGGCTGGTCAGTCTCACATCTGTGCCTGGCAAGATCATGGAGCAGGTCCTCCTGAAGTCTCTGCTAAAGCACACAGAATATAAAGTGATTGGTGACAGTCAACATGGCTTCACTAAGGGCAAGTCATGCCTGACCAGTCTGGTGACCTTCTACAACAAGGCTACAGAGATGGTGGATGGTGGCAGAGCAACTGACGTCATCTACCTGGATTTGTGCAAGGCGTTTGACACTGTCCCACATGACATCCATGACAAGGCATGGATTTGACAGGTGGACCACTCAGTGGATAAGAAATTGGCTGGATGGCCACACCCAAAGAGTTGTGGTCAATGGCTCAATGTCCAAATGGAGGCAGGTGATGAGTGGTGTCCCTCAGGGGTCAGTATTGGGACCAATGCTGTTTAATATCTTTGTTGGAGATATGGATAGTGGGATTGAGTGTATCCTCAGCAAGTTTGCTGATGATACCAAGCAGTGTGGAGCAGCTGACACCCTAGAGGTGACATCCAGAGTGATCTTGACAGGCTGGAGAGGTGGGCCAGTGCCAGTTCAACAAGGCCAAGTGCAAGGTCCTGCACCTGGGTGGCACAACCCCAGGCATAAATACAGGCTGGGGGGAGAATGGCTAGAGAGCAGTCCTGAGGAGAAGGACTTGTGGGTGGTAACAGATGAGAAGCTCGACATGAGCTGCCAGTGTGCACCAGAGCCCAGAGGGCCAGCTGTGTCCTGCGCTGCATCAAAAGAAGTGTGGCCAGCAGGGCCAGGGAGGTGATTCTGCCCCTCTACTCTGTTCAGACCTCACCTGGAGTACTGTGTACAGTTCTGGTGCCCTCAGCACAAGAAGGATATGTACCTGTTGGAAAGGGTCCAGAGAAGGGCCATCAAGATGATCAAAGGCCTGGAGCACCTGTGCTATGAAGACAGGCTGAAAAAGTTGGTGCTGTTCAGCCTAGAGAAGAGAAGGCTGCAGGAGACCTCATAGCACCTTCCACTACTTGAAATGCACCTACAGGAAAGCTGGGGAGGGGCTTTTCATCAGAGAAGATAGTGATAGAAAAAGGCGTAATGGTTTTAAACTGAAAGAAGGGAGATGTAGGTTAGATATTAGAAAGAAATTCTTCACTTTAAGGGTGATGAGGAACCGAAATGGTTGCCCAGGAGGTTGTTGTTGCCCTATCCCTAGAGTTTTTAAGGCCAGGCTGGATGAGGTTTCGTGCAACCCGATCTAGTGGTAGGGTTCCCTGCTCATGGCAGGGCGGTTGGAACTAGATGATCTTTGAGGTCCCTTCCAACCTTAATGATTCTATGATTTTTAAAATTTTTCTTTCAAGCTCTAAACCATCAAACCACTTTGAGCAGTGTATGGGATAGTCATTCTCAAATTTGTGATTTTGTATGCCAAACATAGTTTAGTTCACTGGTGTGGGATTTAAATATGATATTTCCTAGTAAACATCAGTTTAAGGAATGACAGTTCAGATTGATGTGTTTTCGTTAAATGAGGATTAATACTGTAAATATCTGACACCTGTTCTGAGGAGCACTTCTTTCATTGTCACAACTGTTGAAAAATGTCTTAACTGTGTCTCAGTAAGCTTGTGACTAGTACAGTATTCTAAGTCATGCTATCATTGGTTTGCATGAAAGTACATAATTTCCTAGTCTATGTATCCTATTCAATATGCATTTAAAATGTCTGTCTGCCAAAAGAAAGTAGTAAGATGCTTTGTAGCCATACATAATAATTTGCATTGTAGATTGAATGATCCAAGCAAATATGGCTTAACTGTAATGCTTAAAAATGATTTTTAATTCTTGAACTCAGAAATGGTGTAACTGTGTTTCTTACATCAGCCCTCAAGCCATTAAGCTTTGGTTACAAAGAAAGAAAACTTGTTGTGATCTTGTAATCAATAATAGCTTTCCCTTGCACTTGGTAACAGCTTCTTTGTTTGCAAAGTACCAGGCAATGAAAAGACATGGTGAAGCTTGGGCTGAAAGCCTGCGTTACAGGAGACCTGACCTTGATGATATGACTGGCTTGAGGCGAATTACTTTGAATGGCAACATGCTTGTTGGAGATAGGGGAACAAGTGCCTTCGCAGAGTGTCTAGGAGAGGACCTTTGGCTAAAAGGTATTGCAAAATATTGACTCTTAATATGTAGCATGGGCAACTTAAAATTGTCAGTTATATCAAATGTGTGCAGAAGAATAACTCACTATTTAGACAACAAAGAGTTTTTAAGGGAGAAACCATTGCCCGAACATCCACACATCCACTTTTTGTGCACCTTTTTAGTTCAATAGCGATTTCCATTTTGGGGTCTTCTAGCACCTGAAAGGATTCTTTCTCTGTCTCCAGGCAGGCCATTGACTGTTACTCTCTGTCATGGTTGGGCCCAACATGACAACATGGGAACAGTCACATGGCTGCTCACTCAGCTGCTCCCCCCTCATACTCAGGGATGAGAAGGTCAAAGCTTATGTGTTAAGACAAAAGACAAGGAGGGTTCTTCACCGATTAAGGTCCTGGGCAAAACAGACTCAGCTTGGGGAAAAAATAATAATTTAATTTCACACTAATCAAACACACAGAGGACACAGACAACACAAAGAGCAGGGCTTGCATACGTTACCTCACCCCTCCCTTCTTCCTGGGCCCAAATCACTTTGTTCCTGGTTTCTCTCCCTCCTTCCCCCTGATGGCACAGGGGGACAGGGAATGGGGTTTAGAGTCAGTTCACAGGCTGGTGGTTCCTGCTGCTCCTTCCTCCTGAGGAAGAAGGATTCCTTACAGTCCTTCCCTGCTTCCCCATGGGGTCATTCCCATGGGAGAGAATCCTCCACAAACCTCTCCTTCATGAGTTCTTCTCACAAGGTCTGGAGCAAGCTACTCCAGCATGGGCTTCCCACAGAGTCACGGGCTGCTTCAGGAACAGTCTCCTCCCCTGGCGCTGGGGTCTTCCAAAGCTGCACAATCAGAGTCCGGACCCAATGAACTATATTGCACAAAGACAGTTCACAGCCTGGTGAATGATTGTGATGAGAAGCGGTTTGTGCCAAGAGAGAGGTCCATGGCTGTTCATGGCACGGAATGCAGTTGGATTCTGGAGTGAGCACATGGGAAACCGAAGGAACCAGCAGTAACCCCAGCAGGGAGAAAGGAGCAGGAAGGCAGAAGGGAATCTGTTGTCTTTTTTTTTTTTTTTTTTTTTTTTCTGGGTCAAAATGTCTGAATACTGTTGGGTCATCTGTTACTGTCCTCTGGTAATTTAGAGAAGTAATTTATTCTACAGTTTATCTGTACAAAATTACTAATGGTAGTGGTGTGAGTCATAGCATTCTGTACTTGGAATCAAATATTTACATGTTAAAATTGTTTTATAGTCTGAGCCAGGGGTACAGAGAACATGTATATCAATGGAAGAGGGTCAGATTAGAGAATACTAAAACAAACTCGCCATACAGAAGTCCATAGCCCCTGATGAGGTGTATTCAGAAGTGCGGAAAGGCTGGTGGATGCCACTGTATATAATACCTTAAAGATCATGGTGACTGGGAGTGGTGCCTGAAGACTGGAGCATCACAAATGTCACTCATATCTTCAAGAAGGCTGGAAAGAAGGACTCTTAAGAACCACAGGCCAGTCAGCCTTGGATCCCTTAGAAAGTGGGGATGTGCTGCCATCCAGTGAGACCTGAACAGGCTAGAGAAATGGGCTGATGGGGCTTCATGAAGTTTAACAAAAGGAAGTGTGAAGTCCTGCACTTGGACAGGAATAAGCCCCTGTACCAGAACATGCTGGGGGCTGTGTAGCTGGAAAGCAGCTTTTCAGAAAGAGTACTGGAGGTCCTGATGGATAACAAGCTGACTAGGAGTCTCCAGAGTACCTTTGTGGCAAGGAAGGCTAATGGTATCCTGGGCTGCATTAGGCAGAGACTTGTGAACAGGTTGAGGGAGGTGATTTTTCCTGTCTACTTAGCACTGGCAAGGCCAGACCTGGGTTTCCCTGTACAGGAGAGAGCTGGAGCTACTGGAGAGAGTCCAGCAAAGGGCCACTAAGATGATGAAGGGAGAAGAGCAA
This sequence comes from Apus apus, assembly GCF_020740795.1. Classification (NCBI taxonomy): domain Eukaryota; kingdom Metazoa; phylum Chordata; class Aves; order Apodiformes; family Apodidae; genus Apus; species Apus apus. The sequence goes on along the minus strand of NC_067312.1, from coordinate 43,033,278 downwards.
CTCTCATTTCAAGAAAGGCTGAGAGAGTTGGGCCTGTTTAGTCTTAGGAGAGGAGAAAGCTCAGGGTGAGTCTCATCAAAGTGTAAAAATACCTAAATGGAGGATGTAAAGAAGATGGATCTAGGCTCTTTACAGTGGTACCTGGTGACAGGTCAAGAGGAACTGGGCTTAGACTGAAACACTGGAGGTTCCTCTGGAACATCGGGAAACACTTTTTTACTGTGAGGCTGATGAAACACTGGGACATATTGCCCACAGTAGTTGTAGTGAAGGCATCTTTGGACATCTTCATGAGCTGACTAGGCATGGTACAAAGTGGCTTTAAGTGAGCCTGCTTGAGCAGGAAGTTTCAGTAAATGACCTTCAGAGGTCCCTTCAACCTCAACTGTTCTGTGATAGTGCATGCACAATATGAAGTAAATGCCAAAGCCATGACAATATTATTTCACAGTGACCATGTAATTTATTGATATGTGCAAGCAATTAACTTGTAGAAGCATTAACTCAGACTTTAAAAATGTAAGTTCTGTGTTTGTTTGTATGATGTTACCTTAGGCAGTTGAATTAGTTGATGCTTGGGAATATTTTCTATTAGAAATTGTCACTAATAGTGATTTAACTATGATTTTTATGGTCCTTTGGTTGCTTGGAAGTTATTTCTAAATGTTGATCTGAAATACTTCCCCATTTAAATTTCTAATTTTCTTCTCTGGAAGTAATATTCTGGTTTTTACCCATGGCTGTTACTATCCTCCAGACCCATGAATGATGTGTCTCAACAAAGCAGAAGGCAGGAAAGAGTGCCAGGTGGCCTTCATGGATGAACATGGAGCTTCTGGGCACACTGAGACCTAAAAATAAAGTCTACAGAGGGTGGAAGCAAGGACAGGTAGCCTGGGATGAGTACAAAAAAGTTGTCCAAGCAGCCAAGGATCAAGTTAGGAAAGCTAAAGCCCTGATAGCGTTAAATCTGGCCAGGGACATCAAGGGTAACAAGAATAGCTTCTATAGGTATGTCAGTGATAAGGGAAAGACATGGGCCCTATCTAGAAGGAAACAGGAGGCTGGTCACACAGGATATGGAGAAGACCAAGGTGCTCAATGACTTTTTTGCCTCAGTCTTCAGCAGCAAGGGCTTTGGCCACACCACCTGAGTTGCAGAAGGCAAAGGTCAGGGTCTGGGAAAAGGAAGATCCATCTACTGAGGAGACCATCTGAAGAGCCTGAAGGTTCACAAGTACATGGGACCTGATGAGATCCATCCATGGCTCCTGAGGGAACTGGTGGATTGAGTACACCATCAGCAAGTTTGCTGACACCAAGCTGTGTGGTGTGGTGGACACACTGGAGGGAAGGGATGCCATCCAGAGGGACCTAGACAGGCTTGAGAGGTGGGGGGGGCCCTGCCAACCTCATGAAGTTCAATAAGGCCAAATGCAAGGTCTTGCACCCGAGTGGGGAGAATCCCAAGCACGAATACAGGTTGGATAGAGAATGGATTGAGAGCAGCCCTAAGGAGAAGGACTTGGGGTGCTGGTTGATGAGAGGCTCAACATGAGCCAGCAATGTGCACTTGCAGCCCAGAAAGCCAACTATGTCGTCCTGGGCTGCATCAAAAGCAGCATGGGCAGCAGGTAAAGGGAGGGGGCATCTCCCCCTCTGCTGAGCTCTCCTGAGACCCCACATGGAGTACTGTGTCCAGTTCTGAAGCCCCTAACAGAAGGACATGGAGCTGTTGGAGCGAGTCCAGAGAGGGCTGGAGCACCTCTGCTATGAAGACAGTCCAAGACAGTTGGGGTAGTTCAGCCTGGAGAAGAGAAGGTTCTGGGGAGACCTTAGAACACTTTCCAGTGCCTGAAGGGGCCTACAGGAAAGCTGGGGAAAGACTTTTTACAAGGGCTTGTAGTGATAGGACAAGGGTAATGGCTTTAAACTGGAAGTGGGGAGATTCAGGTCAGACATGAGGAAGAAATTCTTGACTGGCAGGGGGGTGAGACATTGGAACAGATTGCCCATGGAGATTGTAGAAGCCCCATCCCTAAGAAGTGTTCAAGGCCAGGATGGATGGGGCTCCGAGCAACCTGGTCTAGTGGAGGTGTCCCTGCCCATGGCAAGGGATTTGGAACTAGATGATCTTTAAGGTCCCTTCTAGCCCAAACCATTCTAGATTCTATGTCCTCTTTTCTTGTTCTTTATATTTTGTGAAATTGATGTTTTCAGCAGATGCGCATTAATTGTATTAGACACTGTCTACAGGTTATGCCACTGAGTAATATTTTTTGTACCTCTTTAAATATTTTAGCACTTGATTTGCAGCAGTGTGGGATATCCAATGAAGGAGCAAAGTCATTATTAGATGCTCTTCAAACTAATACAACATTAGTCGTACTCGACATAAGAAAAAATCCATTAATTGGTATGTATCTGTACTTTTTGTGGTTTTAGATTGTTTGGTTTTGTTTTTTTCAGAAACTCTGGGGAGAAAAATAAACTTTTTAAGGAAAAATCTGCAACAGTGTTTTGCTAAACACTTAAAATAGGGGAATGGAGCAGGGTGTCTCATACAGGAAATTCTTAATAAGTTATCTTTATTTATTCTAGATCACATTATGATGAAACATATTATTGAAAGAGTTCTTATGAATGGAAAGAGTGCTGATTCAGAGGTATGCTTTAAGCATTTTAGAGTGACTTTGGGGTTTTCTTTGTAGCTGCCATTGCATTTTATTTTTTTTGGAAGAACAGCTTTGTTCAGAATGAATCTAAAACAGCTATTCTAATTATTAACAGATGTCTGACTTAAGTAGTTTGGAAAACAAACAAAAAAACCTCTATGAAGGGAAAAATAAGAACAACAAAAAGCAGTAGCAATGATATGGTATTGTGTTGGGCATTTTGTATGATTTCTTATGTAAGTAGAGATGTCATATTTAATAAACCCAGGATATCCATTTAATGAAAAGAAGAATGGAAATGTGTGTGTATACTTGGACATTACTGTAGAACATTAAGTAAATATTGCTGCTGGACTTCTGGGAGGGTTTCTACTACATGGATCTTTCTTGTTAAGATGGTAATAACAACTTTGTTAAGAAGTAAAATCACAATTTAAAATCTTAAGCTTCAGTTATTTTGAAACTTTTTGTCAATAATTTACAGAGTTGAGATTTTTTTAAGTTACTCATTACTATCCTCTGATACTAACCATGTAAGAAACCAGAGTTAAAATGCAGTACGCCGTGCCATCTTTATCTAATAGTCCATAAAGAGTTTATAGTAACATGCATAAACTGCATATTGGGACCATTTATGATTAGATATACTGTTGAAATACCAGATCTTGTTTATAGCGCATACATCTGATTAAGTTCCCAAAGGAGCTGAGAAACAAGTAAGTATAGTCTTATTCTTGTTTTCACAGACCTGCAACAATCCCAGTTCTTGTTCTGGAACTTTTTGTTCTTTTAGTTCTAAAAAGGCTTAAAAGTCAGAGCTGTGGATCTGTAGGAAGTATATAATAAACTGAGAAGTTTTCTGTGTAGAATTCCCTGAGGATTAATGCAATTCCCCACTTACTGCCTTTAAGACTGCTTTGGAGAAATTGAGGTTGGTTGTGAAGTAGTACTCTTCTCCATGGCACATGCAATCAGCACTTGCAAAATGTTGCAGGCTCACATGAAAATAGTGTCTGCCTAGAGATGCTCAAGATTATGGGAAAGTTGAGCTGTGAAAAGAAGCAACTCTCTGGGGAATCTCCCTTACACTGAGAGAACACTCAACTCAAGACATTTGGTTTTTTTTCATCCAGATAGTGCAGTATCTGAAGTGTTATTTGCGATGCTAGTAATTCTTCATACCTTGTTAACAAGAAGAATGAAAAAGGACTGACCATCAGCTTGCTAAGTAACTTCGCTGCTTCCACAAAAAAAAACCAGCCTAGATCCTTTATTTCAAAAGCTATGCATGTAAGCAGCTGGGTTTTTTTATGGCTTTGAAACTCAGGGTGTAAATAAGTAAATTGTGAGAGGTATTAATGAAGACCAACAGCTGGTCATTAAACTCTGCAGAAACAACTGCAAGAACTGTTCCTAAATTCTGGATGTAACTAATACTGGTTCTTCCTATTTTTAACAAGTTTTAGCATAATACACATTACAATTATTTTGCAGATTTTCCATGCATTTTTTATGAAGGTTCCATTATAGACTAAGTTTAAAAATTTAAAGAAGCAATGTTTGTTTCTTGTAGCTTAACCTTGTCAAGCAGAATACAGTTAGTTAGCATCTATATTGCTTCCTTTTGTCATCTATGTACTGCCTTCAGACCTGTGAGGTTTTAAAAGGATGTGCTGGTCCCTTTTCTCTAGTGGAGGAAACACAGATGTTATCCTTGAAATAATTTAATTTAGTAGGGATTTTTTTTTTTTACCTATTGTAGTTTTTAGAGATCTGTATTTCATATTGATAGAAAATGAAGAATCAATTGAACTAAATTTAGCCTATATGCAGAGATTCTTGACCACAAAGTGTAAGATTTAATTTTTCTGTGTTAAACTAATCTGTTGTTTACTCTTGCAGCAAGTGGCCTAACTCATATCTCACTCACAGATAACTAAAAAGTTACATGGATGATCATTGCTAGTATAGCCTGCAGTTTCATCTAGTTTCAGATTTTTATCCTGCTGAAGCCTAACTGTTATAATTCTCAGGAGTAAAACTCAGTAAAGTGTTAAATTAATTTATATCTGAGAAGTGGCAGAGCTGCATTCTGTATAATGTCCCAACTTACGATGGAACCTCTTGTGTCATCTCCATGGTTTTGCATATGCAGACAATATATTAAGGTGCTGTTGTGTTGCTTTACAAAGTGAAGTTTGGTGGGCCTTTGAAAAACCTCATAATAGTAAGCCATCATAACTACAAAATACTGTATTTTGGCTGCCACAAATAGCCTGTAATGTACTGTCACCAGTTGTTTGCTCAATACTGTTCACAGCAGCCCTTCCATCCTGTTCTGCATAAAACCTGATTGTTTCTCTTTGCTTTTCAGTAGCATGTAGGTAATTGGCTTTTGGGTTGGGTTTACAAGAAGAGCTGCCTGGGTCTAACTGACGCCTGTAATTTTGATGGGCAGCTAAAACAGGAAAGTTGTGTTACCCTAGCAGCACTGTGGCTTGTGGATTGTAGTTTGTAGATATGATTGTGTGTAATAGGTGGTGAAAGTTTGTATAGATTTGGAGAGAGACTGCATAACTTAAAGGAAAAATCCACTGAAGATGTCTATAAAAAAAAATTATTTCATATTCTCAGGTCAAAGACTTAGTAATTTTTCAACACTGTCTCCATATGTTTGCTGTCTTTATAATTAATGTTCTACAGCAGCAGCAGGCTACTGGGGTAGATGAACTTTAGGTCTAAGCTAGTATAGCTGCTGTTTTATGAGTGTAGTAAAACAAAATTAAGATGCTCTTAGAACTTTGCAATTTAATTTTACTTGTTCTGTCTATTTTTGTTTAAAGTGAGCAATTCACTTGTCTGCAGCTGCCCCTAGCTCATGAGATCGAGCAAAGCTTTTACGAGGATTATTTGAGTCCGAAGTTTAAAAAACCCCAGCCGTTTCTCTTGCCAATGATAAACTTGGACTAAACTTGGTTAGTTAAAGCACAGTGAAGGCATTTTAATCTGTCAGGTGGGAACAACTTTGGCGTATTGTTTCTAGTAATCTGATGGGGGTTTAGGGCTGTCTGAGATAAGCTTTTTGTTAATACCAGCTGCATTTCCTTCAATGGCTGCTTCAGTGGTAGACTTGCTACTAACTATAGTTTGATGCACATTGAAAAATAAATGACATTGTAATTTAAAAGGATCTACCTGGAATAATAAAACTTTACTGGGGAAAGGGAAGGCTTTAAGAATAGAGCTGTTGCTGTAAGGAAATCACTATGTAAATTTATCACTATGTCTTAATTTTAGTTTGGAGGCTTTTAATGTGTAAGGGTGAGTTTTCATTACAGACAGTGAAAATTAAACTGTGTATTTTTTACATGCTAACTTTATTGGTAGCACAAAATCATACTAGGGAATCTTTTATTACTCTGGAGAACTTTGGCCTGGGACAGTCATTCCTAGGAAGCCAGCTTTCTGAAAATGTAAAGCAAGAGCCAGAGTTTCCTTTTTATGGGGTTGATACATTATTTTTTTACTGTAGAAGTGTTTTTTGCACAGGAGAAAGGAAAATAATGGATGGGATATTATAGTTGTGTTCTGGGAACAATTCTGAAACCTTGACGCTGTGATTGAATGGAGGCTTTGTGGGATTCTTGTTTTCCTTAAGTTTAAAGTTTATTATTATGTTTTCTGTAATTACCAGTGTTCTTCATACATCTGACAAAATCCCTTCTAATCTTAAATGAGGACCTCTTTAAATATCATTACAAAATTTTCTATTTATTTATTTTTTAATTTCCAGTATAAGTGGCTGGCATCTTCACCTTCCAAGGATGCTTTCAAAACTAGAGCAAAGAAAAGAACTATTGTCCTAGGAAGTGGTCGAAAAGGAAAAGCTACTATTCGTATTGGTAATACTGTATTTCTTTTGTCTGATGGTAGTAAATTTTATCTGCAAAATAATTAACTGTTTAAGAACTTTAATTATGAGATATATTATGTGTCTAAATGTTCTGTGTCTAGACAGAATACTTGTCTTTAAAAAATTTTCCATTTATTCTTAAGTCAATAATGTGTCTTTTACCACCGGTGGTTTCTGTAGGAAACTTATGTTTTTAGTGCTGCTATGTATGTGGCTGGAAAATGGTAGGATATGCAGACTTAAATACTTGGAACCATTGCATGTGTTTGTTCTGAGTGCATCCTCTCCAGAAGCTTTCACTTCTAGGAAGTCTGACTGTAGTAAGTTGCCTAGTTCTTCTAATGTAACCTTTCTGCAGCAGACTGTTCTCTGCCAGAACAAAGAAGGATGCACTTTTAATGGTGTACAAAATGTTACAAGATTTATTTTTTTTTACTTTATGTAAACCTATTGTAAATAATGTTTAAAATAACATAGGTATCTTGAATATTTGTAATTAAGTATTGATAGCTGTGTTACACTACATATTTTTCATTACGTTACTAAGTTTCACTGTAATACATTTGGCTGTCTTTCATCTTCGCTCTAGTTATCTGGAAGCAGAGAGGTAAGCATAAATAAAATTGCAGTCTTTCTACAAATAAACTGTGGTAATCAGGGTGATGGAAGAAAAAAATGCTGGACTTAAATATAGTTATGATGTGTTTTGGGTTGTTTTTTTTGTCACTTGGGATAGAGTTGTCATCCCCACCAGGTACTTATTCTGAATCTACTTTCAGCGATAGAATAGATAGAATAGTGCATGATTTAAACAACTGCAAAAGACTGGACTAGTTAACATTATTTTTCATTACTTTGTGTCTTAAATGAAGACGTTGCTGACATTTCGTAGAAGTGATCAGCAGGAGTACCAGCTTTAGCTTCAAGCATTTCGCCAGTTACAAAACCAACGTTCTTCACACCGAAGGCAGTAGAGGGCGATTTGGAGCACATGATAGCCTGTCTAAGCTCCCACATGAGACAATGGAGTTAGGCATCTGAGATTAGTGATATGAATAAACCTCTTTACCTACAAATAATTACCTACAAAACTTTGCATCCTTTTTTGAGTAACTGTGTGTTACTTACATCAACCTAACGTAACAGTTAAGTATACCAGATAATAATTGCGAGCAGATAAGCTGTCTACCCCTTTTCTTGAGAAGCCGAACAGAAGTTTTTGAACACTTCAGCAAACTTAGACTGAAGGGCAGATTTCCTGCAGTCCCTTTTATTACATAAGAGATTTTACTTAAGAACTGTAGTCTGTGAATTTATATGTAAATAACTAGGTATAATGAATTACATTTTCTCCTATTCTTGCTGTTCAATGCAGGATTAATACCTAAAAAGTCTGTGAGTCCAGGGAAAAAAAATATGTCTGTGAAAGATAGCTACTCCCCAGAGCCGCTACCACCAGGCACTAAAGGCTTCCTTCCTTGGCGGACTGCAGAACGTGCAAAGAGATGCAGGTGAGCTTTTCACAGTACAAAGGAAAATATTAAAGTGTAAAACATGCATAATAGATGTAGTAGAGAGCAGTGTTAGTTTTTAAAAATATGTATTTGAAAGATACACACAGAAATATGTATTGTAGCCATAATTTTTTCTGTGTATACAGATTTTGAGAATGTCACGTAAATTCTATCCCAGTAAGCTTTTAAAATACACCCAAAATTATGATTTTATGGCCACTGGGATGTCCAAATTTAGCAAAAAAAAAATACCCACAACCAAACCCACCTTGTTTATTTGTTTTCTTGTGCTAATGATTTATCAGACGTACTAATGAAGTGCAATTTTGTGTTCTAAGCTTGAATTATCGTTGATTTGGCATCCAGTTCAAAGTGCCTACATATTTTTTCCACCTCTTATATAAACAAAAAACTACTTAATGCTCTATCATAACAATTTCAAACTTATACTTGTTTTTCAAAATACTGAATACCAAATTCTCCTGTTTAGTTTGTAATAATTAACTAAGCAAGGTGCCTATTGAGGATATTAACATTAGCATCCAGTAATGTTGTTCTAATTAATGATTAAGTAGGAGTACTAATAGAACAAACTAAGGATGTAGTGACTGTTAAAGGGAGACAGTTCACTACCTTGTGCTGTTTTTACTCTTACTGTTTCACCTATCCTAGAAAACTGTGTTTGGAAATGGAAGTAGCAATGGCGACATTATAACTCTGCTTTTCTCAAAAGTGTTTTTTTCCTAACTTTAGAGGAGGGCCAGCGGATAGCACTAAAGAACGACCAGTGAAGATTCAGGTACTCTGTCTCTCTCTTATGGTGGTTTATTTAGAAGATTAATACCTGAAAAAAGATGAAAATGTTCTCAACACAATTTTATTGTCTAAAAGTTAAGACAACAGTTTACATCAGCATTTGGTTGTAACTTCTTTGATACTTCCAATATCTGTCTTACTACCTTTTGGTGTCTTAGCCTTATGAGCAAGCTGAGTTTCAGTATGGGCACAATCCCTCCAGAGACAGTAAGGAGAATTAACAGTATCTTTCTGTTAAGAGTTTCTTCTTCCCCCTTTCTCGCTTTCCTCCTTTTGCTTTTGGACTACATACTCATGTTTGCGCCCATCTGTGAACCCCTGCAGTAAACATACCAACAGGGGAAAAGGAAAAAAATCCCCTCTTTCTTCTTTTCCTTTGCATTTCATTTCCATCTCCTTCCTGCCTCATCCACCAGAGAAAAGCTGGGGAAGTGTCTTAGTGTGCACGAATGATTTAAATTGGCTCACAGAACGGTCTGAGGGTTGCTGAAGCCAATGCGCTTACCTCTGTTCTGGTGCAGGCTTCCCATGGGCTGCAGTCCTTTGGGGAAGCCTGCTCTGGCACAGGCTGTGCACTGGCCAGAGCATCTTTGGCCCATCCCTCTGCTTGGGCATCGGGTCTGCCCTGGGCAGGAGCAGGGGTATTGCCTGCACCACGGACCACTTCTTCCTCCTCTGAGCCTGGAATTCCCTCTGCTCTTTCTTGCTTTGCATTCCCTCTTCTTTGGCCTGTCTGGCATTTTTTGCCCTTTCCTAAAAGCGCTTTCCCCGCAGCACTGCCATGTCGGATGTAGGGCAGCCCTGCGGAGGGCTGGTTGGAGCCCCAGCTGATCCTCTAAGGGGACTCCCAGCAGCCTCCTGCAACTAAATCCTTGCCATGTACACCAAATATATGCACACGTGATTTTTTGAAAAATACTGTTTTATGCAATTTTACTTCAGAATTGCATAGCTAGACAATGTATATGTATTATAAGGGACTCTGAGAAACAACTGCATTAAATTAAGCTTTTGGTGCTATTTGATTTTTTAACTTTATTGCACAGTGTAATGCACATGAGTGGCTGTGTTTTTTTTCTGATATAATTAGACAGGTATTCCTGTGAAAGTGACAGTAGAAAGTGCTTCTACATCTGAAACTGAAGATTTAGATGATGTTTTCCAACATCCTGATGTAGCAAAATCATTAGATATGATTAACGTAACAAAGTATGAGCAATTACAGGTAAGAAGCATGTTCTGTCCCTTAAACTCCAATAAAGGCAAATGATGTCAATCAAACCATGTTTTAATCAGATAATTACAGTGATGCTAATAACCAGTTAGGGAGCAGGACTTCAGAATAACATTTGAATTATCCTATATTATGTCACACAGACCTCTGTTTCAAAAGAAGTGTCTCAAAAATGCACTGGATTTCCAATCTCTGAATAGTCCCAATGAGGATGTGTACCCTATAAGCATATTGTCAAATCAGGACCATAATAAGGAAGAACTTCACTTAATACATATAACTCAATATGTGTAACTTCTCTGTTCTAGTCTTGAATCCTTATCAGTGTTCATCACTTTGACCAGTGTTACTGCCTGTAGTCTTTACTTCCAAGTATGTCCTTGATAAATACAATTTATTTTTATTTCTAAAAGGTAGAATATTGTACTGATTGTTGTGTAAAAATACTTTAAAAATAACTGAAGGTGTGTTAAAGCTCCATTTTATAATTGAGCTTGGTAATACACTTTTTAAAATTTGCCTTTTATTATTCGTTCTATTTATTTGCTAGTTCAGAAACACCTGGCAGCAGCAAGACTGATTACTGCTGCAAATATCTTGTCCAGGAATGTTCTTAGAAAAGGAAGGAAAAACAAAGGGTGTGTTTTAGTGACTCAGTAATGCTGCTGAGGTAATCTAGCACTGTTATGAAGTAAGACCCTCTGACGGAATAACTGAGTTGTTTCTGAAGTATTGGGATTTGAATTTTTTTTTTGCAGAATGTGCATTGCCTCCAAATGAATACTGCTAAAAATAAGACTTGTAAGTCAGCTTAGTTTTGGTGGTGGTTGTCATAGAGCACCACAACAGGTGAATGAACTGTTCATGTTGATAAATATTGAGACCATATAGCTGTCTTTATGTAAGCGAAGTTGAAACTTGTTGCAGATCTATGTGTAGTGGGAGAGTTAGGGTGACTTAGAGTTACTGAGGAAGGCCAATAGACCATACAAACACTGCATAAATAACTACGTGCCTATTTTTCAGCTGTTGTATACTTTTTCCTTATTCCTACACTTTTTCTCTCTAGAACTCCTGTTCAGGAAGATTTTCCAAGTTTTTACATGTTGCTGGGACTTAATGTTATATAGAGGCTTTCTTTTTTGTAGGTGATACCGTATTACTGGTAGTATGCAAGATGTTGACACTGTGCTGTGCAGTGACTTCAACAATCTCATCAAGAGCATAGTGTCTGGAATAATGGAATTCAATGCCCACCTACCTATTGCATCAAAAAATTCTATGCAGCAAGTACAGTGCTTTCAAGGAAAACTTGATGTATTTATTCTTGGAGTTTGGAGAGGGAGGAATATTACTTTCAGGACACATTGCGGATGCAGGCTGTGTTTTCTGCTTTGGGGAAGGGTCGTCATACTGACCTACGTTGTCAGTGTTACCTGTAGTATTACGTATAGAGCAACTTTAAGGAAAGGAGAATTTGTGATTGGTTTCAGCTTCCTGGGAGATAAAACTACAAATTCTAGGGATCTTCCCCAAAACTAGTTCTAAATTTTCTTGTGCATGTAAAAGTTGAGATTTTCGTCATTTTCTGAAATTGAAGACCAAAATACTTGTTTAGGTCATGGTTGCCTATCTGACAGCACTTTTTAAGCAGTCTGGAATTGTTCATGTGCCTCACCCTTCCTTTTTGTTATATTGATGCAAAGCACAGTTTCACACTGTGTCAAAACTGAGCTAACAACTTGTCACCATTGAATTGTGAGCTCTATTCCCCATCCTATCCCTTAGCGCTTTTCCATTTCTTGCTCAAGTCTTTTTCTCTCTTGTGTCTTTTTTTCATGTTTATCTGATCATAAGGCAAGTTGATACAACTTGCTGATACGGAGAAAACTCATATAGTGCAATAAGGAGAAGTGCAAAGCCCTGACCCTGGGGAAGAGCAACCCCATACAGTAGTACATGCTGAGTGCAGACCATCTGGAAAGCAGCGTTGCAGAAAAGGCAATGAGGGTCACGATGTACACCCAGCTAAACACAAGTCAGCAGTGTTCCCTTGTGGTAAAGAAGGTGAATGGCATCCTGGACATATTAGGAGGAATGGTATCAGCAGGCCAAAGGGGATGATCCCCTGTGTTCAGTGCTGGTGAGGCCACACCTGGAGCACCATGTCGGTTTCTGGGCTCCTCAGTACAAGAGAGACATGAGCATAATGAAGAGAGTCCAAGAAAGAGCCACAAGATGGTTAAGAGTCTAGAGCATCTCTCCTTTGAGGAAAGACCAGGAGCTGGGACTGTTCAGCCTGAAGAAGAGAAGGCTTGTGGGTGATCTTACTGATGTGTATCAATACCTGAAGGGAGTGTGTGAAGAGGGCAGAACCAGTCTCTTTCCAGTGGTACCCAGTGACAGGACCAGAGGCACTGAGTACAGGCTGAAACACAGGAGGTTTTCTCTGAGTATCAGGGAACACTTACTACTGTGAAGGTGACTTGAGTACTAAGACAGATTACCCACAGCAGTTGTGGAGTCTCCCTCCTTGATGATACTGAAAACACCATCTAGAGACAGTTCTGGGCAGCTTGTTGTAGGTGGCCCTGCTTGACCATCTGACCCCCAGAGGTTTCTTCCAACTTCAACCATTCTGTGATATTTTTCCAGGTTTGTTTTTGGCCATCTTAATGACTCATATTGGCTTATGTGATTGGGTGCATTCCAGAACTGGAGCACAGTATGTGGCAGAAGTCTATGGCTAATAATATGAGAGGGGAAGTGGAAGACCCTTTTAATATGTATTATGTTGGCTTAGGTACTGTCATTAAACAGCTCTTACTGCAGAGCTGCTTGAGTGAGGAGCTGACTTCTGTAACTCACCTATCTGAAAACTAATCCAGTGTATTTGGCTGTAGCAGGCCCTGGCACAGCCTTTTCAATAAAGCAGGACAATGAGCTGTGCTAGAACAGGGATGGGATTGCAGACTGGGAATAAAAAGTAAAAGGTGGAACTCTTAAACTGTCACTGTGCCAAAAAAGCTCTGCAAACATGCCTTGATGTGAGTAAATTACCAGACTTTTGGTTTAGCATGCAAGTCTGTGAGAACTTCTCTGCATCCTTCAGCTCAAAGAGGGATTTTAAACATACTACTTAAGTGACAGTATTAGTTGTGTTTTCCTTTTTTAAAAATAAAATCCTGTAACTAATGAAAAGCTTTATTTCTGCTTAGATGAAAAACAAGAAAGAATAAATATCCTTTCTTTCTACTAGAGGCAATCTGAAATGTCAGACTTGCCTTTAATGAAGAATGTAGTTGAGGAAACTCCCAGATTTTGAAATTTCAACTAAGGATATAAATGGTGAACTTTACCCTTAATATAGTTAGCAGGGTAACTCTTTCTATACATTAATACTATGTAAATTACGTAGAAGTAGAGATTGCACTATAACTCTTCTAAAAATAAGGGCAGCAATGCAATCAAGTAGAAAAACATGGCTAATTAGTGACTAAATTTTAAAAATATTTTTATTTTTTATTTTTTTAAACTTCAGTTTTGTACCTATGTCTAGTGTTGAGTAGTCATATTGTATACAGCAATTACAAAGACTACAGATGTATTTGCATTTCCTTTTAAAGGCTCAGTGCTGTCCTTCTGGACAACACTACTAAAGAGTCAGTCGCAGCTTGGAGGTGCATTTGGTTCTGATGTATTGATTTTTTTTCTGTACAAAGACTGGAGGATTGCATAAGTTAGTACATTTCTCAGAACAAAATAAAAGAATAAAGCATATATACTTGTAATCTGATGGTGACAAATATGTTGCACAGGCACAGGGCTTTAAATCTAGGCTTCTGATGCTGCTTATAAGGAGATACAGCTGCAGTGTTCGTGAATTTTTTGTGAAGTCAGCCCATAATCATAAAATATTGTGTACCTCTACAGTGGGATAAATCAAGTTCAAACAAAACTACGAATCCTCCAAATTTCTGTTTTAATAAAAATCTTGATAATTTAACTATTTCCTAAGCCTTTGTCCTTTGAAAATACAAAGAAGCAATTTGAAGAAAAAGATCAGTGCTGTCACCTTTAGAATTGTCTAAAATCTGTCCATTAAAAAAATACTATAGAACTGAGGTTTCTAAAGTAGAGTTGCTTGCCAAAAAAATCCTACATTATAGAAACTTTGGAATACATACAAATACATGCACAGACAGTATAAATGGAACTGTAAGAATTTTTCAAGGCTGTGGCACCTGTGACTGATTTTCAAAGCCAAGTTACAGGATTTCAGGTTACATTTCAAGTTGTGAATGTAGAACATTACGGTCACTACTTTCTGTGCTGTGCTTCTGTAGCTACGAAAGGATTTCTAGCTCCTATAATTTCAATGCTTTTTTGGGTAGATTGCAGTAAGATGATGGTATTTGTTGAGGATTCCTCCGTGAGATTTTGCCCCGCATCACATGCCAGGAGGCGATTTTGTTGCATCATGGCAGTTAGATACTGCTAGATCTCTTCTCAAATACTGCCTTGGAAATGTGTTTTTTCCTCTATTTTCTTACCTATAAGAGTCTTTCTTTAGTATTTAGATTATGAAGATAAGACTTTGCATTCTAGGCTCGAGGTTAGTTTGGTTAATGCTAGTGTAGGGACTTTATGAGTGAGCTTCACGGAACAGTAGTGACAGACCCATGATCTTCAATCTGAGTGGTTGTCACTGGGAGGGCTATTTCTTGATTATTTTAGAACCTGCATCTTTGAATCAGATTCACAAGTCCCTTGCATCCTACAAGACCTGTGAGGACCTCTTTGCATTTGTAGAAGGATTATTTTTACTATATATTCTGTTGCGTACCACTCCTCTGTTGATTCCTTGTATGAGGTGCAGTAGGGTGCTTGTGAATAAGCTTTTGATAGTAAACAAAGGGTTTCATTACTATTTGAATCTTTGTTGCTCTGTAGCACTGATAAGGTGTGTACAAAAAACAGTGTCCTTTTGTTACATATATGTGGCTGTATATAAGGTATATAGAGATAAGAAGGTTTAGATACTGTTAAATCATATAGGTTACCCTCTGAAAAACAGAGCAGCTTGGTAGTTTGAACAGTTTTCACCTTTGGAAACAGAAGACTGTGTTAAGGCATACAAGAGAAATTTTTTTTTTTTCTTTTTCTTTTTTTTTTTTTTCCCTTTCACTTCAGAGGGTGTAGTTAAAGATGATTATGCTCTGCTATGATACAAGAAGAAGTGATTGTTTATCAAATTCTTGCTACTGTTTCCTGAAACCAAGAGATTCACTGCTTAAAATAGTAGTCTAGGCATCTCATGAATAGTACCAGAATATATTTGTTAAGATGTTTGGGTTTGTTTTTGATGTTAATTCAACACTAAGATGCTTAACTCACTCGAAGAGCTTGGGATTGTGAAAAATTTATTTTTCTGCTGAAGAACTAAGTGAAACCAATTGGAAAGAATACAGTTCTTAGAGTTCAGAATTTTGTATTGCTACTGTTGTAATAAGGAATAAAATTCTGGAAGAAGAATGCATTCTGAAAATCTAGGTGTGGCTAGTAAGGATTTTTTTAGAGTCTGTTTTGAGCTTTTGATGAGGACAATGTATTTAGTTAAAAATGAAGATTGAAAAAGCAAAAGGGAAGAAGAGGAAGTAGAGAAGAACATATATTCCTGATGGTAATGTCATAGGCCCAAGAGACTTGTACTGTAATCCCATGTTATATATTGCTGTATTGCAAGTTTGTCAAATTAATCACAGTTAGTTCCACTTTCCTGTGTAAATTTTTTGCATCCTATAGCTATATACTAGTTGACCTCAGACCTCTGTCATTTATTTTTGTCAAAGTTAAGTAATTCCTTGTAATGCCGTGTGCTAGTTGCCAATTGGATATATTAAATTTTTGTATACTATTGCATGTTGATCTGACATTTTGCAATAAAGTTAATGGTAATTTATCTGTGTTATGATAGTTGGACCTGGAAGAATGCATGGGAAAATTAAAGGAAGAACGAAGAGCCAGAGTAAAGGCTGAGGAACGGATAATAGAGGTAATGATACTTAAATGCTAATCATGTTTACTTTTAGTGAGGGCACCAATCACACTATCCACTTTCTTAATTAGTAGTATTTATCAATGACCTCTGATGTGGTAGCTTCCAGATTTTCAGTTCAAAGTCACATGGAACACTTACTAGCCTCAGTGCAATGATGAAATCTATTTAGTAATGTGTGTTTGTTCTCCTGATCCTATTCCAGAGCCTTGAACTCCAGGTCAAGCTACTCTTTCAATATGTTTCATTCACTTGTTATATTATTTATGATCTGGGGCATCCTGATGTTTGTTTTTCCTGAGAAAGTGATTAAATCTGTTTGCAATTTGCAGCAGATGGATAGTTCTTTGAGGTATCCTACCTTCTTTATCATTACTTGCGCGAAAAGCTGTTTGTTGCAAATGTTGTTTAATTTGGCTTGTTCTGTCCCTTCAATTTTTAAGTTTGTTTCTGCAGACAAAAAAAATGTTGGGTGGTTTTCTGCACAGCACGTTGGCCACAGTTGTCAGTTGCAAAGTGCAGTTTTGCATTATTACAGAACCAAATTCACAACTTGTCACAGATAAATTGTGAGGTTTATTTCCCCTTCCTCCATTGTTGCTGACCTAAGAAGATCCTTTTGCATCATTAAGCAGAATTTCTTGCAATAGAGTTTTGTGTAAGGTAGTGTAAATGGATGGTTCTTGGATGTGATCTGTAGTGGAATGAAAGTGGTGGTACCCTTTGGATCTGAGCAGCAAGTGGTGCCTCGTGGTACAGGCAGCAGATATTCACGAAGGATTCTGCACTCTGCAAGGTTCATTGTAGTCCTTTGGTGCAGCCATCCCCATCCTCCTGTAATGTGAAGTGCACTGTTGGGGTCTGCTGGATATCTATTTGAATACTTAAATGCCCACTAGAACAGATTAATTCTCTGTCATGATAGAATGCTGGGACCTTGCACCTTGTCTTAGGAGAAGGGTATCAGTGCATGCATACATGCAATCTTAAACGAGTATCTGAGTTAACATTTCCCTGAAACAGAAAACCCTGTATATTCTACAGTTACCATTCAACTTTCAGTTTGTCACAGATTTGATTGGTGTTCAATGTGAAGAAAAATCAGATAATCTTAAACTTTAAATTTTGGGATACACAGTGCAGGGGAGAGATACAGTAGCATGCATTCCCTCTTAAGTGTTTACCTTAATTAAGGTTTTTTCATAGTAAAAGAAATGACTTGGTGTTAATCTGCCATATAATACAAAATAACATGACATGAAAGTGATTTTTTTTACTTGTAGTTACTCTATGACTTTCAGTACATACTGAAGACAGTGCTGATCCAGCAGGTTTTTTTGCCTGCAGCAATTTCACTGTGGTAGCACAGAACTGCAGCTGTAGCTGTATAAACTGACAGAGACACCAAACAGTGTCCTGAATATTTCTGCTACAGGAACCTGAGTTCTGTTAGTTACTTTGAGTATTTATTTCTCTTTATGATACTGCTCCATAGGCTTGCAAAGGTGAGGCTCAGTTCTTTGTGTTGTTGATTTTGGTGTTTTTTAAAAGTGACATTTACAGAAATTACCTTTTTTTTTTCTTCCTTTTTTTTTTCCTCCTTAGCTGGAAGTAGAAAACGCAAAATTAAGGAATCAAAATACCTCCCTATCTGAAGTTCTTCATGCACAGTCAGTAACCAACATGGTTTTGGAAGATGAAGGTGTTCTAGGCAGCATTGAGAACTCTTTCCAAAAGTTTCATGCTTTTTTAGACCTCCTTAAAGATGCTGGGTAAGTTGTCACTTCACTTAAGTCTTACTGTTTCTGATGAGACCTCTTTCCAAAATTATCCTCCCAATGAAGCGTGTTGTCTCCTCCCCCTGCTCAGATATCTTGGACTACGTACTCGCAAAGAGCAAGGGAAGAAAAATTAACTATGTACCTATTGTTTAGACTTTTCTCAACAGGAATAACACAATCTAAGAACACAGTCCAGTCGAATTAATGTATCTGTCCTTGGGAAAGTGTGTTTCCAAGTCTTTATTAGATCAGCTGTGGCTTTTAGCATTCCCATGGTATGAAAATGTCAAAATGCAGTTGAACTGGCTTCAGAAAGTGTCTTGTTGCCTTGGGTCCTCTTTTACAAATTGACATACAGAAATCTAGATGGATTAATCTAGCCTCCATACTTAAATTCTGGATTATTTATTATTTCTTTAAATATTTTAGAGAGTATTGATTGAAGTTCATCTTAACACTCTACCACTGTACCTGCAGTTTCTCAGAGGATGGTACACCCTTCCCATTTGTCAAAGAATTTCAGCTTAAGTTCGCAAAACTGTTTTGTGAAACTTATGTTGCCAGACACTGCAATCTCATCCAGATGAATGAAGGAATTGTCTGAGGATATATTGTAGTCCATTCTGCACGTTCAGAGAAGACCAGGGAAGATTTTCGGTGTGCTCCCTGCCTCCTGCTTTCATCCACCTCCAATTTGTAATAATGTAAAGTTCACCCAGAGGCTGATTTAATTTTGTTCCAATCAATTGGCAGAGTTGCCATTACCTTAAGGATGAATTTCAGACTTTGGAGGAAGGAAAAAATGATCTCTGTCTACATAAAAACCAAATTTTCCATAAGGCTCCTACTCATGGTAATAGGGACCTGCTCTGAAAGTTACACAATCCCAATCCAAAAGTCTGCTCTTCTCCATAACATTCTGTTTAATGCTGTGCTATCAATTGATGGCTGCAACTTCTCACTTCTTACTGAGGCTTAATGCAACCAAACAGTAGTTTTGCCAACTTGTAAGCTGGCAGGTGAAACTACATAACTGTATTTGTGAGGCAGGTAATTAGATTTGACTGCTGGAGATAATTCTAGTTTGGGAGATGTGCACCAATCTTCCACTTGAATGTTAGAATTTTAATCTTTGTTCTGCCTGACAGGGAATCCACTTGCCAGCATCCTGCTCTGAAATCAATTCTGACTGGGAGAACTTCATTCTTAGCCTCGTAACACTGAGTGAAGACTGACAGTTTTGAGCCTGCAGGCTGCTTTGTGCAAAGATAGGAAAATAGCTTTAGCTACTTGTTCTCATCTTTATTAAACTATTTTGGGCTTCTCACAAAATAATGGAAAAGCTATCTTCAAAGCTTCAAATGTATTCTGTTTCTTCTTCTGTTTTTGAGTGTTTAGATCTTCGACAGGGTAAAAATTTTTGTGTAATTTTCTGTTAAACTTTATTTTTCAGACTTGGACAACTTGCTGTGTTAGCTGGAATAGAGCAGTCAGATTTTGGTCTTTTGGGGCATCCACAAATGAATTCTACTCTCAGTAAGCCTGGTAATGTGCTAAAGGAAAAATCTTTTGAAGAAGGAAGAGAAGAACATGCTCAAAATAGCAAAGTTAAGTCTGTAGAGGTAATGCTAGTGGCAATGTAATTGGTGCTGTTCAATATCCTTTTCAGCTGTTACCCCTTCTGACTGCAAGTAATTATTACCAAATCATCCATGAATTTATTATTGCAATATTTTTGCTGTACCTGTGTTTATACAGATAATAATTCCATGATCAGTGTAAGCTTTTAAAGTGATTACCATTTGGGACAGAAACCATAGTATTTTGTACTGTTTTAAAGAAAGTGTTGGTGCTAATTATGTAGTTTCTTATTCTGATATATGAAGTTCCACTAGTGCTATAAATCCATTAAAAATGGAAAATACAATGACTAGGTTTTTAAGAAACATTTAATAATGATGTAAAGAAGTTTTACAAAACTTAGTTTGCTAATAGAGGGTAGTACAGTGTGCCTATTGAAAACCGGGATTTTTTGTTAGTTATGGCAGTGTGTATGTCCAGTCTGCTAGATTCCTGAGGGAGCTATAGCACGAATTTCAGACAACTACAAGTTAGACATACTAACAACCTACAGTTTTACTTTCCTGTATGAAATCAATAAACAGAAAAGTTCTGGATTTTTCAAGAGAGATATTAAGGTTACCTTAAAAAAAGCCCAAAACCAAACCTAAAATAGCAAGGCAATTAAAAAATGAAGATACTGGCAGCCTACAACCTTGTCCAAGTTGGATTTATGTCAAGAATCGTTTTGCATTCTAGTATGTTTCTTGTACCCAGTATCTTCCCTGTTAAAGTGTTCCAAATTCCTGAAGAACACCACCAGCTTCTAAAACTTGATGGTAAAACATGTGGTTTGCCACAATGTTTTCAGCTGAGGGACTCCTCTGCACTGTGACATTAACTTACTCGTGCAGTTTGTTTTTCTAATTCATGTACATTTAGAAGTCTGAGCTTAAAGTCTTAAGCTTAAAGCTTAAGTACACATGGCAAAGGGTGATTACAAAAAAACTTCAGCTAACACTACTTATTTTTATCTCCTAGTATTGGTTAATTTGGATTCTTGCAGCAGCTAGGTATTGTGAGATAGACTACTGGGATCACACTGTTGTGAACTGTGAGCAAATGCAATGAATTTCAGGTATTTCGGAATGATAGACATGATTAGACTTTGGCAAACTGACACATTTGTGTAGTGCAAAGGTCAGGCTGGATGTGAAACTATGGATGTGAAATATGCGTACTCATGTCAGTATCAACCAATCTTCCAAAACTTGCTTGCTTTGAAAGGTAGTAAGGGTTTTGTGATTGCTGTTATCTCTGAATTTGTACTACAATATGTAAAGACTTCATTTTGCTATGCAGATTTTAGTATATGGCAGTTGCAATACTGGATTTTTTTTTCTCTGGTTTTATCAGTATCTTCATTGGAATCTCTTATTTCAGACCACAGCTGGGAACATGCAGGTTTCTCTTACTGGAATGTTTCAGTCCCAGATGGTTGTGAATAACATGTTCTGCACCCTTAGAGAAACCCAAGGATTTCAGACTACTGGGCAACAGAACCTGCCAGGCTCACAGAAGGAAAACGAAGCTCAAACAATTAACCAAAATAAAGACGATAAGCCTCAAAATAGTACTCAAGCGTTCTCTGAGAGAAGAGTCAAACAAAATGAACATGGAAAAGGAAATCACTCAGGAAGGCAATTAGTTAGCAGTTTGCACTCATCTTCTGATTCTGTTGTTTATGTTAAAAGTAATGGTAGCAGAATATCCAATGGTGCTCCTGGTGAAAAAAGCAAAACATGTTCCTCAGAGAAATACATCCCTGGAGCAAATGAAACAGCAATTACAAATGATGGAGTAAGAGGAGACCAAAGCAGACTGCAGACAGCAAGCTACTCTGGAACTGACACTGTAGGATCTGAATCTGAAATACAAGAAGGACTCCAAAGTGTTGCCAGCATTGGAAAAGGTTTTAAAATGTTTTAACTGTTCTTCAGACTTGTGAGATTCAAAATAAATTTTGGATGCCTCAGTATAGTTTGTGATTTTTTTCTAAAGTAATTTAGACTTTGTAAACTTTTAAAGGATTGCATGCAGTTTAGTATTCCTGTTTCATGTTTGCATCAATTGTCACTAGATTTTTATGTTTGGAAATGTGATACACTGGTGGAATGGTATCCTTCAGTTTATACTACACACAGAGGATTCCTGGTGTGCAGACTTTATTGTGTATCACAGATCTCATTACAGAGCATATACTGTTTTGAGCTAATAAACTTAATTTGAGTACAAATAATGCTTTTCATTTCTTTCTTTTCATTTATTTCCAGTGTTCTGCAGTGGAAAAAATGGTTTTAGGGCAAACATCAGTTCATGCCTATGAGTGTGTGGGTATGTCATTCCCAAAGGTAGTGGAAGTTGCAGATTTGAAAATAAGCCCAGAAACATCTCTAAAAGAAGTATTTAAATATGGCCACTCTTGCTTACTGCTGTGACTACAGACAATAGAATATGACATGTTGGAAAAGACCTCTAGGAGATGTCCAGTCCAACTCAATTAGGTTGCTCAAGTCCTAGAGAAATATGAGAACATAAAACTTAAGGTAGTTTCTTTGTTCTGAAACTCCTGGGGTTTGTCCCCCAGCTTCTTCTTCCTGTCTTTTTGCTAAAGCTATTGGTTTTCAACTTTGGAACTCTGGCACAGAGTAGCATAGATTTTTCATTTGCTCAGTGTGGCCCAGAAATTTATACTGTTCTGCACCAGGAATCATAGAATCACAGAATCCTAGAATCCTAGGGGTTGGAAGGGACCTTGAAAGATCATCTAGTCCAACCCCCCTGCCAGAGCAGGGTCACCTAGAGTACATCACACAGGAATGCGTCCAGGCGGGTCTTGAATGTGTCCAGTGAAGAAGACTCCACAGCCTCTCTGGGCAGCCTGTTCCAGTGCTCTGTCACTCTCACAGTAAAAAAATTTTTTCTGATATTCACCTTAAACCTCCTATGCTCCAATTTGTATCCATTACTCCTTGTCCTATCACTGGTCATCACTGAAAAAAGCTTAACTCCATCTTCTTGACACTCACCCTTTACGTATTTGTAAACATTGATGAGGTCACCCCTCAGTCTCCTTTTCTCCACACTAAAGAGACCCAGCTCTCTCAGCCTTTCCTCATAAGGGAGATGTTCCACTCCCTTCATCATCTTTGTGGCTCTGCGTTGGACTCTTTCCAGCAGTTCCCTGTCCTTCTTGAACTGAGGGCCCAGAACTGGACACAATACTCCAGATGCGGCCTCACCAATGTAGAATAGAGGGGGAAGAGAACCTCTCTTGACCTACTAACCACACCCTTTCTTATGCACCCCAGAATGCCATTGGCCTTCTTAGCCACCAGGGCACATTGCTGGCTCATGGTCATCCTCCTGTCTACTAGGACCCCCGGGTCCCTTTCACCTACACTGCTCTCCAGCAGGTCAGCCCCCAACCTGTACTGGTACATTATGTTTTTCTTCCCCAAATGCAAAACTCTACACTTGCCCTTGTTGAACTTCATCAGGTTTTTCCCCGCCCAAGTCTCCAGCCTGTCTAGGTCTCTCTGAATGGCAGCACAGCCTTCTGGTGTGTCAGCCACTCCTCCCAGCTTGGTGTCATCAGCAAACTTGCTGAGGGTACATTCTGTACCCTCATCCAGGTCGTTGATGAAGATTTTGAACAACACCGGTCCCAGTACCGACCCCTGAGGGACTCCACTAGTCACAGGCCTCCAACTAGATTCTGCCCCATTGACTACAACTCTCTGGCTTCTTCCTTTCAACAAGTTCTTGATCCACCTCACTGCCTGATCATCAAACCCATACTTGATTAACTTATCTACAAGGATGCTGTGGGAGATGGTGTCAAATGCTTTACTGAAATCAAGATAGACCACATCTACCGCTCTACCATCATCTATCCACCTAGTAGTTTCCTCATAGAAGGCTATAAGGTTAGTCAAACATGACTTGCCCTTGGTAAAACCATGTTGACTGCTCTTGATGACCCCCATGTCCTTGATATGCCTAGAGATAGTGCCAAGGACAAGTTGTTCCATCACCTTTCCAGGGATGGAGGTGAGGCTGACCGGTCTATAGTTACCCAGGTCCTCCTTCTTGCCCTTCTTGTAGACTGGAGTGACATTTGCTATCCTCCAGTCCTCAGGCACCTCTCCTGTTACCCATGACTTACCGAAGATGATGGAGAGTGGCCTAGCAATGACCTCCGCCAGCTCCCTCAGCACCCTTGGATGCATTTCATGTGGACCCATCGATTTATGGATGTCCAGATTACTCAAATGATCCCTAACCCAATCCTCATCTACCATGTCAAACTCCTCCTTTATCTTGACTTCTTCTGGGGCTATATGAAACTGGGGCTCATGGGGAAAGCCTGCAGGAGTAAAGACAGAGGCAAAGAAGGCATTCAGCACCTCTGCCTTCTTTATATCCTCTGTCACCAGGGCACCCACCTCATTCAACAGTGGGCCTGTATTGCCTCTGGTATTAGTTTTGTCGGCTATGTATTTGAAAAAGCCCTTTCTATTATCCTTAACCCGACTTGCAAGGTTAAGTTCCAAGGAGGCCTTAGCTTTCCTAGTTGCCTCCCTACATTCTCTGACAACAGTCCTATATTCCTCCCAAGTGACCAGCCCCTCCTTCCATGATCTATAGATTTTCCTTTTCCATTTGAGTTTGCCCAGCAGTTCCTTTTTTAACCATGCTGGTCTCCTAGCTCCCTTACTAGATTTTCTACTCATTGGGACACACTCATCCTGTGCTTGCAAGAAGTGGTCCTTTAATGTTGACCAGCATTCTTGAGCCCCTTTACCTTCCAGCACCCTGTCCCGTGGGACTTCCCTTAACAATTGATTGAGGAGGCTGAAGTTTGCTCTGTGGAAGTCCAGGGTTCTGGTCCTGCTGGGTATTCTGTTCCTCCCACACAGGATCCTGAACTCCACCATCTCGTGGTCACTGCAGCCAAGGCTGCCATTGACCACCACTGCTTCAACAAGGCCCTCCTTGTTGGTGAGCACAAGATCCAGCAGCGCTCCTCTTCTAGTCGGCTTGTCCACCATTTGCATTAAGAAGTTGTCATCAATGCATTGGAGGAACCTCCTAGACTGTAAACGGCTGGCTGTGTAGGTCTTCCAGCAGATATCGGGATAGTTAAAATCTCCCATGAGGACCAAGGACTGTAGTTGTGAGGCTGCTTTCAGCTGCCTGTAGAAAGCCTCATCAACTTCCTCATCTGGATCAGGACGTCTGTAGTAGACTCCCACAACTGTATCACCCATACCACCCTGCCCTTTAATTCTTACCCATAGGCTTTCAACTTGCCCCTCATCGGCCCCTGCACAAAACTCAATACATTCTAGTTGCTCTCTCACATAAAGAGCAACTCCACCACCTCGCTTCACCCACCCATCTTTCCTAAAAAGCACATAACCATCCATGGCCACATTCCAGTCATGTGAGCTGTCCCACCATGTCTCTGTTATTGCTACCAGATCATAACCCTTAGACCGCACACAGACCTCTAACTCTTCCTGTTTATTCCCCATGCTGCGTGCATTGGTGTACAGGCATTTCAGGAAGCAAGCAGAGCACACTGGTGGGACGAAATCCTCCTTAGACCACCTTCCTTCAGGCCCTGGTATGTTCCTCTTGGGCTTGTCCCTAACAGACCCAGCTTTCTCCCCCCTTCACAACTAGTTTAAAGCTCTCTCTTCAGTATGGCCCTGAAAAAAAAAGCAGTATCCTTCTTTGTATTTATACATTTCTCTGAGTGCCACGTGAAAGCAATCAGTCAAGAACCTAATGTAATAATTACATAATTATTAAGGTTTAAGCCAAGTTCATTTGGTTCAACAATGGGAGTGAATTTGGCTTTTGAATGAACCAGTCAATTTTATTTCTGTAAAATAACTGCTTTCTTTGACTTTTTACATGCAGGTGCTAGTGTAAGTACTTATTTAAAAGAAATTTTTTTAATTGCTCTAGTGAACTTTGGGAAATAGGGTAATAGAATCTGACGTACGATGGTTATCTTCATGAGAAGTCCAATTGTTGAAAGCTCACCACATTGTGCAGTGGTTATGAAAAGCTCCTTTTTAAAAAGAAATAAAATTTAAATATTTTGCATTTATTTCTTTGTTTACAGTGTTAGCTAAGATTTTGAATGATTGTAATATCTTAACCTGTTTGATACAGACTTGGCAACATGTATTCCATTTGCAGAGTGAAGCAGACAGCGCGTGATGGAGCAATGGAAGATTTTTTTCACGTACAGGAATCAGACAAGATGATTCAGGCTGAAATGGAGGTGAGTGGAATACTGTGTAGCTTTCTTTTTACTCTGTCATCTGCCCTCAGAGCAGAAACACAGAAGATATGTAGAAATGCCTGATTCCAGTTGCTTGACAATTATGAAGAAACTCAGATACTCAAATGGAAATTTTCTACTGGGCAAATAGATTACCTTAGCTATTGCAGTATTGCACAAGTAATTGCATAATTAAAGTACATTCTTTATACAGACTTTGTTCAGAATAATAGCAGGTAATATATTAATCTATGCAATTTTTTAGATATTCTTCCAAACATTTGCAGTCTGTTGCGTCAGTCATGATTCTCTGTGATTCTGGTTTGATTGAAGAATTACATGCAATCTGTATATTCAGCATTAAAATTTATGTGTTCCCTTTTTAAAACTAAAACATTAATCACTGTGAAATGGTGGATAAAATTATAAATTCCAAAGTGTTCAGATTTGTGAGGTTAGGAATTGCAAATCTGTTATTTGTCGCTAAAAATACCATACAGAACTTAAACCAGTTTATGCATCCTATACCTATAAGCAGGTGACATAAATACTTTTTATGTTAAATAAATTTGCTTTTCAAGTATGAATTATGTAAAAAATTTAATATGAAATTGAGCAGGCTGTATATAACTTAGACTTGCGTATTTTTTTTCAGTGGGATAAGAATTTAACAATTTATATTTTTTATTTAATCAGAAATGGAGGATTCTTCATCTCATCACTGGTGCTGTTGTGTCGCACCCTTGCTGTGAGAATCTGGAGTGCATACTTTACACATAGTTGAATATTGGATCTGAAGTCAGTATAGATCATGGATGCCATGAGTATTTCAGAATTTTCAAGGTTTTTACTCATTTAAAAATGAATTTAAAGAGTATCTTGTGTATATATATAGGTAAAAACTACTTTTGTAGATATAAATAAATTTAAGAATAAAGTATTTTAATAAAAAGTAAAAAAAATAATTGTGTGTATATACACATACATTTTAGATGGTGATGAAATAATTTAACCTCGTTTGGATAGAAACTGTTTCAACCTCTTGGTATCAGTTAATGTGTTATGTATTTGTCTGTGTTCTTGTTTGACATAAAAGCCTGAAATCAATAGGCCAGCTACTTGCTAGCGAACATGTTACTGTTTACTTATAAAACTCTAGCATTTTTTTCTCTCTTCCTTTGGGCTTCACAGGAATTACTTTCATGCTTCATAATTGGGATACTTGGAGCTGGATCTCTAAAAAACAAAATAACACCAAACCTTTGTCTAAACTACCTATGTCTTGTTAGAAGTCCCACCAAAACTTGCTAGTGTCACTAGTTTGCTGGACCAGACATCCCAATTGCCTCCTGAAACAGCTGCCAGGTTGTTATGCAGTCAGTAGTATTTATCTTTTAATAGTGACGTCAGTTTGTGTGTTATTGTACCAGCCAGAACTTGCATGCTCTTGCTCTCCTTGAGTGAGCTGATTCTTTTCCAGCAGTAGTTGAAGATTTTTCTGTCCAGCACAACATGAAGTCATGATGAGCCCAACAAAAGGTCACTGAAAACTCAAACTTTATTTAAATATTGCACTTTATTTGTTTTGTTTTTCCAGTTATGCATAATTGTAAATACAGTGCTCTCTGCTTTTATGTTAATTATGCAAATCCATGTTCATCTACAGCGATTTCTGGCAGTGAAGGATCACGTTCTTTGTCAAATGCTGGAAGCCAGAAGCACTCGTGGAAGTCAATGGTTAAGAAAGTTTGTATTTTATATTGGGTCATTATGAATATTGATACAATAAATTTATGTTTTTTGATGTAATAAAGTATTAAATAACTGCTGTTAGCAAAATGTGAAAATAGCAGAAATCTCAACTTAATAGAAACAAAACTGTGACATCACCTTTACTATTGCTCTTCCACTCTCATGTTTTCAGAGAACTTAAAACCAGGTATCTTGTGTGGCAGGAATGGTTTAGTAGTTAGGCATGGTAGCCTAAATGCTGAATGTCTTGCATTACAGGAGATAGAGATCCTGCTTCTCTAGGAAAGAACTTCACACAAAATGCAAAGACTTTTGTGAACTGTGAAACCACCTCTTTCCTGATGAAGTATCATCTGAAATTCGTTGTAACTGTAGATGTCTATTTTTAATTTCTCATGCATTCATACAGATTACTTTTGCAACAAGGAAACCTGCTCTGCAGCCACAGTAGAGTTACCATAGGTGTGCGTCTGTCTGTCTGTCTGTCTGTCTGTCTGTCTGTCTGTCTGTCTATCTATCTATCTATCTATCTATCTATCTATCTATCTATCTATCTATCTATCTATCTAATCTATCTATATCTCCGCCCGCGGCCGCGTGTGCAACGATGCCTTGGCAAGGTTTCCCAGTGCCAGGCACGCTGGAACCCTGCCGATGGCTTGGAGTCCTTGCCGCCCCCTGCCCGGGGGGCGGGCGGGCGGCGGGCAGCAGCGCCCCGGGTGCCGCTGCCCCCTCCCCGCCGCCGCCGCCAGCCGGTCACGCAGTCTCCTCGGGGGGCGCTGCCAGCGGGCGCTGCCAATGGGCGGGGCGGGGCGGGGCGTGCGGCAGGAGCCAATCGCCGGGCCGGCGGCGGGGCGTTTATATCGGCGGGGGCGCCGGGGCGGCAGCGGCGCTGGAGCGGCGGCCGGGCGGGTTGGAGCGGCGGGGTTGCAGCCGGAGCGGGGTGAAGCGCCGTCGCTGTCATGGAGTGCGGGCGGCAAGTGGCCAACTTCGGGGCTGGGCCGGCGAAGCTGCCGCGCTCCGTGAGTAGGGGCTGGGGGACCGTCCTGGCGCGGGCTGGGTCGCTGCGGAGGGCGGGGGCGGCTGTGCGTCTCCTCCCGGCGCCGCGGGGCAGCCGGCTTTGCCTGCGCGCTGAGCGGGCTCTCGCCGGGGCTGGGGCGGTGGCGGGACCCGCCGCCTCCCGTCCTGCCCCCCATCCCGCCCCCCATCCCGCTTCCCGGCGAGGGCTGGGGAGGCTCGAGTGAAGAGCAGGAAAAAGAATTGCCCGCATAGCAACGAAATCTCGTTTCTTCTCCCTATCCGCGCCCAGTTAAATGCCCTGGCAGGTTTGTTTCGTAGGAAACGCACTCTGATGTGGGTTTGGGACTCCTCTCCGGGAGACTCTTCTGAATCTGATCCTATCAAGGGCTTTATCAGTTTGCGGGGGGGGAAGTAAGTCCTTAAATGCTCAAGGGTAGTGGTGTTGAGTATGTTATTTGTCAGCTGATAAGTAACATGGTCATTCCTTGAAAGTCTTTATTTAAACAATTATAATTGCTATAGTGTAGGCTCAACCCTCTGGAATGTTGCATCAGCAGCCATAGGTTATCTAGTTACATAGGGAGAGGGGGTTGGTTTCTGCCGGATTGTATGCATCTGGCTTTCCACTTACTAGCTATGTATCGTGGAGGATTTTTGTGTTTTTTTTTCTGTGTTTAATTTGTAATTTTTTTCTTCATAATTTTATGTGTTATTTCTTTAACAATTTTTTTAGGTGAAAATTTGTTGTACATCAGCTTCACCCCCCCACCTTGTCTGAGGAAGGTGTCCTTTATAGATTATGTGCAAATAAATTTGTTGTTCTGGTTTGAATCCATGGCTCCAAAATTTGCTCTTAATATAATTGCTCCAGTATCCAGCTCTCCAATAGAGAGCACAGGGAACTTGGTTTAGGGTTTGAGGAGAGCACAGCAGGATTCCATATTGTTATTTTGTTTTTCCCCTCTTGAAAATCCGGTACTCAGCAAACTTAAGTGGACTAGCATTTCACTTTGACTGTGCCTGGTACTGCATACGAGGCGCTCAGACTCACTGAAGCAAGAAGTTGGACAGAGCTCTTCATGGCTATTATGAGGCATATCATAACTGTCCATTGCAAGGCATGTGCAGATAGTCACATAAAGAAGGTTACTATCAGAATTTGATTCTATCAAGCAGTTTAACAAGCACTTTCTGATAAGCCTGTGTGTTTTCTTTTCCATTTTCTGGCACGAGAATAAGTTTGCGTGTGAAATGTAGTGGTTAAAGCTTTACCAGCTTTTAACATCTAAAGCAGCACACTTGTTTCTGGTTAACGTCTTGTGTTACAGTTAGCAGGCTGTACAGATGCCCTGTCAGCAAGGTAGATTTTGTGCTCCTGCAACTGTCCAGAGCATGTGGTTTCCAGATCTCAGAATGTGTGCATACAGCATTTGTATTTGTGGCTTTAGTACTAGGGTTCACTTTCCTCCTGCTTCCTTGAGGGGGAACTAAGAAGGTTTTGGCACTTACACCAGAATCTACTGAAATCAGAAGCTGTAGATCCAAGGTTAGAACCTAATTCTTTACTGATATGTGAGAACTGTGGGAGGAGAAGGAAAAATGGAAGGTTGAAGGTGCAGGCTACCTGGCTAGGGCTTCTTAGGAGGGAGTGACCTGTGTTTTTTGGCTGTCTCAAAATTTTTCTTAATTTCTTAATCAACAACATAGAGAAGGCTCATCTTCAAAAAGTGTGGGACTTCATTCTGTGATGCTAGGCCTTGTCCTGTTGGGTCAGTTTGAGGTATCCAGTTCCTCAGTGTCTTGGTTATCCTGTTTGCACAAGTCAAGTGAAAGAACACAGGGTGGAGGTGTGGGGATGGGTTTAAGACAGTTGATTAGCAAGATTGCACATGCAAGCATGCAGTGTTATGTAAAGAAATGCTCCCAACTCTGTTTTGTTTAGCCCAATCTGGCAACTAAGCCCCATATAGCTACTCTCTTGCTCCCCCACCAGTGGAATGGGGGAGAGAATCGGAAGAGTAAAAGTAAGAAAACTTGTGTGTTGAAATAAAGGCAGCTTAATAAGTAAAGCAAAACAAGGAATTAATTCACTGCTTCCCATTGGCAGGCAGGTGTTCAGCCATCTCCAGGAAAGCAGGGCACTATGGCATGTAATGGTTACTTGGGAAGACAAGCGTTACAACTCTGAAGTTCCACCCTTCCTTCTTCTTTCCCCAGCCTTGTATGTGGAACATGATGTCATACGGTGTGGAACATCCCTTCGGTCAGTTTGGGTCAGCTGTCTCAGCTGTGTTCCCTCCCAAGGTCTTGCACACTCTGTTTGCTCACTGGTGAGGTGGTGTGAGAAGCAGAAAAGGCCCTGATGCTGCATAAACACTGCTCAGCAGTAACAGAAACATCCTGGCATTATCAACACAAATCCAAAACATAGCCCCATACTAGCTACTGTGAAGAAAATTGACTCTATCCCAGCCCAAACCAACAAAAACTCCTAGAAGTCATTCTGAAACCTGGAAGTGTAACTGTTGAAACAATAACTTAACATACATATTATTTAATTATGCTTTATCTTGTCAAAATCCTTCAGCTGCGAGATACAACAAAATTAAGTTGGTGACTATGCTTCTGGGAATGTCTCCTGACAAGTGTCTGGTTATTGCAGTATGGAGCAGCTGGCATATGCATGATGTATCAGTGACTCCAGACAGTGGAAATTTCTCCTAATTTATTTGTGGATTTTTTCTTCTGTTAGGTGTTGTTAGAAGCACAGAAAGAATTGGTGGACTACAAAGGAATTGGCATAAGTGTTCTTGGTAAGACTAAACATTCTATGTTTTTCAGAATGTATATGCTTAACCAAATTGTTTATTAAAATTGAGTTTTTGAACTTGGTGTTTCAGCTCCTTTTCTTACCTTATTCTGGTAATGTGTATGTCCAGAGGATACTTTTTCATACTGCTTATCTACTATTCATCAGCAGAGCATAAAATGATACGTAGCCAGATGTTTAGTGATCCAAACCAAAAGACTAGAGTGAAAAAACCTGAACTAATCATATGTCAAACTTATATACTTTTGACTCTTTGGACAGGGAGGTGTGTGTTATGTGTATATGTAGGCAATACATTAAAAATATTTTAATATATATTTATAAAATACTACAGGTCTGTGCAGATATTATGCAAGCCTGTGTATATACACATATACAGATACCATATATAATATCTGACATACTGTGTGACAAAACACCTCAGATGTATTTGATGGATAGGATCCTTCCCATTAGGAAACAATGCTGTTCTGTCTTAAGGAAGAGGTGCCTCCTGTGCTATATGGGTAGCTGACTGGCTTTTCAGCCCTAACTGAACAAAAACTTTATGAAGGAAGATGCTCAGTCTTTTTACTAGTCCTGTGAAACTCTAGTTGCTAAACGTAGAATGTGCAGCACTCTCTGCAAGATTTGAATTCATGCTTAAATTGTACACTTTTACAGTTTGAGGAAAGAATATGAAGCTAGTATTAAGTATACTTAATGTTTAATTAGTATTACTGCATGAAAAAGCCTTATTAAAATTAAAAGAACAAAAGTTGTTGTTTTTCTTGAACCTTATTCTATACTTTTTATGGCATTAGTAGCAGAGTATGTTCTTAGAGTGAGGAAAACTTAGACCTTTCTAGGGAGTATTTTTTCATGCAAATGTAGGTAGGTGGTCTTGGGGTTACTAAGGTCATGTGGTTGCCAAGTGTGAGTGGCTGGATTTGCCTTGATCTCGACAAGACTGGAGACATAGTTATTACGTGAGTATTTAGAGGGACTCAGCAAAACAAATAGGAGTTGGAACTGGGAATGGGAGCCTTCAGGCATTTTGAGTCTGTAGTGTAAAAGGTTCAAAGCTTAGTACAACTTAAAAATTGCATTCTGTGTATTACTCTTTTGTTTAATGTTATTTCTTATTTCCTTTTCACTGAAGAAATGAGCCATCGGACCTCTGACTTCACAAAAATTTTAAATACAGCAGAAAATCTTCTGCGTGAATTGCTGTAAGTGATTCTTCCTGCTTTTTTTTTGTTGTATTCTTGTTCTGGTTGCACGGATGATGACTAATGTGGAGATCTTTCCTTGAAAGCACCTGTTTGTGTGGTGGATTTTTGTTTAGATACAGCGATAATCTTTGAGAGAACATCGGTCTTCTGTTTGTCTGATGCTGATTTATTTGAATGTGACAAAGGGATTTTTTTAGGTTAAGATGCTTTTTATGTCTGCTATATATTGAATAGTTGACTGACTTCTGAAATTTTAATTTTTGTCACCTTCATGGAATTAATGACAGGCAGCAATTTTCTTCAAGAATAAGTGGAAACAATAGAAATCAGTTCTCTAGTGGTGTAGAGGTGATCTGTATATTACTCTTCAGTTGGGTTTTACTAACATAAGCTCAATGGATGTGGGTTAGAATTGCTGATCGGGAACTCTTTTCTCCTTTATAGTGTGACACATTTTAGTCATTTGAAATAAATACATTGTGTATTAGAATTAATGTTTTCGTAGTAGTTAATAATGATGGTCACTTCATCTAAAAGCTAGATTTTCGGTCACAGCCAGAATGATTGACAGAGGAAGTTTAATGAATAACTTGAACAAGTAATTTTTGTGGCTGTATGAGCGACTCCTGGCCCTTTCTCTGCAAGTACAATTTACAGTGCAGTTGCATTTGCAAATTGAAGGATCTCAAAGTTGAATTCTACTGTCAGCACGTTGTGAAGCTCAGGAGTAAATTTTGGTGCAATGCAAGGGGGAAAAAAGCTTGCTTTCAGCAATTTTTAAATCAGTAAAATGTATAGTAGTAATATTTAACTGGTTACTCAAAACCAATGCTGAGGTAAGTTAATGGGATTTGGCCCAATGTCTGTGCAGAGTCTTCTAAAATTACAGTTCTCTTTCTCAGATGCTGTTAAATGCATAATATCAAGTAGTATACATTCTATGTTTGGGAATAATATAAATGCTTATTTCTTGCATGCAGAAATATACCACAAAACTACAAAGTTATGTTCCTCCAAGGAGGTGGATCTGGTCAGTTCAGTGCAGTTCCACTTAATCTCATCGGTTTAAAGGAGGGAAGACATGCAGACTATGTGGTTACTGGAGCTTGGTCAGCAAAAGCAGCTAAAGAAGCAGAGAAGTATGCCAAAGTGAATATTGTTCATCCAAAACTAGCATCCTATACAAGTAAGTTGATGGTTGCATCCATCCATGGGAATGCTTACCTTTTTGAATCACTCTAAGAATTGTTTCAACTCGCCTTTTGGGTTCTTGAACAGTAACTAGAGTGGCTGCCTAGTACTCAAAGGGTTTCTTGTACATCTGCCTGTGTTATAGTCTCCACCAGAAAACAGCTGTGAAACTAGGCTGAGCAGATACCAGAAAATAAGTGGCAAGAAGCAAATGAGAATCTGTTTTCAAGAACATTTTAAGTGTGTAGTTTGTTCCTGGATATAGCTAATTATTTCTTGGAGCAGGACAGCTCATTTCTGGTTTCTACTCCTGCTAGTCATGCTTACTTTTCTTCCCTCTCATCCAAATTATAGCATTTGACCTGTGTAGAGTGACAACAGGGAAGACTAAGTCTATTTCCGTACAGGTTAATATACTAACTGGTAATTAAGGCACTAAGCTGGGAGATAAGTTTGTCTTCTGAGGCGCAGCAAGGGATTAAACCTACAACTTCTCAGTCTGGGGGAGTGTATTCAGCATTAAGTAGTTGTAGGTAAGGGAAGTAAATAATGGTGGAGGCAATAGCAGCACTTACTCCCTGTTGTGTTTTGGAGAAGAGAGGAAGAGCAACTGTATATTCTGTGCAAAACGTGTTCTGTCCTGCCAGGGCATGCCTGTATCTTGCTTGCTGACAGAGGAAATCTTAGTTTTGTGAATTGGTTGCAAAGCTTAAATGGGAGATAGGTAGGGAGATAGGCTGAACAGCTTGTGTTCAGCTTGGACACGACTGAAATGCTTCTGGAAATGCACAGAAAAACAGCTTTAGAAAACTTTGCCAGTGAAAATTTAGATGCTATAGTGGTTCCAAAAGCATCAGGAGGCTTCTTGGGTCCAGTGCCTGAATTCCTCTGAAATGCTGTTTTGGACCCTTAAGGCAAACCTGATGAAAATCCCTTGAGGAAAAAGGGCTGAAAACCAGAGGGGTGTTTGTCAGCTTAATAGCTGACAGTAATCAACAATTAATTAATTAATCAGCTCACCATAGAATTTTGGGAGTGCACCTTTGCAGATAAATTGTATCTTTCTTGTACACAAGATAATTCATACTTTATACTGTAAAATTGTTCTGGGTTTGTCATTTTGGTTTTTAAGTCCCATGTTAAAGAAAAATTGCATGCTAGGAAAGTTACCTGTCTCCAGTAACCTTTGTGGGGTTTTTGTCTTTCTCAGACATTCCTGACCCAAGCACTTGGAATCTGAATCCAGATGCATCTTATGTCTATTACTGTGCTAATGAGACTGTTCATGGTGTGGAGTTCGACTTTGTACCTGATGTCAAAGGAGCAGTCTTGGTTTGTGATATGTCATCAAACTTCCTGTCCAGACCTGTGGATGTTTCCAAGGTACAGTGTTGCACACAGTTGCTGCAAAGCAGTGAAGCATTTTCAAACTTGAATGCATATAACTAGGCAGTTTGAAATGTCTATATGGCCAGAGATGCTGAGCAGTGAAATTAAGGAAACAGTATTCTCTTAATTGGTTATCTTATGGTGGATACAAATGTTGAAGTTTCAAGTTTGGTGTTTCAAAATCTAGCTGTCCTTTTTTATTTGCCCCTTGCCGAGAAAATTTGTAACTGCTTCTTTTAAGCTGCTGAAGCTTCCTGTGCCTCACAGTTACTACATCTCTTTAATTAGTAATACAGAGGCAGAACATAGTATTTGCTTTTATTTGTAAAGTGTGTTATGAGTGGGAAGTGTTGCTGACTAGTGAAGTAGCACGTTCATTTTTATTAGTGTGCAGCAACAAGAAGAGACAACTGTTAGTACATCCATCTTAAATGTGTTCTCCAAGCTGTTCAGCTGAGCTGTATGCCTGCTGTATTATGATTCTGATCTACTAGTGAATGCATGTAGCAAGCATTTCTTTTCTTTCTGTTGAAGTTTGGCGTGATTTTCGCTGGTGCTCAGAAGAATGTTGGCTGTGCTGGAGTTACTGTTGTAATAGTACGTGAGGACTTGCTGGGATTTGCACTGAAAGAATGTCCTGTAGTACTGGATTACAAAACGCAAGCAGCGAATGGTTCTTTGTATAACACTCCACCATGCTACAGGTAACTTACCCTGCTATTTAATACGTCTTATTCGGCAAGCTACTGCACTGCCATCTGCTGCTCTCTCTGAGTAAAGTTTCAGAGGTTAAACGTTTAAGTCTCTAATTTAATGTTGGAGTGCTACACGATTCCAGTGAAAATATGGAATGTCTAGTCTAATGACTTTAGTGGGCTTTGATGTTGCCTAGTGGGACACAGCCATAAAGGACATAATATTTTTAGAAGTAAATATTATATGTTATGATTCCATTGTAGAAGTTTCATGATCTAATTCTGACTAACATGAACACAACTTTAGTCAATTCAGTGCATGCAGGTAATTTGGGCCTTAGTCTTCATTCTTGAACACTCTGTACAGGTTTGATTTAATTTCTTCCTGAGGTTGTTCTCAGCTGTTGAACCTTCAGATCCCTATCCCTGTAGTATAACTTCTGAATTTCTTTAAGTACTGCCCTAGTGTTGGACTTGGCGTCCAAAAATAAACTTGGTCTAGCTTCAAAACCATTGCTAGCAATCCAGATGATAAAATTGGCATGTACCTGGTGATGTCATGTATGCAAGAAGCAGAAAAGACTACCACTTGTACTTTTAAAAAATTATCTCCTAGCTTCTGATAGCTAGTAAAATTCCTTTTGATTCTGATAATTTGATAATACAGTCTCATATTATTGATATTTAATCTTGGCTCTGGTAGCTTTTTCATACATTCCAGAATTTGCAGGCTTAACTTGCACAGATATCCAACAGATACCAAGTACACTGTATAAAGTAGAGTGATTCCTGAGTATAAAGCCTACCTGAATGACATTCAGAAAAAATTGGAGCTATACAGATATCTGAGTCTCCTGATTTTCACTGTGGGGTGTACTGTTGCCTCTGCAATCACAGAGGCAGTTATCTTAATTTATCAAAGAACAGTATATCTTGTGAGCATGTGTTTATTCCAGACTTTACAATGCACAGCTAGTATGCATACTGTAGAGTGTGTAGCGCTGTAATGATATACTCTGTCAACCTGTCTGCCCTATCTGCTGACTACACCAAATATCCTTAGGGCAGGTGTCTAAGACCAGAATTAACCTTACAGTGTTTCCAGATTTTTGTTATCTCTCTGAATGTGCCTTTGCAGCATGGACAATGTGTGTCTTTTTTTCCAGTGATTGATAAAGCCTCTATTTCATGATTGATTCATTTTTTTCTTTTTTCCTAACTGCCAAGTCACACATACTGTTTCGGACACTGTGTACTTGCACATGTCAGGTTTTAAATCCAGCCATTCATGTTTTCCAAGTATGAAGTTACTGCCATTTGAAAAACAAAAGTTCTACTTAATCTCAACATTGACAACAGTGTTGCTCCTCTGGTTTGGTTTAGAAAAACAAACCAAATTAATTTCTGCAGTTTTATTTCAGCCACTGCAAACTTCTGAAAAGGTAGTTCTGCTCTAGCTGTAACTCAGTATCTGTCAGTATCACTAACAGGGTACTGGGAGCTTAACAAAGCAGAAAAAGTTGAATGAACAGTTTTTCTCCTTTCTGATCACTGTTTTGCCAGATTTTACTTCATGCTACAGACCCACATTGGAGTATGCTCCAGAATCCAGAATGTAACACAAGCTGAAGTGTTGGCAGGGTGCACATCTGTTTGGCTTAGCTCTAAATATCTTTTCTGTTTTTTGTAAGGAACTGGCAAAACTTTGTTCTTTCTCTGCTCTTTTTCCTTATGTTCACCAACAGTTTGCTGGCAATCGCACAGGAAATATTAACTGAATTTGCAAAAGCCACTTCAGCAGGGTTTTACATTAAATTAAGGTGATGCTAATGGCTTAAACCTCTTGGTACTACAGAGCCTGACTTTTTGATCCTAATCTGCTTTGCTAAAATTAACAATGAATTTGTTATAGAAATCTCAATTCCAAACTCCAGTGTCTTATTTAGCTTTTAAAATTGCTCCAGAAACATTATTTTGACTGACACAAAAGAAGGATAAAAGAATTCAGCTGTTTGGGTTTTGTGGATGGATCTAAGGCTGACTTCTTTAAACCTTACTTATCCAGGGAGCTTCACTCAAGGAAGTAGGGCAAGAGATCAATGTGGCCCTCTATCTGTCAAGAGCCTAGACTACACTTCACTTAATTTATGCTGGGTTAGTTCATAGTTTGCTGTCATAAATGTGGCAAGATTGTGCTCTCAAAGGTATTAGGTGCTTGTATAAAATACAATCTGTAACCTTGGTTATTCTGCAGTCTTTCTGCAGTTTTCAAAGTTTTGACACTGGCATCCCCATGAAAATTAAAAGTAGCAAAGTTTAAAACAGCGTCTTGCTAGAGGTGTGATAGGGAAACTAGTAGGGTAATGTTCTCTGAGCACTCCCTTGGAATCTGTAATGCAGGGATTAATAAAAACAAACTTGTTGGAAATGTGCCATAAAAACTTGTGAACAGTTAATTATGCAAAGTGGTGTAGTCGTGGGAAATGCCTGAACTTGAACAAGGCGAGTTTTGTTTGTAGCAGAGCACAAAGGCAAAAAAAGGCCTGTGAGATTTTTTTATGTTGCACTTAGTAACTAGCATTGAAATACTTGGTCCCAGGCCATGTGATGCCAGCAGGCTTCCAAATCTTTACTTAGAGCTTGACTGGTAATGAATGTGTAATACATTATTATTTGTTTTGCTAATCTTCACTGTTCATGTGGAAAAGACAGAAATGGGATTATAGTTTTTATTTACCATTTGTGAAAATGAGATTTGATTTCTGGTATTATTAATGTACTTATATTTGAGATTCATCCCCGTGTCTTTGCTAGAGCAGCTGCACACAGTGGATGCTACTGTCTTTTGTGCTAAGTGGTTCTTCTTAGGACCTGACAGGCAGTTGAGTGGTCAATGAACTGGCAGTTTGTGCAGCACATCTGAGGATGTCCTTGGGAGCTCTGCAGAACATGTTTTTTTTATGGTAAAAAGGATTAAATTTTGTCCAAAAGATTTGTGTAACATTTGAGTTTCAGAATGGGCCTGAAAAACATTACATGTTTAGAGTTGTAATGATGTGTAAAACAGCCCAGATTCTGAGTTGTTAATCTTAAGCACCCTAAACCCAAACATAATATTTTGGTCCTGAAACATTTATGAACCAGTAAACAGGGCTGTTATTTTTTCTGCTTATTTGTTATGTGTGGTGGGTTGTTTGAGGTTTTTTTGGGGTTTTGTTTTGTTTTTTAAATAGTAATCTGACCGAAACATGTTTCTTTCCTCTTGCAGTATTTATATCATGGGATTGGTACTGGAATGGATAAAGAATAATGGTGGAGCTGCAGCTATGGATAAACTTAGTTTGATCAAATCACAAATGATTTATGATATCATAGACAAATCTAACGGATTCTATGTGTAAGTTTCCATTCTTTTCACTCTGGTTTCAATACTTGTTGCATAGCCAAATGTATTTATAACTCTTAAGGGTCTGATTGCAGCACCTTTTCAGCATATAAAAATGTTGAGGAATCCTGGAATCCTACTGGTATTATTTTCAAGTCATGCACTTCATAACTATGAATCTCATTCCACTAAGGAGTTATGTTGAGTTATTCTGTATAGACCAGTTGTGAAGCATATTAATAACATGCATATCAAACTAGTCTAGGAGAACAGTTTACAAAACCCAGATATGTAGATTCTGGTTTGTATGCTTACTGAATCTGTTGGGGAAATACAGGCCAAAACAGAAAAAATTGCTTCTAAGAAGTCAAAGGGACCATTTTTTTTCATCATATTCTTCCTACCATCTCTTTCAGTAGTCAAGGACTTTGCTTTTCTCCTTAAAGCAGAGCATTTTTATTCACTAATCGTTCAAAGTTCTGAAGCACTTTCTGAAATAGGAAGATCAGACCTAGGTGTAGTAAAAATGTAGTATACTTCCATTACTTACAGTTTATTTTCTTCAGTTATTTTTGCTAGTTTTCCAGAGGAGATTTAGCCCTCTGATTTGTAAATAGTGTTACAAGGTATTTTTGAGCTCACAGGACTCAAAGTGTGTTTAGTTAAAAGCTGACGCTGTAATTTGAAATAGTTGTAATAATCACCAACTCAAAAACTAGTAAGTGACTATGAAACTGCAATATGTTTTCCTTTACCTTAGTATAAAATCAATAGTTTTGGGACCTAATTAACTTTCAAGTCAAAGTTAAGATAGGGCAAATTAAATTTGGTTTTTAAATTAAAGCTGGCTGCAGCCTTAATTGGCAGGAATGTAGTTTCATCATAACATTTAGTACATTCTGCTTATCCATTTAGTTAATGAGAACAGCTTTGCCTTTAGCATTGCCATGATTAGGATTGTGATCCTATCATGCTGAAATTCTGATTTTTTTTCATAAACCTCCATATGCAAATGAAGCATTGAAAAAAACATTTATGACAAATAGAAATCTGTTTCTGGCAAGCTGGTCTGTAAGGCTGTTTGATAGTGGGAAAGACAATGGATATAGGATGGTAAGTAGTCAATTGGGAAGGTAAAGCAACCTTCAAGCGCTAAGCTGCATGCATCCTACTGAGCATTATAGTTAATATTGTGGATTTTTGTTACTGGATCTGTGACTAAAAGGAAGATTTATCTGAAGCTTCCTTTCCAGCTTAAATGTGCCACCTAATCTGTAGTATGCTTCACTGGGTAAGCAGTGTGACAAGCCTTATAATGAATGGAGACTTTCTTCAACAAAGTGCTGCATGCCATTTGCAGTTTGCTTTCCGAAGTGTGCATGAAGTTACATTAGCTTGCCTAACAACAAATGGCTCTTCTAAAACCTAGTGTAGCTGCAGTTACTGAAACAGCAGAATGTCTACAAGCATAGGACTTACTGAGGAGTTTTCCTAGTTGTATCTAAAGCAGAAAATTCACATAGGCAGATACTGTGATCGATCTTTTTCATTCTTCAAAACTGAGACATCTGTACAAAGGAACAAGAGAGGAACTAAAAAAGAATTATACCCATTCTTCGTCAAATAGAAGAATACGTATGAAATCTACATGCAGTTTGTAAGGAAGCATATTCCTAATGAATCACTGCAATAATCAACATCACAGCCTTAGGGAAGAACAAATCTGGAGGCTTCCTATCTCCTTTGTAACTAGAGCCACTGAAGAAAATTACTGAAATATTTTTACCTGTCATTCTTGCCTTCACAAAGTAATTGAAGAGAATTTTTTCTTTAAACATATCTTCAATTGTCTGCTTTAGATTAAAGGGAATTTTTAGATGCTAAAGCTGTGATGCACCTTGTGCATGTTGTGGCCATGTTTGCAGTGAAATACTTATTCTAGAGATACCTCTTGACTTGATATGTTCTGCTAATATAGAAGGTGGACTGAATCCACTAACAGAAGTCTAATATCCATGGAAATTTCCTTATGCAATTTCCTTATGCTTCCTTTAGCTCTTAAGCTGAGTCAAGCTCATTTCTTGTAGCACTTGTGACTAGCTGAGTAAAAATGTGTGTCTGGCCTTGAAGATCATGAGAGGAAAATGAGACTTAGTTGAAGTTCACTATAAATACACTCTCCTAGGTAACCGATGTTAACTGAGACTGTTGTGGGTGGTGTGGTTGGGTTTGTTACGTTTTTTTAAAATTAGGTCTGTTTACCAGTCCTCCTGTGCATTCCTCTGGGGCAATTTTAGGTATGTCAGGAAGGGTTAATAAGCCTTCCACTTACTGTTTTTGTTACTACATTTACTTAGAAAAGGAAGGTTGCTTTCTTTCACAGAAAGTAATGAACTTTTCAGTTGTGAAGGAATGACATTCATGGTAATTATTCACTTTCTGAAATTATATGTAGCTAAAAATGTAAATTTATCACAGAATGGATTAATCATTATGTTCTGCAACTTTTCTAGGTGTCCAGTAGAGAAAAAGAACCGAAGCAGAATGAATGTCCCTTTCCGTATTGGCAATATCAAGGGTGATGAAGCACTAGAAAAGAAATTTCTTGAGAAAGCTGTGGAACTTAACATGATATCTCTGAAAGGACATCGGTAAGCATTAGAGTCAGATGAATCACTTTCCTGTGCAGAAGAAACTTACTACAGGGATTATAACAGCAGGCATTGTGCATCAGCTTACCAGCCTTTCTCACTCACAAGCTGTTTCTTACAGTTTGGCATCACTTGGGAACAGCAGTCTAGAGACAGTAATCGGAGACTGCTGGTTGGCTCAACTACTGATTAGGTGAGGTGGTACTTACAGAGCTCACGTAGTTCTGCTTCCTTCTCTGATCAGTCTTGGTCTGTGCAAATACCAAAGAAGGTGGCTCTGGAAGTCAGATTGTCACTGTAAAAAGCCTTTCATTACATGACTTGTCTACCTAGTTGCAAGAGTTCCTTCTCATGTTCAGTGGTGTTTGTGGGAATAAAAAAGAGCTTTTTGATGTCACAGGGCTACAGCATTGGATCTGTAAATAACTAAAATACTGAGTTTCTCTAGATTGTCTTGAAGAATTAAATGTTGCTTCTTATTCACACAAAATGTGAATTTTATCCCTTTGGAGTAGCAGTAGGTTTTAAATGTCTGTGAAAATTAATGTATTTTTTAGTATTTACAAAACTTTACTTTTTTTTCCCTCTTTTAAATTCAGATCTGTGGGAGGAATCCGTGCCTCTTTATATAATGCGGTGACTGTAGAAGATGTTCAGAAGCTTGCTACATTCATGAGAAGCTTCATGCAGATGCATCAGTCATAAATGTTGAGGGGCTAGAGTCATGCTGCACATCTATGAAATAAAAGCTGAAGGGTTTGAAAGTTGCTGTGATACTGCACATCTGTAGCACACAAGTTACATCTTATTTTAGGGCCTATAGCTGTTTAGTTAACTGCATGGGATTGAGGCCCAATCTTGCAATGACTTGGCAGCCTTGGCTCTACTGAAGGTGAGGATTCCCAGACTTAGCAAGATTGGTTCCAAAATTTGCAAAACAGTGTTCTTAATGAGTAGTTAAAACATGAATAGCATTGAAAGATACTATGTATCTGAGTCTGTTTCTTGGTACTAGTCACAAATTACTACTTCAAAAGTGCCTTGTTTTCAGTAAACTCTAGGAGGCAAAATATGTCATAACCTTTCTGTAACACAAGTACTCTGTGACTGCCCAGTGAAGCTAGAAGTACTGTTAAGTTTTCTCTAAGGATATCTAGTTCGTTATCAGATATATTCCAACAGTATCACACCAGCAGTATTCACTGGATACCTGTATTTCTAACTTGAGAACCTTGCCTTCAGACTTACTTTCGTAACAGTTCCATGAAGCATTACAAATTGTGGTTAAAGTCTCCGTAGGATTGGGCCTTTTTTCTTGTTAGCATTTATTGGTTTAAAGTTAAGATGCATGAGTATGTAATTAAATCAACTTATGTTGTTTATTTTTCCATGCATTTGTATACTAAACTTATCTAGGTTATTAATTTTACACTCTTATTTTGGAGTGTAGATATTTGCTCCTGCCAAAAACTTGTTTTCAATTTGTTAACCTTGTGCCAAATTGGATTGCTGTATTCCACTTAATGGATTAGTGACTTTCTCTGCACTGACTTCATAGCCCAAAATGCAGCAGACTCTCTTGCCGGGTGCTTCTTAAATGCCTTCCCTCACTGCTCCAGTATTTGCCTTTTAATTGCTTCAGCCCCTTTTGTATATGGGGCTTTGCCCAGCTGCAGTAAATACAAGTCTTGACTTCTCTGCAGTCTCCTAACACTGTATCCCACTTTTGATTCAACTCTCTCACTTGATCCTTCTGGCTTATTCCAGACTTTAATGCTCTGGGCTAGAAAAGGAACTGTTGTTATGCAAAGATCTTCAGAAGATCTTCTGTTGTAGTACCCTTAAGTTCCTTTTCCTTCTCTGCTTGCAAATTTACTGCCAATGACCATATAGTGATACTAGCCTTCTGTTCTAACTTACAGAGAAGCTATCTGCTAGTATTGTAGTGTTTAGCATTCCTGCAGCCGGTTTCAGACCGTAAACTCTTAGGTACAGAATGGGGATTTTTTTTTTGATTTTTATGTTACACCAGTGTAGCAGTAACAATTTAATTGTGACAATGATGGACTGTCCCTTGCTTTATGGAACCTCAAAGCAAGTCAGTAGTTTTTTGCTAGGACTGAGTTATATTCCTATCTGAAACATCGTCATTTTATGACTGCTGTTTTGAGATTGTCAACTTAGTGTAACTCAAAGTAATTAAAAAAGATGAAGAAAATAAAAATCACAGCATGCTGTGAAGTATGAGTGTGTCTGATGCTTTTGGCATTTTTATCATTTTCAGAAAAATGAGAAGCTGTGCATAACATGTGCTAGCATTTTGTATTCCAGTATCATCCTTTTCCATAAAAAGTGAGCTTCTGTCATGTTTTATTTCTGTAGTCTTTCCTACAATTAGCATGGAAACTAGAGTATTACTATGAGAAGGCTTTGAGAACCCTTTTTGTCCAGACAATCATTAAGATCTAGTTCAAGTTCCATATTAAGATTTTTAGCTTTCTAAAATTCTACTTCCTCTGAATTTTATGTACAGTAGCCTTGGATTATCCCTCTTTCAAAAAATCAGTAGACTTCTGTTTTATTCCCCTTAGCAGGCACACTTTTATGTGTGTCTACAAAAGTCTTG
The DNA here is from genome assembly GCF_020740795.1 of Apus apus. Taxonomy (NCBI): domain Eukaryota; kingdom Metazoa; phylum Chordata; class Aves; order Apodiformes; family Apodidae; genus Apus; species Apus apus. Next base: position 42,988,613 of record NC_067312.1, on the reverse strand, counting down.
CACTGCTGTATGCAGCTGATGCATGACCCAGTAGGAGACCTTTTTGCTGCTTCTGAATTGTGCCTAATGTTTTGTTAATTAAAGACTTACATGATTTTTGCCTTTCTGGGTTTAGAGTAAAAGGAAAATGCATAGTGAAGTCTATATTAGCAGGCAGGGATTTACTGAATATCATGTGAGTTGGATGCAGGAATGCTGGGAAGACTGGGGCACGTGCTGAATGGTTGCTTGAGGTTTATTTCAGACTCATCCATGCAACAATTCTACTCTTTCAAACTGAGTCACTGAAGATATAATCAGGGTATTGAGCCCTGGTGGACAGAGAAATGGCACTCCCCCACATCCCATTAGTAGGAGGAATTTCAGCAAGGGGTTGTTGACAGTTCTGGACTTTTTCCCTTATGTCATCACTTATACTTGCAGTTTTTAGAAATCAGGCTTTTCTTGGTGATGTGGGTGCTCCTGAGGTATTTAAAGGTGTTGAAAAATAGAAGTAAAATACTGGTCTCCTCTGAGTTTGTGCATGTAGATGAGCTCTTTTCAGGGAGCAGGGCTTTAATTTTCTCTTAATGAGTTGACTTGATTACATCTCTCAGCTTTTCTGTTTGCATTCACAAATGTAGTTGCTAGTGTGTAAGTAGTTGGTAGTAAGGTAAGAGTCCCTGGCCACTGTCTTTCCCAGGCCTGGCCTAAAAGCTGCTGAGGATGTTGTGCACTCCCTAGTGCTGTAGCGCAGGGTGAGTAGAAATGTAAATCAAGAAGGTACTCCTGTCAGTTGTCAACAGTGGGGTCTTCCCATAGCAGTTGTACCATCTCTAAGCCTCTCATGAAATAAATAGTTGAGAAGTCTATACTGCCACATCCTTATTTAACTAGTAATTCTAGCGGAGATAAATGATACATGTGGATGATCCTGAGCCCGTGTTTCTGTGTTAATCCTGTTTTCTGTTTTGACTTTTAACTGGCTTAATATTTTTAGATGTACCCTGGGTTGTTTGGATGTAGAAGGTTAAAGCCTATTTTTGACTTTGAAGTAAATGTTTGGAACGAAACAAGAATAATTGACCTCATACACTGGTGGATTCAAAGTTGTCAAAGTATGCTGAAAGTGTTATTATGTTTGACACTATATTGCTGATGATTAGTGTTTGCTGTTTTTTGTTTTATTTTCTGGATAGAAAATAAAATTAGAGTGAATCTCTTTGTATTTGATAAGGATGTATGTAATTAAAAAGTGAAATGTTACAAGGTTTTACATGAAATCAGTCACTTTAATTGGAAAAAGATACCCTCATTCCTGTTGATAATTGGACTCTTGCTAATTTAAAACCAGGATTCATGACAGTCTGTGATAAATTGGTTCCTTTTAAGCTAAAGAATCTTAGAAGTTATAATTACCAATGGGTTACTGAATGGTTGAAAGAGTGTGATCAAAGACATGCAAGGAGATATATAGAAGAGTTGGTAGCTTGTGCAGATACCTTTATTTTTTAAGTATCTAAGGAATAAATGTGTATTTGATGTGACAAAACCAAAAGCTGTAGAGTTTCTGAAATCCCAGAAAATTTTAATTCAATCTACAGCCTTTGCTTGAGCATAAAAAGCAAAAGTTGAGTATTTTAGCAAGTGGTTTAATTACAAAAAGATATGAGGAATTAATGAGTAAGGTTGACATTTGCTAAGCTATTATAAATTACTGTTTATCTTCACATATATTCTAAATTTTAAGCAGATTTATACATATATTTATATAAAATCCTTAGAATTTATAGAGAAAACGAACAAATCTGAGTGTGATTCTTTTAGTTCCATGATGTAAACTGAGGACATTTGAGACACATTACTGAAACTAGGGATGGTAGTAACAAACAATTCTTACTGTATTACTGAATAAACACTTTTTCATAGTGTGAGTGATAGTTTTGGTATGTGAAGGAAACTGTAAGAAACTTTCAAACTCTGGTGCTAGGCTTTGTAGCTGGGCACACCAGAACTAAAGCATTAAAAAACGGGAAAAGTTAGCTGTGGGCCAGCACTGCCCTGTGAATGTAGGATCACACTGGCTTGTGACTTTTCTTGCCTGCCAGGGCAGCCCAAATCATGTTACTTTTGGACACAAACCTCCTGCCTTAGTGCTAGGCAGGTGTTAATGTTTTTCTCAATTGTGATTGTACTTCACTGTATGTCCCATTATCGAAGTAGTATGTCAGGTCTGGTCCCCCCATCAGGAGTAAAATTAAAGGTTTTAACTATGGAGGTATTTTAGTCTGCCACCAAAATTGTAACTCCTTGATATGGCACAGAAGCTTGCATTCAGTTTCCTAAACCTAGCTGGTGATGTGAAGTAGTTTGAGGTAAGACAAGACATTGCTGTGGTGGTGTGAGGGGTTCTATTTTGAGTCAAGTGAAAGGGTGACAGACACTGACAGCAGAGCTATGTGCTCTGTAACTTCGGTAGAAAGCACTGGACCAAGTTAATGGTGAAGAATGTCCAAGGTAAAGGCTGGATGACAGTTGAATTGGAAGGATGTATTGGAATATATAACCTTTGGAATTAGGTTGTGTAAAATCTAAAGGGGAGGAAAATAAATAAACAACAAACATTAAGATGTTAATACAGATAAAGCTGTTACTGTGGAGTAGCTATTTTACCCATTGGTTGTACAAGTTGGAATAATTTGAAAGGGTAGCCCTCTTCCTTGCCTCCCTGCCCTCATCCAGGAGTACTGCTTATTTTGTGGCCCCATGAGTACTGATGTCACCATAAGGGATGTAGCAAAAATGTGGATAGAGTGGGAAATGCAGCAGGCCACACCTATGTGTGTCAGTTAAATGTGAGTGTAGAACAACACTCACTTTATATGCACACCCACACAGTGTGCCCCCAATGTGTGATTTACTTGATCTATATTGTAATGATAACTGCAGACAAAGAAAATTCTTGGTTCAATTACTTTTTTACATCTCTGTTACACTTGGAAATGCAGTCCCAACATGTTCCAAATGCTCTCTAGCACTTGTTGTAATTACAGCATTACTTTGAAAAGAAGTAGTTTGCTTGACAGCACTGGGTAGAATCTTTAACTGGCAGCTGACTGTACCTTTCAGGAAGTGAGCAATGTCCACTCTACTACCAGCAAACCTTTAGCATTTTCCTGTAAAATGCACATATTTTGTGTGTGCTATAAGCCAAAACACTACTTCTAACACAGCCACAGTTGGTCCAGGGAAGGCAATCAGACACAAGCTCTCAGCCAAGTTTTATTTTGCTAGATGTCTCATTGCAGGTTGGTAGGTGGCCTAACGGAAAAAAAAAACAAGCAACACCCTGTTTTCTGAACATGTGAGGGAGTGTATCCCAAAAATCAGCCTTAGTTCCTACAAGTTTTAAAAGGTATCAGAGTACCCTTGTTCTTGTGAAGTTTGTTATGTTCTGTTCATGTTGATTCCCATGATTTTACATGTCTGTGTAATATGACCAGTTTATCCAATTTGGAAACAGTTCTACAGTCTTTTCATGGATATTGCTTTCAAGATGTTAAATTCTATAGAAAGATATTTTTCTAGATTGGTTGCATATGAAATTGTGCTCTCATAAGACCTCACCTGGAGTACTGCATCCATCTCTGGGGTCCCTTGTACCAGAAAGACATGGATCTGTTTGAGCTGGTCCACAGAAAGGCCAGGAAAATGATCAGAGGGCTGGAGCACCTCTCCTATGAAGAAAGGCTGAGAGAGCTGGGGTCGCTCAACCTGGAGATGAGAAGGCTCCTGAGAGATCTTATAGTGCCTTTCAGTATACAAACAAGGCTTAGAAGGAAGGTGGAGGGAGACTTTTTATTGGGACCTGGAGAAACAGGACAAGGGGCAATGGTTTTAAACTGAAAGAGGGTAGATTTAAACATAACAGATGTAATAACATTTTCTGTGGTGAGGGTGATGAGATACTGGAACAAAGTTGCCCAGAGAAGCTGTGGGTGACCCATCACTGAAGTTTTCAAGTACAGGTCGGATAGGGATCCGAGAAACTTTATGTAGTGGAAGGTGTCCCTGCTCATGCAGATGTGTTGGAACTCAATGGTATTTAAGGTCCCTTCCTGCCCAAACCAGTCTACAATTTTATGTCCTATTGTGCTTCATGTTCTACGAAATTTAGATTTTCAGCAGATACTATTTTCAATTGTATTAGATACTAATGTATAGATGTGCTTAGGGACATGGTTTAAGCAGCAGACTTTATAGAGTTAGGTTAATGGTTGGTAGTGTTAGGTTGTGGTTGGACTTGATGATCTTAAAGGTCTTTTCCATCAATAATGATTCTGTGGTCTACTGGAAGGTGTCCCTGCCTGTGCAGGGGGATTGGTACAAGAATCTCTGAAGGTCCGTTCCAATCCAAGCCATTTGATGATGAAACAAATATTTTGTTTTGGAATAAGGCTAGTGTAAATTCTCCTTCAAGATTTGTACCACCAGTGGATCTCTTCTGCGCATTGCAAAATGGTAGAAGTTTAGCATGATTGATAATTAATGCTGAGAAGATTGTGAGTAACAGGTGTGGTTCACAGATCAGAATTGTGAGCCTTGGCTCACAATACTGAAAGAATGCTTGTAAATATTGAGCCCAAGTGCTGCTGAGTACTGATAAATCCTTACTGAAACAAAATGAATAGCATCAGAAAACTGTTGGGACCAGTGTGTTTGCTTTCAGTTCTCACTTTCATAAAAATTGTTTTAGACAATTTATTTACTTTAGGATTCTTGTTCCTAATTGTAGAAAATGTAGAGCTTATTTTATTAAGAGTGTTCATGCAAAATGAAAGGCATTGTGGAATTGACTTAAAGGATGAGACATCCGGGGATGTGATATGAAGCAGCACATGCTTTGTGTGTCTCTCCTCATCTCTGTGAAAGGGATGGCACTATGCACAGAGGCGTCTTGTTAAGAGGTTTAATTTTGGAATGTCTGAGTCAGAAGTAGACAGGAAGTATATGTCTTTGTAGAGCAATAAAATTATAATCACAGAGGAAGATACTCATAAGAGAGCATAAACAATCTGGAGCTATGATAGCCGTTATCCTCTGCGTTAACCCCCACAGAATCTGAAAGACTCCTTGGTATGTCTTTAAACACAAAGAATAACCTTGTATTTCAGTGAGATGTCTCTTATTTCAGATTAAGTGGAACAAACAGGCCACTCAGAAAATATGAATGGCTGGGAAGTTCTCTGTGTCTCAGGAGATATTGATTGAAAAGATCCAGAAGGGCAGAAGGGGACTGCACTGTCACTCTCCTCGCCACTCTGAAGTGTCTCACAGTGCCTGCTAACACTCTGTGTGCTGCTGTGTGCAAAAGACAGTGTGACAGGGCCCTATTCTGTGTAAATGCAAATGATCAATACTTAGGTGTGAGTAAATCTGGAAAGTTAACTCCAGGCAAAGGTCACAAAAGGTCAGTGAATGCATTAGCATGTTGCAAGGCTTAATGGACTTGCACTTCGCAGGGCAGATTGTAGTTCAGGTCAGGAAGAAATAAATTTTGTGGACCATGCATAGCTTTGCATGATTCAGATCTACACAAAGATGAGATCCAAGAATGCAAAACAAGAGACAGTTTGTAAGTTGCACAGGAGTGAAAAGCCAGATGAGCAGTATAATACTTGAACCAGGGCATCATCAGAGGTGTCTGCAGCTCTGACGTGACTTGTAATGCCTGAGTCTCCTGCTTCAGGTTACCATACTGGCTCACAAATGGGAAAGCTTGCAGTCCCCACAGGCCGTTGGGGACAAGTTGTAGTACCTCTCCGAGACTGCTGGAGCATTCTGATGCTGCAGCATGGAACTGTGAAAGAGAAATTGATTTCATTTAAGGTTTTACAGAGCGGTGAATAGGCTGTTACCTGTCTGACTGACTATGTTCAGAACATCTTTAGGCTATTTTATAGGTGTTATACATCAAATACCTGATCTGAAAAACCTGTGGTCTAAAGGAGCTTATGGTATGAATTGGCTCAGACTCCTAAGTGTGGGGAGTGCTTCAATTTTATTCTTGAAGTAATGCTCACCTTATGATCTTTTTACTTGTAAGGGGCATTCTGTCATTCTAAAATGACATCTCAAAAATTCCAATCCCTAGATTAAAATCTTGCAATAGTATTAAAAGCTCAGTTCTAGAAAGCTGTGATTATTCTCTGAAAATAATATAATTACAGTTAAAAATGTATACTAAAAGAGGATTTTATGACCTGCATCCCATTACTGCAGCTCATTTAAATTATTTGGATCACTTCTGTTTTACACAACTATTAAGAAGAACTGATGTCAGATCACTAGGTATAGCAACAAGATGTAAAGTTATAGCAGGTAAGCCAGAGACCTCACTGGCAATGAGCCTCAGTGTGTATTGTTTCTTAGGCATATTCTGAGCCATGGCACTCAGAATATGGATCTCTTTCCCCATTCAGACCTTCAGTCAACCAGGTTAACTTATTGAAGGTGATAGACTGTCAGTTACAATATATTGCAGGAGACTCTGCAGTTCATCACAGATATGACAATGCTCTAAGAAATTGTGAAGCTGCTCTTAATGGTTCTGATGCCACTGTTTTGTCTATTGAGTGGGATACATAAGGATTAATGAAGGGAGCGCAACTCAGTCAGAACTTGACTGGTTGCCTGATGTGTCCCATGCTAGAGCAAAGGTGTCAACGTTTGACCCAGTTGGACAACAATGCTCTCGATCCCCTCCCCCTCCTACCCAGGTAGGGAAGGAGAGAGAGAAAAAAAAGAGACTTGTCTAGATTGAAAACTGAACTGTGGAACTTTATTTAGAATATTAATAGTTGATATTAGAGTGTGTATATATATATATATAGTGATTATACAAAAGTGTGGCAGAAGCCTCTCGCCTCCCCCCACCCCCAGCAACTCCCACAGCACTTCCCTCAGATGAGACAATTCCGAGGAATCCCGAAGCTGCTCCTGGAGAAGGGAGAGAGTTACAAGGGTCAGGAGGGCTTGAGGTCAAGGGTTCGACGATGATGGGCAGATGGTGTTTTCCCAGACGCCGGCCACGAACAGAAGAAAGAGGAAAAGAGAGAAAAAGGAAGGCAGATATACAGGCAAGGCGAAGCGGCGAGAGAGCGAAGCAGGAAGGAAGGAAGTTTTCTTCTGTCATCTCCGACCTTCCCCCGAGCCTACGTAGATATATGGAATGGAATATCTCTGGCCAGTTTTGCTGTTCGTCTAACCCAGCCTCCCACGGGGGGGGACCACAGATCCCCCCGTAGTGTCTGAGCCGGCAGAGCAAAGGAACGACCTTGAGAGCCCAGCAATTACAAAAACATTCCAGTGTCTTATCAACCTAGCAGAACACGCAGTTGCTAGTTGAAGAAAGCTCACTGAAATAAAAAAATCAGCAAAAGAAAAACTGGCTTCATCCTGGCTCAAACCAGGACAAAAGGAGAAGGAAAATTAATTTCCATTAATTCAGTGACAATATGAAACACACTAAGTTCCAGCCATGCTAATTATAACAAAATACAGTGCACTGGTTTATCATCCTGTTACAAAAATGTTGGTCAATAGGAGAGACTGAAGACAGAGGTAATTTGGATTAACACTGAGACAATATTTTGGGCAAAGGAAGTTCAGGAAGTCAGAGATGGAGCTGGGAATAGTAGCAGAAACAAGGGGAATGCACAAATAAAAAGTATCTGTCATCAGTCATTGCCTTTTAGTTGGCCGAGGCTGGACATGTTACAAAATGTGAATGATCAGGCCCTGGGGGGGAGAGTGCACCACATAGCTGAAGTTGTGCTTTGTTTGCAATGTCATTTGATGGCCACACAAACTGTCCTTGTGATTAAGTGTACAGGCAAACCGCAGTTTCTAGTTGTGCGTGTCAGCTTTTGTAACCCACTCAGACTGATCTTTGCAGAGAAGATGTCCTGTGGGTGGTATTGTTCTACTTGCTTTGTATCTATCCACTGCTAAATGAAGAAACCATTCACAAGGAAACTTATTTTTAAAGCTTCCCTGAAGTAATTCCTGCCACCCTGCAAACAGTGGTTATTACAACGGAAATGGTTACAGCACCAGTACCAAGCTTGCCTGAAACTTCCTATTATAAAAGCCCACATTCAGTAGTTTGGACTTAACCTAAAATTTGCAGGCAGACATTTTCCTTCCTGTATAACTGCCTCAAGCTGATCTTCCAGGAAAATAAATTGAAGAAATAGTTTAGCCATTTCTGAGTTCCAGAAAGCAGATAGATCTGTTGGAAAAAAGGAAGAAGAGATGGCCAGAATTACTTAGCTGGTGAGTTCCTGTATTCTGGAGCAGGAGTCTGAAGAGCTCTTACAATAAAGTTTTTGAGCTCCCTGCCTGAGCTTGGCTGTGCTGTAAATCCTTTAGATCATACCTGCATGTTAGCAGGCAGTTTATTTTGGTGACTTAGGTCTCCAGAGAGTCCACCCACTGCAGGGAGATAAAAAACCCTGTGGGAGATCAAAGGTTAGGTGGTTGTGGTGTGGGAACATGGAAACTGATGGAGGAGTGCCAAGGAGAAGGGATGAGTTGGGGTGGGTGAGAAGTCAGGGCTTGGGCACCAATATAAAAGAATGTCATTGCCACTGCAGGCTGGCAGGCCAGGTGATCACAAGCTGAGTGCTGATGAGTAGGCTGAGATGGCAAGGCTCTGTGATAAAGGATGAAAAGGTAAGCACCTTTCTTCACAGAGCTGCATTAAGGTGACCTCCCTGTTCCCTCCTTTTCCCCTTTCTCTCCCCTCTCCCTCTGAAAATTTGGGATAAGCTACACTGTGCCAAAGGGCCCCATAGCTCAGCTTGCCAGTTGAGGGCTTTCTATTGCTGAGGCTGCCATGGTTTTCTGGAGAGGTAGATGAGCAACTGTGTCTTATATCTAAACTGTGGTGCCCATTTTGTGCCCTTCTACCTGGGCAGTAATTGACAATATACCCTGGAACCACCCAAACCCTTGAGACCGAGCATATGGGCATTGCTGTAAGTGATGTCCACAATCAGTGCAGCAAGGCTTGGGAAAACACACTGTCTTTTATTGTATTCATTGCAAATAATTTCAGTCCCTTCTTCACAGCAGGTAACTCCCTGCCTTCCCCCAGCAGCCTGCTCTGTGGTGCCCCTGTTACCCACAGCTGCAGCACTTTTGTCACTTGCTTTAAAGGGAGTGTTTGATTTTTGTGATCTTATTTTCCTGAGGTGTTGTTGAGTACTGCCTGAAATGTAACTGAACAAATGGCTGTGGGCTTTACTTCTTTACTAGTACTACTGGCATAGATTTTTCTGCTGCACAGTATTCTCCAAAATGCTGCAAGATAAAAACTTTTCTAAAATGTGGCTTGAAAGCATAGTTCTATTAGCAAAAGATCTAGTTCAGGGGATTATTCAATTGGCCAGTAATGCAGTGTTTAGTGATAGAAAGTAAAGGCTGTCTGCCACACAACATTCTGTTTAATAGCCTATTGCAGCTATTTGTAATATTTTTTTAAACTGTACACTGCCTTTTGGTTTGTGTATAAGAGGACATAAATTGAATTTTTGGCTTTTGGAACTCAAAACCAGTTTTCTCCTCATCCAACAATGGCACCTATAAGGCTGAGGAATCAGATTAATCTGTTTTGAAAATATAAAAAAAACAAAGGTCCCATTATCAAGTACATGTAAAGTAACTGTATGCTGCATGGAGAGGCAGCATATTTTTTTCAGGAGCGGGGAAGGTTTAAGATGGGGCTGAATAAGTGAATGTTATGCTCAGAATCTGAAAAATTGGGGTGAAGTTTTGTATTAAGGAGTATTCTGCAGGTGCACACTTTGTACCATGCCTTTTCCCCTGTTAGGCTCAGATTTCCAAGTCATCCTGTCATTTACCTACAATCCAAATGCAAGACCTATGTTGCTACTGATGTTTAATATACATGTATTGCCCAGAGAAGAACTAATAATTAGCCAAGGAACTGAATGTAGTTGGGAAGTACACTTGTTGGCATGAGGATTTCTGCTGTGAATGGATGCCTCATTTTACTCCTCAGTTATGTCTCTCCTTCCATGTAAACTTTGTAGGACACAGGGACTAGTCTTTTATTTGCTTTTACGATGATTGATACTCTTTGGCTTCTGAATTCCAGAATCTTAGGGGCTGGAAGGGACCTCAAAAGGTCATCCAGTCTAAACCCCCTGCCAGAGCAGGATCACCTAGAGCACATCACACAGGAACTCATCCAGGCGGGTTTTGAATGTCTCCAGCTAAGGAGACTCCACAACCTCTCTGGGCAGCCTGTTCCAGTGCTCTGTCACTCTCACAGGAAAGAAGTTTTTTCTGATGTTTACGTGGAACCTCCTATGTTCCAGTTTGCACCCATTGCCCTTTGTCCTGTCACTGGATGTCACTGAACAAAGCCTGCCTCCATTGTCCTGACACTCACCCTTTACATATTTGTAAACGTTGATGAGGTTACCCCTGAGTCTCCTCTTCTCCAAGCTAAAGAGACCCAGCTCCCTCAGCCTTTCCTCATCAGGGAGATGTTCCACTCCCTTCATAATCTTTGTGGCTCTGCGCTGGACTCTTTCAAGCACTTCCCTGTCCTTCTTGAACTGGGGGGCCCAGAACTGGACACAATATTCCAGATGTGGCCTCACCAAGGCAGAACAGAGGGGGAGGAGAACCCGCCTTGACCTACTAACCACACCCTTTCTAATGCACCCCAGGATGCCATTGGCCTTCTTAGCCACAAGGGCACATTGCTGGCTCATGGTCATCCTCCTGTCCACCAGGACCCCCAGGTCTCTTTCTCCCACATTGCTCTCCAGCAGGTCAGCCCCCAACCTGTACTGGTACATGAATAAATGATGGTTGTACCTAGCAGTGCCATGTCTTTCACTGTCACTTGGAGAAGGCACTCAGGATTTTATCAAGTTGAAATAAAGATTGAAGGTCTTAAGATGACATGTTGGAGTAGGAAAGCTGAAGCGGCTGCTCTGTCATTGTTGTAAGACTTTGGTCAGAGTCCCTTTTTTCTTTCCCACTGCTGGAATTGTTGAAATAAGCAACTACTGCAGAAAACATCCCAGCCATCAGTTTTACTTTCGCATAGTACTTGAGGGATGTCTGTTTGATTTTCTTTGAAGAGGTGACTAATCCCTTTCTCTGCTATCAACATGAAATGATAGTACTTGATTGCTGAAGATCCAGAGTCACAAATTTGAAGTCTGATGACTTCTATTAGAAGGATAGCTCTCTTGAAAGTGGTGTTGCTCAGCAGGGCTAATTTAAAGACCTTTCTCTCTCACAGGTTGACACAACTGTTGTAGGATGCTTGGGGTGCAGCTGCTGCTGCTGTTGTCGTAGAGCCTCCAATTCCCAGCTAGAAATCAGGGAGTGAGGCTACTCTTCTGGAGAATCTGTGTATGTTCCATGGTCCCTGAAGAGCATGGTACCTGACTCAGGAAATCACCTGCTGTATATCACAATAATAACACAAAACAAAAATATTAAGGGATTTGTCATCAGCTTCAGCCTTTTGTGTTATTGCTCTGTATCTCACCCCTTAAGAAATGAGTTTCTGAGCCAGAGAAAACATTGACACAGTAAGGAAAGAATAAAGCAAGTCTGAAACAGGATTTTAAAAAAATTCTGTACTTCAGAGCACTCTATACCATTTAGAAATATTATATTCATTTTTAACAACTCTACTAATCACAATAGCTAAAAATAAGCAATCACTGGCAGGCTCATCTTTTATCCCCTGGTTATATAGTCCTCTGTTACTTGCTACTGTCGATTTTTGATTTACTCCTGTAGCATGCTGTTGCTGGTGATATTGAAGTACTCTATAAATATTAATTAAGCATTCCAAGAAATAATTCTGATGGTTCAAAATGTTCTTATTTTGTTCTTATGAAGACAAGGATATTTGTGTATGTGTACACTCTTGTATGAATCCTTAGCCATAACCAAAGTAGAGGTTACCATTACACCAAATGTTTGCATTTCTTCCTTTAAGATCAGAACACTCTTTTGAAGCTTCATTATGTTCAAGGGCAACTGAAAGACACAATAACCCCTTAGCTGTTTGAATTTAGAGTGTAAAAATATAAACAAGAAATGTAAAAATTGTAATGCTGCTATAGTAAGTGTTTTCAGGATTGCAATACTTGTGCTTATACAACACTCTTGCGTTTAAAAAATCACAAGTATAAATTATAGGGTACAGCATCAGGGAAGTGGCTTGGCAGAACTGGAAGTATTTACAAGCTGGAAAAGCTTAGTGAGTGTGTGGTGCATTTTAAAAGAATCACTGTTTTCTCCCACTTGCTATGAATGTGAGATAATTTTCTGCATATCCTGGCTTTTTTAAGTGATGGAAAATTTTGTTGACTTGTTGAATACAAAGGCAATAATAGTGTTTGGAATTCATGGTGATGGTTGGTCATATTTCAGTTCTGTGTCCTTGGTAGAATTTTGTTACTGCTTTACCACATATGAAAATACAATATACTCGTTGAGTTTATGCAGTGTTTCTATTGATATCCTAGTCCTGGTGAGAGTTTGGCTTTTCCATTTCTTGCTGCTGCACTTCTCTCTGAGTTAGTGTCTGCTTCGTACCTATTTGTTTAGAAAATCTGAAAACTAGTTATGATGCATAACAGCAAAGAAGTTATCAAATATGTAGTCCCAAAATCTTCCTTCCTGAAATCTCACCTTCAATGAAGCCCAATTTTTACTTTTCATTTTGTGTATCTTGTTTCTAAAGTGCTAAATAATAAGAGAAAATCCATCTTAAAACTTCTTTAAGACTCCCCATTCCATGGTGTATTCTGACTATAATACCAGCTACACTGGTCATTATGTTAGTCTGCTTAGTCAGCTGGATAAAGCAGGGATTTTAGTCTTTTTACAGCAAATTTCTTTGTACATTTATGATGTCATAGTAAGAATGATTATTACCCCTACAGGGCTGTATTTTTAAGGTTTAAAAGATTTGCAATTATGTGCATCTGCGATTGTGCTTTTTATACATATACATCAATAGCAGCATTTAGACATTGCAGTGAGAGGAACAACACAAGAACAGAGAAGGAACTAGTTGATTTTGAGTAAGTGAACACAAGTTTTGCTGCACACCAAAAATTCACCTTTGCTGAGAAGAACTTTTAACTGTTGTAACAAAGTTAATAAATACACATATCCAGCGTACTTAAGAATTTTCAGTGATATATTGTGAATACTATTTAAAAAAAAAAAAAAAAAGGAGCATTTTAAAATTTCAGATATCAGTGAACTGTCTCTGTGAACTGGAACATAAGTCAGAAAATCACCAAAATGCCAGGAGAGCAACCTGAACAGAGGATGTTGGTTAGGAACTGGATTGTAATTTGGGCAGTAAACCCTGCTTATGGTAGTGTCCCAGTCATTAACTGCCTCTGCTGCCAGAGGAAACTGGGACTATTCACTTCCTCTGACTGAACCAGAGGGGAAAAGCAATATTTTTTTTTACAAGCAGAAAGAAAGGTTCTGCTCAATTTAATAGCAATTAAATATTTCCTATAAAAAAGAATGCTCAGCAGCTCCTGCTACTATCAATAGAGATGTGGCCATAAGAACTTTTATTTTGGCTCTTTGAAGGATATTCCATGATATTTGTGCATTTATAATATCGCTGCAGTCATAAACTTGACAGACAAAAAATTTTGTTGGGGTGAATGATTCACCAGATGTCTGGGCATCTGATTTTATTCTCTTCCAAAATAGGTAATCTTTGATGTGTTTTCAGAGATGAGTGATAAAAATGAGCATGTGTATGCTAATCCTGCTTTGTATAAAGAAGGATGACTTTCTAATTTTCCAGATAAGTCTCTCTCTCTTTACTTAGTTTAGATTTTTTTAAAATCTCAGTTAGGTACTTCTTTGCACTACTATTTTTGATCAGCGACCCATTCTGGAAATTATACTGTAACTTTATGTACTATATGAAGAGATATTTCTTTTCCATGTCTTTAGGTTACAAAAATTCTTTTCCATGTCTTTTTTTTTGTGTTTGTCAGAGGATTTAAATCTTGCAATCCTTGTCTGGGTCATAGCATTCTGTGTGCCACAAAAAGAGGTGGAAGAGCAGTCCCTTTTGCACAGAATTAAGAATTGGACAGCAGTGGAAGATGCAGAACTAGCAGACATGGCTTTCTAGCTGAAAGAAGAATGGCTTTGTAAGAGAATGACTTCATTTTCATAATATTCTGGTAGCATTTTGCCATATGAATAATTTTATTTCAAGGAAAAGGGTAATAAATTATTGCCAATTACTCCTTCCATTTATCATTATCAGCATACAACAGTCATATCCCTTTAGCAGTTCATAAAAATGTGGCATTTCGCAGGGTTTTAGTAGTGTCTGGATTGCTGTACGAAGCAGCTTTCAGAAGAGGGAGCCTGCATCATTCTGCTGCTTCCCATCCATCACCAGCTGGCTATCAAAGGATACAGGAGGAAAACAAACAATGAAAATTACTGCCCACATGATGGTCCTCTTTTCACTATGGTGTCAGCAGTAGCTGAAAGCTTGCTTGTCTAACTGCAGCTGAATTCATGCAGCATCTAATGGCAAACAAAGCACCAAAATTACTGCCATTTCAAAACTAATTTTCAGTAATGTTCATACTGGAGACTATTGTACTGTGGGCTAAGTACTTCAACACTTAAGCAAAATCCTCACTGAAGGTTGATGAGAATTTGACCGGACTCTGCATTTTGGCCCAAGATCATTCTATCACATTTCATTAGAAAGAGTGTGTGAAAAAAGTGTTGGAGCTCTTCCTTGTCCCAAAGATCACCCCATCAACATCTGTGTTCTTGTCTATCACTAAACCCTCTCAGGATGGGTTACAAATCTTACTTATATCTCATTGTGGTTGCATGTGCTGTCTGAATAGAAGAAGATGTAGAAGGAGGAAAGCAGAGTTTGGGAGACAGAAAATATGCAAATGCAACTATAGCAAAGAGGATAATTGCTGAAGAAACAGTGTGAGGCAACTTATTTCTAGCTCTACGATACTGCCTTTCTCTTTAGCTAGGTAAGAAAATGTTATTATAAGGAAAAAGACAATGTTCTCTCTATATATTCCCTGGGGGAGGGATTTTCAAAGACATAAAACTAACAAAACAATTTAATTTATCTTTAAATAGGAATGGTGAGAACAGGGGTTAAAACTTCAGAGAGATGTGTGCCATCCTGCTGAAGTCAATGGAGGTAGAGATTTATGAAAAATTATATTGCGGGCTGCTGAGAGAGAATTCCTGTAACTGAAAACATGGAAGAGCTTGAAAGCTGCTAATATTTTTCTGTTAGAGCAACTGAGACTTAGAAAAACAAGAAAAATGTTGACTCCTTCATTGGGCCAAAAACATAAGCATCAGGTAGCACTATGGGGTACAATCCTCAAAAGGTTTATAATGACTTAATGTCCTCAAGTCACTGACAATAGTAAGAATGTGTATATTGTTTAAGATAAATATTGGTGATTTAATGTCAAATTATTTGCAGAATGATGGCTAAATTAAAAGATTCTCCCCTCAAAGGAATGCATAGCATCTATACATGTGCATATTTTTTCTTTTTTTTTCTTTTTTTTTTTTTAAATATGGGGAATATTCTTCTACAAATTATAGAAGTTCATACAAAACTCTTACACTCTGTGTATGTATATTTGTTTGAAACACTTTTTCTCCTATCTGGGAGGTTCAAATGTTTAGGTGTCAGGTGTTGTGCCTTCCAAGGAACATGACTTGATTTAAACAGGAAATTTGTTCCCTTACAGAGAAACAGAAAAGCTCTGCTTTACCTATTTGTTTAAAAGGGGGAACACATTCAGCACTAGAAAACTTAAAAATATAACAACAAACTGCATACTAGGCATTTCACAAAGACAGTTGTCTTGGCCATTGCAAATATGAAAAAAGAAAAATTAATGAAAAATAAAAGGGTAAGTTTTATATGATGTGTTTCAGGGTCTTCCCCATGAACTAATATCTTTTGTTTAAAGGGTCTCAAAGTGCTTAATGAGTTGAGTCCTAAGTGTGTATCTGCATCAAAACTGTGTGTTATATCCAGCTTAGCTCCCTATATTCCATTTGGAAATAAAACCACACAAATTTACTAAGATATCACAGAATTTAATAATGGAAGAGTTTAACATCTAGTAGTATAGCTATCTAATAATATAGTTTGTCTGTGCATTAATAATTTGTCTTCCTTCTGAGGTTAATGCTTTAGTCATTGCTTGAGAAGATAATGTAAATTCAGCAGTCTGAGAGTTGAAAGAGAAGATTTAGAATTTTTTTACAAAACCATATATTGGAAGTTACCAAGAAATGTGAGATGTAGTATTTTAGAAGGGGAAAAAAAATTAATCAAGAATCCCAAAAGGACCACATTGATTTTGTTTCATCTAGTTTGCAGTTTGCTTTTGTTAGATTTGAACTACCCTTTATCTAGGAACTATTTATTTATCTGGGAAATATTCTTATTACTTTGCATATGACTTGGAATAAAGGATTTAAAATAGTGCCTGTAATTTTCTAAGATTGTTCCCTCAAATTTGTGTTAACTATAGGCTGTGAACACAGGAGGGCGACAAAGACTTGGTTAGCATAACAAATTTAGACTCAGAGGTCAGATGTCTTTTCTTCCCTCCACTAGGGCTGTTTAAAAACTAAGCTTCAGATAAGAAATGCTTAAAATGAATATGGCTGGCGATTTGCAAGTATTACATAAGATTAAAAAATGTATTTTTATGACATGCTTATGCTGTATTGCTTTATAAATTGCCACCTAACATAACTCAGTGAGAAACAGTTCCCTCTTTTTCTTTTTCCATTACTGATTGCTGCTGGTGCAGTAATTTCTTAGCCTATTTCTGAAAGTGATAAAATAGACTGTCTTCCCTTGCTGCGTGTGCCTGTATCTGAAAGGTGGTTTTGCCAGTAGAAAAATTACATTCAATCATACAAAAACTGTTTTCTCTTACTGCAGATTGCACCCCTGATGTTTGGAATAAGATGCACTTATTTTAACTGTCTTGTTTTTTAAATATAGCGTGATGTATCATATGCTTATGTGCTTTCTCTCATCTGAGAAGTCTTAGAAAACAGACATGATGAAAACTGACTTTTAAAAACCATTTTCTTCCAGATTTCTTGGCATTAAAAAGTTATCAAACCATGACTGCACCATTCTTAAGGCCTTTTGTAGCTTGCAGCAAAACCAGAGTTGTGAAAACCTGCTGGCTGGTTGATAGCTGAGAGATTGAAGCCCTCTTTCTCTACACCAGAAGTAAAACAATGTGCTTGGCCTTGCCAGTGTGAGTCAACTGCAGCTCTGAATAAGCCTCTCCAAAACTCATCTGTCTTGTACACTTGGAGTCTGTCTGCCTGAGACTGAAAATCTTCTCATTTTTCTGATTGCTGATAGGTGAACTGAGGCTGCTTAAACTTGCCACCAAAGGGCCAGAAGATGGACTAGACATTTCAACCATATAGTAAAAAAAATAAAAATGTCTAAAAATGCATGCTATCTGACATAAAAATGGTGGAAAAGAGCTGGATATTATGGGGCAATAAAGTGATAATGTAGATGAACTTCTGAACAGTGGGATTAGTTGGCCATCTGGGTTTTACCAGGTTGACTTCCCTGTCATTGTAGAACAGCTTTTGTGTTTAATACCTGCTTAAAACATTTTAAAATGAAAATACTAATTAATACCTTGCTTTTGGTAGAGTGAAGAAGATGTGCAAAAGTAATTCCATGTGATTTGGAATTAATACAGTAAAGTGCAACTAAGTTCAAGGAATTAGTTGAGTAAATCGATCAGTACTACTCTGTACTCTAGATATCTAGAAGTGAATAGTTTAATATCCTTCTCTCGGATCTAGAGTCACCTAGGTTTTTTCATGTTATTATGAATTGTAACTAGGCAAACAGCATTTCCAAACTGCATAAAGGAGCTGTCTTACTTTCACATGTAATTCACAGTACCAAGAAATTTCATAGAATCATAGAATGTGTTGTGTTAGAATGGACCTCTAAAGGTCATCTAGTCCAACCCCTCTACGATAAACAGGGACATCTCCAACTAGACCAAATGGTTCAGAGCCCCATCAAACTGGACAACTAAATAATTGTGAAACGTGGTAATCTTCCATGTTATTAAAAAACCCCATGCAAACTGGATATTTATTGGAAATGTGTGTTTAGACTACACACATCCAGTGTCTATGTGACTTTTAGATTGGCAAAACAACCTAGAAGTAATTTCTTTTGGTGTAGAGAAACTCGTTGTATTCTAACACTGTTGGGAATTGTTCCTTAAATAAAAAAATTTTAGTTGTAAATTGATAGGCACAAACCAGGTGGGTCTGTTGAGTGGTTAACAACTGTTGTTGCTGTAACAGGACACAGCAGGATCTTTCAAACAGGTATCAAAATGAGCTCTGAGGCAGCCTGGGAAGAGCCACCTGGGATGTATGGCAGAGGCAGTGCTCTCCTCTCTACTGTCCCTTTTCTAAAATGATGTGACTGACAGGGCAGCTCTGCAATAGATCTTTGCTGGTAGTAGTGACTGGCATAACACCAAGCCACTGGAGTTTTAGTCAGCTGGGTAGTTCTGAGCAGCTCAAAAAACCTAGCCATTGACATGCTAGCAGAGCTACAAGATGACCATTGAACCAGTGGGAAATTTCAAGAAAATGGAATTTTAGACACAGCTGGTGGCTGTTGGTAGGCTCTTCACTGCATTTCTCCTAGCTATGATGATGTGGCCTTCCTTCCTAGCTCTTTGTTTCTGTGGCCACTAATCCCATAGCACTGAAGCAGGAAAAAAGAATTTACTAAAACAGCCTTAATTTGTTTCAAGAGCATGAATTTGTCAGAGAATGAAAGAGGAAAGCATGGAGGAGACCTCATAGTGGCTTTTCAGTATCTGAAGGGGGCCTACAGGAAAGCTGGGCAGTGACTGTTTACAAGGGTTTGTAGCAAGAGCACAAGGGGTAATGGAGTAAAACTTGATAATGGGAGATTTAGGTCAGACATTAGGAGGAAATTCTTTACCATGAAGGTGGTGAGAGACTGAAACAGGTTGCCTAGGGAACCTGCAGAAGCCCCATCCCCAGGAGTATTCAATTGCATGTTGGATATGACACTGAACAACCTGATCTAGTGGGAGGTGTCCCTCTCCATGCAGGAGGCTTGAACCTAGTTGACCTTTAAGGTCCCTTCAAACCCAAACCATTTTTATGATCCTGTGTTTCGATGATGTTCATTTTTATGGTCTGTGTTCTCCTATATGATGTGTCTTAGAGGTCTGCAGAGTGGAAGGTGATCCTTCTTTGAGGTGGAAAAAGAGAATTCTGCCCATAAACTTGTTTTAATTTATTCTGAATCTCAGTTAAGTACATGCATTTGTAATTTATTTTTTGAATGGGTAGGCTGGGAATGGAGTGCAGCAGCTTATTCACTGACAGTAACTTTGAAACATAGCTTGAAACCTTGGCATCCAAACGATATTTGCACTCTCAGGCTGAGACAGTCTTCGTCAGACATGAGGCTACTATCCTGATTTATTATAACTTCTTGTGCAGGAGCTGTGCGTATGGCATAGTTTATCATCTTTGGAAGCTGGCAAGGAGGGCAGAACTGAAAGTATTACATGAATACCAGTGCTTTTGGAGGAGATGGTGAAACAAGATGGCTCATACAGCAAATAAGCAGATGCAGAACCGTTTACTCTGGCCTATTAGTCCAGCCTGTAACTCCCCTCCTGGTGTCAACCCATGCTCTTTCCCATGCAAAAGGGCTGTTTCACAGGAATCAGAATCAGAACCACTGACAAAAGACAATTGCACTACTTCCAAAGGATATGGCCTGAGATAGAGGAAATTTATCTCACTATATGTAAAAGCTCTGAGCTGTAGCTGAGACATAGCACCTGAGAAACATTAGGAAAACTCACTTTGGATACCTTTAGGATTTCAGTCTACAGTACTCTCTCCTTTTACTGATACTTAAGACTGTGCTTCTCATCTCTACTGGTATTCCTGGTGCTTAGTGGAGGCAGGCTCATGCTGCCCTGCTGGGGTACCCCAGCTGCCTGCAGATTGTCTGTGTGACAGATGATTTAAGTGTATGCTGGAGGTATCCACCTGGGCTGGATTATTACCTCATAAAAGTGGGAATGAAAGGAGAAGTCTCTGAATGGATTTCACACTGAGGATGAGTGTTAATGATTGTCAAGATCACTGTCACTATTCAGAGTGAATTTAGATTTTGTTTTAGGACAGCACAGCTAATCACGTTGAGTGAAGAGGGGATCAAGAATACTGCTTTCTGCATCACAGCAGACATACTTCATAATAAGAAGCAGAGACATGCAGGCTGTCACATCAATATCAATGATTCCATCATGCAAACCCTGTCAGCAAGATTGCATTATTTAAAAAATATAATACTCCACTCAGAGACTGCAATACTAAATACACTTCAGAAAATAATAAAAAACAAATGTGCAGAGAGATAAAGAAGAACAGATGGCATGTGTTAGCATTGATTCAGTAGTTTTTGTGTTTCTCCTCCCTAGAAAACGAACAAAAATTTGAAACTTCAAATAAATAGAGACTTGAAGAGAAAGGACATGTGAGGACCACTTCTTTCAAGAAGAAATGAAAATCGGGAGCATTCTGGGAAATGCCAGTTCTGTTTGTTTTTTTCCCCAGTTTTTTATAGCATGCATTTTCTTTACATTAAAAATGACTGAAATAAACAGATACAATACAAGGAGAAGAGAGACTCAGTAGAATTGGCCTGAGTAAGATAAAAAGGGAAAAAAGAGCTCTGCAATTACAATTGACAAGTTGGCTTAATATCCAGTGAAAGAATGCAATTCTAGAGCAGCTGGATTAATTAAGTAATATGGCAAAATAAACCATGGGTTATTATAATTTTCAGTAAGCCTCAGTACTTAGGGAGGTCTGAGGGCTTGGAGTTCAACTTCTCTCCACACAGAAAGTGCTGATGTCTATAATTATCTTGGATTTCAAGGTATAAAATGTATCTTATCTACATAATAGAAGAATATATATGATAAATCTTATCCAAAATATAAACCAATTATTTTTTATCTCATACATATTATGCATCTTATTCTATGAATATCTTGTATCACTCTCTGGATATATATATATAATATAAATATATATATATATAAATAATAAATATAAATATAAATATATAAAAATTGCTGTGATTAGAGAATGCAGGCTAGAATACAGGGGGAAAAAGCCCAGGCTCTAATATGATCAGAAATAAAACAGCCTGAGGAAGGAAACCAGTAAGTGATCTTGAAGAAGTGAGTGAAATAAATAATGTAACTCAGTTAGCTTTTACTGGAAATCTGCTATTGCCTGTGGTGTTATAAAAATCAATCAGACAAGTGAAAATAGAAAGTGAATGACCACTGGATGGTTTAACAAATTTGTGAAAGATTCATGGAAAACTTAGAGACCCTGAAAATTATTCTGAATAAGATCACATGCCAACTGCAAAACGACACACAGATCACAGCCTAGAAAATGTCATCCTTACATACACAAGTAGATCAACAGACTGTTTTAAAAATCCCCTGCAGCCCTGCATGTTGGGGAGAGAGTTCTCGCTGCAGCATGAGGGGTGTTACAGAAGACATAATGTAGTGATGTTCTGTAGAAGATGTGAAGAAGTCACTTGTCTCTGTGGAAATCAGGTATGGTCAACCTTTATTAATTACCATAGAATCACAGAGTAATTTGAATTGGAAGGGACCTCAAAGATCCTCTAGATCAAATACCCCTGCATGGGCAGGGGCACCTTCCAGAAGATCAGGTTGCTCAGGGGCCCATCCAACCTGGTCTTGAATGCTTCCAGGGATGGGGCTTCCACAACTTCTCTGGGCAACCTATGCCAGTGTCTCACCACTCTCACACTAAAGGATTTATTCCTAATGTCTAATCTGAATTTCACCTCCTCCAGTTTTAATCCTTTATCCTTTTTCCTCTCACTACATGCCCATGTAAAAATCCTTTCCTCAGCTTTTCTGTAGGCCCCTTTCAAGTATTGGAAGGTTGCTGTGAGGTGTCCCTGGAGCTTTCTCTTCTCCAGGCTGAACAATGGCAACTCTCTCAGCCTTGCCAAATTTCTTCCTTGATTACATGTAGTGGTTGGTCTTGCTTGATCTCTTGTGTTTTATCTGAACGACTGATGAAGGATCCCTAGTATGTCAAAGACCAGTAGATTGGCATTGATTTCTGTTGACTGATGACGGGGTAAAGCAGAAGGTTCAGAAATAGCTTTACGCAAGTTTGAGAAGGACATGTCTGTTGATGTGATGGGAGTTCTGCTGGTGAGTGTCCAGGAAGCACTCAGACTGTGAAAGTCTGGAGGCAAACCTGTAGGCAATGTTTGCCTGTGCCCAGAGACCTGGCAGAGGGGAGAGTTTTTTCCTGAACTAGGGATCATCCAGTGTTGTCTTACATTGGAGAATGAACTGTGGATCTTCTTGGACTTGGAATGTATTTGGAGCAGGTGGAACGTGAATACTCAGGTGAGGGCGGAGTCCCAAAGGAGAGTGAACAGAGGAATATTGCTGGTCCCTACTGCTTTGGAAATACACTCCTTGACAGAAGGTGTAGAGGTGAAGACAGAATGGACTTGTAGCAAGGTAAATTCAGGTAAACTGATATGTGACAGTGAGAAAGCCTTTCATCAAGATGCAGACGAAAATGCTAAGAGACCAGGATTTCAACCACTGACTTTATGTAAGACCAAGCTAAAAACAGATCTGAAAAGAAAATACAATATCTGGGAAGCAGGAAATAAAATCTAATAGCAGTCATAGATTGATGATGCGAACAAAACCGGCAAAAACATATATTTTCTTTCAGAACAATAAAAACAGATGCACCAGTGATTACTAATAGAGATAGGAACCTGTATGAAATGCCAACATTTATCAAATATTCTGCAACAGAAAATGAGTTTAGTGTGACAAATATCATGTTCCAGGCTTGAAAGCGTATGAAATTAGTAGAGATGCAGAGACAGTTCTTATATTTTGAGAAAAAAAGTTATACTGAACAGTGAAGAAGGTCATCAGTCAAAGCAATCAAGGAGAGCAACAAAGAAAGCAGTATCAGGTGGTGTTTAGGAGCCTGAGAGTAAAACCAGTTACAGCCAGAAATAAGGTTATCATGGAAGACTAAAATAGTTATTCTGCTGATATATATGACATGAATTAAAAATCCAACCTTAACTGATCAATGTTTGTGATGGTTTCTTATTGTGTAGAGAAAGAAATTGTTTATTACCTTAGAAGACTAAAATAATATAATTTTGTTGTAAATTACTATACTGGGTCCAGTCCTGATGTCATGAAAATTAGTGGCAAAGCTGTGAGAGAAAGTTATTTAGAGGTAAGTTTGAATTTCTGAAAGGAAGTGCTAAATCTCAGTAAATCACCACAACCTGGACTCTGCTGAAGGCAATAAATAAGCAAAAATTTTACTTGAAAGAGAGGCAAGTATAAACAGCATTCTGGTCATTACACTGTAATAGAGAAACACAAATAGTGTATCTGTCCTACGTAACAGGAGTTGTGTCCTCTATATTTAAGTTACATTCAACAAGTAATCTAAATAGTCCTAGCTGATATACATCACCACTCAGCACATATGAAAAACCAGTTGTAAATTCAAGGCAAACAATATACTGCAAATTCTGTTTTCAAATTTAGAAACTTACTAGAGAACTATATGCAATTTCACATTTTAGGCATTTTATGTTTTTAATTCTTCTCAAAATACATGTGCTTACATATGCAGTGTAAAACACATCTGAAGATAGGAAGATGGTAGTACACCTTTCTTTTGGATATTAAATACTAAAAATGCTGAATGTGCATGGTTCTTGGCAGAAGATTTTATTATACTGGTGCCTATCAATAGAAAACAATTTAAAAACATCTTTGAGGGCAAGGTTTCGTGAACAAGAGTGGGATAGCTGCTCTGCAAACCAAGTCAATGATTCCAGTGTTGCAATCTTCACTGTTTAGTCTCACTTAAGGAAGTCTTGGTGAACACATACTCTTCTCTGAGAGTGACTGGAAAGATAAGACTATCTCACTCCTTTGTAAAGCAGTCGAGAGCATTGCTTGGTTGCAACTCTGTTAAGGATGAAGGTATACCAAGGTGATTACTAAATGTCTACATTTGGCTACTGTAATCTTAGCTATTTGTTAATACTTTATATTGTTCAATGATTACCATTATAAGCAGCAACAGTAAGAACGAGCATGCACTTTCTTATTTAAAACAGAGCTGTATGCTGCGATCTCTGGCTTCTGTATGGTGCCAGTGTGTGTGAAAAGTTATTTACCTCATGAAAGATTTTATCTCTTGATCTGTATAATATTTTTTTAATAGAATTCAATCTTTGAGCAGTTCATTATCTGCAGGGAGCTCACCCAGGTAATTATTCCCAAGTAGCGTTCCTGTGTGATGTGCTCTAGGTGATCCTCCGCTGGGAGAGGGATTGGACTAGGTGATCTTTTGACATCCCTTCCAACCCCTAAGATTCTGTGATTCTGTGATTCTATATAGTAGTCAAAATATTGAGTAACATAAAACAGTGACCAGAAAAGGAGAGAATATAATATTAGAAATTTGTGGTTTAATTATGTCAGACTGTGAGTAGTACCATGAGCCAAGATTACTTTAGACATCATTCTGAATGGTTGTAGTTGATCTCTACATATGCCTTATTTAGGCATTTTAGAGAAGTATTCAATTACAATGCCAAGTGTATCTTTTCTAGTCCAGAACAAGCATTCAGATTGCTCAGATTCCTCTATTTAGCTTTTTCTGAAAAAAAAAAAACAACTGAAAAACTGATGAAGGGTTATAAAATTCTAGTTTGCATTGGCATGTAGGAACTTGGCAAATAAATACATTTACTGTTAATGGATGACTGCTTCAAAGTTAGGGCAATTTCTGACTTGGCTCTGTAAAGCACTCACACATCACGGAACATACAACATGGAACAAACAGTGAGTTTGATTATCTGCATTTGTCCCATCCTCTTCAGTGAAGGTTGCAGGAATTTATGCAGCTTAGACACATTTATGCAAAATATATTGCTGATATATTGCTGATTTGCCACAGTATTTCTAGACTTTAAAAAAAACAACCCTAAGATGTTAGGTGGATATCTCTTGTTTTTAAAGTAAAACATGACAATGAAGTTTGGTTAATCCCTCTCAGAAGACATCCAGCCCCTCAACAATGCATAAAACAGCATATATCTTGCATATAACCTTTAGTGTAGGGAAGTTTTTTGAAGAGCTTCGTATTTCAGAGCTCTAGAAGTGCCTTGGAAACAAAATCCATGCAGTAGAAGTTGTGTATGAAACATGGTGCTTGTCGAAAATGAAAATGAATTTGTGAAGATTTGGAGGTGTTATCTTATGCCTGGTTTCCATTTTCCTACCTTGAATGTTGTTCTACCAATAGAAAAAGTTATCCTCTGCATGAAAGGTGCAATAGGGTTGAAGTACACCCATTGGGCCAAATTCCCAGTACACCTCAGATAATATGAACAGAGAAAGGCAAGATGAACAGGAAGTAGTTAAAAACCCTATGCTGTTGCTTTAACACTGCTTTATGACCTACAATCATAAGGTCTGGCATCTCCAGCTGCCTATCACAGCCACAGCAGTTTGTATTTCCTATCATTTCTGCTTCCTCTGAATGTGAAAATCTGCCAGTTTTGAGCATCTAAGATGATTCTCCTAGTACTTTTTTTTATATAATGTGGACAGCAAAGTAAGACCTATTGTTTTGGGACTCTGGAGTTTGTCCTCCTACCCTAGAGGTCATGTTCTGGTATTGCTCATCTGTAGGTAACAGCTAAGCTCATCAGGTGTCAGGCTGAAAGAAGTGGTGATCATTTTGTGGATGGGGCTAGAGATAATTTTAAAGGTTCTACCAATATGTTTAGGTATCAGTTTGGCTTGTGAAACCTTTGGCAGGAGTTCTGATCATGGCAGCTGGGCAAAAAAATAGGTCTGTGCTACTGACTGCATGTAGCATGTTTGGCTTCTTTGAGTAGCCGTGTATAGACTGATGTATGTTCACTAATCCACTCCACTACTTCACAAACATTTTAATCTTAACATAAGGCCCAGGAAAAAAGTCACTGCTTGCCAAGAGTCAAATTTGGTATCAGACAAGACTGATTTTCTTTGCTTTTATTAAGCAAGTTAACACATGATTTGAAATAAAAGCCCAGAAAAATATCTATATTAAAGATTTAGTCTGAAGGATTTAATGAAGTAATTTTAGTAGGTATTCTTTCAAGGAGAAGGGGAATGTTTACCATGGGTGAAAGAAGAACACAGTGATAAGAAAATTCTGACAGATACTGCATTAATTATTGAAGGCTTTCAAAAATTTCATCAGAGGACATGAGATCAGTCCACGTAGGAAAAAAATGTCCTCTCCAACACAGTGCCTCATGTTTGGTACTTACCCCAGCTTAGTATTTTTCCTGCAACTTCCATCACCTCCAAAATTTTGAACAACAAGGATTTTCATAGAAAGGAATAATAGAACCATAGAAAAGTCTGAGTTGGGAGGCATCTTTGAAGTTCATCTAGTCCAACCCTTCTGCAGTGAGCAGGGACATCTTCAAGTAGATTGGGTTGCTCAAAGCTGTCCAACCTGACCTTTAGTGTTTCCAGGGATGGGGTTTCTACCACCACTTTGGACGACCTGTTCCTGCATTTCACCACTCCCATTGTAAAAATGTTCTTCCTTCTATCTAGGTTAAATCCACCCTCTTTTAGTTTTAAAACATTATGCCTTGTCCTGTTGCAACAGGCCCTACTAAAAAGTTTGTTTCTGTCTTTCTTACAAGCTCCCTTCAGGTACTGCAAGGCAGCTCTAAGGTCTCACTGGAGCTTTCTCTCACCGAGGCTGAACAATGCCAGCTCTCTGTCAGAAGTCTGTCTTCATAGGAGAGATGCTCCAGCCCTCTGATCAGCTTCATGGTCCTCCTCTGGACTCACACCAACAGCTCCATGTCCTTCCTGTGTTGGGAGCCCCAGAACAGTCACAGTACTCCAGGTGGGGTCTCATGAGAGCAGAGTAGAGTAGAATCACTTCCGTCAACCTGCTGCCTTGCTTCCTGTGATGCACCCTAGGACATGGCTGGCTTTCTGGGCTGCTTATGCATATTGCCAGCTCAAGTCCAGTTTTTAATCCACCAATACTCTCAACCTCTTCATCCCCCAGCCTATATTGATGTGGGGGATTGCCCCAGCCCATGATCAGGACCTTGCACGTGACCTTGCTGAAACTTGTGAGAGTCACATGGGCTCATTTTTCCAGCTTGTCCATGTCCCTCAGGCATCTCAACAACACCACTCAACTTGGTGTCACCTGCAAACTTGCTGAGGGTTCACTCAATCCCACTGTTTGTCATTTATGAAGATATTAAACAGCAGTGGTCCCAGTACAGACCTCTGAGTGACACCACTTGTCACGAATCTCCATCTGAACACTGAACCATTGACTGCTACCCTTTGGATGCAACCATCCAACCAGTTCATTATATACTGAGCAGTTCACCTATCAAATCCATATTTCTCCAATTTAGAGAGAAAGATGTTGTGGGAGACTGTCAAAGGTCTTCCTCAAGTCATGATAAATGACCTATGTAGCTCTTCTCCTGCACACTGATGTCGCCACTTCACTGTAGAGACTACTGGGTTGATCAGGCAGGATTTGCCCTTGGTAAAATCATACTGCCTGTCTTGAATCACCTTCCTGTCCTTCATGTGCTTTAATATAGCTTCTGGGAGAATCTGTTCTATGATTTTCCCAGGCATAGAGGTGGGGATGATAGGTCAGTAGTTCCCAGGGTTCTCCTTTCTATCCTTTTAAAAAATGGGTGTTGTGTTTCCTTTTTCCCAGTCACTAGGGACTTCACCTGACTGTCATGACTTTTCAAATATTGTGGACAGTGGTTTGGTAACTGCATCAGCCAGTTCTCTCAGGACTGTGGGATGCATCTTGACAGGTCCCATAGATTTATGAATTTTCATGTTCCTCAGGTGGTCACAGACTGATCTTCTCTTACAGTGGAAGGGATTTTGCTTCCCTAGTCCCTGCCTTGTGGTCCACCCACTCAAGAGGTGAGGAAAAAGAGACCAGTGAAGACTGAGGCAAAAGAGTTGTTGGGTGCCTCAGCCCTCTCCTCACCTGTCGTTACTGGTTTGCCAGTTGTGTTCATTGGAGGGGTACGCTTTCTTTGACCTTCCTTTTCTGCCTGTAGAAGCCGCTCATGTTACTCTTTCTATTCCTTGCCTAGTTCAGCTCCAGCTGCTCCTTGGCCTTCCTGACCCCATCCCTACATGTCCAAGCAGTGTTCCCAGTATACCTGTCCCTGTTTCCACTGCCTGTTCATTTCCTTCTTGCTCTGTAGTTTGACCAACAGGTCCCAACTCAACCATGCTCTCTCTTGCCTTCCTTGTCTAATTTCTTACACCTGGGGATTGAGAGCTCTTGTGCTCTATGGAAAGTGTCCTTAAAGATCTGCCTGATCTGTGCTGCTCCTTTGTTCCTGAGGGCAGTTTCCCATGGGGAACTAACTCTTTGAGCATCTGGAAATTTGCTTTCCTAAAATCAGGTGCAGTATTTCCTCCCCTCTGGTAGGGCTGTCTATTACTTGGCCTAAGAAATTATCCCCAATGCATCCTAGGATCCTCCTGGATTGCCTACATCTCACTGTGCTACTTTTCCAGGAGATATTGGGGTGGTGAAAGTCCCCTAGCAGGATGAGGGCCTGTGAGCATGATGCCTTCTGCAGCTGGAGTAAGAAGGTGTTGGTAATAGACTCCCCTTGATTGGGTGGCTGGTACTAAACAGCAACCACAAGGTTCCCTTGCCTCTGTCTCTAATTCTTACCCATAAGTTTTCAGCCTCTCATGGCTGTTCCTCAGAGACAGCGCTTCATGAAGTATCAACTTCTTGATGTAGAGTGCAACTCCTCCACCCCTCCTTCCTCACCTGTCCCTGCTGAAGAGCCTGTAGCCACTGATAGCTGCAATCCAGTAATGGGATTTGTGCCACCAAGTTTCAGTAATGGCAACTAGGTTGTAGTTGTGTTTTCTTGAAGCCACTCTTGAAGTAAGCTGCACTAAATTATTTAGAACTTTTTCTAAATCTCTCTAGGAAATTCATAGGACACCCCACAATTTCTGTCCACACACCATGCTTTCCCCGATTAAAGAGAAGCTATTAGACGGGAGAATGTGCCAAAAGTGACAGGAGAGAAGAGTCTGCATGCAAACACTTGTCTTCAATAATTAGCAAGGAATAGGAAAGAAATCGTCACATACGTATAAATGGCAAAGCAATTCGTGCCTTGGCAATACACTCCTTTGCTATGATTGAACACACAAGTTCATTTTTAAAGCAGTAATTCCAATGGTGTAAAGGGAGATCTGTTTGTTTGCTTCCTCCTTACCTCCTCCAAAGACAGAATATTAGTTAAAAAAACAAATGAAGGAAAATTCCCCAAAGAATCTTAGCAGGGAACAAGAAATACATCCATTGTAAACAGCGGGTGGGGCTTTTGACAGGCTTTGTTTGCAAATGATAACAATTACAGGTAATTTTTCATTTCAATTGGAAGAACAGGTATTAAAAAAAAGGAGAGTGAGAGAAACAGAGAGTGAGTGAGATTTCCCAAGTGTCTTATTCCCTCCCAGGTCTACAACCTAACAGGAGTGTAGAGAGCTCGGCAGTTTCTTCTCATTCCATTAAGTGAGATCTAATTGTGTCTCTTCTCTCTGTTGGCAGATGCAGTTTCTACATAACAACAGCCCAGAGACAGAGCTGCCTGATTAATGCCTCCAGCTGTCATATGCCCCATTATCTGTGCATTTGCATAACTTAATGGTTCAGGACAGGGGAGAGAGGATGCTTAATTTAATGTTTAGCAGGCCCTTGATAGCTGAATAATTTAAGAACTGTCAAGGGAGGTCAGTCCTACAGCGATTCAGCAAGACAGCTATGATTTCTGAATATCATTAAAACCCTTTGGATAATTTGAAAAAAAGGAGGGGAGGGAGTAAGGAAGAATAACAATGCCTGAAAGGAAGACCTGCTTTTCTGTAACCATTCATTCCCTGAGGACTAGGAGAAAGACTTGAGGGAAAACCCTCAGTTCGTAACATGGCCAAGACACAAAGGGTTAACTGTATGCTTTCTCTCCCCCATCACCCACTCTTGTCACAGCTAAAGGGTTGAAATACTGAATTTGCTTAAATTCAACTAACAGCCCAACATGATTTGAACAGGAAACACTCTCAGTTTCATTAGATACTAATGAATATTATTAAGCTAATCTGCCATTTGTTTTCTAATTATGTGTCAGAAAGCACCACAGTGGCAGCTGAGGCAACTGCCAGGGTGCATTTATTTATCTTCCAATCCTGTGTTTACTGACTGGCTATTGCACAGAGTGATTAGGATCAAATAAAAAGGAATAACAAAAGAGAAAAAAAATAAAATTGCAGGTTGATTATTGCTGTTCTTTTCCAAGTTCATCAGCTTCTGCATGACATTTGACTGTATTTGAGAACCAATAAAATGGAGTTATTTAGGCCTCCCTGTGAGGCTTTCTGTCATAGTAAGAAAATAAATGAAAGAAGTATTTTGGGGCTGGACTGACCCAGCTATTTGGTAGCCAAATCAAGGACTTGCTCACTGAGTCATGGAGCCAAGCTCTGCTATTTCTGTTGCTTCATTGCACACTTCTGGCCCTGTCCTCCCTTTTCCCAAAAGAGACCTCTGCTCTTTTTGAGATCTGGCACTTTGAAGACCATATGCTTAAGATTTAATCAACTTCAAAACACAACCAATTACTGTTTATGCTAAGAGCAGTAGTTGGTCAGCTCAGAGTTTCTGTCACTGTTTAAGCCTGGGTGGGTAATTAAGTGAATTGGTTCAATTCTGGCTCAAACTAGGACATTTACTTGGTGGAATGACATTATTTACATGGAAGGGATATGAAGTTATTTCGCTGGATGAGGTAAACCTGTTTCTTTGCTTGTGTAAACAAGTTGACATTCTAGACAGTGTTTTACCCATAAGAGCTTCTTCATGCATACATTTCTGGGCAGCAAATCTCTTTTTTTGGCTTTATCCTCTTCCTTCAATTACTGTCTGTCCTGCTTTGTTCATTTTCAGTTCACTTTGTTCTAACAAAACCCTCCACGATCTTCCTTTGGCTCATTGTATGGGTCCCCTCCTTGCAGATGGATTTTAGACATGGACTTCTGCCCCCTTAACTATCCAATTCTATAAAATATCTGAACAGCTTATATAATTTCTGATTTAGTTTCTGTACCATACAGCCAATTGCAAAATGTGCTCATGATAAAGAAGTAATCTGTGAAACTACCAGTATCTTATATACATTATGATAGCCTGTATGTACACACAGTTCACATGCACCTGTAGAGAGAAGTGAGTTACCTTAAAAAATAAAATAAAATACTTAATATTCTCAATCAACAGCTTAGAACACCACCTGACATTGGAACACCAAGTTTTCCTCAGAGATTCAGGAAAAACGGGGAAAATTGTGTCAGAGCAGTATACTGAGTTGAAGGAGAGCATTTGCTATTGCTGGTTGGCAGTTGCTCAAGATTTTACAAGGGATTGAGTAGCTCCTGTCTTTTTGCTGTTGAAATGCCTTTCTAAGCCATTTTTTTTTCTTCACATTTTGTAAGTATGGAAATTCCACAGTTGTCAGCTGAATTAATGATTCAAGGGGTTTAGTCTATAAATAATGACCTGCATCCTCACCTTGCAGTTTTTACATTTAAGAAAGACGGTGGGGTGGGGTAGTAGGGCTGTAACAGCATGGAAATGAAAAAGGAAGCTGCTCCTCTCTTACTGGCCTGTTTTTTTCTTTTTAATATCTTTCCATAAAATATGCAGTACTCACTACAACAGGATGTAGGACTCAATGGCACATTTGCCAGGTATTGTGTAGAGATTTTTATACACAAAACTGGTGCATGGTAGCAAAGTAAAAGATAGGTCTAGTTTGTACTTGTGAGGAAACAAGAGATGATGCTGGCTTTTTTTGTTTAGCTACATTAGTGTTGCTTGCATGAAGTAAGATTTTTCACTCACTCATATAATTTTTAATATTTGATTTTCTTTTAAATTGCTTTGTTTTAAAAGGGGAAACTGAGAAACAAACATGTATTGCGAAGTTGAATTTCTGAGAGGTAGATTTCCATCAGGCTAATTTTTGGCCTTTGCCTTTTTGTTGCTTCCTAGCAGGGAATTGATTAGAAGCAGTGTGAAGCCAAAGTAGAAACTTGGATCTTTTATTTGGTGGAAACATGCAGTTCCAGGTCAGAGAGAGACCTGATTTTTAAGCACATATTCCTGCACTGTTGGCCTTAGAATGATCTTGCTCAGTTTGGGGTTTTTTTCAGAGACAAATTTAATTATAATGCTGGAAATCTGTAATGACAAGGTTGTCTGTTCTTAGGCTTCTACTAACAGTGTATGAGTAAGATACAGAATGGGAAAGGGAAAAAATCCTTATGTGTGATGACATAAATCATCACATTTGTTCCAATAAGCACATATGGTACAGTAACATTAACCACTGCTTTGAGACCCTCTAATGGAAGACCATATGGGCTACTGCTGCATCAAAACACAATAGGCCTGTGTTTAGGACTCTGCAGTGACCTGGATTCAGAACTTCCTTGCTTTTATTGGTTTCTGTGTCTGTATCAACATTTTTTCTTCCATTATACTGTTTGTTTATTTTTTTTGCCAATTCCTGAATCCACAGATTCCTATGGATAGAGCAAGACAAATGTATGCCTGTCATTTTTGTATTTCATGTGTTTGCCTTTGCATATTTTGGGAAATTTCCAGATTTCAGAAATAGTAAGAGAAAACTGGATCCCTTTATTAGAAGAAATTAATAGAGAGAAGTATTTCCTCTTCTTTGGTGCATATATTTTGAATCACAAAAATAATTCATTTGGGGTCATAGAAACCAGGGTGCCATCTGGAGAGTTTCCAACCAATCACAGTCACTCCCTTGCAAAAGTCACTCTGTCCTTTTGTTACACTGAAACAGCTGCAATGCAAACATTGTAAAAATTGTGGTATTAGGTTGTTACAAATTTTGTTTACCTGAAGGCTCAGACACCATTACTGAAGTGGGCATAATGAACTTGTTTGGATCTGAACACTTCAACACACTGCTATTTGGTGTTAAGGATATTTGCTAGAGGCAGAACATACTTCCTTGCTTTTTCTGCACTCACCGGTTTCTAAAAATAATCAGTCACAACCTCTATTTTAATTTTTTATTTTCTTTTTCAGGGAAAACCTTGAAAATCCTCCATGTATTCCACATTGTTTTTCTTCAAACAATTCTTTTTGTCTTCCATCATGTGTTTTGGTCAGCTCTTCTTACAAGTTTACTGTACCCCTTGATTAATGTCACTGTCCCTGATAACAATTGGAATCACAGCCCTCTAGCAAATTATGCTTCTTCAGCCCAACCCTCAGCTGGAGCAGGGTGGGTAGAGATCCTCCATTTCCTGCACACTCTTCAAACCAGAACAGCAGAAGATACGTGATGGCCTTTCCTGGACTGTACTGTGGTGTGCAGGCAACCAGCACTGCTGGCTTTGTATAATGACACTCCTCCTTCTCCTAAATTATCTCTTATGCATGGATCAATGATAATGTTAGTGATCTACTCAGCTTTTCTGAAGTATAACAAAAGTATAGTCAACAAGGGCTGTGCATTCACCAGTGATCTTCCAAGCCCAGTGTGAAACAGGAGACAGCAGACGGATGTTGAGGACAGATGGGGATGTGGTTATTAACATGATGATAGAAAGTGGTTGGCTGGAGAACCATTTCCCTTTATGGTCCCAAAGTGGACAGGTTTTGTCTGGCAGCTGGGGCTAAATGGTGGGAATAAGTACAAGCAGAGGAGGGCAGGTGTCTTCACATTGGTGAGCAAGGAAATATGGCGTAAAGCTCCTTTCAAGTGACAGTTCTTCTGAATCGGGGGTAGGTTTAAATTGTTTTTTCTCTCGCAGACAGGGCTTTTGAGAAGTACCTGGCTCAAGAGGCAGTGAATGTCTTACGGAAGCATAGGTGGCTTAAATGGATTGTGAAAGGGCTCAGACCATGGCAGGAGGATGCATGGGAGCAGTGAGACAGAAAAGTCAGATATAACTTACAAAAAATGTGAACATATTTCTGTCAGTTTTTTATAACCAGTATCACTGAGCAAGGGTACGCCTTTAGCAATCTAGCTATGCACTAAAATCATAATCATGCCAGCACCAGGTAGCTGTTTATTTTGTAACTGCTTCTTCTGTCAGCATTATTGCTTTGATGGTCATGCAGCATGAATTCAACACGAGTTGTATTACCTGACACCACAGCTCAATAAGTAGCAAGTTAAGTACCCAACAGCCCTGAGCTCTCAGCTATTTCTAGGTAGGGAAAAGGCAGGAATAAGTATATTTGGCAAAAAATGTAATTGCTCCAGGTCTATTCTCTATTCAATGTGGGGTTTTTGTTTGGTTGGTTGGCTTTTGTTTTGCTTTGATTTGTTTTGTTTGTGTGCTTTTTTTTTTCTTAAAAAACCCCCTTTCCTTTCAATATTTCTTTCCTCAGTGCTTTGCCATGCCTATCTAGTTTCCTCTAGTATGTGTTTTTTAAGCATTGAACCCATTCAGATAAGCCCCATAACTGGGTGAAATTCTTGATTCTGAAACATGGGCCTGAAAGTTCTGTGAAAGCTCTCAAAATGGAAAGTAACTGATAATATAGACCAATTCAGGAGCAAAAAGGAACAAGAAGATTCATGTTTCTTCTCTATCCCTCTGAAGTAGATGGGATTCTTCTAAATCCCAAAATTAGGTTTGGTTTTAGGGAAAGGCTCCAGTCAGCGCTTGTTCTTCTAAATCAATTTCAAAACATTAAGTCCTGTGATAAATGTCTGATCTCCTGCATACAGATTCAAAAACCACTTTTCTGATTCTTTCTTTTTCTGTCACATAGAAATCACCGAGAAGTCTCACATTCATATTCTCCCATTCACACAGTTAATGGAAAACAATGCAAATGTTCTCCTGCTGCATTAAATGTCACTTAGATTAAAATCTGAAAATAAAATATCCTCTTCCTTCTGTTTCCAGAGGCTACTAGGATGACAAGTTAATCAAGACTTCATCTGAGCCCTGCATTTTTCTATTCATTGTATCACAGCTCTTTTAATGTAGCCGTCCAGTTCACTCCAAGCAGGCTGTTTCAAAGGACTGGATATGTTGCAGATTTACTTTGCTGAAAGATCCCTTAGCCTTTTCCTTAACTACCCACGTATGAAGCAAACCCCAGAAAGACTGCAGGTGTCCCAGAGAAGTGGCTATTAGGACAACAGCTAGAATGACCTCAGTGCCCTGAAGTTGAAGCCTAAGGAGACCCAGAGAGAGTTCTTGGCAGAGTGTCATGCTTCCCTGTAACCTTGGGAAAAGACTTACCCTCCCTTCTGTTCAAGGGTTCTCATTTGCAAAAGAAGAATAATTTCTCTTTGCTTTAAGGGTGTTGCTCCACTAATGACAGTGAGAGTTCAGCTGATGAAATGCAGACAGATACATGCTGGTTGTCTTTTAACCTGCTTTGTGCTTTTTTGGGTCCAGTGAGTAAAGAATGCAATTTTCCTATACCACCTACCATGCTACATATAATTTACAGTATCTAAATAAGTATCTGGAGGATGATATCACATGATGAAGCTGAGTCACAAAAAACAGAGGTGGTTAAAGACAGTCTTTGAAGAAATAGAACAATTGGCTTCAAAGTCCTGGGTATTTGAAAGCAACTCAAGTTCAGAAGCGAGGCCAGTTAGGTTCTCCTGCTGCCACAGCCATATGCTGGGCTGTTCTGCACTCTGATTGTAGGAAGGGTATTTCTTATGTATTCAGCTGTTGCTTTTCTTTTGTTATAGCCTTTTGTAGCTAGCATATAATGAAAACACCTCTATTTAAAAGTGTTATGTTAAAACCTTTTGAGGTTTTCATGAGACATGCACAGATTATGGCAAATTTTCTACTCTCTGTAGTATGACATTTTACATTTAATTGAACTCTAAAGTTAACAAAATCTTTATAAACCTTACCAGTGTAACAGTAATGCTAGAGTTTGTCTTTTTGCTCAGCCATTGAAATAAAGAAAATGAGTCTAAAATGAATTTTTATTAAAAGCTCTAGCAGAGGTGTCATACAAAAGTTAATTGAAGGGCATGCTGTGAAAACTGGACTAAAGTAAGTGCTGCTCAACTCAGCCTGAGGTGGAAGTCTTCCTGATCAAGTGAGTACTTCTCTGTCTTTGCCTTTGTGGGTTAAGGGCCATCAGGAACATACTTGTGTCTTAAATCTCCTGATCTGTGTCATGTGTAATAACTTTCCAGTTCCCAAGAGGTCAGAATAATTGAATATATTCAAATTTAACTCTACTTTTGACACCTATTTTTCTTATTGACTTCAGAGTTTCATTTGAATGGAAATCTAAGAGAATTTTAAAGGGAAACCAAGAAAATCCATGTGTGGACAAAAGGTCCAGCCTGTGAAGTGACTCAGTTTCTCTGTTCTCTTCAACAGTCTAGGTCTTTAAAGAAAATGAAACACCAAAAACCTCAGCTTTTGTCTTTACACAAATACATACTGTGATTAAACTCCATGAAGGCGGTTTCATCCCTGTGTGAAAGGTCCAAATACTTGTTTTTACTGACCATATACAAAACTAGATACATATGTGCATTCCTGTGATGGCAGGTTCTTTTAACATTTAATAAAGGTGCAAATTATTTCTTTAGCAGTATCTGCTTGAAGAATATTTCACCTGATGTCTCTGTGAGATGAACTAGCAGACATGAGGCAGTTCTGCTCTCCACAAAAATGACACTGTCAGAAAAGGGAATAATTTGCAACATGATCATGGGTACAACAGAACAGGCAAAGTGCAAATAAGCATGGAGAGTGAATATTAGTTTGTCCCTAGAGCTGGTCTCACTTTGCCAAGGTGATGCAGAGGGACAGCATGCAGTTTGGGAAAAGCTGTATTTTTGCTCTGTTTCATTTCTTCTCTGATTAGTGGTTAAAAAAGTGTTATAGACTCTTGACCTATGTCAACCCAGCAGTTTTCGCCAGTACTACTAGACTATAAAGAAAAAGCAGTGTTGAATGTCACCAGTAGTATTTCAGCTGCCTTCTGAGAAGAATGTGGTAGATGTTAATTGTCCTGAAAACTTGGTGATCTATGTTTTACTGTGGATGTTTGTTTATCATTTGTGCCCTTACTGAATTTTTGAGACACAGTTCAATAAAAAAAATGAAATTGTTGCCCTGTCACTTCTGTCAACAGAGCACTCTGTCAACTGTTGAGGTTCAGCCTAGGATCTCACTTTGGAGACTTTAGAAGTATTACTGCAGGCAGAGCTCTTCTGTTCAGTTGAGCAAAGTGTCCCTCCATTTACCTGCCATCAAAAGTGGGACTATGAACACACTTCTGATAAGGGGTGGAAGAATTCTTGGCTTATGCTAACAAGTCTGATGAAAAGTGCTGGGATTAAGGAATTCACTGTGGGGCAGAAGTGAAGGACTTGGGAATAATTGCACAGTACCAAATCAAGGCCAACAGTGAAGTAAAATTCTTTCATTGTGGGGATGCTTTACAGCTTCTCCCTAATATGTAGCTTCCCAAAGCATTGCAGTTTTGCTTCATCTGTAGGATAAAAGGGTCTTGATGTAGATCTAACTGCAAGAAAAGGATCAGACTGAAAATGCTCCTGGCAAAAGGTAGTATACTGCTCTAGGCTTTCCTGTACTGGGCTGCTTGTTACCATTCATATTTGGCCAGTATATTAAAAAAACTGGCTCATGTGAAGATATGTAGTGACCAGAAAATCCACAGTAGAGCGGGACATAAGGACATACTTGTCCTTTTCTTACTTCTCCTTAATTACTCTTATAGTCACCACTGGAAACAGGGCACTAAGTTAGATAGACCCTTGATTTAAACTTGTGTTAATTTACCCTTGGCAGGTATGTGTATCTATTAAAAGGGTGAAAACCTATTGATATTAGTGAATATATTCAGTGTCTCATTTAAATTTTACTGTGACACTCATGACAACTACTAATTAACACTGATTAGTGTTAACTCTCCTCAACCTCCTTCTAATAAGGCACTGTGCATGCATCAGCTCAGCTTTTTGTTTGTAAATAGCTTGTTTGAAACAAAGCAATTTAAATTCTTCTCCTGTCTTTTATGAATAGAAAAGATATACTCTCTTATTCACTTCAACATCTGGTCAAAAATTGCTGTTTCACAGCCTGACCCAAAGTCCATGGAAAGACTCCTGCTGGGTTAAACGTGTTTTAGATCAAGCTCTTAGCAAGGCCAGCACTTGAATAAATCACAACCTTGCATCCTCTTTGCCAGGCTGCATACCTTTGTGGTTCTCTAATGGCCCACTAGCTTGAGTATTTTCTTTGTCTTTTTGAGGATTTTATTCTACTCAAGCAACCTTGACTTGTATTCTATACAACCCCACTGAACATAAATGGAGTTTTACAGACTGTAAGTCAGAACTGACTCTGATTCTTTGATGTTGTCTTTTTCTGATCCAAGGTTCACTGTCATGCTAGCTTGTCTCTTCCCTGATGCCCTTTCTTTTCCTTCAAAATTGAATTTCTTTCTTATTTCTGTGTTTCCAGAGCTCTGGCCCCATCATACAGCTGCTAAATCTCTGTCTCTTGGGCTGCCTTCTTCCTCTCAACTGCCAGATCTTTTCTTGCTCCTCACAATCTTCTTTCCCTCCTCAAGTGCCATAATGTATCTGCTGCTGTTTAACAAGATGCTGAATATAGGTGAACTGACACTCTCGTTCTGTTTGCCAGCATCCTTAAATGCACACCATGATAAATACAACTCAAAACTCAGCATTTTCTGCTGAGGAATCTGAATCTCCTAATAGACATGCCTTTCCAATTCTCCAAAATACATAAGGCCATGTCCTCTGATGGTAACCTGAGAAAACTTCACTGATTTCAGTAAAGTTACTTTTACTTCTAGTGACTGAAGCTTTACCCCATATGTAAATGGCGCTTGTGCTTCAGATAATCACAAGAAAGTAGTTAGATGTATGGCAAATTACGTTAACTATCCAATGTCAAATTATTGCAAGTTCCTGAATTAATGCTGCTTAACAGCAAATCTTAAAATTGTGTCTGAAGTCAAATTAAAATTACCATTATCCAGTGAAAATAGCTCTGTACTATACCTTCAGTGACAGTCAGGAGTTTAATAATCTAACAAACCACTTGATGCCATGTAAGTCCAGTTAAAAAAATACATATCTGGCACAAAAGCCTACTTAAAAAAGAAGGCATTTTGTACACCATAATATTTGAAATAATGAGACAGATATTTGAGATGAATCTCTTACTGGATATACTATGAAACACAGAACCCATGTTACATGGTACAGTAAAATTCAAGTCATTCTTTCAAATAAAGAAGTTCTTTTTCCTTTTATTATTTAGATGGTACCTGTTCTTCACAGGTGTAGAAAACCACAAATCTCTAGTAGAGTGAATTTGGTTTGTTTTTATTTGTTAAACTCAGCTGAATGGCATTTGGATTTAAATTTATTCTTCCTGCTTTGGACACCCTCCTAGTGCTGTGTTCTTTTGCGGTCCCTCTCCATGGACAGAGGATGATGGAGATACTCCTCTGGAAGCTCTAAATGTTAAGTAACAAAAGGCTACATGAGAACAAAGGCAATTTAGAATGGGAAGGATAAAACTGTAAGGACAGGAATACCTAGGGGGGGTGTGTGTTTGTATGTGTAAAGGAAAGGAAATGAGCCCTCCAATAGATACCAGCTGGATTTAGTCACCATGGCTACACATGATTTGTTCTGGCTGTCCCTTCAAGCTGTTTTTCCAGTGAGAAGGACTACAGGGCTGTGCGGTTTCTGTGGGACAGGTGTCACACTGCTTCTGAGAAAGTCTGACAGCAACACATTCAGGCACCTGATGAGGAGGCTACAGGCATTTCTTCTTTCAGACACCTCACTGGGTACAGGAAAGGCTGTCCTTGAAAACAGGGTTAGTTTTGTTTGCTTGGAATCCTATGCCAACACCTGCTCTTTTGGGAGGTTCTTTGTCATCTGTGTTAGGGTGCATTAGCTTGTTAAAGGATTCTGAAAGTGCTTTGTGACTTGCCTTGTGCAGACTGGGTAACCTGTAAATTCCCCTGGATTAAATATTTGCTATATGACCCAAGTTATTCCTTCCATTCTTATTTTGATTTCAAGTTAAAGAACAAAGAAACAAAATTAATGATAAACAACAACACTGCATGATTTTCAATTATCACAAAAAACCCGTCCACCAAAATAGTTACAAGTCATTACCAGTATGGATTTTTTTTCTTGATTGCAGTCTCTTGCTCAGTCACTTCCACTTCTGAAGAGGAATCAGGTTGTGAAAAATGGATGCCTGGTTTGAGGACTGGGAGTTATGCCTCAGCCAAATGTTTCTTTGTCATGCCAGTAATGACGATTCACTGGCATCTCTAGTGTGGTTGCCCTGTATTCATCCAGAAGAGATGCTATATGTGAGGCTAAAATGTGGTGATGACAAATTATTGTGTTGCTCTAACAAAGCGGGAATTGAAAGTGTTGATGTCAAACACTCACGAATTACTAAAATCTGGGAAAGCTAGTAAATGAGAGCTAGATACCCTTACTCCAGTCTTAATGACTTTGAGTGTAGCTGGTGTGATTTGGTTTTTTGTTTGTTTGTTTGTTTGTTTTGGTGGTGTTTTTTTTTTGTTGTTGTTGTTGTTTTTTAATCCATGGAATTCTTGAAATAGGTAAAGTTAATGTCTATAATGACAGTGGATTCAATTTTACTTAGTCACACAACTTTGGTTTGAGAACAGCAGCTGAGTTTTAAAAAGACTGCTTTATTCTCCTGGATCTATAATAAATTCCTGCCTAGCAAAGTTTAAATATGTAGCTTCAGGGAACAAAGGAAGCCACTAAAAGGTAGATAAATCATCAGCTTTTTTTGAACCTTTCCATCTATTCATCTATTCCGTCTATAAATCTTGCAAGACAAAAACAATATTTTGAATTTTATAGTGCCTTTCATCCAAAGCACTTTGCAAAAAAATTGAATAAATTAGTTTTCCCTCATAGTATGGCTTTTGCAAACATTGGTATTTCAGTTTCAATGTGGAGTAGGTCAAGATAGGGTTAGGAACAGTGGTTTCTCCAAAGTCCAACACAGATAGCCTGCTCTAAGGGTCAGGAATGGTACCTGGATTATAAAAGAACAAATATCCTGTTTATTGGATATGGGAAATAATGCAGAGGACAAGATTGTAAAGAACCTAGTCTACTGGACATGGCAGAGGATGAAGAACAACCAGCTACCTGCAGTAGCAGAAAAAATCACCTATTGTTTCTCCAATGAGAGTAGAATAAAAGTAAGCAGATGTTAACTTTATAGGTAAGCATACTCCTCTGCTCATGGCTAGAGCTAGGTCAGGTTTGTAACTGTACATGGTAATGAAATATCTCATTGGGGAGACAGAGATCTTAACCTCTGTTTCAATTTGAAACTCAGAGAATGGAAATAAATATGTCCTCTTACCTTGCAGAGCCCCTACAAAGATAGATACATAGGTGTCAATGGATTTCAGTTTTTTTGTTAGCTCTGCAGCAATAAGCAGTATAATATACATGTTTTGCCAGATTATTTTACCTGCTCTGTCTACGTTCACATGTACCTTGACTCTTATTGTGCATATCAAACACAAAGATTTACTGCCTTCTCACACTTCTGGTGCTTTCCTAACATACGTCTTGGTCTTACATCTGTGCAAGTTTTAATTTCCAGAATACTCAAGTTTGCAACTTCACTTGGGGAGACTACTTGCTACCTCGGTAAGTTTTCTGACACTCAGTTTGCACATCTTCTTGATTCTGTTTTCACATGTCATTATCTTATGCACTGCTCCAAATAGCTCCTTTTATTGCCATTGTTTTTATACCTTCATGCACAGAGTTGTCACTTAGTCAAGCTACCATGCAGAATTAACTCTCATAATCTTGCCTCATTATTCACCTATGGACTTCTTTTTCTTGTTTGTTTGGTTTTTTTTGTTTTGTTTTGTTTGTTTGTTTTTTTTTGTTGTGCTCTGTTGTAAACTTCCCTGTCTTTGTCAGCATCTTTCGGGCTGTGGATCACACAGAACATGTATATATGAAGATTGTACAAAGGAAGGACAAGAACATTCTGGTTTCCTCATATGATATCCAAATCCAAGTGATTTGATTCTTTTCAGCATTTTTACAACACCACGGAGTATGCATTGTTGGCTCTTGTCCCTCCTCCATCCTGCTCAATGAACTCAGAGCATGTCTGGCCGGAGAGTGTCTCTCCCACCATCCTAATAAATAATGGTTTGTCTTTACTAAGGTTCACCAAACCTACTAACTATGTTCAGCAAATTACAGTAG
Organism: Apus apus; assembly: GCF_020740795.1. NCBI lineage: Eukaryota > Metazoa > Chordata > Aves > Apodiformes > Apodidae > Apus > Apus apus. The sequence continues at coordinate 42,945,837 of NC_067312.1, read as the reverse complement.
AAACTGTCTTTCTCACCACTCTCTGTTTGCTGAGCCATTGCCCAGCCTGAATGGGCTTAAACAGCTGTTTTAGATCTTTTGTCAGACACTTCTTTCACTTTCACATGTTGAGCTCAGATTGTAACAAGTCATTCTGCTACCCGTCCTGTGAAAGTATCTCTCCTCTATGCCCATAGCCTTGTAATCCCTTAGGCTTGGCCTATCTGTCTTGAAGAAACCCATGCTCAGTCTAACAGGCTCCAGCTGCTGTTGGATGATTTCCTTCAGTTGTCCTCAGGTGTCTGCCATTAATCCACAGCATGAGTAAAGTGAAAGTACAGGGTGAAATTCACCTGTTCTCTCTCTGCCAAGGGATTTCTCTACTGAGGTGTGGTGGCCCTTGTGACTCCTGAGTCAGCAGGCTTTCACTGTGGTCCTGTGCACTGTGCAATTCATCTGCAGAATAGGAGGGCAGAATGCCTCTGTTTAGGTTTGTCATAGGCACTAATGATCACGAGATTCTACTGAGAACCAAACTGGACTAATAATATTGCCAGTGCCTTGAAAGAAGGAGGGAGAAGGAGCAGATCTGCCTGTGAGATAGGAGGCTGCAGGAGGACCCTGACTTCTACAGCTCTTCTGAAAGGCTTTTAATGGTCTACTTTATGGTCTCATTAAGTGAACAGTGCCAGAGCTTTAAAAAGAGCCCTCTGTGATTCTTGCACTGAGCGGATAATATTTGTCACAACAGATATACATATACATATATATATATATATATATAAAAGAAAGGGGCACAGAAACGTGCTGTATGGTTGTACCCCAAAGGAAAGAGCTAGAACTCACCCTCTACTCTGAATCCTTGCAATAATTAGCCAAAGTAAAATGAATATTAGCTTATGCTTAACTGCCTTTCCAGCATGTTACCCTGCATTGACCCAGTAGTGCTAAACCAATTATTTTTTGAAATTTATGGCTTTAAATAATCCTCTGATCTGAAACTCCCTCTACCCCTCAGCTACTTAACCACAGGCCCGACTGCCCTAAATCCTTTTCTTATACTTTGTAGCTTTTTAAGCAAGCCCCTTCTTTGAGTAGACATAATCCCTTCTCTGAAGAAAACATGAAAGACCTTGAACAAATCAAGATTTCTCCATGGAGAATTCAGTTAATCCTGTGCTTAGCTCCTAACAAGGAAATCCATCTCACCACCAAGCACCCCATTACTAGAACTAATGCCTGACTTGAATAACAAGCAAATTAGTGTGCTGTAATTGTAGCACTGCTCTGTCACATGGAGAAGTTGGAGAGGAACGTGACTGCTCCTCCAGGAAAGACAGGTCACGCCTTTTGTTGTTGTTCAGGTTGCTGTGATTTAAAAGCAGACTAAATTAACTATTAATATGGACTGCACATGCTTCAGATTAGATGGAACAGCTGCACTGTAGCTGTGTAGTACTCTTTATTATAAAACAAGTGCAGTTATACTGGATTGCAGTTCTCCTTTACATTGTCTTTTGACTGTTGCAAAATTCATATGCTGAGGCTTGATGGGGTGTAACTGTGCCCTTGGGGGGAAGGAGGCATCAGCCATTTGGTCACAGAAAATTATGTTAGTGTTAAATCACAGTAACAGCAAACTAATCCATAACATGGATGCATGGTCAGCATTTTTTTTCCCAGACGGGCTCCCTATAGCAGGACCTGGTTGCTGCCATGACAGTAGGAGGGAGAAAAAGTGTTTTTTGGGAAAATAATAATATGTACCAAAGACAAACAGAGGGTGCCTTTCTGGGTCTGGTGTAGTACTGTTAGCACTGGGTACAATCACAAAAAAAACACAGGAAAAGGACACCATGGGTATGAGGGGGTACACTGACCTCACAGGCCACTGGCATTAGGATAGTAACTGCAGCTATTCCTTGGGTTTCCAGTGGTCCAACAGCCACATCTAAACTGGAAATGCCCAGTGCTGTGGGAAGAAGGATGTGTGCACTTCTGTGCTTGCTCACGGTGCATGTCTTTTTCCCCAGGCTGCATGGGCCTGGTGAGTGGCCAGGCCATTTCATTCAATCAAAGGCTGTGGAGGCAAATATGGAGCCAGAAACCAGTAAGTGAGTGCCTATATAGGAAGCATTCCTTCTGACTGCAGTGCTCATGTAAAGGCATGCTGCTTCTGCTTTAGTCTCTTAATCAGCTTCATGGAGGGAAGAACTGTGTGCTTCTGCTGCTTCAGACAGTTTTGTGAAGCTTCTCTGGGTGCCCTGGTGTAGTGTGGGACTACAGACGATTCCTGTTTTTTCTGGATTCAGAAAAACAAATTCATTGGAAGAAGTCTGGAGGGGCTTCTGGATTAAATAAGGAAAGTTCTTCGATGCTGTTTGGCAAAGTGGAGAGACTTAACTCTGAGCACTGTAACTCGCTTCTATGCCTAATAAAAACATATGTATGTTACTAGAAAAGAGTGATTATAAAAAGACAAAAGGAAATGCTATCTATTCCTCTATTATGAGAAATTAGGATTAAATGCCTTTTTTATTCAGGCACGGTTTTTTGTCCTACGTGGAGATCACAGGATGAATGTTTATTCTCTGGGTTTATACCGTGTTTTTCTGAGATTTTTTTCTGCTATGTATAACTCAAGTTAGCTGTGGCTGCTGCTGCTGTCATGTCTCTAGATGCTGAAAAGTAACACTAAGGAATGGATAGGATGAGGGAGAGAAGCAGCAGCATTACAAGGATTTAATGTGACATGAGGCAAATATTAAGCAAGATTTTAATTACAGTGGTTATGGCAAATTTTTCTGCTCCAGGAGATGTAAAAAATCCTCCTGTACTTAGTAACCTGAATACAAGAACTTCATTGTCTACACTCTCCATCTCAGCCTGCATGTAAAGTACAGACTGGGAGAATTAATGGATTGTAGTTTAAGGGGAGTCCCACTAGATGATGGTATAAATCTTCATAATGAGCAAGACCAAATTGGGCATCTTGAACAGGAGACTAGGAAAATCAAAATGCCACATAACCCGAGGCAGTGACAGCTCCTGATCTTCACTTTGCTGCATGAAAGTGAGGTTCCCAACAGTCACACCGGCCAGGCAACCACCAGCATTATCCCACAGCATCACAGCTGGCTGTGGCACCATGTAGGCAAACTGAATGGAGAGGCTGAATTAGTTGATTTAAAATCAAGTGACAATTTACTTAATTTATTTTGCAAATTAGACTCGGCTAACATAAATTCATTTTAAAGTGATACTATAAATGAGAGTAATTGTGTAATTAGCAGCAAATTAATTACAGGGTAGAAGATCCATTTACATGAATCTGAAATAAAAAATGAAAGCTGGGCTTTACATTATCCCAGCTGCCAGATGTCAGAGTGTGGTTGCAGCACAAGTCTCAGTCAGTCTGTCCCAGGAGAAGAAAAGTAACAGCTTTTTGTACAGATAGGTAATATCTTCTGTAGCTCACAAAGACTGGCAGTGGAATCTTCAAATTTGAGTTTCGTGGATAACTTCTCAGGCAGGAGGAATATTCTCTGATGAAATATCAATTAGGAGAAAGGGCATATGGGGAAGACAATGTCACCAAGAAAATCTGCTGGGGAGAACAATCATTCAAATATGCCATCAATGGAGAAACGCTTGCCTTAGTCTCTGGGGAATACTCCACTTCTGGATGCCAGTGAGAAGAATAATATCACTAAGGTTCTCCACTTCTGCTAGAGGTTGATGCATTAGTCCCAGAACATGACTGCACTGCTGAGGAATGTAAAACCCAGCTTTCGTTTTCATATCCATTTCATCATAAGGGCTCTGGCTGGGATGGAGTTTTCCTTTTGTTTCATCCCTCACCCTGCAGGAGAGGGGACTGAGGAAGCTGCTGGGCTTGGCTGCTGGCTGGAGTCAATGCAACACATTCATGTAGTGGGTTTATTTCCCTGTAATGAATAAACTGCTAATTGCACAAGTGCTTGTATTTACAGTATGAATAACACAACAACAAAACCACAAAGATGTCAAAGAATAAGTTAGTGATTATAAAAGAAACAGTGCTTAAGGATATTGATCCATGATGTCCCAGCTTAACCAGTGTGAAGGTGATGCTTTGTGTTTCTGTAGTAGCTCAGTTCTGTAAATCTGTAAAAAATGTGTATTTGAAAAAGAAATGGGAAATGCAGAATTTTTAATGCTAGGACTTGAAGTACTCGCTGTCTTAAAAATTTTGCATACCTATAAGTGCTTACCTGTTCAAAGTCAGAATTAATATAGTTCTGTTCATAAGTTCATAAGACAGTTGCTGAAAACCTCACAGTACTAACAGAAATCAGTTTAATGGTCTTAAGGCAAAATATTGAAAATCAGAGCTGATTTTATTCAGATAACTCTCACACAAGCTTTCGTGAGAGATGGGGAAAAAAAGAACCATAGTTAGGAAAGGTTTGACTCCGTGCCACACCTCATATGCTTAGCCTTTAATTTCATCTCTATGTGCTTTTGAAAATGGTGACCTTGATGATTCTTTTTACCTGCACAGCTTTATAAAACTGTCGTGTTGCATCCTGCAGGGATATAACTTCTAAGAGCCGAGAACCAGCCAGAATCAGCTGTTATTGTACATGGAACTGCTTGTTTTACAGGGCTGATTGGTTATAAATTGGACATTGAGTAGCACAGGCCTCTGTAAGGCATCTGAGCAATTATGGAGCAATTTGCATCCTTTCACAGCTCTGCTCAGGAAAGCTGTGCATCTGTAAGCTGAGCTTGATGTGCAGAGGTGTGCACAGAGGCTGCAAAGGGGCATGAACAACATAAAATGTTAAGCCTGGTCTCCTTTTTTCTGACAGCAGTTATTCAAAGCCTGTGTAAGATGTCATGGTTGTCCTTTGCTTTGTACATAAGAAAAGGCTCAGCTGTGGCAGAGGGGTTTCCAGAGGGACCTGGGCTGAGTCACAGTAGTTAGTTGCTGTACTAATGCTGTATTGGACTTCAGCTATCCAGCAGGAGCAACTTGGTTGCTTCTGCAACAAGCCTGTATTTGTGAGACCCATGGGAAGGAGTCATGGCTTGGCCCCTTTCCCTCTTGCCCCTGCATACAAAGTGATTACCTTTCACTGCTGCTCACCTTCAGCTTTGAAAGGGTCACGGTCAGCCTGGAGCCCCAGGCAATTACTCTAGTTGCTCCCCTTGAAAATCAGCTCTCTCACAACTGGTTTGCTCTCATTAATGGAAGACTGAATTTCTTTTATGCACTGACCTGCTAGTCTTTTTTTATTTTGGTTTGTTGAGTTTAGAAGTGGCACACTTTATCTCTGTGATTTATGTAATTAAGCCGCAAACCAGCAAGGGAAGCAGTACCTGCCCTATTTCTAATGCCAGACCCATGCACTGCCAGATGCTAGCCAGACAAAGCAGCAGCACAAGTGGCGTGAGGGCATGTGCTCACACTTCAGTCCAAGTCAGTGTGCACAGCATGAAAAATTTGCTGGCTATAGGAAGACAGGCAATGGTGGATCTGTCATAAAGCCTGCATGCACAGATGCAATGCATCAGAAAACTTTGGACAGATGTGAAACAGTAGTGTGAGTTCATACTGGCTGGCTACTTTGCACCATGTGGCTGCAAGGTTTCTGATGAGGTGCTAGCCAGACTTCCTCTGTTCTCAAACCATGACCTGTGCAGAGGGAGGATTGTTACTGTGACCTCAGTGGCCTAACAACAGCACTAAAAGCTTTTTACATGTATTTGCCAACAAACGGATCTTTATTTCCTGATCCCCCACCAACAATAATATTTCTAATATTTCCACAGAGGATGCATTATGGTAATTTCTGTGGTTTTTTTTCCTCCTCCATTTAATGTGGGATTGCAAAAATCAGTGCCAGAAGTTCCCTGCATATGGGTTTTTAATGCTTAGCAGTTAACAGATAGTTTTACAAGCACAGGCAGCAGTCTAAAATAGAGAGGAAATCCCATGACTTGACATCTGAAATATTCCCAGACATCAAAGAAGTTTTCTGCTGGCCAAGCAGCCTCATTTCAATAACTGAGAAGGAAGGTGGTAGGAAACCTAGGGGTGGATGAGTTCCCACTAGGGACAGAGTGATGGAGAGCATGAAATAAATAAATCCCTTCTGGTGGAACATGGGTTGAAATGCCAAGGAGCCGGAGACCTAAAGGGGTCAGTATGAACTTCAGACTGAAGTGTATGTGGGATGTGTTCGGCCTTATCCAACTCTGAAAGAACAAAACAGCAGTCAGGTTTTGAGAATAACCTTCAAAGTTGCCAAGAATGTTTTTGTTTGTTTGTTTGTTTTTGTTTGTTGTTTGTTTTTGTTTTGTTTTTTTTTTGTTTTTGTTTCCCGTCCCCTGCCCCCCCCTCCTTCTTGAAGGGTCGGTAGAGTAATTTTTCACTTGCATATAATCCAAGTGAAGATTTCATTTTCTCTGCTTTTGGGAAGACAGTAATTGCCTTCTGGGCAGAAACAAAGTATGTGTGAACACTTGGTGCCAAAGGGAATCTGAGAAGCTGGCACAAGCACATGTGGGCTGAGTTTGGCAGAAATGCTAGTGTTAGTGAGACTTGCTCTCATCCTCCTGGGGATGACAGCCTTCCAGAACACACAAGAGGGGCAAAGGCCATGAAAAGAGTAGCAAATGACAACTTCTCCTTTCTGTTGGAGGACAACAGAGGTGTGCTTCTGTGTAGCAGTGAGAGGTGCAGCAGAGTGTTTACTTTCAAACTCTCCTGCTTGTTAACAAAAACACTTAACACATTACAGCTGCACACTCTGTATTGGACAATGGTGCTGCTTACTTTGTTAGAGATTCTCTCTCATTACTCTGTGGAGCCTTGTAAGTGAACTTTTCTCCGTTTGTGCTATACAACTGGTTATCTGTATGCTATTAAACATTTTCCCTGGGGAGGGACTTCACAGAAAACCTTATTCAGGGAGACTTCCATAAGCAGGAGCAACAAGTGAGTGATAGCAGAAGGCACCTGGTGGTGGCTCTGGTGATGGTAGTCATGGTAGGGGAGAAAAAGCTCATAAAACCATATTCCAGCAGTGTGAAAAACATAAGGCTGTGAAGGAAATTAGAAGTAAGCAGGGATAGCCCCAGCTTCACTGCTTTACAGTGCAACAGAAATGCCAGTAACTTGTGAGAGCCTGAGAGTACTGGATATCTCACTGTTGCAATTTACTCTCAGGCTTGGATTTTCTGGACACGTGTCTTTCAGTGGTGCTAATGCAGTTAACCCCTGTATACCAGCCTGATTAGAGCCACAGCTGCCTTTCCACCTATCCATTCAGTAGCTCAAGGTCATCTAGTAATCAGCTGTTCTGGTTTTATAAAGGTGAAGCAGCATATTGGTAAAGCAGCACACAGCTGTAGTAGGGGGTTAAGACATCAAACCTCAGGATGGATCCAGCCCCTTGAAATGACATGTAGCTTCTAGATCTGCTTGAATTTCTCTCCAGTAAGAACTGGGGGATTTACCTGCAGTATATTTTATAGCATTTAGTACAGCAACAGATTACTTAATTTCTTTGCATAAATAATAGCCATCTTCTGTACTTCTTTTAAGCTGCAAGAATTGCAAGAGATTTGAAATTTCTGGGGTAGATACACTTGCTATAAAGGTGTATTGTAGATTGGGAATAATAAGAACTAAGTTTTTATACACCTCTTATTAAAAGTCACCTTTGGAAACACTGCTGTACCTTGCTTTTAATCAAATGACACCTCATAACCACCTAACCATTTTTAATATCCCCTAGACTCTATTGTATTATGCCAAGGCTCAGACAGTCTAGCTAGTCAAGGCAAAGAGTACACCATCATATTTAAAAGCAGTTATTGGGACAGGTTTTACAGGCAGTGGGCTGAGACAATTCAGAAACAATTGCTTATGTGATAGTTTGAGGATTTGTCCCTGTCAAACAGTTAATATTGCTTTAATACATGAAGTAGGCTGTATAAGACAGCAATAATGAAAAATGTCAGGAAAGACAATATCAATTGTTATTCAACATCCACATCAAAGATTACTTTTTTGTCAGTAGCTTTCAGAAAATGTATTTTCCATCAGATCTGATTGCATTCCTCTTTGAAGTGCTCCATCCTCCCGGTAGATTTAATGTGACATCTAGGCACTTTTTAGTCCCTGGGCCTCTGAGGCGATTCAAAGAGGCACAACAAGCCATCACAGGTTTATCCTCGAAGGCCGACACTGTCTGTCTGATTTATTGTAACTTTAAGAATCATCTCCAGCAAAGCATGATCCTTTCTACCCATCCGCAGCTTCAGACTTTTATCAATTCATTTGTATGCAGCCTGTACATTCTGGAACTGAGAGCCCTATAGCCCCTCATGGAAAATGCATTACCTGCTACTAATCCATTTTATCTTTAAAGTCTGTATTTTTTATGTATAAATCATTTTGGGTTATCATAAAATATACATAATTCTTGCCCCAAAAAAGACAAAATGAGAAGGGAATATATAATAAGTTGTGAGCTTGCTGTGTCCTTATCACCAAAGATTCTAAATAAACAGCGCTCTCTATGTAAATACTGAGGGATATAAAACTGTGATTACCTTCAATAGGAAATAGGAACGCTTACATTTTTGTTCCTTGTTTCAAAGCAAAATGGTGAGACAAATAATTTTGAATGTGTTCGGGAGTGCTTTTATTTTCTACTTTGTTGCTTTTGGAGCCTGGCAGTTGTAGGAGTTGCCTGTCAAACTTCTTCTCTCATATACTGCAGACATCCAGAAACATCTTTTGGTTTCAAAATTTTGCTTCAAATTCATGGTCAACTGGAAATTAATGACATCTGTTCTCCTTTTTCTTGCTTAGCATAGGATGCATTCAAAGCACCTGCTGTATCTCATGGCATACTGTGAAAAATGGTGATATGGCTGGTAGGATGACAAAATTCTGGGAGCAAGGCTTTCACTGCAAGTTTGGAGTCAGCTCACTGAAGTCCTCCACATTATTTTCTTGAACTGTGCTGCTCTGTGAATAGTTCTGCCAATAACTTCACTAGACTGATGAACCTTTCAAATTTTATTATTTTGGATGTAACATTAATCACAAACGAAGCTTTAAAAAAATTAAACCTTACTTTCACCTGTTGATGTCAGTCCTGTGTCTCGCATGCATAGTGCATATCATAGGGCAAGAGTATAAAAAATAATGGTATATGGTAGGCACACCAATCTATATTTAGACACTTCTGTCTATGTGTATATCTGTGCTTGTATGCACAAGCAGATATATACATACACACTCTTAAGTCTTTGCGTGTGTGCAAGTATGCCTGTGTACAAAGTTTATTTCATCATGGGTATTTAAAAGCTGTTATTGGTACAGGTTTTAGAGGCAGTGGCCTAAGACACTGTAATTGATGGTAGTGAAAGTTTCCAAGTTCTTGCAGCTGGTGTGGTCCCAAGACATAAAAATATTTCAATGGCCAACTTTAACTGAAACCATTGGGATTTCTACCAGGAACTAGAAATCTGTACATTTTTACATGTATGGTCCTATATGTCCCTACAGCCTTACTGTTTCAGTGAGTCTTGTCCAAACTCATTCTGTGCCTCTTGGGAAAAAATAATGTATAACATTACATACATGCTAACAGATATTACATTTTATTACATTAACTAATTATATTAGCTGAATTACACCAAGCTAAAATATAATGGAGAATAGAGCTATTTGTTGTTAGAGTCTATTTGTTAGGTGATATACAAGAAACAGTCACACTGGGAATGTAAATTCAGATCTGTTTTTCACACTCGGATGTAATACTTGTAGAAAATTTTAATGAATGTTATCCCAGTCTAATGGACAACATACTGAATTATTAAAGCAGTGAATAAGGACAGTTGTACAATGCTGTTAGAACACTGCAGCAAGGAGGACGACTGTGTATATAATGTAACCAGAAATAACTTTTGGTGATGAACTACTTGTTTTTCTTATGAGGTTACATGGCTAATGTCTCTAAAACTCAAGGCATGTGATGCAAAGTAAAGAATATTATGTAAAGCACTAGTGGGAGAGACTTAATGATGCACAATTTTATTGGTGTCATTGACTTCATGGTACTACTCACAGCCTATATGAAGAAGCTTGTCCTTTTGACCGCTTAGAATTGAGCTTTCCTTGAAAGCTGTTTGACCTGTAGGATTAAATTCAGCAAAAGAAACCCAGCCTTTCAGGAATTTGATGATTTACTGGCAAGTGCATAACAGGAAAGGTTGGGTCAAGTCCTGATTTTCTTTCCAGAGAAGTCTCTGCAGAACAGCATTCCCCATTAAACAGTTATTCTTTGCCAGTGCTTCTCTCTGTTAGGACTTGATTTCTAAACTTGTATCACAATGTGGTGTCTGGTGAGAAAGTATGTTTGAGGGCTCCTTTTTTTTCTTTAAAGCATGCTGCAGAATAGAAATACATGACTAGGAGAAGAATATAACTGCTTTTTTTCCAGAAGACGTGCTTCTTTTTAAACATGATAAATCCTACATACTGTCACAGCCCATTTATTTCTCTGTCTGGTTTGTCCTCTGAGTTTGATTTTGCTCTTTAATAAATGAATCACCAATCTTTTTCCTTGACAGTCTGAGAAGGGCAACTTTTGTTCAAATTAACTATTCCTTCTTGTTACAAAAATGATGAATTATAAATAGCTATTAAACTAAAATAAGCATATTTTTCACTGAAATCTGGGCTTCCAGAATGTATCGTACCTCTTAACTGTATAATTTGCTGGCCTACTTTTTGTTATCTGTAGTACTGTTTTGATCATGCTCTTACCTGTGGGTTGTGTCCAGTGGCACCAAGTGAAGAAACCTACTTTGCTATGCAAAATTTTAGCAGGGGGAACACAAATGGTGGTGATACACTATAGTGGGAGTTCTAGGGCTCACAGAAGTAGGAGGTGTCCCTGTTATTGACTAGTCCCAAGTGTTTTCTTTACCCTATAAAGTTCATTACAAATCTGATTTGCCTACCACTGTGATAAATGGAAAAACTGTGATCTTCACTGGAAACCTAGCCAGAAGACGGCATATTCAGGTTCAGGTAGAGAGTGCATACCTAACAGAAATCTACTTCTTTTTATTTAACACCTGCTGGATGCAGAAGCACTAGCTTGTTTATGCTTGTGACAATAAAGGACCTTCTAGAGGCACACTAGGTGGGAGCAGCTGATTGATAACTGCAAATTAGCGCAGCCAAAGCTGAATACTGTTCCCTGTGCAGGTAGTTTTGGGCAAAATAACTTGTCATGGCAAGTTTCCTCCACTGCCTTATTAATGAATCTTGGCATTCCCTTAGAGGAGTTTTCTAGGAGGGTGGGAGAATAGGTCAGGTTTTATATCTTGCTTTGGCTCAGATTTTATGTCTTGTCATCTGTGTTTTGTCTTTTCTTCATTCACATTACTGCAAACTGATCTGAATTATTGTTAGTAGTAAGAATAAATTAACATCATAAAGGTATAATTTGTTCAGGAAGTTCTATCACCAGTCTTGTAAAATGACACACCTAATTTTTCTCATACCAGCCACTGGCAACCAGTTTATCTCAAAGCAGATGTAGAGACATTTCTGTTTTTCACCAGGAAACATAATAGTCTTAGTGTTGGGAATTAGGACAGGATGGTGCAAACTCCAAAATCTTGTGCTCTGGTTAAGGGATGTTTTCCTGGGCTAATACTCATGAATAGATAATCCAAGAAGTGTGGGCAGACTGGGGTGACCATGGAACTTAATGCCTGTTAAGTATGCTAAGGCTGATCTGTTTTCTGGGGCAAAGTGAGCAGGGCACAAATATGCCTCAGAAACATAAAAATACCGTGGTACCTCTGGTGTGAAATTTCTGTTCTAACTACTGAACATCCAAATGCAGGAACTCAGTCACCAAATCTAGCAGGAAGAGAGTGATTTTTTTCACCTAAGTACATTCTCTTTCAGTTCCTCTGCTAAGATTGTCTTCAAGGATGTCAGTGTCTTTTGTGGTTTAACTGTAACATGGGCATCATAAATCCCTTTTCCTCTCCCTCCTAACTGGCTTCAGAAAATATAATTCCTGGTACTTACTTACTTTTCTGTATTTTGTTCTTGATGTTTTGCCTCAAAATCAGAAAACGTTAAAGATAAAATTAAAAACAACAAGAAACAAAATACCACAACTGGGTTGCGGATTTTTGTGCATGTTCTGCCAGCCACTTATATTAGTTATTTTATGTGTTATTTCTGTAACCTCTGTGAAAGAAGTGAATCAAAAGAAAAACATACCCACAGGTCTCAGGGTTATTATTTAAAAGAGCAGGATGTTTAAATGGGATTTTCTGACATCTTCAGAATCTAAAACAGCCTTTGTGTGACCAGAACTGATCTTCAGTGATCTACATTCACTTCTTATCAACACTGACTAGTTGCTAAATTGCCACATTGACTGCAACATTTTGCACAGTTTGGGAGTCTTATCTGGGAGACAGATTGCTGCAAGATCCACAGTACTATCAAGAACCAACACTCATCTGCAAGTAGTCTCTTCTGTAGTGAGTACATATCACTTACAAGTTCTTTATGCCTGCAAGTTCTAGGAGACAGCAAAGCCTTTTCTAGCTTCAGGAAACAGATGCCCTTGCTGAAGAAAGGAGAGAAACGTATTGAAAAGAAGGAAAATTTTCTGTATAGCAAGAAAGACAAAATAATTTCACAGCCCTGTAAGTATTCCAAATCAACTTTAAAGTGTGGATTAAAATAAAATTCCCATTAACTTTAAGAAGAACTGGGCTCAAGAACTATCTGAAAGTTTTACCAGTGCCAACTCACGTATTTCTAAGTTGCCCAAGTCTAGAGTGACACCAGCAAAGAGATCCAGGCTGCCTGTGCTAGCAGAACCATTTCATAAAAATGGAATTCAGTTCTTAGACTCCAAAGAGGTCAGAAGATAAGAATACAAAGCAAGGGAACTTTTTAAAACCTAATATAAAAAATTATAAATATATATATTTATATATGTATATTATAAATATAATGCTATATAACTGATGTAATAAAAGGGGTTGTTTGTTTTTGGAATATTAAAAATTATTATCCAGATATGTTGAAATAATTTACAGCAATTCATAGACTTCGTTCTGCACTGTATTTCCAGGCAGAACTCTGAGTAAAAGACAATGCCAAAAGTGCTCAAGACAGGTAAGCAGGCTAGGAAGCACTGTGGTTTGCATGGGCTTTTGTGGGCAGCTGTGAGAGTTGTCTTTTCTGTGGCACAGAAGCTGCCCTCTGACATCTGGACAGAGTTGATCAAGTGCATGAGACTTCCAAGCCAAACCCTACTTTCAGAGATAGGCACCTTATAGCTATATTGTTCTATATATCATGTGGCTTTGTATAATAACCTTAGCAAGAAGAAACCCTCAGGGAGCTGATAAAGGTGTATTTCTAGTCATTTTCCATTGATGGAAAGGCAAAGCTCTGAATCTGACTCTAACATATGCTGCACACCAGTGGCTAAATTCAGCCTCTGATTTTCATTTAGTGTGTGTGGCAGGCAGCTACTAATGTATTCCTACACAAACAAAAGCCTGTACAGAACTATTTGTATTTGGAATTTAGATGTAGGCACTCTCTTGAATGTCAGTTTAGGCAAGCAAATGCAGGGGTGAGAGGAAAGGGCTCAGGTATCAGCAAAGCGAAAGGATGCTTCACATGAGTGATCAAGGATGGGGCTGCTGGCTTGAGAGAAATTTTGAAAGCTAAATTTTTAGTTAGACGAATTATGGGAATGTGAAAAAAGAAGCTATATTTAATGTCTCTTGCACCAGAAAAGAAGTACTTTTTACTTGCAAATGAGCTGCATTCTATCAAATTACCAGTCAGTCCTCTTAAGACAAAATCAAGCCTACAAGGCTCTGATTTTGACTTACTCCTTCAGCAAAAGGTGTTGAAAATAATAGCTAAATAATGACAGAGTAACCCTCTCTGATTCCAGTCAATAAGAGAAACATTCAGGTAAGAAAGAGTGGTATGCCATGTAGGCAGCATCAGAAATACACCCCAGGCTGACTTGGCAGTCCTGGGCCAAGTTTTTATGTACCGTGAATACAAAACTCTTGTAGATGAGAAGAAATGCTGTAGTCAGCTTGTGTGTTTAGTACTCAGTGGTCTTTGCAGAATTGCTGTGAAACGCCTGACCTGAAAGTGGATGGTTTTCTGCATGTTCTCCCTACCCTGTTTTTCCTGTTTTCACTGTTGTCTAATGGCTTTTTTCAGAGGATAGCCATTTTGAACTAGAGAAAGGAATTCCCACCTTGGAGACACTCTGAAAGTGACATCTTAGGTAAACACAGTAGTATCTTTCATTCCTGCAAATGAAAACTGTTTGTGAGTTTCTTTTTCCCAAGACGAGATGTGTCTTTCTTCCTTAAGCATCTTGGTTTTATGAACTAGGGTTGAGTATTTTGAATTTCTTCTTACATTTTTGGTATCAGCTTGTTATTTTTTACCAAACATGGTGATAATTTTTAAGATGCTGGCTTTTGACAAGTGAAGCTTTATTAAAGAAGGGCTATTTTAAAATGCGTTCCAGGTCCAATTTATCATACAATGATGATGTCATAAAGACAAATATTCAACCAATAATGAAAAGTTAAGTAAATGGGAATGCTTAAGTTCTGTTGTATGCAGGGAAGAACATTAAGGCAGATCTAAGTGACACTTTAATGGATTTAACATTAGCAATCAGACGTGGACATGGTATAAATCAAATACCACTGCATTTCAGCATAATGTACACCCACTCATTCATTAGCACTGTTCAATACAGATTATAAATATTAGTGAAGAATCCTCCAGCTACTGAATAATCTTTCCACAGACCCAGCAATAATTGAACAATAATGATGACAGCCTTATTTTTATGAATCACTATAACTTAGTGATTTGCACTTGGGACTCAACAGAGCTTTCTCAGCCACTGTGCAACAGCAAATGGCTAGAAGCTGTCAAAAAACAAATGAGAGTAGGAGACGGAAATAGGAGAAGAGAAGCAGTGGAAAGGTGATGAAAGTAGCATTTGACATCAGATAATTGCAAACCTAATCAAGATGTAGCGAGAGGGTTCCCTAGCTTACCAACTATATGATGCAAGGCAAATTAAATAGCTTGACTCACATATTTGTTCATGCGTACACACGCCTTTGAGAAGAAAGCAAATTATGGTATATCTTTATTTTGCTGTACAGAACAAAAAGAGAGGAAACACATGTAAATATTTTATGAATTGCATACGCTTAAGAGTATAAACACAGGAGGAAGGTGAACTTTGCCACTGTCTGTGATAAACAGCTTAAAAATAACACAAGCAGTGTAAGGTTCTGGAAATATGTGTTCTATAACTAAGAAAAAGAGAAGGACTCTCCTATCTTCTTTTTGTAAAAGATGTAATGTAACTTGTTAAGGAGCTTTTTCCTATCTTGTATCTCAAAGTGGTAGCAAATTGAATACACTGGACAAGGTATGAAGGCAATAATGGCATATATCTCTGTTTTGAAGTAGGAGCTGTAAATGGGTGCTTGTGTGCATTATTGTCAGCTTCTCTTCTTGTTTTTGGAAGAAATAAAAGATCTGATTTCACAAACATAAAATAAAAATAGGAGTTGTTTAACCTTTTGTTGCTGGCCGGTATCGGGAGGCTACCGGCTGTCAGGATGTTTTCGCCACTTCCCCCCCGGTGTGAAGAGGTTTGGGAAAGAGCCCGAGGGTCACACGTGGCGCTGCCTCTCAGAGGAACGGCCGCTGCGGAACCGTATCTTAGAGGGTAGATCAGAGTACCCCCTCACCACGCTCACAAATTGTCACGGAGACCAATGCTTAGTTTTATCGGTTCATTAAGGGTCAACATAAACTAAGGGATCAAGGTTCAGGAGAGGTTGTCTAGGTGTATATCGGAAAAGGGATTCAAAGGTGCTATGGTCTTATTAAATGCACACTCCGAGGGAGGGGTGTGGAATCAGTGGAGTGAAAGGGTAGGAGTTGAGCCCGGCAGGAAAGTTAGAGTGTGTGTGTGCGTGTGTGTGGCTCATGGTTCCCGGGATGGCAGGCTCGGCAGGAGATCCGTGGGGGGCCGGCTTCCCGGCAACCGGGGCGACCCCCCCCCAGCAGCAGCAGCTGCGGCGAGCACGGCTCTAGTCCCGAAGCAGGTGACAAACGCAGGCTGGGGCTGGGCAAGCTCCTACCTCGGTCCGCTTTGGTTTAGGCGCGGCAGGCAGCGATGCCTCAGGAGCGGGCACAAGCGCCCTCCCCACCCCTTTCCGCCTCTCCGGGCAGCGGTCGCGGGGCAGCCCCCCCTTCCCTCTCGGCTCCTCCGGACAGCGAGGCTGGCGTTCCGGGCAGGTCCAGGTACCGCAGCAGGGTCTGCTGGGCAGGCAGAGAGCAGAGGCCTGCAGATCTTGCCCTCTTTTATAGATCAGAAATCACTGTTCGAGAAAGGACCAGTGTTCAAATTAGCCAATTAGCATTGGCCAGGTACGTGCTCCGTGAGAGGCAGTCTTTAACCTATTGTCCATTTTTCTGCCAGTTATCATAACCCTTATGCTCTTTTCTTGCTGTGGACTTACCTGGTAGAGCAAGGGGCCTGTTCTAGTCTGTCCTTGGCTAAATCAGCAAAAAGACACCACTCTTATTTTGCTGGTTTAAAAGCTATTTTTTTAGTCTTGCGTGGGGGAAGAGAAGATGGACTGTTCCCCACACCTTTTTTTTAATATAATAAGATTATATTAGTACTTATTGAGCCTCAAATAGCTAGGATGCCATCAAATTTTAAGTTCACATGGACACTGTGGTCTTTTTGTGTAACTGTTTACTAAAAAAAATTAATTTATGTAATTCATGCTAGAAATTCTTTGTTCTAGCATATAATAGTGTAACAATTACTTTCTTTCATAAGACTTTTCCTCCCTTTAATGTCTAAAATGTGCATAGCTTATCTCAGCTTAATTTAGAGAAATGAGTTTCATCAAGGCCAGAGTCTGAACAAGATTCTGCTGTGTGAGTTTTGACATTCAGAAGTTCACCATAAAGCTCCAGGCTGATAGAAGCCTAGAGAATTTCGTTAATAGGCATAATTAAATTACAGCAATTTTTTTTAAATTCAGGTGTCCTGCTGGGAATCCTGAAATATTTAAGCTTGTAATATAATCCAATGAAATACAGATGTTTAGAAGTCTTCAGCTATGAATAACATGTTAAAACTCTTATGTTCATATGTTTTCTAATGGTTATATAGTGTATAAGCATAAACCCACATGTTGCCAAGTACAATTAGAAAATGACCTTCAATATGAATTACAGCCATATTGATTAGGTTAATGCAGATTGCAACACAGTTGTTACATATGACCATAAAAATGTTTGTACCATAAACATGCTGAAAAATAATAGTGGTCAAGATACCACAGCTGTGGGCACTCTGTCAGCAGTTTTCAGGCTAGAGCTCTGTGAGATAACAGATAGAATGAACCCTAGGTGAGATTGCCCTGCCTCAAATGAAATCAAACACCGGTGAAACGAGAATAGCAGAAATCTTCTGAAGTTACAGGGCACCTGGGAAGCATCCACTCAGGTCAGAAAATCTGAAGGCCTAAGAGTTGATAGGGTAAGTAACCCACATGTTTGCTACATGGGAAAATGTCAACAGCTGAGAAAGTACAGCAACTACTAATCTCATTTGCTGTCTTTTAGCAACTTTAGGAATTTTGCTGGTTAAATCCATAGGCCCATAACAGCAGGAAGAGGAACTTTATTCTGCTTCAAGGGCCACTCTGCCCTCTCTGCAACTGTCATGGAGAGACCTCCATGCTGAGCAGCTGGGACAGAGCAGGCCACCCTTTCTATGCAGTAACTGGTCATGTAGAAATGTCCCCACTTGCACAGGTTGGGAATAACACCTCAAATTCCGTTTAAAGCGTCTGCATTCCATTGCTTACAGTCCTAACAGTTAAATTGTAATTAAATGTTATTACCTGGATGAAGTGAATCTGACAGTAAAAAAGAAAGCAATTTTAGGTCAATTTCATTTGCAAAATGAATACGGTTGGATGTGGAAGAGGTGTTACAAAATATATTCACAGGAACAAATCAAAGACTGCAGGCTCTGTGGACAAAGAAGCAGAAAAGCAGTACTTCTGGTCAGTTCCTCCTACAGGATGCGTGGGATGCCTTCCACCCTGCTAGAAATTGGGATAAATAGTTAACTTTCTCCACATTTCATGTGAGCTGTTGCAGGAATCTCCAGTGAAAATAAACTACATTATGTGTGTTTCTTTCACTTCAGCCAAGCAGCCTCAAGCCACTCCCTTGCTACCCTCTCCTGTGAGGTGAGGGTGAAACAGAAGGAAGCAGAGAAGACTGGTGGGTGAAGACACAGACAGTTTAACAGGTGAAGCACAAGCTGCACTTGCAAAGCAAAGCAAGGAATTCACTCACTGCTTCTGATAGGCAGGCAGTTGTCCAGCCACTCCCTGCAAAGCAGTCGCTCAGCGTGCCAAATACCAACTTGGGAAGACAAACACTGTAGCCCTGAATGTCCCTCTTCCTTCTCGTCTCTTTGGGCTCTTATTGCTGAGCATAATGTCACATGGCATGGGATATTTCTTTGTCCAGCTGGGGTCAACTGTCCCAGCTCATTTTCTTCTTCTTGGTTTTTTTTTTTTTTGTAAGCTAGGGCTGGCCTTTAACCTGAGGTCTTGCCCTGCCATGCAATGGGGGATTGCTCTCTTAAGCCCTTTTCTGTAAGTCCACACATGCACAGACATCCAAAGGGAAAAAGCCCTTCAGGTCTTTGGGATGTTTGTCTCTGGATTTTGGTTCATACCTGTTGCTGTTAGGAGAGCCTGTATTACTATCTTTATTATTATCCTGAAAACTTTTAAACTGGAAAATAATCTTTACACTTATTTAAATAAAATACAGGATTTCAGTTGCCAAATATAGTTTTAAAATAAGCAGAAAGAGCCTTATTATTTGTTCAATGACATTTTGGTGTTTCATGGGGAAAAAACTTTGAAAGCTCTCCTATTTATGAGATTTGCAAAAAAGATATAAAAAAAGGCAAAAAAGCCCCAGACCAAAACAGTGCTATCCCATTGGGATTGCTTCTAGGGTGGGAGTCATGGTCAGGAACCTATTGAGACTTTGAATTCTTTCCTGGGGAAGATGGAATGCATGTCAATTATTTTTTTTTATTATTATTTTTTAAAGTTAAGAACACTAATTGTTTCCATACAGGAGATATAAAGAAAAAGGATAACATTTGGTGACTGCTGGGCTAGGTCTAAAGACATAGAAGTCTTCTCTTATACTGAATTGTCTCTGAGTGATATACTTTCCCTAATACTTGCAGATTAATTGCATTAAAGGCAGCTTTTTAAACACATGTAAATTAGTGTCCAATTAAACTGATTTTTTCATTAAAGATAAGATATTAAAAAAAGTGATTTGCTCTGGATGGTGCTAAAAACCTTTTCATGGGTAAGTTTTGTTGGAAGATCATTGTAAATATTATTTGTAAAATAACTTGCTTCATGTCTTAAGCTTATCCTCTGTTTTCCCGGTTTCAATAAAGTCAATGGGCCAAAGCAGTATATTCTAGCTGTTTTGTACTATGTTGGTAATGTATAGCATGTGAAACTTCTCTTTAAAAGGTGTTTAGTCTGCTGGAATGCTTCTTTGAGTCATGACAGCCATGTGAAGCAGCCAGACATTATCTGGACTGAATCTGCCTTCTAAAGTGTGCATTTTTTCTAGTAAGGGCTTTCAGTGTATCCTGATCAAACATGCTTGGTAAGCTGAATATTTTCATTTGTGTAGGGAAACAAGCTGTATCTCTCTGTCATGTAGTACTGTAGTGGCAAATAATACAGGAAGTAGACTAATTTCCTTGGTATTTCCTGGGTAGACAGCAAATAGAATGGAAACGTTCTATAATTTAGATCTAAACGAGACAAGAAATGTTGTTTGTTTTTAGCCATACCATGCTCTCCTCCTTGGAGCACAGTTTAGATCCAGGACAGGGAGTACTCTGACGAAGTTCTCTTATATCATGCTGGCCTTTGCATTTCTCTCTGCCTGTGTGGGTAGGTGTCTGTTCATATCTTCCCACCTACCTCCAGCTCTCCTGCCAGAGGATACTGTCCTTGAACTGAACAAAACTTCTCACAAGCTGTGCCACGAATTGAGTCGCTTATTTCTGCCTCTGGAGGCGTTTATCTCCCTCGACAAGATTTTGTCTGGTTTTAGTGACACGGTGGGTGACAGGCCATGCATGCAGCAGCATCTGACCCCGGCTCCTTGCAGTGGCGCGGGAGGTTGTCAGAGCTGTCACACAGTCAGAACAAGTTAATTCAACGCACGGAGAGAGGTGCGGGCTGTAATGATATCAGGCCTCTGGAGAGGGTGCTGTCAGACAGCGTGTACCGGCGGCTGTCCCAGCTGCTCCCTCCTGCCTGCCAGGATGTGAGCTGACAGGTGGCAGGTTGGTTTGATCAGAGCCGGCTGCAGAGCACCCTTGTTAATTTTCTGTCTTTGCAACGGAGCAGGTAATACTGCTTGCTGCAGTGCTTGGGAAGCCAGCTCATGCTTCTCACCTTGCGAGATCCTGGAGGCAGCAGTGTGTGTTTGCTGGGGTGCTCCTGTTGGGGCATCCTGCAGCATCTTGGCCTGATCCTCCTCTGAGTTTCTGTACTCTGCCTGTCTTCACTCATGCAGGTTACTCTGCACCTGTATTTTTCTCTCCTCTTTTGACAGGAGGATGGTGCTTTTGGCAGCTAGCTATCAATCATTAAACATTTTAGAGCTATTTTCTCAGTTCCCTTGGGTTTCTGTGTATGCTTTTGTACTGCCTATGTATACTTTATATACATATGTACACACACAGTTTCTTGAAGGATTTTCAGCTCTGGATGTGAGAGAGTAAGGCAGAATGTCTGCCTGGAAAAGGTATGTAGTGCCATATTTATAACAACAACAATAATAATAATAACCTTTGTCAGGCAAGCAAAATTTCTCTTCACTGACAGATATGAGAGCCTCCAGAACTGGCTGATCAAGAAATCTCCGACTATAAATGTTCAGGCACAATTAAACAAACTGACAAGACAGCAGCTCTCAGTTTAGAGAATGAAGACATTTCTTTTAATTTCTTGCTACAGTGACCGAATCTGGATGAATTGGATTTGAGATTCACATATCTGAGGCTGATCCTGGGATTATAGATTTAGAAATAGAAATGAAAACCAGTGTTTTAGTGTTTTAGGAAATGCAAATTGAGAGTTGACTCATCATGGCGGAATTCTACTCTGAGCTAAGAATGAAGTGAAGGAAATGCCTTTTCATGCTCTGTTAATTAAAACTGAAAGCCCTTTGCCACAAAGATGATGTTGAAAACAGTTAGTATGAGTCACAAAAAGGGTAGGACACTGATAGCTAACAAGAATATCCAGAATTGCAATAGCTAATGATAATGATTATTAACCTGAGAACTTCCCAGTTCTGATCTCCGACATCTAAAGTACAGAACATAAATTGCTTTCATACCATTAAGAGTCAGGAACAGCATAACGCATTATTTGGACTGTGTGTTCTGACCCAACTGGACGACACAGGAAGGATCAGGGCTCTGCCTTTGTGTGGGAACATTGCAGTTGGGCCATGAGGTCTTGTTTGCATCCCAAAAGCAAAGTGTTAAATTCTTGTCATTTAGTCAGATGCCAGGACCTTGCCATTGACGTGGTTTTCAAGACTTTTGAAAGACTTTCGAAGACTTCAACCCTCTTATTATTGAATTGACATTTCAAGGAATCCATCCAGAATAAGTCCAAGGCCTCTCCTTTTCAGACTGAACTTGAAGTTCATTACTCCCAGTGTGTGCATGTGTTTATAGGAAGGGTTTTTCTTTATATGTCTCTATCTTACACTTATGAACACTGAATATCAGTTATAATCTAATTAGTTCAGCATAAGACTTTTGGTATCTGTGCATTTCTTAAACAGGACCACCAGCTGTCCGATATAGACAAACATCATCAAGGGTTAAGGCACTAACTTAATTTTTGCTAATAGCTAGAGCCAAAATTACCATAGATTTTTAGGGAGACCATGGGACGAGAAAACTGGTTCTTGCTGCCAGGAGGGAGACAGAAGGGAGTCTCAGACACATACTTTGCCTCAGAAATGGCTACAGTAAGAGCAACTTCACAGTGTCATTTTAAGTAGGACTCTATGCTGCTAAAAATCTTTGTTGGCTGCTAGGTAAAAGATGAATTCTGTGATTCCTTACCATTGTCATATGATAAAAATAATGTGAATTAACCCATGCAATGTCAACCTCCTAGCATGACAGCTGGAATGGATCCCAGTTGTCATTACATATTAGATGTTTATAACAAGGAACAGTTTTATTAGAGTGAAGGAGTTTAACTTCTGCTTCTGTGAGACAGTGAAATTTCAAAATAATAATATGTTAGGCCATACAGTGCAATGTGTTCTTAAGCACTTTAGGAAACAGAATATTGACATGGGTAACATAACAATACTATTGAAAAGTATAGTTTGGCGATTCCCTTTTGTTAAGGAATTTGAAATTCCTTGAAACATCCCAGGTTGTGTGCAGTGGCGTATGTAGTTAGACATAACCTAAAGTCACACTATCTGTGGCACACATGTAAGACGTACTGTACTAGAGGAACATCTTATGTTGACACTTAGAAGATGCACATTGTAGGATCCTTTGGTTAGTCTATGAATATGGCTGTGTCTTGAATGAAATCTATAAAGTATAAATGAGCTCATCATATTCTGCTTTTCTCCTCAGTAAGATGTGCTGGGAATAATAGGAATATAATGAAGTACTGATTTGCTCTGGTAGTGCTTATTTTTTTTGAGGTAAATTAATACAATTGTATTAAGTCAGTTTCCTCACATTTCCAATCATTTCAACAAGGGCTGTTGCAGAGATTACTTGAATCTATGATAGGTGCTTCAGTCTTAACAGTTTCTTGCTGGCTGACTCCAAAATACTTCCCCTCAGTTTTTGTACCTGTCTCTGCACTGTCTGTATCTCTTCTCCTAAAATGTGGCTCAGGTTTGTTTGCTCTAATGTCAGTGGATTTATTTTGCATTTCCCCCCCTGTTTGAGGGCATATTCACCCTCATCAGGGATGAGCTGATCAGCTGTGGACAGGTGGCAGGTCTGCTTCAGGCCCCTGAGCAGCTGCCTCTGCTGACAAGGATTCTCTGCATCTCCCCGGCTGAAAGAATAGGAGAGTGCTGAGAGAGCCATTGAATATTTCATCCAGCATGAAGTGAAGGAGTGATTTTACAACTTATTTATGGTGATTAAATTAAATCAGTTCCCCTCATATATTTTCTAATTGGTGCTTGTCTCCTGTTTTGGAGAGGGGTGGCAGCATAGACTATGGCCTGAATATCTCGCTGGCTCTTGCACAAAAGTGTTGCTCCTTTTGAACCCCTCCTAAGATATGCATGGAGCCTTTGGTTCAGGTCTTTCTTTCTCAGCAGGGGAAGTTAATAGAATTTTAACTAATCTGATGGTATTTATTGGCTGCTGGATGTTTAACCATTGTCAAAGCTGGGTGAGAAGTCAGAGTAGTGTGTTTTATTTTCTGGGTTGTTTTTGCCCCTCTTGTAGCCCCTGGAGATGTTGGAAGCACTCCTAAGGTGTGGTGAACATCTGAATAAAAATGCTTTGACACTTGCTCACGACTGTCTTGTCCGTATAGATAAAGTTTCAGCTGATCAAAACACCCCTGCAGGCAAGAGCGAGACAGCTTTTCTCCCCAGCCTGCTGCTGAAAAGGCTTTAACTGAGTGGGAGTCAGTAAATTAACACCAACTATCACCAGGTTGAGAGGTTTTGTTTAGCAGTTAGCTAATTTTGCAGTCATGTGGTTTGGACTCAGAGAGGATGGTAGTGAAATCTTCCATGTGGCTTGTCACTGGGCTACCCTTAATCATGTGCAGGATGGATCTACAGGGATGTAGAAAATTGGGTTTAGCAGCACTGTTCACCACCAGTGTTCATGCTGCTGGTTTTATGAGTGCAAAAGGTCATATGTTAGCAGACCAGTCAGCTGTTAGAGGGTACACTGGAGCAATAAATCAGGCAGTGCCAACTGCTTAATACTCTTCTCTTGATCTCTGTGTTCAGGATGACTAAAGCTGTTCTGCATAAGAAATACAGCTGTGTCTTTCATGGAAGTATTTCCACTGTGATTCAAGACCCCTTGAATATTTTGCTGTCTGTCAACTGTGCAGGAGGAATGAATGTACCATCCGCTTACACTGAATGAAAGAGTACTCCTTAGGGACAGTCAGAGGCTGGGGTGTGGGCTTTGATCACAGCCACTCTGCATGCCCAGCTGCAGAGGGAAGTGTCACTGTCCTTACTTGAAGGGAGAACAGAAGAAAAGAAATTAAAATTAGGATTGCGTACCATCTCCTTCCCTGAGATGGGAAAAATAATGTGCTATCATCTCTCGCTTACCTGGAATGTGGAAGATCACTATGTTCTTGTCTGAGATGTGTTGAAGGGTATGGTGCCTTGTTGAGGAATAAAGTACAGAGAGGAGAAACTGAAAGATTTCCTGAGGAGGCAAAGTCATATAAAGTCCTGAGGAAGAGGGATGGTACTCTCAGGTGCCAAAGCCTGAGACACTTTGAAGGAATATATGCTAGAGTGATAGGAGTGAGGAGACACAAGAGCAAGAGAAAGCAATGGCTGTCTGGAGGAACTAGATGGAAAAAGGTAAATAATTTGAGACAAAGTATTATTAGTCTCCCCCTGGTCATCAAAATGTGAGAGAAGAGTTTGGCTTGTCCTATAGTATTTAGTAATAGGATGATTTTCATTGGAGTGTGGTTGCTTTCTGGGTAGCTAAATGTTAGGCTTTGGGAAAAAACATTAGTAGGAGAAACTTAAGGCAGAATCAGGTACTCTTGTTGCAATCCTGCATATTTGGAAAGAACATTAAAGTTCTGTTTCCCTCAGTACAGTAGGAGCTACAGAGCAGGAACCAGCTTGTTTGCTTATATCTTTGTCACCTTCTTAGCCATTTTTGAGCCCCAAAGTCCTTTCTACGTCAGCTTTTTCTCAGGGTCAAGTTACTATCGCTCCTGTCACTGAGTCTAGTGATTCAACATTCTCATTTCTTTTGCTCCCTCATCCCTCTGGACTTTTGGCATCTTTCTTGCAGACACAGAAACCCTTTGAACATAATATGCAGTGAACCACCTTCACCCATGGAGTTAGCTGGAAGTAAAAAGTTCATTGTGTACAGAGATTCATCAAAACCTCTTCCATTCTGTTCAACAAGGCATAAGATTTTAGTGGCTTGAGCTTATTTCTTAGTTCTCTTTCAGGCATTCAGCATCAAGCAGGACACTCAGTCTGTTCCTCACATTTTGAAGGCCAGGAAGGCTGAGGTAGCGTAAGTTCATAAAGTCCGCAGAGAGCTTTGAGGAGTCAGACTGGAAATTACTGCAGAATGAGAAAGCTGCTGCCTAGATGAGATGAGGTTCTGGCTGTGTGAACACAAGGACCACAAGAAAAGCAGAGGTCCTTTCCACACCAAACAAATTACCTCAAGGGAGTGCAATTGAGCATGACCTTGAAATGAGCATATGACTCCATGAAAATTGTGCTGAAAAGAGCAATCATAGGCTAGCCAGTTTATTGTAAGAAATAAGTGGAAACACACACCAGAAGGGCAGCAGAGGAATTTGTAAAATGCAGTCCTGATGAGCCTTGTCTTTTATAAAAGATGCAAGTTTTTGAGAGTTGTTACAGTAAGTAAATTAAAGAAGACTTTAGATATTGAACAGATATGTCAGATGCCCTTTTCACATATAAGTTTTGCTGATGAATCAGTTTTATGCCGGTATTTTCTTTCCTCCTTAGACATGCACCAGTCTTATTTTCTGACTGTGTATATAATCAATTTCCCCTTTTTTTTCTTCATGAATTAAAGAAAGAAAAAGATATTGCTTTGATTGTTGCTGTGAAAAATACAATATTGCTGATTATATATTTTTTTATTTTTCTATATTTTCTGTCTTAGAATTATATTACTTTATAAAATAATATAGAAGGAAGTGGAGGGAGAAAATCTGTCCTGGAATCCTCTTGGTGGTTGTGGTATTTGTCAGAGTAGGCCTTGTAATTTGTGCAGACTAAATTTGTTGTTGTACATGAGAACTGGAAGAAAACATCCACTCCTTTTCTTTTCCTACTGTTTGCCCTGGACATGATCAGTGGTGGCATCTTTTGCAGTTTACAGCAGGTCTGGCTTTCCGTGTGTATGTATGGAGTACTGGGCAGTCAGCACAGGGATCACTGGATCACAAGCAGGGATCTGGTCATGTTCCCTTTTTCTCTGCTTGAGTATCATCTCACTTTTGATACTGAAGTTAGAATATCAAAGAAGAAGAATTTCTCCAAGTCTGGGATACCATACAAAAGGCATAAAAGGAATCTCTAGATTAATATTGTGTGATGTTACATTAAGCTTCTGCTAATACAGTGTTTTAAGGCTGGTCCTGAGAGTGCAGGTACCTACCATTTTTAGGAAAAGACAAACATGTTATATACTCTTGCAAAACTGTGTGCTTCAAAATAGTATGGCATACATAAAGTAAATCTTCCGTGACATGCATGATGATACTAGGTAATTTTAATGTACTCTATACCAGTAATACATTTGGAACCTTTTCTAAACTTTGTGATATCTTTAAAAAAAAGATCAAAATTAATATTAGCTTCTTGAAACTTAGAAACATGCCCAACTGAATTTTGCTTTCGTTGAAGAGGTAAATTAATATGAAGGGAAAATTTTCTATTCTGTAAAATCCTTAAATAAGGAATGCTATAATATGGAAGAAATTGCTTGTTCTTATTAAGATGTGAGGGCTGTGACCTCACCTCACTTTTTAAAAGAAATGATATAAGGTACCTTTCAGTCCTTCAATCCTTAAATCATCAAGCATTTAGCTCATTAGCAGTGTGCTTGCCATATGAATATAAAGAATGCCTACTGATGCATGAAAGCAGTTGGAGCTAATGTTTCAACTCAGGAGACTGTGGAAACTGAATGACTTTCAAACCTATCTTAGACAATTGCAGCAGCTCGCGTTAGAAGGAAGAAGAAAACTTTGTCATGATATACATTGGGTTGAAGCAGGAAATTCAGAATGTCTTGCCATAAAATGAGGGTTTTTTGGTAAGTATTCTAGACCAGGGTAACGCACCTGAAATGCTTAGGTCATTTCAGTGTTTATCTTTGAGATTATTATTTTTATTTTTTTTTTTAATCCAGTGACTGATTTAAAAGGGAGTGAAATTGTACCAAAATTGAACACAGCATTGCTGCTGCAACTTTAGCAGGCCCAGAGTAAAATAATTTTCCTCCATCTTCTGGCCAAACTTTCAGCATAGTGTCTGTGAGGTTTGTTTTATTTTATGGTGAGAACATATTTTTGGTTCATATTCAGCTTGGTGTTCACTGTAATTCCCTGGTACTTTCCAGGAAAGCAAATTTCAGTGATACTTCAGTGGTGTAAATGTATTTTGTACTACTGCTGCTGTGAGTGTAAAGCTAGTAAACCCTACTAGACTTAGATGAGCTGGGTTTTTGCTTTCTTTGCCTATCCTTTTGTCAGAAAAGTCCTTGTTGTAGGGATTTTCTTTATTGTTTTTCACTTTATTCATCATCTGTTTTGTAGAAATACTAAGTGTTATGAATGAAAGGTATATTTATATCTTACTCAGATGATGCCTCAGCACCATTTAAAACCCGTAGCATCTCTGTAACTGAAGACAGTGATGACATTATGAAGTTTCCCTTAAGCCATGGAGAAGACACACTTGAGTTAATGGCAGGGTTGCAGATGTTGGCCACCCGCTGCTGAAGCCTTTCAAGTAATAAAAGTTGTTCAGTTTCTGTTCATGTGCATTGCAGAATATGATCTGAGACTCTTCATGAGGAGGGCTAGCCCTGCTTTATACTATTTGAACCTTTAGTTCAGTACTTAACAAGCTGCTATTAACCATCCTAGTCTTCCTGTTCTCAGGTGGAGGCACAAAACCCCCTGACTTCTCTTTCCACTTTGGTTCTCTGATTGGTCCCAGTAGTTTAAAATGAATTACTAAACTGATATGACTGGCCCCTTGAATACTCTTCCACTTTACTAGGGTTCCTGTTTCTGCAGAATATCTTACAATATATTAAGTGGTTGAAAAGAAAGAAGCATCTGTGATGACATAATATTGGACCTTTACTTGTCAGAAATTTCTACAGAGAATTCAGTGAGCCCTGGGGAAAACCTGAAGATATCTCATAGTCCCCTAGGACAAATTCTTTAATACTGCCTAAGGGACACATGGTAGGCATAGGTAATTTCATTTCTCTCTCTCTCTCTCTCTCTCTCTCTCTCTCTCTCTCTCTCTCTCTATCTTTAATACTAGGAATCTGTTTTGTCTTGAGCAGCTTAAAAAAAGTTTGAAAGCTGTATTAATAACTTGGACCTAGGTTCTGCAAAACTCCCTTGACAAAACAAAAGCCTCTTTCTCTGGATAGTTCACTGTTTGAAATATGTTTCTGGCTGAAAAAAAAACAGTACTATAAAAACGTCACTAAG